>NC_090443.1:441692942-442297630 GCF_031143425.1 Pleurodeles waltl | reverse complement strand
ATCACAACACTGAAATACTGCTGAGAGTTTTATGTAGGGGTGATGTGTGCGGGAGACAAAGGGTAATTGAAGAGAAAGAAGTGCATGGAGGAGAAAGAGATCCTGCATATTTGAATTAGCTTGCTTTCTAAACATCCAGGAATGTTGAAAACAAATACAGTGAGCTTAGATTGGTGTACTTTTCACATTATTTTTGGCCGCGATCTATGAGACATAAATATTATCTTTCACGGTCTTTTCAACAGATTTATTAGGTTTCCTAGCAAGTCTTCTGAAATTATTTCCTCAGATTTTCACATATATTTCCGAGGATCTGGAATTCTGGTAGCCAAGTGGGGTGTCCCAGTGGTTAGCGGAGTTCAGAACACAGAGATTACATAGGCCTGGATCATGGGTGCCCCTGTGGATACTGTGGTTTTGCAGGTCTCTCAGCTCTGGTAGTGTTCAGGACTGTGGTGAGCTGGGTGCACAAGAAGGTGGTTCTTGTTGACTTTGAGGCCCATATTTATACTTCTTTAGCGCTGCATTTGCTTCGTTTTTTGACGCAAAATCGGCGCAAACTTAAAAAAATTGAATTTATTTTTGTAAGTTTGCGCTGCTTTTGCATAAAAAAAATGACGCAAATGCGGTGCTAAAAAAGCATAAATATGGGCCTGAGTACACAGTGTTTCCATCACTGAGGTACACGAAGTACAGTCCAGTGCAGTTGGGCATATTTGGGCGGAAGGAGCTAAAAAGTGGTGAAGTGGAGATGTAGGACAAGTAGGCCGGAAGTATGCACCATTTCAGAGAACAGCAGGTATTGCCCATAGTGTAGTCCAGTGGAGGGAGACAATGAGGGCACCTGCTAACCCTGTTTCACCAGTCCCTAAGTCTACCTTTCTGCCAACCCGGCTACTTAATTTTTGACCCGTTCTGACATTGCCTTCCACTTCCTTTCCACTTCTATTCATTAGCTCATCTATTCACCTAGACATTACCAACTTCCTCTATTGACTACTTTGTTGGTATCCATCAACATAACTGGAGAGAGACACATTTGGTGATGAGGGCATAAAGAAATCAAAAATTGTTACTTTTCTATCGCTGTCTTGCTTCTCATAAACTCACCCAAAGGCCCTAAATCCGAAATTCTGTCCAGTAATCCCAGCAATAAGGCAACAATTGTAAGCAGGCACTGAGCACCAGCAGGCGATGATGAACTGCAGGCAGTACATTAATCCAATGGGCAAACTGGTGAAAGAGCCAGACCATGCCACCATGAGGCTCACACTTACCGAGGGGTACTCTGAGGTTCCAAGTGGTATGAGGATTCAATATTGCATAAAAAATGAGGAACAGAAGGCAGTAGGAAGATGAATAATTGTGGATGAACGTCCATGGGTGCTATCTATAACCTTAGAAATATCTATAACCTATAACCTACAAGAAACCTAGCTATAACCTCAGAAATAGGAAATAAGCCACTTGTACCATCAAAAGCACATACTTGTCAACACCATAGTCAAGAAGATCTTGTTCTTTTCTGCAGTATTGCCATTCGTGGGAACGTCCATTTGGCTAGAAATTAACCTAAGAGCAATGATAGTGGAATTTGCTACCTCCTTAAATGTTCAGGCAACTTGGGGCATTTTGAAAAGGAAGAATCCCAGCTTGGGTAGGGTCCCCGGGCTGTCTCAGTGTGAGTGGGTTTCATTGCAAAGTCCCTGAAGGTGGGCATAGCACAAGCAAGCGAGGAAGATCCTGACCAGTCTTTGAATAGCGAGGTGCAGGCACTACTTCCATACACAAAGTAGGTAACAGGTCCATGGGTGGTGCTGTTTCAGGTAAACAGTACTCCGGAACGGAGTTTAGAATTGTGGTATCTTTTCCATACAAGCTGAAAATCCTTTGCATTATTGCACCTTAAAACATATTTTAAATATACTACCATCTTGTATTCCGATATTGTACATTGCATATTTAGCTTGACTGCTCAAGTAAGTATAGCCTCATTCTGAGGTTGGCATAGACAAGCGAGAATTGCAGATTTAGAGAAGTAAGCTTTTCTACTGTACCCACCGTATCTAGGTTTCAAGGTCCTCTCATATTCTGCCAATGAGAAGAGTTTGACACCTGTTCGTTATCTGCCGTCTAGAGTTTTGTGTAGCATCACGTTTCTTACCAGCCGCTTGCTACATTATAAGAAACGCATAAAAAATGTGAAATCAGTAAGAATTTAGCATTGTATGCTCCAATGGCTCAGATAGCGAAGCACTGGTCCATTGTACTGCAAATTCGTACTTAGAATATTTTTGACTGCTTGTTTTTGCCATTAAACGTATTAAACTTTAGTGTGCCTCTCAGAATGTTCTTTGTCAGATTGCTGTTTGTCTTACACAGAATGTTGAACTGCGGTGTACAAAAGAGGATGGTCAACAAATCAATCCGTCATTTGTAGAGTGCAACACTATCACCTCTTAGGAGTATCTGGGAACTGGGGTGCGAGGTCTACATCAAAAAGCTAGGTCTTGAGTTTCTTCCTGAAGTCCACTAGGGAGGGTGCCACCTGGAGGTGGAAGGACAGGTGGCGATGTAGGAGAAGGAACTGCCACTGCTGCGCCGGATTTGTGGGGTGTGTGCTAGGGCCAGTGGGGAGGAGGAGCGCAGGTGTCTGGCAAGTTGATGAAGGTTCAGTCAGTGGTTGATGTAGGCTGGTCCTTGATTGTGTAAGGCCTTATAGGCGTGCATCATGGTCTTGAACAGTCATCTCTTCTGGATGGGGAGCCAATGCAGGTTTCTGAGGTGGGGGGGGATGTGGGCATGTTTGGGGAGGTCCAAGATGAGTCGAGCTGCCGTGTTCTGTATGGTCTGGAGTCTCTTAAGGAGTTGGGTGGAGATGATGGAGTAGAGTGCATTGTTGTAATCGAGGTGGCTGGTGATGAGGGCCTGAGTGGCAGTTTTAAGTTGTTGATTGGGATCCATCTGAAGATCCTGCAGAGCATTTGAAGTGCGTGGAAGCAGGAGGAGGCTACTCCGTTGATTTGTTGCTTCATGGTCAGTTTGCAGTTGAGGATGGTGCCAAGGTTGCGTGTGTGGTCAGTAGGTGTGGGGGTGGGTCCGAGTTCGGCTGGCCACCAACTGTGGTCCATATTGATGTGTTTCTTCCAAACATGAAAACTTCTGTTTTGTCAGAGATGAGTCTGAGGCAGTTGCTTTCATCCAGTTGGCTACGTTGATGATGGCAACACGGTAGTTAGTCCTGGTGGTGGGCAGGTCTTCGGTGAGTGACAGGATGAGCTGTGTATCGTTCACGTTGGATATGATGTTGAGACCGTGGGACTTGACCATGCCAGGGTGGTCATATATTTATGTGTGGGGCTTCTGGACAATCCCTGGGGTATGCCATATATGATGTTCTTGGGTTTCCTCTCAAAATCTCATGAGGACTCACTTTGTTGCTATGGACTAGGAATGGTTCAAATTGACCCGAGTGCCAAGGGTAGAGCACCAGGCCACTTCAGCTCTGTTTCATTACACATCTTAGCTATTTTGTTCCTCACAGGGGTACTGAATTATTCAATTGAGAAAGTGAATTCACTTACATATGTTCCTTAATGCTTACATGTTCAATATGAAAATGTAAATGTCCATGTATGCTTTAATGAGCACTGACATATTGCATTAATCAAATGAGATTTTATATTTATAGCTCCTTGAAGACCATTAATGCCTTAGGGCCACATTCACAAAAGAAAACTTACACATGAGTAAATCTACACTTCTAAATTTACTATTACACTTTGTATTATATGTACCATTTTTTTTTTTACTATTCACCAATTACTAGTGTAAATGTACTACAAAGTGTAGGATTACATCCCTCTGAATTCTGGGCGGGGGAACCTAATTTATGATTATAAAGTTACTGCTGGTAATTTTTCACATGTAGGCAGAGGAGATCGCTCTATGGAAAAGTACAGGCAAATGTAAAAACGTTTATTAAATTTTAGAAAAAAATAAGTAAACATATCTTTGTGATAAACCTTGATGTAAATTAACTGAATGTGTTTACTTTAAATCTAGAACCAAATAAAAATACTGTAGCACTATTGATGTAATTTAGAAACTAAATATTAATTAAACATATTAAGTATATTAATTATTTTTCAAAAGGTTTATTTAAAAAAATACTCACCTAAAGAAAAAATTATTTATTATATATTAAAAGTTACGAAAAATGATGCATATTATTAGGTTAAATAATGTAGTTTTAATTGTAAAAAGTTTGAAAAAATTATAATACATACTACTTTTTATTTATCATAAAAAATATATTTTTTAACATTAAATTATATTAAAGTGTACTTTTAAAAAGTTGAAACAAAATAATTTAGTTTGCATTACATCCTAAGGGGGTTTTCATTCAATGCGCTATTACCGAGTGCAATGGAAGTTTTATGTAATCCCTAGAACTTTATAATGTTCCAGAACTACAAATAATCGAAATTGTGTACTATTGTCACTCCCTATCAGAAGGGGTATGCTGAATCTTGCTACAAAATCCTTTAATGACGTTTTCACTACAGTGATTATATCAGGTCGGGCACTTGGATATGCTTCAATCCATCTGGAAAACATATATACAGGAACAGAACATAAATATAAGAACAACATCAAGCCACTTGAATGAAATCAATTTAAGTATGGACAAAGGAGCTCCATGGAGGTGGAGGGGCACTGGGGCTAGTTCTCGCAAACTTCCCCATGTGATCTTGGCAAGTGTTAAAAGGAATGAAAATACTGCTGTGCAAAGGAAATCGAGGAACAAACTAATGATTGCTTGAAGTATGGCTCATGTTGTCTCTGCTTCTGTGGGCAATGTCATGATGCAGTCGGGCAAGGACTGGTACAGCACTCACAGGGCAACCAGTCTTTCTTTTGTTTCCCTCTGAGCTCCATGTTCCCTTAGATATTCCTGCTTGAACCATTCTTTCCACAATGGGGACCAAGGAAGGCGGAATGTAAAATGGCTGCCTAAAGGGGGGGTTCTGCCAGCCTGGTGTTGAATCCTTCTTATTCCAGCACATCTGCACGTGATCGGGAACCCAAGTCATGGCACTGACCCCGCCAGACCTGTGAACGGCAATTGTGAGCCTGGAATGTTCTGGGGCGGTGTTGTGTGTCTGAAAGTTGGAGACTTTGGCAGCGGCTTGCTGCTGAGGGGGGCTGGCCACGCAATTGCTCGCTCCTCAGAAGGGTTCTCATGGATGACCTGGGGGCCACACTGTGGTGGCAGATTAAGGTAGGATGAGGGCGCTCACCTGGGATGTGCTCCTGGCCAATCGCGGTTGGAGCCAGAGTGTACTGGAGAGAATATTTAACCTGAGGGAGGGGCGTGAGATTGCAACCTCTTCCCTCTATGGGCCTTGTTTTCCCCGAGGCCTTGGAGGGCCATGCTTGCGGCTGCTTCTGTGCCTGGTGGTCAGAAAGTGATTTGTGCCGGACTGATTCTGGGCCGGCGTCTCTGCTGGGGTGAGCTTGGTTTTCTTCTCCCCCTTGCAGACAGCGGGTAGGGCTGCTACTGTTCTGGAGCAGCTGCCTCCAGGAAGTTGATGGAAGATTTTGACGGCTGCGGGATCTTTCTGACATGGAGGGCCCGCAGTCTGGGTGCCCTTCCTCTGCAGCACATTCTGAGCGGTTTCTGAACGGAATGTCGCCTGGGCCTGCTCGTGCCCACCAGTGGGCGCTGGGTGAGGCAGGGTCATCGGATACTGACTGACACCCACTGATCGAGCCACCATATGGAAATTGCCCTTGTCGCACTGGCATGTTGGATATTACTGTTATATCTATAAAGTAATTGTTTATTTGTTATCCCAAACCATAAACATTATTAAAACACTCAGTTAAAATCACTAAATAAATTTAAAAAGCGTAAGCATTTAATGAATAATAATTTCACAGTATAGTCGCAGGCAAAATAACAAGTAAAGTGAGGTAGTGCAAGCGCCCTGTCATATTTTATCATGAGCCAGTATAGATACAAAGGTGATACACACTGATGTTTCCGTACTAATATAGAACTAGCAATGACCATAAGCCATGTGCGATCTTACGGATAAAGTGCCACAGTGCTGATATTTGGTCAGGGGGACATGTCCAAAAACGTGGGGGCAACTATCCAACATGGCAGGAAGGGAACCAGCTAAATACATTTCACACCTAGCAGCCTGCCATGACATGGGCAAATTCCTCAGCTTCTTGCCCCAGCTTCTATGGTCCATCTTCCTTAACCCCCGTCTAAGGAAAACACTCATCTGTCAAGAGTTTAAAAAATGTCTAAAAATTGTACGTGTCAGATATTAAGCATTGTGTTCCTCGGGTCCAAGGACTCAATTGCTGCTGATCTGCAAGACTAGGGGCCAGATGTAGGAATCCTTTTGCGCCTCGCAAACGGCGAAAAACGCAGTTTGCGAGGCGCAAAAGGCCAAACACGATGCACAACCGCAAATTGCGAGTCGGTACCGACTCGCAATTTGAGGCTGCGACTGGCAAATAGGAAGGGGTGTTCCCTTCCTATTTGCGACCGCATCGCCATGCTGAGTTGCTTTGGGACCGCGAATGCGGTCGCAAACCAACTCCCAGTTACCATCCACTTGAAGTGGATGGTAACTCATTCGCAAAAGGGAAGGGGTCCCCATGGGTCCCCTTTCCCTTTGTAAATGCAAAACAAATTATTTTTTCAGAGCAGGCAGTGGTCCTATGGACCACTGCCTACTCTGAAAAAACCTAAACCAAATGGTTTTGGAAGTTTTTCTTTTTGCAAATTGCAAGTCGCAAAATAAAACTTACCTACATCTGGCCCCTAATCCCTAATGTATTAAAATCTTTCTTTAGCAAGGCTCTCTGCTATAGTCCTAAAATGGGGCAAATGGAAATGACATGCTGTAATGTTTTGTCTGCCTGATGACATAAGCGTGATTTCTGGTCCCCCATTTTTCCTTCTTCCTTCCACTTTGGGATGAATTCCAGAGTCAGCGGATCACAGAGTCTCAGCGATAGTAATTTCTGCTTGATCTTGAGGGAGTAGGTGGCCTCCAACAAGGGGGGGGCCCTTTATGGTCAGCATAGGATTTCAGCACCAGCCATCCGTTTGACGTTTGGCCACTTCTACTTCTCCCTTGTCTTCCAGTTGGCTTTGGTGCTTAATATGTTCATTTACCGCTCTTCTGAATACTTGGGAAGATGGATTTAAACGCTGCAGGCCACCCAGTTCAAGCTTTTCAGTACTCCATTCAAGATAGCTTTACCTCTTTGAAAGTTGATTTCAAACCAAGCTAGGCTGGCCACAGACCCCTCAATAGCTGATCCCAATTTATGGCAGCATTTAACAAATGCCACAGGCCTAGCTATGGACTGCTTTATCAGGGAGAATTCCAGCCTTACTTGGGGGGGGGTGAGGCAGATATCGGCAGCTGAAATGCTTGTTTATGCCTCCTTGTCACAATTTTGTCCAGGAGGCTGGCATCAGCACCCATCAACATTTCCCTTCCATATGAGCGCCCTGGTATCAATTTCGCCTTTATAACTGCTGCCAGCAGCTGGAGATTGGGCCTCCAAAGTGATTTAGCTAACATTGAGAAAGCGCATATGAGGGCTTGTGCTTTTTCCTTTATTGCCTCTCTTTGGGGAGGCGAAAGAAGCCCTTCAATCTATCTTAACACCCAAGTATACATATTCAGGGGTCTCGTCAATTGTAGCCCCACTAAGATGCCATTACCTTTGATTTGAAATGCGACGATTAAGTGAGATTACTTTCCTCTTCTTACTATTTATCTCCAGCCCGTTAGCCTCTACATATAATTCTAGCTGATCTAATAACCTCTGCAAACCTATTCTGGTATTGCTGAGCAATAGCAAATGATCTCCATACAAGATGTTTGACAGTGGATGGTCACCAAGGGTTGAAGTATGAGATACCTCTCGTCTAACTCCAAGGAAAGAGCTGTGATCAATGTTCCCTGTAAGGCGCGCGCGCGAGCGCGCGCACACCTTTCCTTCCCCCATCGCGCAGGCCCCTTTGGCAAGCGCGCACGTTGTGCTGTTATCAGATGTTCCACCATTCCTATACTTTGTGGTAGTTTATATGCGTTATCACTTTCTAAGCCTAAATAAGCCTTTTAGAGCGATATACGTGCTCCCCTAAGGCAGATAATGCTCATATTTGAATCTGGATTGAAGTCAATGAAAACATCGTTTAAATGCCGCGGGGAGTGTTTTAAACATCATTTGGCGTACTTTAGCATACAAGCGAGCAAGTGATATTTGTCTTGGAAATTAATGGTTAATGAACTAGGAAATGCTTCAGAACAGTAGAAAATGTGCTGTTATCAAATGTTCCACCATTCCTATACTTTGTGGTAGTTTATATGCGTTATCACTTTCTAAGCCTAAATAAGCCTTTTAGAGCGATATACGTGCTCCCCTAAGGCAGATAATGCTCATATTTGAATCTGGATTGAAGTCAATGAAAACAGCGTTTAAATGCCGCGGGGAGTGTTTTAAACATCATTTGGCGTTCTTTAGCATACAAGCGAGCAAGAGATATTTGTCTTGGAAATTAATGTTTAATGAGCTAGGAAATGCTTCAGAACAGTAGAAAATGTGCTGTTATCAAATGTTCCACCATTCCTATACTTTGTAGTAGTTTATATGCGTTATCACTTTCTAAGCCTAAATAAGCCTTTTAGAGCGATATACGTGCTCCCCTAAGGCAGATAATGCTCATATTTGAATCTGGATTGAAGTCAATGAAAACAGCGTTTAAATGCCACGGGGAGTGTTTTAAACATCATTTGGCGTGCTTTAGCATACAAGCGAGCAAGTGATATTTGTCTTGGAAATTAATGGTTAATGAGCTAGGAAATGCTTCAGAACAGTAGAAAATGTGCTGTTATCAAATGTTCCACCATTCCTATACTTTGTAGTAGTTTATATGCGTTATCACTTTCTAAGCCTAAATAAGCCTTTTAGAGTGATATACGTGCTTCCCTAAGGCAGATAATGCTCATATTTGAATCTGGATTGAAGTCAATGAAAACAGCGTTTAAATGCCGCGGGGAGTGTTTTAAACATCATTTGGCGTACTTTAGCATACAAGCGAGCAAGTGATAATTGTTTTGGAAATTAATGGTTAATGAGCTAGGAAATGCTTCAGAACAGTAGAAAATGTGCTGTTATCAAATGTTCCACCATTCCTATACTTTGTGGTAGTTTATATGCGTTATCACTTTCTAAGCCTAAATAAGCCTTTTAGAGCAATATATGTGCTCCCCTAACAGATCATGTCCTTGGGGTGTGCAACCAGGTCACAAAACTGCCTTGATGCCCTATTGCATGGAGCAATGACATCCCTTTTTTGCTTTAGTGGTATGGAGAGGCTAATGCCAAAGATCTTGGCTAGTTATGCGCTGCGCGCGCGTGAATGGTCAATTTCTTGGCGCACGTATCCTTGGCTGCAGCGCACAGAGACCGCACACTGCCGCACACAGTGGAAAAAAATTAGAGGGAACATTGGCTGTGATACATAAATTAAAAAGAAGGGGTGCTAAGATACATCCTTATTTTAGTCCTGTCAAGGTTCTCACTTCCCTTGACAGGTGGGTGCCATCCCCGGTCTTGATCTCAACCTGTGTATACGAGTATAGCAGCCTGTTGGCCCTTAATACATTGGACGGGATTCCCCACTGTTGAAGTGTAACCCACAGCTTGCCACATGGGACATGATTGGATACTGCCTAAAAGTCAACAAAGCACATGTAAAGTGGTGTACCAGTGGCTTCTGTATATACAAGAGGGGTTTAGGATTAACGAGTGAATGGCGCTCCTACCTTCATGATATTACTCCCTGAACATCTAATAGTACACAGTGCCAAATACTGGGGTTAAACCCTCCAATATCCCCAACAGAGTAACTCAATGTTACCTATGACATAAGACAAGGTATTCGCACACGTGTATAATTCAAATCAAATTGAACATGATATAAGTAAATAGGTTCAGGTGTTATTATATCCAAAAAGTAACCATTATATACAATAAAACAGAATTTCAAAAGTATGCATAAAGTCAAAATTTCAAATATCCTATTATCCTTGCTCTGTTAATAAAGTTGGATATTTAATAGTCCACATTCCACAATATAAGTCTTAACATCTTCACTGTTCCAAGTAGGGATCCAGAATAGTTCCAAATGTCCAAACACGATCCTGTCCAATTCAAAACTGTCCACTATTGATATGTCCGTCCTGTCAACACGTGTTTCATCCGGGGAGTGCCCCTAGATTTCATCAGGACCTCCTTACAGAAAGTCTCCAATTGTTTGTATTAGTGAAATTTCCCTAACATTCGCACAGCCTTTGAGAGGACTTCACTGCTCCGTATCTCTGATAAGTTATTGACATAGATTTTCATATTCACAATCTCCCATCAACATCTGTATTCAACCACGCTCTGCGAGTGCGCATTCCAGAGTGTCAAAGACTTTCTGTAATATAACCATCATAGGACCATCAGCCTCCAAGTACCAGCCCCCCTGGCGTACACTGGCTTCACTTCCTTGTGCAGGGTAGGGGGGCACAAGCATACTGGGGCACCATCTCCCCCCTCCCCCCGACCTTGGTGTCACTTCCCTCATTGTGCTACAGCATGGGGGTGCACGAAAAGGCAAGTGTGAAATGGAGACACTGTGTGCTATGCACTGTATGTTGCGGTGAACAATTCAAACAAGTTCTCCAGTATTGGGGTATCTTTCATAGATTCACATGCTTGAATCATTCCCCGTCGTCGAAGTGGGAGTCCCACGGTACATAGAAAGCAATAAATAGAGAAAAACTCTTTTTTTTTTTTTTTATTGAAGTCAATAGGAAAAAACACATTCAATTGTAGAACCATCAACCTCTTTATAAAGAGCCCAAAATTCAGCCAATCAGGCGTGACCACCCCTTTAGAACCCTCAGCACAGAGGCTCAGTCTCTCAGATTTTCTACCGCACGTCGTGTGTAAGGGAGTCTCCCTGAGCTCTGCTCAGTTTTCTATCTCTTCAAGAGAAAATCTTTAAAATTTTCACTTTTGCTCTTACTGTAGTATTTTTCCATCATGTCTACAGTAAGAAAAGGTTTATTTAGACCTTGTGGGACCTGTGGAAAATTAAGACTTCACTGTGAGGACCCTCACAAGGAATGTATCTACTGCCTACATCCAGAGCATAAGGTCAAGGACTGTAAGATCTGCAGGACCTTTCCCAACAAGACTCTGAGGGACAGAGAAGCCAGGCTCCTACTTTGGCTTCAGAAAAGAAAGGCCAGAGAAGCTCTTTCTGAGGAGGAAGACACTTCAGTGACCTCAAAGAAAAGGAAGAGGTCTGTGGAGAGCCTATCCCCCAAGAGTAGTAAGTCAGCTAAGAAGCTGCATGCATTTAAGGACAGGCCGGAGGAGCAACCTTCAACATCCAAGGTAACGTGTGGCAAGGTTCACTCAGAGCCATCCACACCTGCTTCTTCATCAAGGAAGCTCAAAAAGCCTTCAAGTTCACTGCCACCGTCGGCGTCCAGAAAATCTACACCGTCGACGAGCGCTTCGTCGACGGCAGGCTTTCCTTCGTCAACGACTACAGCGACGGCCACGTTTACGACTCCTTCATCGCCGATGATCGTAACTTCGTCTCCACTGTCATCTACGACGATAACGTAGGTGAGTTTGAAGTATGGTCCATCGTCGGCTCACACCCTGAAGATCACAAAGAGGCCGTCGACGGGTAAGAAGCTGAAATCTTTACCGTCGACGCACTCATCGACGAGTAAATTCAGAAAATGTCCGTCGATCTCACCGTCGAAAGTACCGACGACGCACCCGTCGACGACAACCCCGTCGGCGGCAGCCCCGTCAACGGAAAGCTTGTCAACATTGGCACCGTCGACGGCAACTTCGTCGATGCTGACGGCACCGATATCGGCTCCACCGACGACGGCTCCGTCGACACCTACACCGTCGACGAGAACACCATCGACGAGTGCTCAGCCGTCGACGACTCAATATCCTCATTTTGGAGCATCTCCTTACCTGCCGCAGAGAATTCTACCTATAAAGAGCAAGTCTTCTCTATTACTTCCATCGCATACATCGCCCAGTATGGTCACACATCAATACCTCTGCAGCATCTATTTGCTGACGAAGATGATGATGATGATGTTTATTCTGATGATGGTTTCTTTCCGGTGGCACGTAGTCCATCTGAACTACGCATTAAGTGCCAGGAGGAGGATGAAGAGGAAGATCTCCAGCCTTATTCGGACCAGCAAGATCAAAGTCACCTACAACTTCAAGGGCAACAGGAACAGACAGTTCAGATGCCTGTCTCGTTGATAGCCAACCTTCAACAGATGATGCAGGATTATTATTCGAGATTTCCTCCACCTGGTTCTTCTACCCCGGTACAACCTCCGCAGACACCAGTGTCCACCCCTGCTACACCATCGGAATTTCCGGATCCTACCACAGCACCTTCATCTGCACAGGATATTGCTCCACCTTCATCCAAGGACGAGCAAGAAGAAGGTGAGATTCAGGACTCGGATTCACTCATTCCAGAATGGGATGAGTATCAAATCCAAACTCATCTCCATCTACACCACCACCAGTGGACTCTCCACCGCAGGATATTGGTGGCTTCCATAGTGTTATGGAAAGAGCTGCGAAAAGATTCCAGCTGCCAATTACATCGAAGCAGTCAGACTGTTTTCTTTATGACTTCAAGGAAGATACTAGGAAGTCTGTAAGGGCAATACCCATTGTTGACTTCATTTGGGAGGAAGGCCTAAAGGTCATGCAGACTCCATCCTCCATTCCCGCAGTCTTGCCGAGACTTGAAAAGAAATATAAGGCACCAGACAATTCTCCAGCATGTTTGATTAGCCATCCTAAACCAGATTCGGTCATATCGCAGGCAGCTCAGAGGAGGTCCAGGAATCCATCGGCATCTCTGACTGTCCCCCCAGACAAAGAAGGACGTCGGTTGGACTCCATAGGGAAAAAGTTCTCAAATATGGCGGCCACCACTGTTAGAGCAGCAAATTCTCTAGCAATCCTGGGGAGATACGATCGCCAGATGTGGTCTGACATGTCACAATTTATAGACATGTTACCTGAGGATAGTAGAGGAGAAGCATGCAAGATTCTACTGGAAGGTGAAAAGATTTCAGCTGAAATCATAGACTGTGCCATAGATGTCTCCTCTACAGGTTTTCGCCAGTTGGCCGGGGCGGCCGTACTCAGGCACCAGGGGTGGCTCAAAGCTACTTCTTTTAGGCCGGAAGTACAATTAAAGATTCTGGACATGCCGTATGATGGCGAGCTCTTGTTTGGCAAGCATGTGGATGATGAGTTACAGTCCATTAAAGTAGACACTGAGACAGCCAGATCTCTGGCAACACAACAATACAAACGACAGCCCTTTCGGGGAGCGAGAGGGAGAGGAACCTTTTCATATAGAGGAGGCGCTCAGCAGTATCGTCAATACTCCTCTTACCAAGGACAATTTCGATCAACATTTGGCCAGCAACAACAGCATTCCTTTCGACAACAGTCATCCACTCATTTCAGGCAACAAACGAGAGGAAAGTCGGCTTAGAAGGCCAAGGAGACGACAAGAAAGCACTGACCCTCATCGAATGCCTGCACCCAGCCCCTATATCAACACTCTAATAGGGGGCAGAATTTCCAAATTTCTGCACCAGTGGTCCAAGATAACTTCAGACAAATGGGTACTGGATATTGTCAACCGAGGGCATACACTAGAATTCAACCAACCTCCCCCTCATGTACCACCAAGAGGTCCCCCGCCAGCCCATCTCAACGAGCTTATGGATCAGATTGCTATTTTAATGAAGAAGGGAGCAATAGAGATCGTACCAAGGAGCCAGAGGGGAGTAGGTTTTTACTCCCGCTTTTTCCTTATTCGGAAGAAGACAGGGGACTGGAGACCTATTTTAGATCTTGTTCGCTCAACAAATACCTCAAGAAGCAGTCTTTTCGCATGATCTCCCTTCAAGACGTCCTGCGCCTACTCAATCGAGGGGACTTTATGACATCGTTAGATCTTCAGGACGCATATTTCCACATTCCCATTCACCCCAATCATCGGAAAGTCTTACGATTCAGGGTTGCAGGCACTCACTACCAGTTCAGAGTGTTACCCTTTGGCCTCAGGTCGGCCCCAAGAGTATTCACCAAGGTTTTGGCACCGGTGGCAGCCCACCTCAGACAACTAGGGATACAGGTGTTCCCGTATTTAGACGACTGGCTTATAAAGGCACGAACAACATCGAAGGCTGCCAGAGACACAGAAACATGTCTATCTCTTTTCGGAGCTTTGGGCTTGACAGTCAATTACCCCAAGTCTCACCTAGATCCTACCCAGAACATCACCTTTCTAGGAGCCATCTTGGACACTGTCCAGGCAAAAGCCTCTGCTTCACAGGACAGGCGAAAGAAACTTCGAGACTTAGCAGCATGTCTCAGCAAAAGAAAGTCCGCTTCAGTGCGGACTTACAAATCTTTTCTGAGGATGCTTTCGTCTTGCATTCCTTTGATAAAAAACTGTTGTCTGCACATGAGGACACTTCAACAGCAGTTAGACAATCAATGGAAACAAATAGAAGGCTCTTTCGACAATGTAATCAGAATAACCCCATCAGCAAGACAGGCTTTCAAGTGGTGGAAGGATACTTCCCTCGTCTCAGAAGGTCTGTCATTTCTGAAGGACAAGACGATGCACATAATAACAACAGATGCATCCCTAGAGGGATGGGGTGCTCATTTGCAGGATCTTTCAGTGAGAGGGAAATGGTCCACTCAGGAATCGACTCTTCACATAAATGTATTGGAGTTAAGGGCGGTTGCCTTGGCACTCAAATCCTTCCTCACAAACATCAGGAATTCTTCAGTCTTGATAAGAACAGACAATACCACGGTCATGCATTACATCAACAAACAGGGAGGAACAAAATCTCGAGCATTATCACTAGAAACGCAGAAGCTGTGGCATTGGGTAATTCAGCATCGAATTTCCATCAGAGCAGAACATCTCCCGGGGATCACCAACACCTGGGCAGATGCCCTAAGCAGGACTCGAACCAGCTGCCACGAGTGGGAACTCAATCAGTCAGTTCTCGTCCGTCTCTTTCGTCGTTGGGGCAAACCCAGTCTAGATCTGTTCGCGACCAGAGACAACAAGAAATGCCAACACTTCGCAAGCTGGCGACCGCAGAAGGGATCAAAGGGGAATGCGTTTTTGATCAGATGGTCAGGGATTTATGCATACGCTTTCACTCATCCCAAGACTTCTGCAAAAGATGAAGAGGGAACCATGCAGAGTTCTATTAATTGCTCCCAGATGGCCACGCCAGTTCTGGTTCACAGAACTTCTATTACTTTCGGAACAGCCTCACGTTCGACTAAGGACAATACCGGACTTGTTAACAATGAACCAGGGTCAGGTTCGTCATCCCAACCCGACATCTCTTCGTTTATCAGCCTGGCTCCTGAATTCTATGAATTCGATGGACTAGATATCCCTCCAGAGTGCAGGGAGGTGCTTGCCTGTGCCAGGGCTCAGTCTACAAACCGGACATATAAGTTCAAGTGGAAGAGGTTTTGCTTATGGTGTTCAACTTCCAACGTTCATCCTCTAAGGTCCTCTCCTGAACAGATTCTGCCATATTTATTGCATTTGGCTAAATCCGGCCTTTCACATTCATCTATTAGAGTGCACCTGGCTGCCATATCCCGTTTCCGACGAACGTCTCAGTCACCTTCTTTATGGTCGTCCAGAATAATAAACAATTTCTCAAGGGTTTGTTTAGGATGTTTCCGCCAATTCACCGCAGTGGCATTTGAACATTGTGCTCTCCCAATTAATGAAACATCCGTTTGAACCCATTCATAAGGTGGACCTCAAATTCATTTATTTTAAGACAGCCCTCCTTCTGGCCTTGACGTCAGCGAAGAGGGTTAGCGATATCCAAGCCTTCACAATTTCTCCACCTTTCCTCCAATTCAAGCCAGAGGTGGTCATTTTGAGAACTAATCCAAAATTTATACCTAAGGTTCCATCGTCTTTTCACCTAAATGAGCCGGTGGTTCTCAGAATTTTTTTTCCAAATCCACAGACTGCAGCGGAGCGCGCATTACATTCTCTGGACATTAAGGGGGTCATTCTGACCCTGGCGGTCCATGACCGCCATGGCGGAGGGCGGCGGAAGCACCGCCAACAGGCTGGCAGTGCTTCCTGGGCTATTCTGACCGCGGCGGTAAAGCCGCGGTCAGAAAAGGTGATCCGGCGGTTTCCCGCCGGTTTTCCCCTGGCCCAGGGAATCCGCCATGGCGGCGCTGCTTGCAGCACCGCCATGGGGATTCCGACCCCCTTCCCGCCAGCCTGTTTCTGGCGGTGTCCACCGCCAGAACCAGGATGGCGGGAACGGGTGCTGTGGGGCCCCTGGGGGCCCCTGCACTGCCCATGCCACTGGCATGGGCAGTGCAGGGGCCCCCTAACAGGGCCCCACAAAGATTTTCACTGTCTGCTTTGCAGACAGTGAAAATCGCGACGGGTGCCACTGCACCCATCGCACCCCTGCAACTCCGCCGGCTCCATTCCGAGCCGGCTTCCTCGTTGCAGGGGCTTTCCCGCTGGGCCGGCGGATGGCCTTTTGGCTGTCGCCCGCCGGCCCAGCGGGAAAGTTGGAATGACCGCCGCGGTCTTTTGACCGCGGTGCGGTCATTCGGCGGTAACCGCATGGCGGGCGGCAACTGCCGCCCGCCGCGGTCAGAATGACCACCTAAACGCTGTTTAAAATTTTATATACAAAGGACAAGCGACTTCCGTAAATCTGAACAACTATTTGTCAGTTATGGAAGGATCAATAAGGGTAAAGCCGTTACTAAGCAGACCATAGCGCGCTGGATCTCTTCTGCCATACAGTTGTGCCACCAGTTGGCAGGGAAGCCATTATCATCCAGTGTCAGACCGCACTCCACTAGAGCGGTATCCACTTCGGCAGCTCTATTCGCAGGAGTCCCTCTGAGCCAGATCTGCAGGGCGGCAACATGGACACGTGCTCCCACATTTACCCAGCACTACTGCCTGGAAGCTACGGACAGAATGGATGCTGCGGTAGGACAAGCAGTATTACGTAATTTATTTGCATAAGGTGAGCCAATAACCTCTTACCCTCCATCCTCTATGCACTTTTAGAAAGATAATTTTATGTTTATATATCTATGTGTGTGTATATATTTATATATATGTATATATATATATATATATATATATATATTTTATATAGGTAATATGGTTAACGGTTGATTTGCAAATGTTAATTACCTATATGAGTTCAGATAGCATGCATTATACACAGGCATACTCTTGGTATTTCAGAACTCAAACATTTTTTCTTACTGCTGGCTATTCTGATTCAAGCATGTGAATCTATGAAAGATACCCCAATACTGGAGAAGAAAATGAGTTACTTACCTGTAACTGTGGTTCTCCAGTATTGGTATCTTTCATAGATTCACATGCGACCCACTCTCCTCCCCAGAGAGGCTCACCTCCTTTGTTTTTTTCCGGTAATCTCTAGTGCGGAGAAATCTGAGAGACTGAGCCTCTGTGCTGAGAGTTCTAAAGGGGTGGTCACGCCTGATTGGCTGAATTTTGGGCTCTTTATAAAGAGGTTGATGGTTCTACAATTGGATGTGTATTTTCCTATTGACTTCAATGAAAAAAAAAAAAAAAAAAAGAAAGAGTTTTTCTCTATTTATTGCTTTCTATGTACCGTGGGACTCCCACTTCGACGACGGGGAATGATTCAAGCATGTGAATCTATGAAAGATACCAATACTGGAGAACCACAGTTACAGGTAAGTAACTCATTTTCTTCTGAATCAATCCGAGCTGCAGACTGCAGACAGGGCACAGGAGTGACAGTGGCGAGTACCTGAGCGTGCACAAGCAGCACCGGCCACCTCCGTGTGACGAGCAGCACCGCAGCCTAGTGCCTACTGTCATGCTCCAAGCTCTAGCTCCTTGATCCTGCTTTGTCACCTGTGCCTGCACTAGGCTCCAATGCTCTTGCTCCGCTGGATGGGGAGCAGGGTAAAGCATCTCACCTTTCCCTTTCCACGGGCCCGCTCTGTAGACTATTGCTCCGCTTTCCCAGTTGCAATGTGGTCTGTTCTACTCGCGTCCGTTCCTGCTTTTGGCTCCCTTATGGCCATGCTGTCCTTAGATGGATTGCGCTGGCTTTTCTCACTGCGCTGTCGGCCACTAGCTGTGCCCATGGCCCCCTGATGGTGCCAGGAGGTAGGGGGTGGGCCCGACAGAGGGCTAGCAGTGGGCAAGCAGAGGGACGGGTCAGTTTGGGAGCAAAGACAAAATATATCATGTTGCTCCCTCGCAGTCGAGACTTCCTCGCATATGTGTATACGCGCATGTCTCACTGCTCGACTATTACTGAACTCTAGTAACACTGGGGAGATGCCTCTGCCTGCTCGTGCCCCCCAAGTTGTTGCAGATGTGGTGGGACCTCATGTGACATACTCTTTAGGATGGCATTGAGTAGTGGAATGGAGTTCCCTCTGAAGTGTGCCGGACTTGGAAATGGGGAAGGCTGACAAGCTACAATCCAAACTAACTTTTGGAAAAAAGCGCCTTGCTCACCCTGAGTGCACTGATCAGAGGAGTGATGCTTTGCATCCTGCAGATCATAAGGTGGTTATGGTGGATCTTAAAGCTCTGGTAGCTGGTATCCACAGTAACCTAAGAACAACAGACTGCAAGATCGACACTATCACTATCTGGCTTGTCTGCATGGGGGACCGCCTGGATATACAGATGATAGACTGGGACATCTTGCACAGTGAGTGTCCAACGCTCAGGATGGGGTAACCGCACACAATGAACAACTACTCAGCATGGAAAATGTGCTGGCCGTCATTAAGGCAAAGAATGAAGCCCTGAAAGCACGTTCCAGACTTAACATTAGAATCCCCAGTCTGCCAGAGTCCACCTCCCTGACCATGGTAGATGACTTTATTGAATCTATGCTGCAGGCTTTGTTTGGTGACCACCTGAAAACCCTTTTCTTGGTGGAGAGTGCGCACCATTCCTTTGGGCCGAGACTGCTAACGGGTGCCCCAGACCGCCCTTTCAGTGCTCGATTGCCCCATTTCTGAGACTGAAACATCATTCTCTGTATTGCAAGGGAGAGAGGTGACATACAATACCAAGGGAAATAAATATTCATCCATCCTGACTTCACTCTGACTGTATGGACAAAAGGAATTTCTCCCTGTGAAACGGCTGATAGTGAAGATGGGAGTATTATATGCCCTGCTCTATCCTGTGAAGCTCCAAGTCACAACAAATGGCAGGGCTCAGATCTTCATGGACCCCAGCTGGAGATCAAGTTCTACCACAAGTATGTATGTAAACTAGTCGAGAGAAGCCCCAGTGCTGAGGAGGATCCTGAAAGTCATCTTAGTGATTAAACTGCTCATCTGCATGATCTGCAGACATGGCAGGCACAGGGAGCCTGTGCTGTCCCCCTGAAGAGGATGACCAAACTGCCCCAGCCCCTCTACATCCAGATTTTCATCATTTATGCACCAGGCCACTCATCCCTCCAACTCGGGATTGGGTAACGCCTTGTGTTCTAGATTTGATTCGTTTTCATCTCTACAGCATGGTGTGATGCACCATGCACGCTGATACTGGGTGGTACACATGTTCTCTGATGCCTTCAGGTACCATGTCCATGCTCTCAATCTCTGTCACTCGGGTCATTTACTCCTCACTCCTGACATGATGGCAATATCCCTGAACATGGAATGTGAGGGGTCTTAATGACTCTAGAGAGGTGAAACTGGCGTTTGCATATCTTCGTCGCTGCAAAGTAGACAATGCACTTTTGTAGGAACTGCACTTGATGGAAGAATTAAGAGGGAAAATGCGTTCCTATTAGCTTGGTGAGGCGCATTTGGTGATCTACTCCACATATGCGTTGAGAGCTGCGGTGCTCATCAGAAGGGGGGTTTCAATAACAAACTCTGGGATTCCTGTGTGACAGAGAAGGGAGATACATGATTCTTCATGGAATACTGTGTGGCTCGAGGGTTACCAAAGCCTGTGTGTACGGCCCTAATGTGGATCACCCTGAGCTCTTCTCTGAGATATGAAATAAAATTTACAGTTATGACCACACTAGGGTTATATGGGGGAGGGCGCCGTGGGGGATTTTAACATAGTGTTGAACTCCGGTCTGGATAATTTGCCATCCGCATATGGCCCTCACCCCTGAGCTGCCATGCTTTTGCACTCTCTGCTTAAATAGCACCAACTGATAGATATCAGGCAAACCAGGCACCACCATTCGCTTGGGGGAACGTGCGTCACTGAGGCCCGTGGGGTTTGGTCACACATAGACTATTAGCTGCTTATGAAAGATATCTGCATGCATACCTGTTGAACATCTGGCACGAACGTTATCTAATCATATGCCAGTTGTTCAGTGACTCTCATTGAGAGATGTAGGCTAAAGCAAATTTACACAGAGGCTATAGCCTTATGCGCCCTGGAACCCAGTTTTTAATGTGGAAACTCGTAGATGGGGACTTCAATTGCCATTTTGAACTTGTTTGCACAGGAGCAGATGACGATCTGGCGACAGCGACAGATAGTTTGTGGTGAATTCCAATGTCTGGCCCTCAAAGGATGAGAAAATGTACCCTGCTGGTCCTGCAGTTGAAGCCACTGGTACTAAACCATTCCATCTGCGCTTTAACAGTCAAACTCCTTCTGACTGAAAAGGGTCAAATACCTTCAATCGGCCAGATAGGACCTCATTGATTGATTATATTCTTATCGATTTTAGGCTATGGTGGCTTGTTATTGACTTTGAAATAATAGATAGGCATGACAGTGACCACAATGCGTTATCTCTCCACCTGGGTGTTCCATGTCCCGGGGGGAGGTAAAGGAACTTCCAGGTTGGACGATCGTTATGAGTTGTCCTCGAACAGGCGTAGGATTAAGTGGAATTAAATGGTACAATCCCTTGAACGATTCAATCATCTTTTTACCAGTATTGTTTCAGCCCTGGGTAAGGTGGGTGACATTTTTGAGACCAGGATACTCTCTAATCAGTGGATGCATCTGGGGCATGTGCATATGGAGCTAATGGATGGGCTTAAAAGTGTGTTCCTTGTGGAACAGCAAGCAGGTAGTGGTAAGAGGAAGCAGGGCACATGGTTCAATAAACAGTGCCAGCAGGCCAAACTCGATCTCTGTAAGGCTATTAAGTCAAAAGATCCCGTGGTGGTACGAAAAGCCAGAAGCCAGTACAAAAGCACCCAAGATGCTGCAAAGAGACAATAGGAGACCAAAAGGTGGTAATCTCTGCATGTAGCTGTCAGGAATCAGGATTTTCATACGTTCTGGCAACTTGTTGCCACAGGGAGATGGGATACCAGTGGCCTAATTGATAATAACATTGCTGCGGGCAGTGGCTGGTGCATTTCCGAACCCTTTATAATTCAACGTCTGCTACTGAAGGTACTTGAGATGGTAGCATGGGGGGGGGGTCGGTCCCTGAAAATGTTAAGGCACATTCCATGATCACAATTAAGGAGGTGCTGTTTGCAATCTCCAAAGTGGCTCCAGGTAAGGCTCCTGGTTTAGGTAGAATCCCAGGGGATTTATGTAAGTCTGATGTGACCCTATCTTGGTGTTGTTTTCAATGCCATATTGGAGGGGATGCCTCTGCCAGCCTCATGAGCAGGAGCTGAAATAATACCCATTTACAAAAAGAGCTCACCTCTTCTTCCAGCCAACTATAGACAAATTAGTGTAATAGACCCATTGCAAAAGTTGACCCTAGGGAGACTCCAGAACTGACTTGAGGAAAATAGTGTTCTTTGTAGGCTACAGGCTGGGTTTAGACAAGGCATCTCTACCATAGACCACGTTTTTCACCTCCAGCTTTTATACTGAAAATCTGTGGTACTGGAAGGTGCCAGTCTTTATGTAATCTTTGTGGATCTCCGGACGGCCTTCGATCTGGTAAGTGGCAAGTTCTGTCAAAGATGGGGGTTCCTAATTATCTATGTGAGATTCTGCAGAGACACCATGAGGGAAGTTTTGCTCATGTTCGGTATGGTAAATTGGGAGATCTTACTAAACCTTTCCCGGTTCGGAAGGGAGTTAGGCAGGGTCGTGAGTTAGCCCCAACCCTTTTCTCTCTTTATATCAAAGGGCTGATTGATGACCTGAATAAGGCCTCAAAAGATGCCCCCAGATTAGCCCATCAAAAGGTTCCTGTGTTAATGTTCGCAGTTGATACCTTGTTATTGTCAAGAACCCCAATGGGTTTGCAAAGAACTCTAGACTGTTTTGTTGATTTTTGTAGGGAGAGGGGTTGGAAAGCAATGTGGGCAAAACAAAGCACATGGTCTTCCACCTCTCCCCATCTACCAGGCCTGGTCCCAAACTTAACGGGGTCCCCTTACAACGGTTTAAGGTGTTTGATGATCTGGGAATCATACTTTCAGAGCAAATGGAATGGCAACCACATATGAATAAGCAAAAGTTAAGATTGGCCCAATTCACTGGTGGCTTAGGGAGAGTTTTTAAAGATCCTTCTTTTAAGCCAGTTAGCCCGGTCTGTGAGCCTTACAGGTCACAGGCTGTGGCGGCAGTAATGTATGGGGCTGAGTTATGGGGGTATTAGAAGGTCTGTACTATTGTTAGAGTGGAGGATGCATTCCTAAGGCATTTATTAAATCTTCCTTTGAGTACTCCTCTTTTACCGCTAACGTTTGATTTGGATGTTCAGCCAATAGATGAGGAACTAGGTCTGCGGCCCCTTTATTTTCAGGGAAGAATGTAGACAACCCATGAACTGGGTTCATACCGGGAGGGGTTGAAGGAGATTGAGCTTGCTAGGTGCTCGAAACTCCTGTGGCTCAAATATATCCAGGATACCGCAAGATATATTGGAAGGGTTAGCCTGTGGAGGAACCCAGAGTCGGCTTACCAAGCGAGATCTGGCTAGGTCTTATAGGGAGTTTAATGAGTGTGCATACCTGACTAATCCTGCGCATGGTTCTTTGACTAGTAGGTTTCTGTCTTTTAAAGATTTCTATGGTTTTAAAACCTTAGATGAGCTGCAGCCAGTGCTAGCTAGGAAACTGCACCTGCAGTTCAGACATGGGTCTCAGTGTCTTAGTACGCTGACCTGCAAGTGGGAGGTAGGCAGTGATGAACTGAGTGTGGTATGCCCAGCATGTGGCGGGACTCAGGAAACAGTGGCACACTTCTTATGTTTTTTGTAAAGCCTATAAAAGGCCCAGGTTAAGATGGCCGGTTCCCCTCGGTAGGAAAGTAGGCACTGCCCACTTCTTAGAGGCTCTAAGAATTCTGAAAACGGATGTTCAACAACAAATCGTTTTTTCAATATCTAGGTATCTGTTTGTGGCCTGGTGCATCAATGAGAGGTGGATAGTGTGTGGAGGGGCGGAAGGTTGGGGGGAGGGGTATTTTATTTCATTTTATTTATTTATTTTCTCATTACGGAACATACAGTATATATTTATATATTTTAATTTGTCTTTTAAATTTCTTAATTGATTATTATTATTTGATTGCATTGATCGTTTTTATTAGAATAAAAGATGTTTTATTATTTTAAGTTGCACTTTTTTGGCTTTGAGCCGCGATGAAGTTTTCGATGCTGATGAATGCGGGAATACAAACTGCTTTGGCTGAATACTTTCTAACCAACATTGGCTCGGTGGACTCCCCTGGAGTGCTCTGGGGGTCCTTTAAGGTCCACATCATATGCATTTGCATTTCTAAACAAGCTGAGCTATTAGGGGAATCTGAGGGAACACCTAGCCACCCTGGAGCAAAACTTTAGGAGTTAGACCTCCAGTATCGCACAATGGAAGACCTGTGCCTCCTGGTACAATTCTTGGAGAAGCTTTCGCAATTTAGAAGAGGCTGCAGAGAGGGAGACCAGATTCCTGCACAGGAAGCCATAGCCAGATGATATGGAGACGGGGGCAGGGCTGGCAAGACCCTAACAGCCCTGATTTGTAAAAAAAAAAAAAGAAAAAACAGAGCAACTCCTATATTCTGAAGGTGACAAATGATTAAGGGGGGGATCTCCCAGACCATGTGTGACATAACACAAACACTATCGGAATTCTATACCTCACTCTTTGCCTCCTAGATAATGTCCCGATAGACAGACTCACCGAGTCCTTTGACACTAATTACTATGGCTCACTATTGCACATAGACGGTATCTAGATGTCCCCTCCACTGAGGAAGACATAGTGCAAACCATCTGTAGTTTGCCTAGAGATAGGGCCCCTGGCTTCGATTGGCTAACTGATCAATTTCATAAGGTATACTCGGATGAACTGGCTTTGCATTTACTTACAATGTACAAGGAGGCATAGAGAAGGGGTAGCTGGCCCCCAACGCTCCAAGAAGCACCAATCATTTCCACCCTCAAACGTAATAAGCAGCCGAATCTATGTGAGTCTGACAGACCCCTCTTTATGATTAACCCTGACAACAAAATACTTGCTAAGGTCTTTGACTCCAAACTTCTCCTTCCTCTGCCGGACATTGTCCGGCTGGACACGTCGGGCTTCATCCACGGTTGTTCAACAGCACATAACCTAGGTACCCTGTTGCCTTCATACATGAGGTAAATCCGCAGCTCCCTGCGGCTGCAATCTTCTAGACGCACTAGACAAAACAAAAGTGTTGCATTCCCTGGAGCAAGGTTTTCTATATGCATTGCTCAAAAGACCTGTCATTAGGCAGATTTTTCTCCAGTGGATTCGGCTCCTCTACACATATACCTCCACTAGGTTGCGCATGAATGGCGTGATCCCCCTCCCCCTATTCTATGTCAAAAGAGGTATGCGACAGGGATGCCCACTTTTCCCACTCCTCTATGCCATAGCAGTGGAGCCCCTAACAGCCCGGCTGACACAGCTCAATGCTGTGTGTGGATTGGCCTAGATTGCGCAACGATTGATAGTGTCCATGCATGCAGATGACATGACCCTCTGTTTGTAGGAGCCAGCCAGAAACCTAGAGCCTATCATTTGTGAATTCCTCAGGTTCAGCAAACTCACTGGGATAAATATAATTGGTCCAAGTCCATAGTTTATTCCCTTGACAGAGGCAACTGAGTGCTTTCGAATGAAATTCCCACTTGAGTGGGCTGGTCTCTCTGTCAACTACCTGGGCATCTGGATCGGCTCAGATATACCCCATCTTTGGCATGAGAATTAAGGAGGCACAGTCACAGGGCTGGAGTAGAAGGTCCTTGTGTGGTCTGGACTGCTCCTATCATGACAGGTAGGATAGCTATTGCCAAAATGGTGATATTACCCACATTTCTATATTTATTCGCTAACATTCTCA
This sequence comes from Pleurodeles waltl, assembly GCF_031143425.1. Taxonomy (NCBI): domain Eukaryota; kingdom Metazoa; phylum Chordata; class Amphibia; order Caudata; family Salamandridae; genus Pleurodeles; species Pleurodeles waltl. The sequence continues at coordinate 442,272,093 of NC_090443.1, read as the reverse complement.
TCCTTCTCACCAAAACTTTTTTTGATCAAGTCAAAACACTATTGATCCAGCTGACATGGGCAGCAAATAGCCAAGACTGGCATGGGAGGTGCTGACGCTACCATTTAAGCAGAGTGGGCTATGTACCCTTGATATAGAGCTATGCTACTACTGTGCACAGGTTCAATATGCACACCATTGGTTTACCCTACGCCGTACCTACCACACACTGCAATAGAAGGTGGCACTACATCCTCTTGCCCACTGGCCACTGTTTACTGCTCCAATCCGAAGCATCCTGGGAGCTTGTTAGATATGGTGGGATGCACTGTTTGGGCGAGGGACTGGCTACACCGATGAGCTCGACTGGATTGCCTTTAAGCAGCTAATTTACAATTGCCACGCAAGCCATGCTCCCTCCTACTGAGGAGAGCCGAGCCTGGAAACAGATGGCTTGTTTGGGCCTCACCAGGGTGGAAGACCTACGTCAGTCTGGCATGCTCCTCACTCTATAAGGCTTGCAGGCCCGGTCTGAATACATACAGCTTGACACCTTAGTATATTAATGACTCTGCGCCACCTGCCCAGCCCTGCACCCCTCTTTCCCTTGTGAGCCCGTGGATCTGAGAGAGTGAACTGGCCTCTCCCTCTCCAAAACAAGTGATCAAAAGGCCATTCAGGACTTTGCAGGATGGATTGCCAGTGGTCACCGCTGGGGCGCTTGAGATCTGGCGTTGTGACCTGGATCTTGCATTGACTGACGAGTGCTGGAAGTACTGCTGCTCCCAGACAGGCATGCTTTCCCCTAACTACAGATTTCGACTAAAGGCCTGATTTATATCTCAGCAGACTGGTTACTCCGTCACAACAGATTTATATTTGGGTGGACGGGCTGTCCATCACTGTTGTGATTGAGTAACCAGTCCACCAAGACCTAATCAAGCCCTAACTAATGTCAATCTCCTGCACAGAATATATCACACCCTGGTGGGGCTTTGCAGAATGGGTCTGAGAGCCTGCATTTTCCGTATCTGTTGTGGGAGGGCAGATGCTGATTCTCTGCATCTGCCATGGTAATGTGCAGTTTTTCCGAGAGCCGCTGGTTGCTTTGCTCGGTTATGTAAAGGATGCCCTTGCCACCTCTCGTAAACCTATTGCTATGATGCTGGTCCTGGCTAAGAGGCAGGTGGCAATTCATTGGGTTAGCTGCCTTGCACCTCGTGAGAAAGACTGGCTAGGAGACCTGACCTACTGGCAAGAGAGGTTGGAGGAATACTGGGCTCTTATGCCTGCTCGATGGATATTTGGAGCTCCCTCAGTGTCTGCTTGGCCCTGCGGGACCGCCGCCATGATGAAGCACCTGCTCATGCTGCGATGGAGGCCGGGGGCGGGGACAACCCTCATTAGGCCAGCACTCGCCCACCACGGTGGGTACATGTTGAGGTTGTTCCCACATGAGAGATCACTGCCTAGGGCTACCATGAACGCTTGGACAGTCGATACACACGGAGTGTTGTGTTAACAGTGCCAAACTCCAGCATAACGGTTTCACCCTTGCTGTACTCATTCTTTTACGGTTTATGAGATGTCTGTTTTCAACAATTTAATACATACACCAACAAAAAACAACAAAAAACCCTTCATTTCAACATCTTGTGCACCTTCTTGTAATTTGAAAGGATCTTTCAAAGATGGCATGGAGCATTCAATATCTTAGCTTATATACAAAGTTACTTCGCAATTGTCAACACGGTTGCTCTTTTGACCGCTTTATCAGCAATGGCATTTCCTTTGGACACTTCATCATGAGTGGATTGATGGGCAGCACGTTTAACAATAGCAATTCTGCTTTGATTGACCAGAACCATATTGTTGGCGGGTTCCCCCACCCTTGCAACCACAGGTAAAAAATGTAAACTTTGATATGTACCTTGTTGTCTTCTTTGTCAAGCTGTATGTTACAAGTTAAGGGTAGATTTAAGAGCCCATTGCGCCATAATATCGCCACATCAGCGTATTTTTTTTTTACGCTAATGGGGCGAAATTATGGCAAAAAAACTGAACCAGATTTACAAAGTGGTGCCATGCATGCATGGCACCACTTTGTAACCGCTTGCGCCTCATTATGCCTGCGCCAGGCACAATGTATACAAGGGCGGAGTTCCCCATTAGGGGGGTCAAAAAAGGGACGCAAAGAAATCTAAAATATTTCTTTGCGTCATTTTTTTCGCCATTTTTAATGCCTGCTCAGAGCAGGCGTTAAAAGGGGGCACACCATTATTTATAATGGGCCCCTATGTACTGTTCAGGGTTAGCGCCAACATTTCGGCGCTAACCCTGAAAAGTACATCAATAGCATCAAAAATTCTGTTGCTATTGACCCCTACCCTGTGTCATGGTGCGCCATATTTTAAATACGGCGCACACATCGTGGCGGTCGTGGGGCACTAAGGGGCGCAAGGAAAGTGGTGCTGCACTGGGTGCAACACCACTTTTCTTCAATCTTCCTTAAGTGTTTTGAAGAAGAAACAATAGCAATTTTGGATAGCACTTTGAGAGCTTCAAGCACATTTTTAACATAAAATCCATTTTAACAGGGATCCCAGTTCATGTTTGGAATCTCCGCTGCAACTAGGGTAATGCAAAGTTGCAGGTGATCTCAAAAGCATGTTTGGAATTGCTGAATATCGTGACAGACTTGCACGCAGCTAAAATTCAGGCATGTGTGAGGAAAATCAGTTCAGCAAGAGCAGAATGAATGTTATGTAAACAACAAATTTTAAAAGTGTCATACAGGGTGCACACAGCTTATCGCTTGTAATGTCTAAGCTATGAATCAGCAACATAATGCACAAGGTCTCGGTTGAGTAGAGTTGTGAAATCAACACTATGGCCCATATTTATACTTTTTTAGCGCCACATTTGCGTAATTTTTTTACGCAAAAGCAGTGCAAACTTCCAAAATACAGTTGTATTTTGTAAGTTTGCGCCGATTTTGCATTAAAAAACGGTGCAAATGCAGCACTAAAAAAGTATAAATATGGGCCTACGTTTTGTTACGTGGGTGTAGGAAAGTACCCTCTTTCTTGGCATGGTTACCCACATTTTCTGCCTGTTGTCAGTGTGTTTGACTGTGTTTACTGGGATCCTGCTAACCAGGGCCCCAGTGATTATGCTCCTTCCCTTTAAACTTGGTTAATTGAACCACATACACCACACATTTGACATACTGGTGCCCCATGTAAGTCCCTAGTATATAGTACCCAGGTACCCAGGACATTAGGGTACCAGGGGATCCCCATGGGCTTCACATGTATTATGCCACCCTTGGGAAGCCCATGTAAAATGTGCCTGCAGGCCTGCCATTGCAGCCTGCATGAAAAGGTGCATGCACCTTTTCATTATAGGTCACTGCACCAGGTCACTGTAAGTCACCCCTATGGTAGGCCCTCCTAGCCCAGAAGGCAGGGTGCAAAGTACCTGTGTGTGAGGGCACCCCTGCACTAGCAGAGGTGCCCCCACAAATTCAAGTTCCATTTTCCTGGACTTTGTGAGTTCGGGGATGCCATTTTACACATGCACTGAACATAGGTCACTACCTATGTCCAGCTACATAATGGTAACTCCAAACCTAGGCATGTTTAGTAACAAACATGACAGAATCATACCCCAATACTGTTGTCAATATTGGAAGTATGATTCCATGCACTCTGGGGGCTCCTTAAAGGACCCCCAGCATTGCTCCTACCAGCCTTCTGGGGTTTTCTGGGCAGCCCAAGCTGATGCCACCCCTCAGACAGGTTTCTGTCCCCCTTCTGCTTGATGAGCTCAAGTCCAGGAAGTGGTGGTGCCCAGAGCTCCTTCAGAGGGTCCCTTGATTCTGCCATGTTAAATGGGCACGGGACAGGAGTCCCCTCCTGATAGGTGGTTACCTGGCTAGGTGACCAATCCCCTTTTCAGAGCTATTTAGGGTCTTTCTCTGGGGTGGGTCCTCCGATTCGGCTTGCAAGATTCCAGCAGGACTCCTCTGCAACTTCTACTTCAACTTCTAGCCACTGGAACCGCGACTAGACCCTCCAGGAACCAACAATCTGCATCCACAACGACAACTCGCTTGCAGCATTGTTTCCACGGCTCCTTCTAGCTTCTGCAACATTTCACAAGCTGTGCATCCTCTGAGGACAGAAGTCTTCAGTCTGCACGAGAAGGAAGAAGGAATCTTCCTTGGAGTGAAGGAGTCACTCCCCTGCATCCGCAGGCACCGACTGCAACGACTATCTGCTGTGTGGATCTCCTCTCATCCTGAGCTGCGTGGATCCTGCATATTGGGGTATGGTCTGGAGTAGTCCTCTTGGTCCTCTATGCCAGCTATCCATCTTTAGTGGAGATAAGCCCTTGCCTTCCCACGCAAGACAGTACACCCATGCACGGTGTCTCTTGAAGCTACCAAGGCTTGTTGGCATCTCCTCCAAGGAATCTTCAGGCTCTGTGTTGCCTCAGCCCCCAGCACTCTTCCCTGTGATGCACAGCTCTCTTCCTGCTTCTCCTGTTGTGTGGGACCCTTCTCCAGTTGTACTGCGTGGGCTCCTCTGCGACTCGTGGGCCCTCTTCCAGTGGGTGTCCTGTGGGGGCTGCCTTTTCTTCTGTGTACTCTCTGCCTTGTTGAGGGTGCCCCCATGAGTTGAGTCCTCCTGGACTTTTGCTTCATCGTGACTTCTGGCTTTACCAATGCTTGTTGGGGGGTTTTTCACGCCACTGACTGACAATCTTCCACCCGGTGTGGGACGTTGACTGTATCCTCCAGGAACTCTTCACTGACTCCAGGATTGCATTGCTGACCATCTTCATCCTACCGTAGATCAACTCCTACAACCACAGATGGGTGGGTAGTGGCTCCTGCCACCACCGGACACTCCTGTGACTTCTGGACTTCATCCTCTTCTTCCACAGGTCTTCCTCTTCAAGAATCCACTGCTGGTTTCTTGCAGTCTTGTCTGGCTGTTGCAATATCTTCTTTTTAGACATGTTGGGTGGTTTAGGGACAATCCAGTAACTTACTCCTCTGTTCCTAGTCGGTGGGAGGCACTGTAGTACTTACCTTTGGGGTTTCCGAGTTACTCCTGCTTCCTTCTACACATCCCACTTACCTAGGTGGGGGTCCTGCATTTGCATTCCATTTTTTTAGTATATGGTTTGGGCTCCCACTAGGGTCACTATTGTCTATTGCTATTTGCACTGTTTTCAATTGTTTTAATGCCTATTTCTGAATACTAGTGTACATTTCTAGGCCCATATTTAGACTCCCTTTGCGCCGGATTAGCGTCATATTTTTTACGCTAAATCGGTGCAAACTTAACACCATATTTATATTTTGACGCTAGACCCGTCTAACGTCAAAATATCCCAGTGTGCATCATTTTCTGGATGCGTGAAACCACCTTGCGTCAATGAGATGCAAGGTAGGCGTTCCCGTCTAAAAATGACTTAAACACCCGTGTGCCATATTTATCCAACCAGGCAAAAATGACGCACGGATGAGAGGCAGAGCCGGAAAATGGCGCAAATCCCGATTAGCGTCAAAATGTAACGCCTGGGTCAGGGCAGGCATTAAAATGGGGCAAACACAGCACTACTTAAGGAAAACACACACAAGCAACATCAGAGCTCAAAAAGGGGCACATGGAGGTGCTATTCATCCAGCATGCACGAAGATGCAGAGCACAGAAGCAATAGCAGCAGCTATCACCACACCAACAAGGACCCCAAAGGCAACGCAGAAGGCAGGAGAGGATATTCAGGACCAGGACAACCCTTCAGGGCCTCAGGGAACATGACATTATCCAGAGGTACAGACTAAACTGGCAAGCCATACAGCAGCTGCTGTGCCACATTGAGCCACAGTTGGCACCCAGCTTGCAGACACCCCACATCATTCCACCAGAGACCAAGCTGCTAGCTGTCCTGCACATGTTGGCAAGTGGTTCTTTTCAAACCACTGGTGCCCTGGTTGCCGGGATCTCACAGCCCTCATTCTCTGCCTTCCTTCCCAAGGTACTGGATGCCATAATCTCACTCACACCCGCCACATCAGCTTCCCCAACACACAGCAGAAGCAGCAGGAGATCAAACAGGGTTTCGATCAAATTCATTGCTTCCCACATGTGCTTTGTGCCATTGACTGCACACATGTCAGGATTGTGCCACCTGCTGTAACGGAGCATCTATACCACAACAGGAAGCACACACACTCCATCAATGTGCAGGCCATTGTGGATCACCGTGGATTGTTCACCAACATCATGTCAAAGTATCCTGGGAGTGTACATGATTCATTCATCTTCTGCCACAGCACCATCAATCAGCACTTCCAGGATGGACGATATGGCAATGGCCTACTTGTTGTTAAGTACAGAAACCTAGTCATTTACACACAGCACAGCAACCCTGTAGGACACACAACATATACACCACTACATTGACATGTGGCCAGGAAGACACTGATGTTGTGACACTGGTAGTCATGTTTGATATCCTGACTCAATGGGATACACACCTATGGACAAATGACAGATGCAAATAACAAGAGCTGCCACTCCAGAGCCACATGAGATCAATTTAAAACCACACAGTGACAATGACATGGTCTTAACTGGCAGTACAACTTGGAAGATGAATCTTTCAATATCACATCAATAACACTCAATCACACACCCTTCCAACCGATACGTCCTGTGCAAGGGGTGTGTAGTGTGTTCTGCTGCAGGTCAAACACCATGAGACACATAGCATGATGATGTTGACTCTAATGAAGGTGACATGGAATCATTGATGCAGTACCAACATCTCACATCACTCCTGGGGTGACACTGCCAACTAGCAATAAGGAAGTGGACTGTGCTATGAAAACATGTGGATGTGACACTAATGCAAAGTGCACACTGCTACACATACGGATTGAGACAATTCCCAATATACATAACAGATGTACAGGCACATGGACCTTCTGACACTAAAACCTTCACCCCCACAACCAAGTTAGCCAGCTTACCTGGAGCAAGTTCAGTAGTGTAGGTACACGTTTGCACATGAGCCAACTCGGTGAGGGCACAAAAATAGGTTTGCATGGAACTTGTCACACATGGGATAATTGTGCATTGTCAATTGTGAACACTTCAGAGCTGCCAACTGATGGAGATGTGTTGTGCATGGTCACCTAGCCAAATCAAAGGGCCTCACTGTTGCATTTCACCTGCAATTATATATGTAAAATTGGATGGGATCTTCAGGCCATATAGTGCAACCGTGTTACCACCACAGTGGAATCGATTGTGTGTGTGGAAGAATCATGTCACCTCCAGTGAAGGCACACGGACACTTCTTTCACATTACATAACGCATGGGATACACACTGAACAGCAAGTTTCTAAATATACCACTGATATCAGGTCAATTAGCGAGACACCAGTTTTGATAGTTAAACAAGTCAATGCAGAAAGAACATCACGGAAGCCTAGGATCCCACACAATACCACAAACACTGATGAGTCACAGACGACACAAGATAACAACTGTCATGCAAAGTGATAATCAAGGATGCAACCAACAACCAAATACTTACCCTCATTTTCTCTTTCAGCTCATCAGGGTTACGGGATCCAGCCATGGATCATGACCCCAATTGCCAACCCAAGCACAGCAGCAGAGCGTGCCTATAATGAGGCACATCGTAGGACACGTACCATAGTTGAGAGGACTTTTGGCATCCTGAAGTCCGGATTCAGGTGCCTGGACATCACCAGAGGCAGCCTCCTATATTCCCCTGAAATGGTCTGCAAGATCATTTTGACCTGTGCCATCCTGCACAACATTTGTGTAAGGAGGAACATTCCCCTCTATGAACCAGACCCACAAATGCCTGAAGAGCAGAAAGAGGAGAATGCTTTCCATGAAAATGAGGGAGAACATCCAAACACAGCTGCTGGATTGCGTCGCAGACAACACATCATACCAAACTTCTTCTAACTATAGTCACCATCACCACTTTGTTATCACATGTCATTAAACACCTCACTTCATCACTCAATCATGCTCTGGGTAATTTTTCATGCATCACATGATCCCTAGGAATCATAATCAGAGTTTAGCCTAATGGAGCATTGCAGAAATACAGATTATGATACTGAAAAAGCCACATCACATTTGATAAGTATGAATGTACAGCCAACATCACACAGAGTGTAAATGACATATATCCTGTCTATTTCACATTTGAAGGGGAATATCAGAGGATCACAACTATGAGACACATCCATGTTGCCAACATGGTCCATTGCAGCACATGACACACAACTAAGACACCATCAATCATAAGGTAAATAAGTGCTTCATACATGAGGCAGTGGATGTGCTATTGCATTGGTAGCAGGAATGTATGACCAGACCCTTGGCAGCAGTAAGTGTGACATCAGCTATCTCTGCAGGGAGCATGTGTGAAAAGAAGTCCATCTAAGCTGAAAATGGATAGCACGAGTGCTCCAGGTATGAAAAGCATTGCTCACAAGACATGCCCTCTGCAGTCTATCCCAGGTAATAAGTCCTGCCACTGCCATGTTTTAAGTCTCTCTCCCCACCCTTCTCTAGGGGGCCCTGTAAATGGACTATCTGTACCCTGAGAATCTTCATCTACACACACCCAGACTCCCATTCCTACTCCTGTGTGCTTCCCTCTTCTGTATGGCATGCCATAGTCATACTTCATCAGTCTGCATGGACTTCAGGTCCGGTAATGCACTGCCTGGTAGTCGATAAGACCTGTAATCAGCTGTCCATTGCTTCCCATGTGAAAGGTCCAGTTGGGCCTTTGAGCTTGATTCTCAACTCCAGGAGTTGTGAGAGACTGAAGCTGCACACACCTGTGAGCACTTCTATGCAGAGCAGCCATTTGAACCTGCCCTGCCATTGCTGCTGCCTGGAACTGCTTGGAAGCTGCCATTTTCTGAATTTCCTTGTTGTGCATTAGCATACTAATCACTGGTGTACTAGAGCCCTTGGGGGATTGTGTAACATTGCAGACCACAGCACTAACTGTGTTTAGTTCCCACAGTGTTGTTCCAGCTTTTCACAGTCAGATTCTGCTCATTGTGTATTTGCCTTGTTCATGTTTGTTCCTGACAGAGCCTGCATCCTGTTAGCCTGACTGGTTCCTGTCTTTGCGTTAACCATAGAGGTTCCCTGTGGCTACGTTTGTCTCATAGTTGCTTTCCATGCCCTCTCTTTCCTCCTGGGGTATTGTGTCTGGTAGGTCTACGATGAATCGATAGAATACTTTAATCAGTTTACTTATTGAATTGTGTTCTGGGACATGTATTCAAATTGCCTAATCCAGCCCCCATCCCTTGTCTGGTTTTGCATGTATTCATTATTGCCAAACAGTGACAGTGTGCTATGGCTGTATGCATGGATTCGGTACGGTGCCTCCAGCACAACAACCAAGGGTAGCCAATGTGTATGTAAGGACAAAACATGTTTGTGCCCTGACAGTCCACACACCGATTCACTTCACCTGCCACCTTTTGATGGGGCTTGCGTGGTGACTAGCTGTGAGATTAATCAGCACAGAGGCACTGATGTTCCCTGTTGCAGTGGGAATTTTCAAGCCCACCCTGTGTACACATGTTGTGCTGAAATCTGCCTCTTTCTTATTACTGATCTATAAAGTTGTTAAGCACACCAAGGTTGCCCTGTTGTCAGCCTTATTAAAGTTCTGCACTGAGATAGCTGGACTATCCCCATGTGTGTCGTTAGTTGATCATTGGCTTTAGGTCAAATCTGCTTTCAAGGATACTCTGTTAATTCTGGGAATGGCTCCACAGACTTATGACTAGACCTGCACGTAACTGTGACAACATGGAGGCCAATACTGACACAGGGTACACATGTCCACACACTTGAACTGGACACCTTTGTGCAATGAACCACTGGAAATATGTGAACACATGCAGCATGGTCTGCTGGTCCTCCACAGCCACAGGAGAAACATAGGTCATTTACAGGGCTCAAACTGTGGTGTACATAACAATTTTAAGATTGGATTTGACTCTGTGTCACAAACACTGTACCTACCTAGCATGTTCAAATGATGGCCTCATGGGTAGTACACACACAAGTGACCATGAGGTGGTATCCAACATTTCATTACATGTGATGGGTAACATATCTGACATAGCCATTATTAACCGTCCCCTATCTATTCTATGTATAGTTCGTCATGGGAAATTTTTTGGCCCCAAAGTCAAGGAAGTACACACAGCATAAGACGCAACAGATATAACAAACACATATCATGACTGCTGTACCTCAATTAATGGCATCTGATGGGGATACACAATCATGACACATTCATAAATGCACATCATGCTACATTTTTCTTGTGACGTTCACACAGAGGCACAACAACAATTTAAATAGCCAATTCATAGACATAAACACACAGGCCATGAGTCTGTTTGTTTAGTTGCGTAGTCTTGCTATCCTCTATTGATGCAACACCTGCTCAAACTAGGAAATACCAATTTTATTCCAAAAGTTTGTGTTGCATCAGTTAAGAGAGCTAATCCGGCACAAGAACATGAGTAATATGGTCCGCCGTAGTGTGGTCTTTCACATGTGCCCAAACACTAGAACACGCACTGCAGGTCATACCATCCTATCTTTTTATAGTTAGGTTGCATGTATGTGAAAAAATGAAAAATGACACAAACACAGTTATAGACAGATTTTTTGACGCAAAAGCCTCAAAATACACGCATATGAGTCAAAATATGATGCATATGCATCAAAATATGACATATGCGTCAAAATATGACGCATATGGGTTAAAAAATGGAGCTCACACCACATCGATTGGTCCCTAGCGTTAATTCCAACACCACACCCCAGGAAATCGGTTATCCATTGAAAATGTATTGATCCTTGAATGCGGGGGAATTTTTATGCATATGTGTCAAAAAATATTGACACAAAGCCCGTAAGCGTCATAAAATTTCACGCAATATAATAAAAACGCACCGCATTTTAGACAGGAAGTGATGTAATAGGATATCCTGTTTACAGAAATGGTACAGTGGGTGTACTTTCACTTTTACTTTGCAATCTCTGATTATTCTAGACTGTGTGGCTGTGTCTTGAGTTGTGTCCGTGAATATTGTGCTTTTGTCTCCTGTGTGCTATTGCCATTGTAATCTGTTGTTTTTGTAAGTGTCTGTGTAAATCAGTGTAAGTGTGTTTTTGTAATTTTTTTAGATTAGATTTGTCTTTGTACTGTTGGGAGTGTGTTAGTGGGTATTGCTAGTTGGGGTATTGTTGGGCTGTTTGTGGGTTATTCAAGTTTCCTTTCCATACCTCTTTTCCCTGTTTTTCCCTCTTTACCCTTTGCTATCCTTATTATTGTTGAGATGTTGGGAAGGCCACGTCTGGGGAGAATGGGTGAGGAGGAGCTGGGGGCCTTTGTGTGGCTGTGCCCCTGATGTTGGAGGCTGGTGGCAGGGTGATACAGGGGTATCACACAGAGGTTAGGAGGCTCAGGTGGGCAAAGCTACTGTTCCACCTATGAAGACTTTTTAACAGCCAGCGCAACGACCACCAATTAAAACATCTCTGGCCTGACCTGGTGGCCTGAGAGCAGGACCTGCTGGACCACCTGGGTGTGGTGATTGGTGGCCCTGCTGGTGAGTACAACTTAGACTAATGTGTACAGTAAAATGCTCTGTAGTGAAAGTAGCAGATTTTGTGACATGCTGCATGCAATGTTTGTGGACATGTGGAATGCAAGTTGAACAAACAGTGGCCCTGATTTATACAATTTTTGCAATGCATTACCGTCATTTGTTGACGCAAAAGCTGCACAAACTTACAAAAGACAACTTTATCTTGTAAATTAGTGCCGCTTTGACATCAATAGATGATGGTAATGCGGCACAAACAAAATTATGATTCAGGGCCTGTGAGTGTACCAGGAATGGGATGTATTTCACAAGCTAATACAAGGAACCAATGTAGTCCCCAATTTGTTTTAAACCATGTCTGAACAGTATTCATGGCCATACGTACAAAGATCTTCGTAATCTCTGTTATTAGGCCGATATTTCGACTTTGTTTGTGCAGCATTTAAATTATTTCTGGATGCCAAAGTAATGCACACTTGATAATATCAAAATATTTTATGCTACTTTCCATAGCTGTAGCGTAAACAAATGAAGCAAATGCTACAAATAAAAAAAATAAAAACATCTGTCCCTAAGTAATTTGTTTCTGTGTGTTTATATCTGGACAGATAATCTTTCACATGGCCAAACCTAATTGTGCCCAGATGCTACCAGACTGCAGTAGCAGTACTCAGGTTCATCTCATGGCTTTTCGGAATAGGCGTAGAAATCCTATCATTGAGTAGCATGGCCCAACAACATTTTTGCCTTGGGCACAATTGCTGGTACAGAGCTGGTGCATTTGCCATCTGTGTCACTTTATAGCCAAACAATTTTCTAAAGTGAATGGGTTCCCTGAACTTTGTGAATGCATGGTCACAAACTATTTGTTTGCATGATGTTGTGCAAGGGACCACTGACTGCTTCCATCTTACATTTAAAGTGATGAAATAGTTTGCTATTTTACGTTTGGTACACCCCTGCTGATATAGTGCAGCATATGTACAATTATTAACTTCTAGGTATGAAGGCTATCACAGACATGGTGGTATGCTAAGATCAGCAGGCCAGCATTCCTGGAGTGCCGCCATTCCCAAGATGCTTACAAATAGAGACCTACCTTATCAAGATTGCAGAAGTAGGACATTTGCTAATCCATGTTTTAATGTCAGTTCGGTTGTATTACCACAGATCACCCTACTTGGCAATTCTAAGATAATTAATGTGGCTAACTGTGATCTACAATACCTGATATAGGTACACAGGGCGCAGAGGAAGACATTTCTGGTGCAATGACTACACCTGTGCCCATGCATTCTGTCATGGATGATCAAATTAGACTCTGTCAGCATACATGTTTTTGTTGTTTTGATTTAGATAAATGTCCAATCCATGTTTAGCGTAACATTGTCATCAAGTAACACACAGGATCCCTGCCATCATGCTGTCATAGGGGGCATATACGCCTCTGGGTACACTGCCAATGTGGCATATGTAACCTACAAACAACACAGGCACACATATAATGGACCATTGAAAGCACAATAATTCTTGAACAAAACTCAACCCACATGAGCATCACACAGTAACTCATCGTCCCTTGATGCACAAGCCACAATACCTGAGTCACTGGTATTGCAGTGCACCAGGAATGTGGCTTTGCATGTCTCTCATAATAACAAATTATGAAATGGAGTACCCTCTAGAAATAATTAAGCACAAAATTGAGTATTCATGTTTGGCAACACACGATTGTTAGGGCCAGTGCATGTGCGCATATGTGTGTCTATCACTCACTGGAGTGACAGTGACAATGCATGTTTGCATGACTATGTCTGTTGGTGTGTCTACATGCCTGACGTGCTGCTCTATCATATAAAATGTCACACACAGTAAATTGTTAATCCAAGTTTTGCACAGTGAGCAGTCATTGAGCACATTTCACCCTTCCATGTTTTACAGGTGGGCCCGCCCCATATACAATTGGTGAAGTGGCTCGATTTGCGGACTCAGGCGTATCCAGTAAGTGTTAATAAGTTTGTCCTGTGTTGTGTTTGCAGCTGTTGTGTGATTGACTCCTGTGTGTTGGACTCATTGCAAGGTATGATGTGCTGGCACATGATCTGACATGTGACTTGACTGGAGGTTGACATTTTGTTCCATGTTCATGTTCGAGTTGGACATTCTGTGGCGGAGAGTCATATATTGGGAGTCGAGTGCTGCGCTATAGGCATGGGCAGGTGAACAAGGTGATTTGTTGCTACATGTATGCCAATGATTAATTTGGAGGTGGCCTGTGTCATGATTTAGTCAGCAAGTCATACCCTGATTCACACAGACCAGTGATGCCGAAGTCTTACCAACAGACTTGAGCATCCCTGTTAAGTAATGAACATGTAGGACTGTATGGTTGACTTTCCGGCAGCATCTAGCTGTGTATAAAAAAATATATTTATATATATAAAAAGAAAATACAAAAAAATATATATTTATTTAGGATAAGTTAGTATGTGTTTAGGTTAGTATATGTTGTCCTACACGTGTCCCGTCATATAAGGGGGGTGGGGGGTTGATGTTTAGAATGTTTAGTTAAATGTGATAAGTAAGTTTAGCTTAGGGTAGTTAGGGCCAATTGTGGGTAATGTATAGTTAGGATAGGTTAGGTTAGTTAAGGTGTTTCCCCTAGTTTAAGTTTCCTTTATTACAGTAAAATAAAGTTTTAGGTACTCCTTTACAGTATGTGTCATATGCTTGGGGATCAGGGCCTTGGCATGGGTGTACAGTGTCAATTTAGTATTTGCATTTGTGTTCCATCCTGCATCAGAATCCCATTATTGACATGGTTATTCCCAATTCCAAATGAGCTGTCACATTGGCAGCTAGAACAAAGCTACTGCTGTATGCATTTGCCATCCATTGCACCCGCCACTCAAGGTTACTATGGTTCCCAATGTGTTGTAAAGGTTGGTGTGTTTTTAAATCATTCATCGATTGAGTCCTGAATTGGAATCTTGGGCACTGTGGGACATCTGCCTGCAGCCTGAGGTTCATGTGAACCCTGATAAGCTGAGTGATGGTATAATCTTATGTAGTTCTGTATACATAACTCACACCTATCATTTCTTACATTGTACTCCCAGGTTACATAATTGTTCATACACTCGTACACATCCATTCCTGCTGTATGGTGTGTGTGTGTGATTAAAGTTTATAGTCAGATGTCACATATATAAAGATTGTCTTGAAGGGAATGTTGGCTACATTGAGTTTCAGCTTATACATACTTTGAAGCTGACTTTTTCTGTTCTACACAGCATTATACTGTTTGTTTTCATTTCAGTTCAGAAATAAGACTAAGGAAGCAAAGATGATGATAAAATCCAGACCTCAGTGCATAGTTATCAGCCCACATTCTTTCTACACTGTGGTATTGACATTCTATGGCCATTGACATGTGACATACATCACAAATTTCCTACACAGTTGATGTGCCACATTACACAGAGACAAAGTGGTTGCGTAAGTGCTATTTATTTTAAAGTGCTGTAGTGCAATATTTACATAGTCCAGGATTGTAAGCCCATTAGTGTGACACCTTCTATTGAGATGCAACACAAGTGCAATGGTGAGGGACATGTTATTGGCATGCTGGGGTGAAGTGTCATTCAGTGCAGAGGTACATGAATTGCCAATGAGGTAGTGAGAGACAATTGCAGTGCATAGTGTTAAGGTAAACAGTGTGCTGGAGAACAGTGCATGTAACCAACTGTTGCAAGACTGGCATGTTAACAAGCATAGGACCTAGGATATCAGTGCCCAAGTGGCATGGACATGCGCTACCGGATACTCCTACGGGTGAAGGTGATCTGTTCCATGTCTTCATCTTCTGATGTGTGTGTCATCTCTTCTGCCCTTGGTGGTGGTGGGTTTGAAGGGGCAACACACACTTCAGTGTTTGAAGATGTGGAGTCAGAATTCCGGGTAGCTGCCAACTGTGGGGATATTAAGGGCATTACTGCAGCAAGGAGGAGCAGCTAGTTCTTGAGTATAGAAGCTACATCACTGTGGTAGGCAGCCAGGTCGGCCCTGCGGGGGTCATGATTGCATTTGTGCACGCAGTGAAAGGTTTGGGATGCCAGGTGTTGTGGCAACTCCCTAATTGCTGTTGTTGTAGTCCTTGCAGGAGGGATGGTAGTGCTTGCATGGCTGCTGCCTGTTCTTCAGATGACATAATGCACGTGCGCATCCCCTCAAGGCTGGCTGCCATATTTTGCATCCCCACCGCACCTCCTTGGCCAGCTCCTGCTGTACTCCCACTACTGTCCTCTCAAAGGTGGTACCAGTGTCCTCAAAGTCCTCAGCTGGGTTGGAGCTGGCAGGTCGTACAATTGGGGTGGTGGGTGGGTCCTCTGTGATGGCTGCTGTATCTGTACTCCTCCTTGCGACTGACGGTAGGGTCTGGAGGGTTCCAAGGACATCTTGGAGGCTCTGCTGGCTAATGTTTGTCAGCTCGTCATCCATGTCATCAGGGAATTTCAGGACAGGCATATCCACAAGAGAGCCATCGTCCTCTGCAATGAGATATTGTACAATTAGTGTGTCTGTGTTGTGGAAGTTGTAATGTGACGTTACTGACTTCCTATTAGTGAGACATTGTAATCTTGGTTCCTGTTCATTGTTCCCGTCATTAATATTAGAATATTCACAGGCCTATGCCCCACCTGCATGTCACATGTCGTGTGGGCAGTTTGGGGAATTGTCTGCGTCACATCCTCTAGGTGTAGGTTCTGTCCAAATTGTATGTTGTCACCTTATTGTCCTACTCCATCCTCCGTCTACTTCCATTAGCATGGTGTGGCCTTGCAATGGCTGCAGGTGTTCTGATGCCACTTGCACCACACTTAACAATATGGAACAGACCCAGTCTCAGATATTTCACATACACCTATATGTTGCTGAGACCAAGCACATACTATGTATAGCATTGGCATGGCACGATACAGGTGTCAGCACTGGTAGTGTGTAATGTTGATGTTGGAGAATGTGTGCTACATTGGATTGGAATGATGGGCCTGGCAGTGTTCCATTTCCTCTTATGACTGTGCGGGTGTGTTTAACGAGCTAGACACATATGTCCTCCCCCTCAATGCTGTTGTCTTAGCAGTATGACAGTTGGGATGTTGCAAGGTGGCTTTGCAGCTATTGTAACACAGGCACGGGGTTGACCCTGGAATGGGCAGCATGGGTATGACATTACTGCTGTGTACTTCATAATTTAAGTAACAATACCTGATGTTTATAGAGCCTATAGACATGTGCATTTGACAGGATTTACACTTTGTTAGGAATTACAGGGAATTGATAACGTCGTCATCCTGAACCCTCTATTTTGGGTGTGTTTGATCCATGGGCACGTAACTGCCATTAGCTACTTGACCTGCACACACAGCACAGGTGGTAGTGGCAACTGTTGTCAATGGTAAATACCACTTGCAAACATGGCCTGAGACTGGAAATTGAGCCCTAGTTCATGTTGTGACAATACCAGCTGTCGTGTGACAGCAGACCAGTTTTACGTTGTACCCTACCCTCCTGAACTGGCCTTGCCTTTCCAACATCCTTGGCATGGCAGAGTACCCCCATGCAAAGGTTTTTTGAGTAGTGTTGTGCTGTGCCCCTGGTTTCCCCTGCACAGCCCATGCACCCATGCCGTGCCCCTTTGCCCTTTCCACTGCCTGATTTTCAGGGCTGACATGCATTGTGTAGTAGGTATGTCCCCCCCTCCGGTTGCAGTTAACATTTAGGCATTTTTGTCCCCCATGCAACTTACCCTGCATCTGTGTGGTTTTGTGGTAGTCTGTGCTGTCCTGTCCTTGAATCCCTGTGACGATCTCCTCTGGGATGACGGCTGCCACCATCTCCTCCATCTGGTCCAGGGTCTCCTGCAGTGCTGGAAGCCCACCTCCAGTCTGCAGTGCTGCTTTCCTGTTCCTTGCCATCTTTTCCTTGGTACTGCGCTTGCAGTCATGCCAGCGTTTTTTGCACTCACTGACTGTTCTCCGTACTTCTGCCACACTGTTTATCTTGTCCACAATTTGTTGCCAAATTGCCTCTCTCCTCCCAATTGGCAATTTTGAGGTGACAAAAAGTTGATGCTGGTGTTCCGTCACCTCTTTCACCAGTATTTGATGCTCCTCTGCACTGAAACAACCCTTCCTTTTCTTCGTCTCCCTCTCCTGGATCTTGTCTGGGTCCTCCTGGCTGGTTCCTGGTCGATTGGGTCTTCCTGGGGTCTCTCCTGGCTTCTGGGATCCATTTTGGGGCTCCTTAGCACATTTTGCTGTGTTTGCAACACTTTTCGATGCAATTGCGGGGAAAATGGCGCCTAACCGGTTTGCGATGTCGTAAACTGGATTACAGTCATTTTCGCCGCATTAACGTCGTTTCGCTTTACGACGTGGCGCAATGGTTAGAGTAAAAAAAATGACTCTAACCCGTCATTTGCGCCACGGAGCGTCAAAGTATATATTTGACGCTTAGGTGGCGCAAAGAAATGGCGTTAGCCGGCGTTAAAATTTTTGACGCAAAACTGCGTTGGTGCAGTTTTGCGTCAAAAAGTATAAATATGGCCCCTCGTGTGTTACTTACCTCCTATTAGAGGGTTTGCTCTCTAGTACTTTTTGGTAATTGTGTCACTAAAATAAAGTACCTTTATTTTTGTAAGTCTGAATGTTTTCTTTCATGTGTGTAAGTGCTGTGTGACTACAGTGGCATTGCAGGAGCTTTGCATGTCTCCTAGATAAGACTTGACTGCTCATCCACAGCTACCTCTAGAGAGCCTGGCTTCTAGACACTGCCTACACTATACTAATGGGGGATACCTGGACCTGGTATATGGTGTAAGAACCTTAGGTACCCACCACACACCAGGTCAGCTTCCTACAGTGAGCAGACACTAGAAGACAGTTGTGGGGCTCCCCATCCAGAGCAGTAGGACAAAGGCAAGCAGGGTTCTATACAGGACATTGTACAAGTGTAGAATGTGATGCAGGCAACGACAATATTTCATATTTTGACACGCTTGACATAGAAAGGTGCTGATGTTTTGTGGTTAACGTACATTTACAGCAATGAGCACAGCCATCCTGAGAGCAAACCAAATACTTTGTTTTCAAATACTTCTTTGCGGTGGGCAGTGGCATCCATGGCACAGGGGCATGTAGGTAACCCCATGGCTACAGTATCAAGAGCACTGGAACGACTGTGAGTTTCCTCTTGGTCCTGAACTAGGACACCCATAGGAAACCCTCTGAGTGAGAAAGACCTTGAATAATCAGGTAACTCTATTGCTGGTGCAGATGTTCAGAGGTACAAATGCTGGATCTGCCTCCTTTAACCAAATCAAAAGATTACGGATGTCTATTTGCACAAAATCTTGCAATGGTTTTATAATAGTGGTGTAACCCAATACTGACTGTATGCAGTAGCCTGTCATCACTGTCTTCAGTAGCCTGTCATCCCTGAAAGAGTGCATTTCTGAAAGTCAGTTAGGGGTCTGGGAAGCGTACAGATAGTTTCAATTTTATTTCCAGACAGTGGCTGGTCCCCCACTGAGATGCCATGACCTAAACATCGAACAGGGTAAACACAACTCTAACTTACTTTTAGATGCAATATGCTCCTTTTCGGCTAATTCACTGAGAAGATAGAGGGAGTCTACCCTGGATTGGTCCAATAAGCTCAAAACAGCCAAAAAATCATCTAGATATGTTGAACCAGAGTTGATCCTTCTGAGAAGATGAGGGTGTGAGGGTGTCCAGGTCCTTCTTGATAGCTTGTGAGAAGATAGACGGCAACTCTGTGTAGCCTTGAGGTAATCAAGATCACAAGATTTGGCCCCCAGAGAATGTGAAGGCAATTAGATAATTTGCAGGCTTAGTGCATATGAACAGAACAGAGGGTGAAACACAAATTAACAACAATGAGCCATGAGGTTGTTGCTTGTATACTTGACAATATTGTAGCAGGAGTAGGTACAACAGGGAAAGTTTGAAATAACACAGAATTATTAGCACATAACTCCTGTGCAAAATGATAGATTTCCTTACCAAACTTTTAGATCAACAAAATGAGGGTATTACACACACTCATAGTAAGAAGCAGAATTCCTTGTTTCAGCAGGATGACAATGATGTGGTGAATGCCTGCTTACGCCACAGGGCATAGAGGTTATTGGGGGGTAGGAGGAAGCTTTTTTGCAGAATTTATTTTGACATTATGGGCTCTGCAGAGAGAACGTACATTATTAGCATACTTAGACCACATGGTGGCAAGGATGTAATCAAGTACATTGGACAAGGATTTGTGTGAGGGGCTACCATTAGCAGTGTTACGTGTCCTTAGAGCATCAACTGGACTTTCCATTAATAACACACCATATGCCCTTTATGATTTACAGGAATTAAAGCATTCACAGAGCAGATGGCACCTCTCGGGCTGTCCTAAAAGGTGGATGTGAGGATTTGGTGTGCACTATATGGGATCGCTGGTAGCCTTACTGTGCAGTACACACACTAGTACCACCTGGGGTCCAGTTAGGTACGTCTGCTTAACCTTAAGCTGAACCCTGGGTAGCTGTGGCTGCGAGCAGTAAGGCTTAGCAAAGGAACAATGTGTAAAGCATTTAACAACACCAAACAACAGAATAAAAAAGTCACAACACGAAAGAAACAAGATACTGGGTTAGAAAAATAGATTATTTTTTATGACTCTTTAGAGACCTTGACCATCAAACTCCACCAGAGGGTTCCAGAGAGATAGAATTTTAAAGGAATAAGTAACTTTAGCATCAACCCCAAACAAGCACTGGTCAACAAAAACCTTAGAAACTTTTGAAAAGTTTGGAAAAGTTATTTCAGCAACTCTGGTCCGAGTAGGACCACTAAGTCTGTCAGGAGCCAATATGCCAGGTATACTATGTACAGTTCCCTGGCCACCAGAGCAGCTTTAGAGCAAGATCCAAACTTCATAGGATTACTACCACAGACGATAATGGAGTGGTCCTGATGCTGAGGGATGCAGGCTCAAAGATACCTTACATTTCCCACTTTGGTAGTCCCAGTAACAAGTAGTTGGGTTGGGATGCCACCCAGTAACTCAGTATTAGCCAATGGGGCTATCAACTTAGTCACAGCAAACCGACAATTTGGAACTGTTGCTGCTAAGACATATCACTAAACATATGTCTTACTGAACAAAATACAGCTCCCTGCCATAGGACTTTCTTAGGGGAGAGTTCTATATAATGTTAAGGGATAGGGTGGATCTTCCCTAGGTTTAAATGACAAAGTTGAACTGGCAGTGAACACACTGTCCTTCAAATCTGCAGTGGCAGGCTGGGGGTCATTTTGTATCTTGTCACACGAAGGGTGGCACAAACAGAGCTGCAGCCCTGAATGGACACTCTGTCCTACATGCCCGGGTACCCGGGGTATCATATACTAAGGACTTATAGGTAACCCAAGCCTTGACAATTGGGTGTATCCAAGTCAATGCAATTTGTAAAGGGTTAAAACACTAGCACTAAGGTCTGGTTAGCAGGCCGCAGTACACTCTCAGAGTCGAAAACCAGCAGCTAATAGTCCAAATGAGGGCAAAAAGTGGGGAACCTGCAAAAAGCCTGTTCCCCTACAGTGGAGTACTAGGTTTGCGAAATATTAATAAGCAAAGAGTCTTCATATTGACCTTGTGCACTCTGGGGGAAATTAGGGCAATCACATTTCCAGTGCCCCAACCGGTCACAGTTAAACCATGAGTAACTGCTAGGTGGAAATGAATCTTCCATTCCACTCCCTTGGTTTCTTTCGAGTCTTCCTCCCCACTGTCTATTTCTCCTTTTTATTCCTCCCCAGCCCTTCTTCCTGAACAGTTGCTGGAAACATTGCATTTATAAAAATATTAGCCTAAGTTCAGTACATTCTTTTTCTCTATATTGCATAGCAACATAATGATTAGCAACAGAAACAAATTCAGAAATAATGTTCGTCTGCCACCAGCTGCAAATAGTTCTTAGTTGTTCCTGCCATTTGGGTAGCAGTCTTTGTGCAAATACTGCACCCCAAACTTCATGAACATTTTCAACAGCATACACAATTTCTCATAGGAAGCAAGGCACTCCTAGGGGAGGAAAAGTGCTAACACAGCTTACAGGTAAGTACTCGACTTATGATCCCAGTCTTCGGGGGTTCGGATGTCCACAGGCCGAGGTTCAAGTTGACCCAAAAAGTGCACCACCAGCAACACAGGGCTGGCTGGGTGCAGTGGTCAATGTTGGTGTTGGGAAAGAAACAAGTTACAGCTAAGTACCCGCAACTTCAGGGCACAGATCTGGGAGGTTTAGATGAGCACCGGGGGGAGAGGAGGAGGCACGAATGAGCTCCAAACACACACCCTCAGCGGCACAGGGGCAGCCGGGTGCAGGATGCTAACACAGCATCAGGAACCCAATGTTTTTCAATGGGGGAACCCTGGGGGTCACAAAGATGCTGCAGACTGGGTCCTGGGAGTCAGTTGCAAAAAAACAAAGGCTGGACAAGTAGGAGAGGAGCCCACTGGATGTTGCTGGACCATCGGTCTGATTCCTGAAGGCCAGGGGCTGCAGATGCAGGGGTACCTTTGGGCGTCGGGAATCTTCGTCAGATCCTTCTTGATGTTTCTTGTGGACAGGGTGCTGCCCACTGGAGTTCTTGGTCCTCTGGTGGGCAGGAAGTCCTCTGCGGGTTTGTAGAGGTTGGTAGTCCTGCCAGATGCGTCACTTTTTTGTAGCAGAAGTTCTGAAGTTGCAGACAGGCCGGTAGTGCTAGTGCCAAGTCAGTTGCCATCTGGAGTCTTCACTGCTGGGGTCGGCCCTTCAGTCCTTATTCTTTTTCTTCTTTTTGAGGTCGCCAGGAATCTGACAAACAAGGTTCAGGGGTGCCCCTAAATCATAGATTAAGGGGTGTTCTAGGGGTCAGAGGGCAGTAGCCAATGGCTGCTGCCCCTAAGGGTGGCTACACACTACCTCTGCCCACTCCCTTTGGGGATGGGGGCACATTCCTATCTCTATTCGCTACTCTCCTCCAAAGCAAGATCGTGGATTTTGCAAGGAGGGGGGTCATTTTAGCTCTGTACACCCTAGGGGTGGTCCCAGCTGCAGTGGTTACTCCTCCTTCTATTTCCTAATTTTCCTGGTGGATCTGCCACCAAAAGTAGGGCTTGGTCCAAGGGGCGAGTATCTCCACTAGCTGGAGTGCCCTGCGGCAGTGTAACATGAGGCAAGAGCCTTTGAGACTCACCGCCAAGTGTTGCAGTTCCTGCAGGGGGAGGTGTGGAGCACCTCCATCCAGCGCAGGCTTTGTTCCTGACCCCAGAAAGCACAAAGGCTCTCACCCCATGGGGTCAGAAAACTTGTCTTTTAGTGACAGGCCGGCACAGACCGGTCAGCCTTACACTAAAGGGTTTGGTGAAACACACAGGGCCTCTCTAAGATGCCCTTGGTCTGCTTTTTTTTAAATAAATCCAACACTGACATCAGTGTGGGTTTATTGAGCTGAGAAGTTTGATACCAAACTTCCCAGTCTTCAGTGAAGCCATCATGTGGTGACAAACTCCCTGTCCAGGTACTCAATATGGCCACACTGCACTTACCATGTCTAAGAATGGACTTAGACACTGTAGGGGCATATTTCTCTTGCAGCTATGCCCTCACCTGTGGTATAGTGCCCTCCTTCTTAGGGCTGTAAGGCCTGCTAGAGGGGTGACTTTCCTATGCCACAGGCAATCATTTTTGGCATGGCACCCAGAGAGGAATGCCATGCCGACTTTACCTTTTTCTCCCCACTGGCACTCACAAGCTGCAATGACAGTGTGCATGTGTTGGGTGAGGAGTCCCTTAGGGATGGCATAACACATGCTGCAGACCCTCCCAGGCCACAGGGCCCTTGGTACCACTGGCACCTTCTACAAGAGACTTAGCTGTGTGCTAGGGGTGTGCCAATTGTGGAAGCAATGATACAGTTTAGTGAAAGAACACTGGTGCTGGGGGCTGGTTAGCAGGATCCCAGTACATACTCAGTCAAGTTAGCATCAACATCAGGCAAAACGTGGGGGGTAGCCCTGCCTAAATGGGCACTTTCCTACACTGAAGGCAAGGGAAATTCAAAATATCCAATAGATCCTTCTCCTTTTCTTTCTCCACTTCTGAGTTCTCACTAATTTGGAGACACATATAAGGAGAAAGTGGCATTTGGTGGTAACTTGGTAACTCAATTTCTGGACAGTGTCTTTCAATCCCCACAACAGAGAATCTTGTCTATGCGTCATAGCTTCTTCATGCCAATTCAGGAAAGCTGTTCAATATTCTCAACTGGATTTGTGACATAGGGCAGTGCAGCACTGCATCACAAGGAAAGGGCAGGAATGTACTGTATTTATCTAATATGGCCATCCTGTCCTTTCCCCTGTGCTGGTGGCATTTTGGCTGCTGAGTGCCAATGCAGGCACCCTTGCACCATGGTGGAAGGGTGCCTGTGATGCATGCAGGATTGTTTTTGTGCAGGAAGGGGGGCCTTCCTGTACAAAAACAATCCTGAGACATTTTTTCTTCTTTCTATGTGTACTGCAGAATGCAGCACACATAGAGGAAATAACAAGGAGAAATAAAGATATTTCTCCTTGTTATGCCTTACCTAGGGAGGCATAGGGATTTAGCACATTCCCAGGTTTACCAGGGTTGGTAAATCTTGGAATGCATAAAAAAGAATTGGATCTGCATGGCTACACCACACAACACCCGTGGAATGCCTCTACAGTGCAGAATAAGGCAATGCCGTGATTTTGCGCTGCGTTGCCTTACTCAATATTTTTTAAGCCATTCAAAGCCATGCACAGTGGCTTTCGGTGGCTTCACAAATTTGGCTTAGTGATATGCCCATGCATGTACCATGTTGCGTGGTGCAAGCAAGGCTCAAACCCCTTATAAATATTACCCTAAGTAACCTTTAAGCATTTCCTTAGGTCATTTAAGTGCTTAATGGCAATGGTACTGTCTTCTCAAAATACTTTTTAATCTTCACTACTAGAGCATTTGACCCAGTCATTAATATACCTTTACAGGCTTTTTTCAGACTGATGGTATTTTACTTAGATGGAAGCCCGTTTTTGATGGCTCTTCCCGCTTCTTATTTTTCGGCCCCCATTCCCTTTGTACCTTCCCTCACAACCAGGTACAGCATTTAAGGTTTCTGTAGGCCTTGGCCTGCATTTCATCCCTTGGAGGAGTAGAAGGGTAAAAACGTTAAGGGTAGGTCCAACAGTTCTTTCCCATCTTTCTCGTGGGGCTATGAAAATTGTTGCACTGACCCCTTTCCCTCAAGAAAGTACAAGTAACAGCCTTTTGGGGTTAACAGAGGTTTTGCGGCAGCTAGGTCAGGGCACCTCTTTCATCACACATCCCTCCATTAGGATCTGTATTCAAAGTTCTAGGCACTGCCTTGCCCTCCTTCTCTGCGCCCCTTCGAGAGCCCCCTGCTATATACCATGGATTGCATGGACACGTCGAACTCCTGTTATCTCAGGACTCCCCTGTACCTACCCAAATTGGTTTACCCTGTTGGCACCTACCCAGATGACAATTTCAGCAATTCTTTAAACGTATATAGTTAATAAAGACAATCAGACTTCATATTTCATAAATTTAGAAGCATGCTAGAGCTGTCTGATGTGCTTGGTGAGTCGGAGCATGGACTGTCCTCCACTCAAGTCATGCACGGGGTTGCTGTGTCTCACCTTTGGTGCCTGGGTGACCTTTGCGGTCTGATCCATCTCTACTTGCCACCTCCGGTCAAGCGCAAGCACTTTGCGGCACCAACACACCAGGAAGGTTAAAGAAATATCTATATATATGCCAATCAAAGTCATAAAATGGTTATCAACAAAATTAAATAATAATTGTGAGTCACACATTCCGTCAGACAGTGTTCCCATGCAACATATCAACTACTAAGGCACAATTAGGATAAGCAAGAAAACATGGCTGTGGTAGTTACAGTTACACTAACATGCAACTTCCATTTACCTGTGGGAGGTGGTGGTAAAATCTTAACAAGGCTAAAAAGGAAGGAGAAGTGAGGCATTCAATGGTGCGAGCACAACCTGCAACCTCTTCAGAGCCGCAAGCAACTGAGGAGGACATTTTCAAGTCTTAAAATCATACTGATCTCTACCTTCCATTCCAGGCTGCATCCTTAAAGCCAGTTCAAACAGCATCCTTATAGTGGTAACATCAGGGGCCATTTTACACAAAGTGTCAGGATGCTCAACAGGTGTGTGCACCCACGGTTTGCCCTGTGGGGCACTTTAGCATTATAGAATGGGCTGCAGATGCTTGCACGGCCCCTTCTGTAATACAGATCGAGCAGAGGCTACATGTGCTGCTGGGGTGATCTCACTAGGGGGAGGGGAGATCCCTAATTTGGATGGGGACGTGTCCTCGTGCAAATGATGGAACAGTTTGCATCTAAGGCTGCACCATATTATAGATGCAGGCTCAGAGGCAAAGGAGCTGTCAGGGGGTGTGCTGACTGTGACAAAGAGGTGGCACACAGTCAGTGCGCCCTCTAAGGACACTCCTTGAAAGGAGAGAAAGTGGGGTCCCAGGAAACTCACCAGGTATCCCTGTGTAGGTAGATGCAGTCCTTCACAGCCCCCGGCTACCGGTGAATCTCAGGCCCCCTTTTCAATGCAGGCTGATTGCCACCTGCACAGTGAATGGTGGACCAACTACTTAAAAATGGAGTTCTGTCTTTCACTAATACACATCCCATCGGACAGGCATGTGTTTGTGACTAAGTTGGGTGAAGCTCAAAAAAATAATAGGGAGGACTCACTTCAGCTGGGTCTAGAGAATCCAGTTAATGGTGCTCGTAGGCCAGGGCAGTGCGTCCTATACATCATATGAGATCTAGTGGCGTCAACTTACAAGAAACAACCAGATTTCCCCTTTGTTAGGGGACAGTGAATGCTCCAATTTCATATGTTACTTTTTAGTCATATTGTTGAGTTTTTGCAACAATTACTCTTTTGTATATCCTTTCTTTTTAGATGACCTATCCTTGATAAAGTGCCCAGTTGGCAAGAAACACATAAATAAACACAACATTGTAGTGTTCCGTGTTTACAAGTTACTGGATTGCGTGAAATGTAATGACAGCATATCTCTGAATAGCATTACTTGATGTCCAATTATTAAATTTCACGTTATTTGCATTTGCTGATAGCAATCTGGGATCTGCCTTTATTAGATGAATCCTGTTGACTTTATTAAGACTTTGTGCTGATAGATTACGAGATATTCTTAAAGACAACGTTGTACATGTCATTAAAATGGAAATTAGCACCCTGGTGTAGAGGCCCAACTCAAGTAGTCGTTGAAGGAATACTTCAATGAGAATGACTGAAAAACAATACATTTATTTTACTGAAAAGTAATTTCCTTTTTCTGAATTCTTTTACATAAGAAGTCTTTTAAGAAGCAACATGCTTAAGTTGCCACAACCGAGTGGCTCCAAATCCCCTGAAAAAGGATAAAAATAGCCTTTTTCATAGAGGTGGGAAGTGCACAGGCAGTAAAATGCTATTTTGCCTGAGGCATCTGAAATCCCTTTGCTGTTCCAGCAATACCCAAACACACTGTCTCTTGCGATGCAGACATTAATCATGAGTCTTCACTCTCTTCTTGTGAATCTAATGAATAGGCCAGTCCTGTTAACAGCAGCACAGGCCTAGTGGTCCAAACTACTCTCCCATCTCCTCTCTTGCTTAATCACTCTTTTAAAAGGGGCATCATCCTAATAATTGCTATTGTTTTTGTTAAGATCAAGCTTTCTAGACCTCTTACATACTTTGGTATACTACTTTGGGAGCTTAAAGCCCATTCACTGCTTTTCATTTGTTTGTTTCAGTGTCCTTTAAAAATCCTTGCTTGCAATGATAAATCCTTCCTCTTTGTCCTTCCTTTTTGTTTTTTGTTTCATCCCACGGAGCACTTCCCAAGTACTGTATCCTTACGCTTTGACTGTTTATCTGTTGTTTTGTGTGACTATTTTTTCTTTGAAACCTGCATGTCTTCCTGGTGCCCTCCCCCGACTTCATGGCCACCGCTTTTCATGTTTAAGCATGGCTGCCATACACCTTTCTTTTGTTTTTGCATGGCACCTGCTTGTTTAAATATGTACTAGAAACATAGCTTGAGCTGTAGAACTGGTAAGCATTTGATCATCCCTGCACCTGCTTCATGGCCGCTGTGCTTCATGTTTCAGCATGGTGGCCATGTGTCTTTTTTTTGTTTCTGCATGGCACCAGTTTGTTTAAATATACACCGGAAACACAGTGCGAGCTGGACAGCTGGTAAGCATTTGATCATCGCAGCGCCCACTTTACAACCTCCGCACTTCATCTTTAAGCATGGCAGCCATGTGCATTTCTTTTGTTTCTGCACACCACCTGCTTGTTTAAATATGCACTTGACACATAGAGTAAGCTGTAGAACTGGTAAGCATTTGATCATCGCTGCGCCAATGTCATGGCCGCCACGTTTCATCTTTAAGCATGGTGGCGATTTTGGGAGGCAGCACGCCTTCCTTTTGTTTCTGCACGGCGCCCACATCTGCATAGCTTTAATTGCAGAAAGCATCAAGAAGTAAAAAGACACCCAAATGTGAGGAGATTGGATGAGACGCCATCTGAGCTGTAAAGTGCAGGCCCATCTATCTCCGAGCAGGGAGCATATTTAACATCAGTGAGCGACTGGCCAGGAGTGTGTTTAACATCAGTAAACAAATGTTTACCTGTGAGGGGGTCTCCCTCCTGTCTTTCCTTCCTCTTACCTGATGAACTAGGGGATAACTGTCTGTCTCCATTCTTAGGCTGTTGTGAACGTAGGTCTCTGTAAGAGGAAAAGGTCAAACCATTATTAACATCACAACAGGCAGGGATCTTCCTGCACCCGCACCAGAAATTGAAATTTTACTTCTTCTTGCAGGAGGATGGGGTGGGGCCCCGTCAGAGGAAAAGACAGCTGATTGGCTATCTGGGCTGACAAGAACTTCTAGGTGCTTCATGGAAGGCGCACATCCCAGCGAGGAGACGGGGAAGCCCTAGAAACCTGGTCAGAGGAGTGGTGGACGCCTCCAGATGGGATGCAGCAGCCTGCTACAACTCAGGAGATTAGTAGCTAATGTGGTGAGCGAGTTGTGACAGAGGCGGGAGGAAGGGAGAAAAGGGTTGCAAACCTATACCGGTGGGGGAACTGGTTTACGTCCTTGAAGGGTCTTAAAATTGTTGTTCTTTTAGGATTGTGATAACGAGTCTGACAGATAAGGGTGGGGACACACTGTTAAGTCACAGATAAAATCACTTCACCCTAGAGTTCTCTGATTTCCTCCGCATGGGCCACTTTGATTTCTATCTATGTGGCATTTTTTTTGTCAGGGCATTGGATACAGGTGGCAGATCCCTTTGGGAAATTCCTCTTCAGACCTCCAATATCAGGTTCTGAGGGAAGAGTGACATGAAAGGACTGCAACCTCACAAACAATTTTGGTGTATGGTGACGGAATAGAGAACTTAGAAACAAGTATTTACTCACCGCATTGTCAGACTTCATTTTGAGGGTACTGGTGGCGGAGACCATCTTTCGCACCCTGGAAGAAAGTACATCACTACGCCAGTCAAATTGGTAAGAACGACTACCCAAATGTACACCAGAGCCACTTGTACATTTCTGTGTGCTGTCTTGTACACAATCACGTTTTATCCACAAGGTATTCAAAAAATCAGCCAACATTTCAAAAATCACAAAGCCTTTAAAGCCATACTTCTGCTCAATCAGCAATCAATTAGCAATCAGTCATTTTTAGAGTGCACTACTCACCCATAGGGTCTCAAGGCACTATGGGATATGTCCTCAGGGTTCAGTCGAAGAGCCAGGTCTTGAGGTCATTCCTGAATTGAGATAGCGATGGTGACTGTCTGAGGTGAAGAGGTAAGGTGTTCTAACATTTTGCTGCAAGGTAGGTGAACAATCTTCCTCCAGTTGAGAACTTCTTTATGCAGGGTACGGTGGCAAGCGACTGCTGGGAGAAGCGGAGAGGTCTGGCAGGGGAGTACCAGGTGATGTAGTCATTGAGGTAGCTGTGTCCAAGCTTGTGGAGGGCCTTGTAGGTGTGTATGAGGAGTTTGAAATTGATCCTCTTCTTGACTGGGAGCCAGTGGAGGTCCGTCATTTGTCCTGTGATGTGTTCTCGATGAGTCTGGCGGTGACGTTCTGGATTTGTTGTAGCTTGTTCAGGTTCTTCTTGATGGTTCCTGCACAGAGAGCGTTGACGTAGTCACGCCTGCTTGTGATCAGGGTGTATGTCACGGTTTTGTGGCAGTCACTTGGGATCCATCTGAAGATCTTCCGTAGGAGTCGGAGGATGTGGAAACAGGTGGAGGCGATGGAGTTGACCTGTCTTGTCATGGTGACTGCAGAGTTGAGGATGATGCTGTAATTGCGTGCGTGGTCTGTGGGGTCTGAGGTCTGCCAAGTGTTGAGGGCCACCAGGAGTCATCCCAGGCTGAAGAGGATGGTCCCAGGATGAAGATCTCGGTCTTGTCGAAGTTCAGCTTAAGGCAGCTCTCCTTCATCCAGGCAGCGACTTCTTCCATCCCTTCTGGAAGTTCTTCTTGCCCGTTGAGAGGTTTTAGGTCAGGGAGATGATCAGCTGGGTGTCATCAGCATAGGAGACAATATTCAGACCATAGTCCCTGATGATTGGGGCGAGCGGGGCCATGTAGATGTTGAACAGCGTGGGGCTCAATGAGGATCCTTAGTGTACTCCACAGCTGATCTCTGTAGGTTCTGACAAGTGTGTTGTGAGCCCGACTCTCTGCGTTCTGCCTGTCAGGAAGTAGTGTATCCATTGAAGGGCCTTGCCGCGTATGCCTGCTGTGTGGAGTCAGGCGCACAGGATTTGGTGGGACACTGTGTCGAAGGCGGCCACTAGGTCTAGTAGGATGAGGGCTGCTGTTTGGCCGCAGTCGAGGAGAGAGCGGATGTCATCTTTTGGGGCGAGCAGGACAGTCTCTGTGGTGTCGTTAGTTCTGAATCCTGATTGGGAGATGTCCAGGATGTTGTTGTCCTCAATGTGTTGGTGGAGCGGAGCGTTGATTGCTTTTTCGGTGACCTTGGCTGGAAAAGGCAGGTGCAAGATGGGGTGGTAGCTCTTGAGATCCGTTGGGTCGGTCATGGGTTTTTTCAATAGCAGGCAGATCTCGGCGTGCTTCCAATCCGTGGGAAAGGTGCCTGACTCTAGGGAGGCCCATTCCACTAAGTACCCTGCTCTAAAAATGATGTTAATTTCTAATAGAAAGCCTCCAGGTTAACATTTAATTGCGTTGATGGATCATCGCCCGAGAACACGCAGATTAAATTTTTCAGCAGCGTTTTGCGATGTCATAATTTGATGGCAGTCACCGTCATGCACCCCGCGTACATCATCTCTCATGCCACAGAAAGTGCTTCAGCTCTAGCACAGACACCGTTCAACTCGTTTTCTTATTTTTCGTACCATATAAAAAGACACCCAGATGTGAGGAGATTGGATGAGGCGCCGTCCCAGCTGTAAAGTGCAGGCCCATCTATCCACAAGCAGGAAGTGCGTTTAACATCAGTGAGCGGCTGTGTACCCTGTGCAAAAAACTACGTTACTTTCTAATGGGAAGCCTCCACTGTATCATTTCATTGAGATAATAGAGCCCGAAAACACGATTAAAGTTGATTAAAGTTGTCGTCAGTGTTTTGACATCCCATAACTTGATGGCAGTCGCTGTTCTGCGCCCCGCTTGCATCATCTCTCACTCCACAGAAAGTACCTTCAGCTCCAGCACAGATGCCGATCTACTCATCATTATCTCATCTTTGGTACCATGTGCGGGACCCCACACGTTTGCCCTCCCCCGGATGGTTTCACAGCATAGTGCCTTATGCATGCAGTAGAAAGCAGTGACATGTAAAACGAGGAGAACCAAGACATTTCAAAAGCAAACAGACGTCTCGTTCATTCTTTCTCTAATATGCTACAGGCCTCTGGTACAGAGTTCTTAAGCAATTCTTTTGTCAACATTATGAAACGTCGCTGCGTCTGGAGTGACCCTTTCCCGCACCTATGCCTTTCACTGTGACAAATGTCTCCAACTATAGCTGCAGAGTTATTACTTTTCCTTATGTGTGACTTTTTAGGTTTTCATTTCAGGTTATGGGTGGCATTTCAGTTCACTGTGTGACGTTTTGAGTGACACATTATGGCAGGTTGAGCAGAGCAATAGTGTGAGAAATAACCCCCTTTTATGGAGCAACAGTCTAGAAATGGTCTGACAGCTGCTGTAATGTCTCTGAAATTTTCGTGCAAGGATACTAACCAATATCTCTGAATGCAAAGTGGTCTTTAATAACAAGTGCAGACTGGCTGAGAGGGTCTTTCAACCAAAACACAGCCAGTGTGCAGCACACTACAGTTAAAGCCGCTCTCCCAACAATATAACATTATATATATTCATTGGTGGGGAATGCTCTTTATTTTTCATTGTGAAGAACGGTCGAAAGATGTTTCCCATTCTTTGAAGGAATAATACATATTGAAAAATGCCATGTTTACTTAAATATTTTTACACCATATCTCACGAGCCATGATGACATGGGGCAGCTAACCTAAATGTTTTAGGGAACAAGCAGATCTTTATTTTATTTTTTTAATGTGTGGTGATTGCTTATTATCTATTTTCCCGTAGGTTGATCCAAAGCTTCCAGTTCTTTGTAGCATACCCTGATGCTTAGTGTGACACACAACCCCACACAATTCCACACCACACAATTAACCGCCACACATTTCAACGCCACCCAACATAATTACACTCCACATAATACTACACAATGTATGATTCAACTCCACATAATCACAGTCTACTTAATACCTAAATACAACCCACATAATTCCACTCTATGTCACATAGCAGCAATCCACATAGATACACTCAAGACCATGCCACTTAATTCCAATAAGCATAATTCAACTCAACGCCACACAGTTTCACGCCACACAATTCAACTCCACTCATTTCCATTCCACACCACATAATTCAACACCATACCACACCATTCAACTCAACAACACAATTACATATACACCATATACATCCAATCCACACCACAGACTTCCACATCATGTCACAAAATTCACAGCACACCACATAATTAAACTCCACAACATACCACTGTACAACATAAAATACCATTCCACATAATTACTTTGCATAATTCCAGTACACTCAATACCACATAATTACTAGCCAGATAATTCCACTGCACACCATGCCACATAATTTCACTATACAAATCCACATACAATTCCATGGCACACAATTCCACAGCTAACAATTCAAGCAATTCAAATCCAGCCCACACAACTCCACTCCACACCACATACATCCACTCCACTCCATAACACATGGGTAAAATACATTTTCTATTTACAACGCCAATAGCTCTACCTCTCGCAAAAGTGAGACCTATTAACTTTGCCAATGCTTGTTAATATTGTATTATTAAGAAATTATTTTTTATTTGTTATTCTCGTATGTTATCTGTTATTATGACGTGTCTGATGCACTAGTGGCCAGGGCGGGTAGGCAAATGAAATGTACCGAATCAAAACTTGAATTGGAAATTAGCCCTACTCCTATTCCAGTGTATATTGCCAAGTGTGTCCATTGTCTACTTTGAGCACGCAGACTGCCAGTTCCTATAATACACCGGGGCAGGACTTGGAAGACCAGTACCATGGCCTTTCACACCAAAAACTGGAAAGCTTCAGGGCCTCACACCTAAAGCACCCTTCACAATTCACAGTCAATATCTTGCCCACCTTCCCGTTAAGACTTGAGAACCCCAGCCTACCCTCTCCAGCATTTCGAATGTTCACACACAACAAGTTCAACAAAATGGAGGGAACAAGAGAGCAAACACACAGTTCAGGCTCTTACCGATTCCAGGAATATTTGACAAACTTTGGGTCAATTTCCTCAGCTGGGAGGGGGGGAACAAAGATCACGTCTGTCTGGAGACCCTGCTGGCTCCTGTCAGCTCCCACCCCCACCTGGCCCTTGGCAGGATGTTGTTGAGGGGAACCGGGAGAGGGCTGAATGTCCTAACCGCAGGGCCGCTCCAACATTCCAGGGCATAAGAACGACCCCCTTGTGTACCAGGCCAGAGGAAGAAAGTGAAGGGAGCGTGCAACAACATCAACAGGTAAGCAAGAGAGAGGCTAGGCACGAATGTAAACACAGCCATCAGACCGCTGAAACTGCATGCCTACAAAGCACCTGTAATTCAAACCTCTTGCGGTAGAGGGAGCGAGCTAAACAGCAATATTTACAGCTTCCTGCCCCTTGAAGTTGTAGCAGGGCCCACCTCTCCAGTGTTGTTGGCCACCTCTCACCTCTGCGGCCACGCAGGTGTAGAACATCATTTTCAACTCATGCGGTGTGGGTTGGGTTCCCAAACCTAACTCACCCACCAGGCAGTAACTTCGTATTCTACTGTTCTAGGGCAAAGACTTCTTTTGCTTGGAGGGGTAGATGGCATCTGCATGGCATAAGGTGCCTTTATGTGCCCCTGCCCTGACCCAAGGTATTGATTGTGTGTCAGAATGTTCCTCATCCCATTCATATTGCTTCACATCAGCTCCCACCCTCTGATACAGAGGATGTCATAGGACCTGGTGAGGGCACTCCAAGTGCCTAAATCAAAGGCAAAGCCAGCGTTTATTGCATGGTGACTCAGAGGACACTTCCTTCAACCGAGTGCAATCGACAGAAATAAAACAACTATCTGACAGATAGTCCAGAAACGCAACTGACCGCTCGGCAACCCAATACCCAAAGCACGAGCAGAAGGGCATACTTATGGGTGTGGGTAAGTTGATGGCTTCAATGTGTGAACTCTACCTCAATATTGCCCATCTATATGCGTGAGCTATTATTCGCGGTGTTTGTGTCCTACTGGGTTTACCCTTATTCCACTTGTAATACTAGTGTTTACTTATTTTAGATGGGATTTAAGTACCAAGAGGTTCGAGATATAGGCCCTCATTCTGACCTTGGCGGTCTTTTCGCAAGACCGCCGAGTTACCGCCGCGGTAAAGACCGCCGACCGCGGCGGTATGCCGCTGCGCGGATTCCGACCGCTGGGAGCGTTCTGCCGGAAAACCACCAGCAGCCACACTGGCGGTCGGCGGGAAAGTGGAGACTGGTCAACCTCCACCGCCACGCCAGCAGAACACCGCCCCCAGAATTACGACCCACATTTCTGTGTGGCGGTCTTCTGTTGGCGGTCTTCTGTTGGCGGTCACGTCCCTATGGCTCCCGTCGCCTCCCGGAGGACCAACGCACAAGGTAAGTTGATCGTCTGTGAGGGGAGGGGGTGGGGGGGTGTTGTGTGATGTGTGCGTGCATGGGGGTGTGTAGAGGGGGTGTGTGAGTGCGTGCATGCGGGCGGGGGGTGCTGCTGTGCCTATGGGCAATGTGTGTAGTTCGGCGGGTGCGCATGTTGGCATGTATGTGTGCGGGTATGTGCCCCCGTTGTGTATGTGTGTGTGTAGGGGGTGTGCATATGTGCATGTTGGGGGTGCGTGCATGTCGGGGTGCGTGTATGTGCATGTCGGGGTGGGGGGGGCAGGGGGTTCGTACCACCTCTGGGGGGGTGGAGGGTGTGGGGGGAGGACTCGTGGGGGGTAGTGGGGGGTGGGGGAGACCCCTATCAGTGCCAGGGAAGGAATTCCCTGGCCCTGATAGTGCCTACCGCCATGGTTCGCATGGCGGTTCCCGACCGCCAAAAACCGCGGCGGTAAGCAGTGTCATGATACGGTTGGCGGTCTTGGGTCGACCGCCGGGCCGGAGTGCGCAAACTCCAGCCCGTCGGTCATGATCGCCGTGGCGGTCGGAGTGGGAAAGTGGCGGTCGATCGCGGCGGTGACCGCCGCGGTCAGAATGCCATTTTTTGGACCGCCGGTCTGTTCGCGGTCCGACCGCCGCCTCTCCGCCGACCGCCAAGGTCAGAATGAGGGCCATAGTGTTCGGAGATCCCTATATAATTATATATTACAACTATGAAATAACTATACCAAACCAGTTTTTTTGCCTATGCTTATGCAGTACAACCTGTAAAGTTTCAAGCAGATTTCAGTTTCTGATAGTCTGATAACTCCAAGGTGCTGTGCAGATAGTATTTATTCACTGTAGACTTCTTCCTTTACAGAATACATTTCAATTATGTACATTATTCATTCTTCAATTTTGGTTCATTTAAACAACTCAGCTGACACACTTTGGCGGTGATTCTGACCTTGGCGGACGGCAGAGGCCGTCCGCCAAGGTACCGCCGTCAGAACACCGCACCGCGGTCGAAAGACCGCGGCGGTGATTCTGACATTTGCCCTGGGCTGCCGGGCGGCCGCCAAAAGGCCGCCCGCCAGCCCAGGGCAAATCAACCTTCCCACTAGGATGCCGGCTCAGAATTGAGCCGGCGGAGTGGGAAGGTGCGACGGGTGCAGTTGCACCCGTCGCGTATTTCAGTGTCTGCAAAGCAGACACTGAAATACTTTGCGGGGCCCTCTTACGGGGGCCCCGCGGCACCCCCTACCGCCATCCTGTTCATGGCGGGAGAGCCGCCATGAACAGGATGGCGGTAGGGGGTGTCTGAATCCCCATGGCGGCGGAGCGCGCTCCGCCGCCATGGAGGATTCAGACGGGCAGTGGAAAGTCGGCGGTACCATGCCGGCTTTCCGCTTCTGGCCACGGCTGTACCGCCGCGGTCAGAATGCCCGGCGGAGCACCGCCAGCCTGTTGGCGGTGCTACCGCCGACCTCCGCCCTGGCGGTAATTACCGCCAGGGTGAGAATCAGGGCATTTGTCCTTTAAGCTGTTGAGCACAGGGCCTTATCAAGGCTGAAAAGTACATAAAGCAACATAATCAGAATTATTTATCACACCAGATGCATTAACATGTGAGTAAGAGACACAGTGACTCATGACTACCCATTTCAGAAAAATACAGACGTGAATTTAAGTGCATTAGTGCTCTCACGTATTTGTAAAAACTGATCATTGCTTCTGGTAACAGATTGTTTATATATTCCTATCAGTCCACAAGAAAGATGCGATGGGACGGGATAGGAAGACAGTCACATTAATGTACCAACAACAAGCATTGGCAAAACCAATAGGTTTCACATATGCAAGAGCTATTGACTTTGTCAATGTTTTTTTAAATGTTGCACAGTAGTGCAAGCTGCTGTGCTGCATAGCTTAAAGTTAAAAAAAAAGTAATATGATGTGGCCAGACTGCGTCAAGACAACTTTGTTTTTACTTTAAGCTATGCACGTACAAAAAAGTTAAAAATTATATTTCCCCTATACTTATTATGCAGTTTCTGTTATTGAACAAACGCCCATTGCAGTTACCATCTTGTCAAAGTGTAGCTAGCTGGAACACTGAGTATGGAGAGGCTGTGGTGTTACGGCCAGAGAAGCTAACTGTGGAGCTGGGGAACCATGTTTGAGTCTTGGCGCTGGCTCAACATCCTGTGATGCTGTTTGGGCAAATCAATTAATCTCTCTGTGCATGTGAAAATCATTATGTCCTTGTGTAATGTAACTGGCGCTCACGTATAGCCCTTTAAGTTCTTCTAGTCAAACTCAAACTACATAAAACAAGCATTTGCAATGCAATGGGTTTCGTGTTTGCTTGACTTAGATCTATTAGCGTAGTAAATTCATAACTGGACTTTTCTTGCCACATAAATTGAAAATGAAAAGTAAAACAGTTGATATAAGCAAGTCAATTCAAAACACCACAGCCGCCATGAGCGTGAGAGTTATTTTACCCTTGCGTGAATGTCTAGAAAGGATCATGGCTGGGATGAAAGGCAAACCGAAACCAGAGGAGGGGCCATCACACGCTGTAACAGGAGGAAGCGTGATATAGTGTGATGGGCAACAAAAATGTTCACTTAGTGAAATTGCCTGGGAAGGAACTCAGCACACAAAGGAGGGACATTTCACAAAATGCACCAATAAAAATGAAGCATTTAAAACAAGCACACCAAACAATGAATAGCAAGAGGAGGTGTGGTTAAAAGCCCACAGAGAGATTACAACAGGCTAGAGCGCTTGTGCCCTCGACCCTAACAAGCTATGATGGAGATAGGAAGGAGGCAACTAGCAACGGGATGGGAAGGGCAATGCAGTGACAGGAGCGAGGTGGTGGGAGGGAGAGGCCAGCAACAAACAGGAAGGGGCATGCGGGCAAGGGGCATGCAGCGACGGAAGTGAGGTGGTGGTATGGACAGGCAAGCAGTGAACAGATTGTTAATGCTGGAAAGTCGAAAAAAAAATCATAAAGGGGCAGATTTAAGAAAACTGGTACTGCATTAAATGCAGCGCCACTTTTCTTGCACCCCTTAGCGCCCCGCTAAAGCCACCATGTGTGCACGTTATTTAAGATACGGTGCACTATGGTGCTAGTTAGGGAACTAGCATTAACATTTTTTACTCTAGTTTGGCGCTTTGCAGGATTAGCGTTAAATATTTTGACACTAGTCCTGCAAAGTACATAGAGGCCCATTTTAATAAATGGTGTGCCTCCTTTTAACGCCTGCTCAGAGAACGCATTAAAAAATGCTGCAAAAAATGACGCAAAGAAATCTTTTAGATGTCTTTGCGCCATTTGTTTGGGCTACCCTATAGGGGAACGCCCTCCTTCCAACATTATGCCTTGTGCAGGCATAATGTGGTGCAAGGGGTTAGAAAGTGGCACAATTCATGCATTGCGCCACTTTGTAAATCTGGTGCAGTGATTTTTGAAGCCTAGCGCCACATTAGCATTAAAAAAAGTGACGCTAATGTGGCACTAGAGCTTCTTAAATCTGGGCCAAAGCGTGTTACAAGTGCGCGGCCAGTGGAAGGACACTAAGGCCCTCATTCTGACCCTGGCGGTCGGTGATAAAGCGGCGGCCAAGCCGCCAACAGGCCGGCGGTCTAAAATATGCAATTCTGACCCTGGCGGGAACCGCCAACACAGCCCGCCAACTTAACACTCTGCCCGCCACGGCGGTACAAACAAACAGCGCGGCGGTTCCCGCCAACAGCCAGGCGGCAGACAATGTACCGCCCACCCTATTACGACCCACCAATCTGCCACCTTTTCCGGGGCGGGAGCACTGCCGATAAGAACACGGCGGAAACAGACTACGAACGGGAAAACGCTCACCTCTACGCACTCCACGCGAGATTCCGGCAGTATGGAACCAGAGTTGCAGGTCATCCCCGCACTCCTATTCCTGCTCATATACCAGGAGCACGCCCGGCGGCGCGGAAGACATCGGTGAGTACTGCACCTACGACACAGGGGAGGGAAAAGATTACCGGCACACACCCACCCACCCACACCCACTACAACACACACATCAATGCATTCCCACAGATCACTGTCACAACCCACAAACCACCCCCCTCCGAAATAATGCAAAGACCAAAAGAAGAGATCATAAACGGGCAGATATATTGAAATATGTACACCAGTAATCCCAATAAATAAATAAACTATGTACAAAATATATACAGCAACTAAATGTAGTCCAACCACTGTCCGTGGATCACAGGGGTCCTGTGCAAAGGGGCAAGGCCCAGTCCCACGACAAGAACTCCACGGAGAGAACACTGCAGGGGCATCAGAAAGAAAATAGGACAGGCACCTCAGGGGGAAGGGAAGGGGGGGCACCTCAGCCACTTGAGTACACGACGCCAGATCCACGAGGGGACTCCATGACCACTGGCCCATCCTGGGGAGAGCAAAGCCACAGTCCAAACAGTCCATACAGTGGGTGGCCTGCCCACTGGGCCATCCTGGGGAGAGCAAAGCCACAGTCCATACAGTCCATACAGTGGGTGGCCTGCCCACTGGGCCATCCTGGGGAGAGCAAAGCCACAGTCCAAACAGTCCATACAGTGGGTGGCCTGCCCACTGGGCCATCCTGGGGAGAGCAAAGCCACAGTCCAAACAGTCCATACAGTGGGTGGCCTGCCCACTGGGCCATCCTGGGGAGAGCAAAGCCACAGTCCATACAGTCCATACAGTGGGTGGCCTGCCCACTGGGCCATCCTGGGGAGAGCAAAGCCACAGTCCATACAGTGGGTGGCCTGCCCACTGGGCCATCCTGGGGAGAGCAAAGCCACAGTCCATACAGTCCATACAGTGGGTGGCCTGCCCACTGGGCCATCCTGGGGAGAGCAAAGCCACAGTCCATACAGTCCATAACAGACCCCACTGCCACTGGAGGAGGCAAGTTGGCCAGAGGACATCCTGCAGCCCTGCCCGAGATAGATCCTGCCCTGCCACGTCTGCCAAAGGGCCAGCGGTTCTTGCCTTGAAGGGCCCAGTTCAGCGGTTCCTGAGACGGCGGGGCCCAGTTCAGCGGTTCTTGAGACGGCGGGGCCCAGCGGAGCGGTGCGTGAGACGGTGGGGCCCAGCGGAGCGGTTCTTGAGACGGCGGGGCCCAGCGGAGCGGTGCTTGAGACGGCGGGGCCCAGTTCAGCGGTCCTTGCCCTGAAGGGCCCAGTTCAGCGGTTCTTGAGACGGCGGGGCCCAGTTCAGCGGTTCTTGAGACGGCGGGGCCCAGCGGAGCGGTGCGTGAGACGGCGGGGCCCAGTTCAGCGGTTCTTGAGACGGCGGGGCCCAGTTCAGCGGTCCTTGCCCTGAAGGGCCCAGTTCAGCGGTTCTTGAGACGGCGGGGCCCAGGTCAGCGGTCCTTGCCCTGAAGGGCCCAGTTCAGCGGTTCTTGAGACGGCGGGGCCCAGTTCAGCGGTCCTTGCCTTGAAGGGCCCAGTTCAGCGGTTCTTGAGACGGCGGCCGGTCTATGGCCAACTGCTAATTGCCTGGTGGTGCCCTCCTGGGCAGCGGGGATGGTGCTCCTTCACTGCCCACCTGGGCTGTGGGTGGTGGGGCCCTCCTGGCCAGCTGGGCTGGGTCCTCCCTGGGCAGCGGCTATGGGGGTGGTGGGCTCTCCCGGGGCAGCTGTGCCGGTTCCTCCCGGGGCAGCGGCTATGGGGGTTGTGGGCTCCTCCTGGGCAGCAGGCCTGCTGCCTGACCTCTCCGACTTGCTGCCCTTGCCCTCCTTAGTCGTGGGCCTGTGGCCCTTTCCTCCCTTTGGAGCTGTGGCTGGTGACTGTCTCTGGGTGGTGTCCGGGGGGGATGTAGAAGGCGGGCTCCTGCGGCGCCCCTTCCGCCTTCTGCTCCTCTTCCCAGGGGGTGGGCTGGCTGTCCCCTTGCTGCTGGGCGAAGATCCAGACATGCGGGCTGGCGGGCTCCAATACCCCTGCACCCTTGTCAAGGGGGCTGCAGGGCTGGTGGTGGCTGAGGTGCTCTTCTTACCCCGACGAGAAGGAGGGGGGGGCTCAGGGTCAGGAAAGAAGTTAGTAGTGGCGAGGAAGAGCTTCTTGGGACAATGGAGAGTGGTAGGTACAGTGGGAATGGGAGTGGAGGGAGAGGATGTGGTTGTAGGTGAGTCACGTTTGCTGTCTTTGGGTGCAGGTGCAGGAGGGATAGGCTGCCGTGAGGTGGATGGCTGTTGGGTGGGTGGGTGGCTGCGTTTGTGTGGTGTGGAAGAGGGGGTGACAGACACAGTGGGAGAGGACACAGGGGACGTGTAAATGGCAGTGGGGGTGGTGACTGCACGTGTGCGGACTGGAGTGGAGGGTGTGCTGGTGATGGAAACACTGGCTGATGGTGAGGTGAATGGAGGTGTGAGTGTAGACGTCACAGGGAGGGAGGAGGGAGACGAGGAGGTGGGGGTCACAGAGGTGGTAGTGACTGTTGGCATGTCTGCATCGGAATGTTGCGTGTGTGAATGTCTGCGTGATCTGTGGTGCTTATGTTTGGATGAGCTTCTCTTGG
The DNA here is from genome assembly GCF_031143425.1 of Pleurodeles waltl. Classification (NCBI taxonomy): domain Eukaryota; kingdom Metazoa; phylum Chordata; class Amphibia; order Caudata; family Salamandridae; genus Pleurodeles; species Pleurodeles waltl. Next base: position 442,230,330 of record NC_090443.1, on the reverse strand, counting down.
GTGTTGAGGTGTGTGCAGGCTGGTCTGATGGTGTGGGTGGGACAGGCAGAGGAACAGGAGACTGGGAGGAGGGAGTTAGTAGAGGCAGGCAGGAGACAGGGACAATGGCTGCCGTCAGTGCTGAGGCCAGAGCCTGGAACGATCGCTGATGGGCAGCCTGACCCGAATGAATGCCCTCCAGGTACGCATTGCTGCGATGAACCTCCCTCTCCACCCCCTGGATGGCATTCAAAAGGGTAGTCTGCCCAACAATGAGCGTTCGGAGGAGGTCAATGACCTCCTCACTGAGGGCAGCGGGGGTAACAGGGGCAGGGCCTGAGGTGCCTGGGGCGAAGGAGATGCCCGGCTTCCTGGCAGAGCGGGCACGGGGCGAACGCTGAGGGGCTGCTGGGAGGGCGGAGATGGTGCGCTGGGTGGCGGCTGTACCTGTAATGGCGGGGGGCACGGATGGTGCCAACCCCGCAAGGGAGCCCCCTTCCGAGGACGTGTCCGTGTCGCTGCAGGGTCCAGTCGTCCCCGTCGTGGAGCTCCCCTCGCCCTCCGTCTCACTGGTCCAGTCTGACTCTGTGGCATGGCCCTCCTGGGCCATGTGAGATGCAGCTCCCTCCTGCCCCGATGCCACTTCTCCTCCGCCTGATGATGCTGATGCACACAAGCACAGAAAGACAAACAAAAAGGGGGGGGGAGAGAGAAATAAAGGGATATTGAGTACATGGATCTCCGGTACAGTTAGCGGACATGACAGACACAGATGCCCCCTGCACTAAGTTGCGCACTTGGGGTCCGCTACGCATTCCGTGGAACATGCCCTACACGCCTAGAGTTGACAACTGCACCCATGGATGACACGGCCCAGGGATGGCTGTACTGACAAACTACTGAGGGTGGTGGCTGGGGACACAGGGGCTTACGGGGGTGCCCAGCCTACAGATATCGCCCTGGCCTAGGGGGACCCCCAGCCCTCCTCCCCCACCCAGACACCTCCACTGCGCGACAACAGAGTAGATAATGCTTGTACTCACCCCCTTGTGTCTGCTGTGCTGCCCTCACGCGCCCATCCAATTCAGGGTAGGCCACCGCCAGGATCCGGAACATCAGGGGGCTCAGTTGACGGCAGGCACCCCGCCTACGTTGGGAGGCCATCCCCAGCAGAGACTCGGCGGTCTTCTTGGTCCCGCGGCGGATGTCCTCCCACCTCTTGCGGCAGTGGGTGCCCCGTCGATGGTGGACCCCCAGGGTCCGGACTTCCTTGGCGATGGCACGCCAAATCCCGATCTTCTCATGGGCGCGGACCTATGTGACACGTACAGGGAGGGAGAAATACCACGTTCAAGTTTGTCAGCATTTTCCTTTCCAGTGGCCCAACGCCCCCCATCCCCGCCAGGCCCCCCGCCATGCCCCCCGCCAGGCCCAACATGCCCCCCATCCCCGCCAGGCCCCCCGCCAGGCCCAACATGCCCCCCATCCCCGCCAGGCCCCCGCCATGCCCCCCGCCAGGCCCAACATGCCCCCCATCCCCGCCAGGCCCCCCGCCAGGCCCCCCGCCAGGCCCAACATGCCCCCCATCCCCGCCAGGCCCCCCGCCATGCCCCCCGCCAGGCCCAACATGCCCCCCATCCCCGCCAGGCCCCCCGCCAGGCCCAACATGCCCCCCATCCCCGCCAGGCCCCCCGCCATGCCCCCCGCCAGGCCCAACATGCCTCCCATCCCCGCCAGGCCCCCCGCCAGGCCCAACATGCCCCCCATCCCCGCCAGGCCCCCCGCCAGGCCCCCAAGCCAGCCAGTGGCCCCAAATCCATATTGAATTAAACTCACTTGTTGGTCTGGAGGACCGTAGAGTAGCGCATACTGGGGGAGGACCCCATCCACAAGTTTCTCCAACTCCTCTCCAGTGAAGGCAGGGGCCCTTTCCCCAGGCGCAGCAGCCATTGTCCCTTCCAGACCGAGGTCACAGCAACACTTGCAGTATAGGTCCTCTCCTGTGAAAGTTCAAGTCGCAAGTGGATAAGTAGATAGAAAATGGCGGTGACGTCCACGGCGGTGCGTACCGCGGCGGTGCGTCCCGCCACCGCCGGCGCCCTTCGCCATTGGCTCCTGAAACCCATAGGCTTCAATGTTAACCAATGCGGCTTTGCGCCGCGGTCTTCGCCCGCCGCCCGCCGCGGTGTGCCACGCCAGCGCATTGACCTCACATCCCATTGTCACACTTCACAGGTCAGGCAGCCGCCATTTCCAGGGCCCACATGGCTCAATTTCAACTGCGTCACACAGGCCTAGGCCTTGCATAGCCACTCAGACACGCCATTCACTGCATAGAGAATCGTATACTGTGCTAGCTGTGAGTACGTACCTGTGGGTTGCTTGACTGTGTGCTCCATGTTGTCCTTCCTAGGCACCGTCCGCTGGGTTGGGCGAGGAGACGGATGAATCCTCCCATGTACCGACCGCTGGTGGACCTGTCGACAATGGAAGAACGCCACATTATCCTGACCTACCGTCTTAACCGTGCCACTATCCATGAACTGTGTGCCCAGCTGGAGCCCGACCTGATGTCCCCCATCCGCCAACCCACAGGGATTCCCCCTCTGGTGCAGGTCATGTCAGTACTCCATTTCTTGGCAAGTGGGTCATTTCAGACAACCGTGGGAATTGCTTCTGGGATGTCTCAGCCCATGTTTTCGAAGGTGTTATCCAGAGTGTTGTCTGCCCTGATGAAATCCGTGAGGAGCTACATCATTTTCCCTGAGGTGGGCGAATTGGCTACAGTGAAGGGTGATTTCTACGCCCTTGGACATATTCCCAACGTCATTGGTGCCATTGATGGGACCCATGTGGCTTTGGTTCCCCCAAGAGACAGGGAGCAGGTGTACAGGAACAGAAAAAATTACCATTCAATGAACATCCAGGTGGTGTGTTTGGCTGACCAGTACATCTCGCATGTAAATGCCAAATTCCCAGGGTCAGTGCATGACGCCTACATCCTCAGGAATAGCAGCATCCCTTACGTGATGGAACAGCTACAGAGACACCGTGTATGGCTAGTGGGGGACTCTGGGTACCCCAACCTGTCGTGGCTACTGACCCCAGTAAGGAATCCCCGGACCAGGGCAGAGGAACGGTACAATGAGGCCCATGGGCGTACTAGGAGGGTGATCGAACGCACCTTTGGCCTCCTAAAGGCCAGGTTTCGGTGCCTGCATATGACAGGTGGATCCCTAATGTACTCACCTAAGAAGGTGTGTCACATCATCGTGGCCTGCTGCATGCTTCACAACCTGGCTTTGCGCCGCCAGGTGCCTTTCCTGCAGGAGGATGGTCGAGACGGTGGTGTTGTGGCAGCGGTGGAACCTGAGGAGAGTGACGAGGAGGAAGACGACGGGGCTGAAACAGACAACAGGGACAGAATCATTGAACAGTACTTCCAATAGGACACAGGTAACATTTCAAAGATAATTTTGTAAATGTTAACTACTCTCCAGCATCTCTGCTGCCTGTCTATTTGCCCCAGTGTATGATGACTGAGTTTTGGCTTTTCCCTCCCTATTTCAGATCTGGGGTCCCCACTACGAGTCCTGTGCTTCGTTTCCCCATGGACTACAGCTTTGTGGCAGCTGTTTGTTGACTTCACCATGTACAAGGACATATTTGCACTGTCATGTCAATTACAATATATTGAAATCACAGCCAGACTCCAGATATTTTGGTGCAAAATAGGTGTTTATTTAAGTGCTCAAAATGGGATGGGTGGTTTCAAGTGGGTGGGGGCTATGGTGAAGGAATGTCCATGGCAGAGTCCAGAGTAACAGTCACACAGGTGCATTGTCCAGAGGCCTGTGGAGAGATGGAGCATGGGCAGTTCAAGGATGGACAGGGTGACAATGTGGGACAGTGGGATGACATCAGGTGGTATCCATTGCTGGCGGGGGTCTTGACATCCTACTCTGTCTTCTTGCGAGATCTCAGGGCCCTCTTGCGGGGTGGTTCTTCTCCTGCAGGAGGTGGGGGTCTGGTGGGCTGCTGCTGTGCGGGGGCCTCCTGTCCACTAGCGCCGGCGGAGGTGGTTGGCTGTTCTTGGTCCAGGCTAGTGGCAGGGGCCCTTGGGTGTTGTTGAGTGTCCGCCCTGTTGTTGACGAGGTCCTGCAGCAGCCCTACCATGGTAACCAGGGTGGTGTTGATGGCTCTGATGTCCTCCCTATACCCCCGATAGTGTTCCTCCTGCAGTACCTGGATCTCCTGGAACCGGGCCAGTACCGTCGCCATCGTCTCCTGGGAGCGGTTGTATGCTCCCATGATGGTGGTGAGGACCTCGTGGAGAGTGGGTTCCCTGGGCCTCTCCTCCCCCCCCTGTCGCACAGCTGCCCCCCGAGTTCCCCTGTTTCCCTGGGCCTCTGCCCCCTGGCCGGTGTGCCCACTACCACTGCCCCCAGGTCCCTGTTGTTGTTGGGGTGGTGGGTTATCCTGGGTGCCCTGTAGTGGTAGACACACCGCAGATTGACACGCCCTGGAGACAGAGGCATGGGCCCGCTGGGTGGGAGCTGTGCTGGTGTTCCCAGAGGGGTTTGGGTCTGTAGTGGCCTGGGCCTGTGTGAGGGGAACCGACTGTCCAGAGGTCCCCGATGGTCCGGGCTGGTCATCGGTATCCAGGTCGACAGAGCTGCTGTCATCGCTGACGGCCTCTTGGGTGGGGGGTGTGGAGAATTCTGGCCCCTCCGCCGCGGTGTGTTGACGGTCGGGTCCTGCAGGGGTATAGAGGTATGGTTATAGTTTCAATGTGTGGCATATGGGTGTATCTGTGGGTTCTCGTGTCCCCAAGTGCTGGCATTCGTGTGTGGGGGCTTTGGTGAGGGTGGCTTGTGGGGGGGATGTGTATATGCATTGGGCATGCTTTGGTGATGGGTGTCCATGCTTAGTGGACGCATGCAGGCCTAGGTTTTGGGATGTGTGGGTTGTGATGGTGAGACATTGGCGGGGAATAGGTGTGCTGGGGGTGGGGGTGAGGATGGTGGTGGGGGTGAGGATGGTGGTGGGGGTGGGGGTGAGGGTGGGGTTCGAGGATGGGGGTGAGGGTGGGGTTCGAGGATGGGGGTGAGGGTTGGGGAATGATTTGGCATGCAGGTGGGGGGGAAGCAGTATTGAAGCTTCAACTTACCAGTATCCATTCCTCCGCCGACTCCTGCGAGGCCGTCAGGATGCAGGATGTTCAAGACTTCCTCCTCCCATGATGTGAATTGTGGGGGTTGAGGTGGGGGTCCTCCGCCAGTCTTCTGCACGGCGATGTTGTGCCTGGATACCATGGAACGCACCTTCCCCCGTAGGTCGTTCCATCGCTTCCTGATGTCTTCCCGATTTCTGGGGTGCTGTCCCACTGCGTTCACCCTGTCGACAATCCTCTGCCATAGCTCCGTCCTCCGGGCAATGCTGGTGTATTGTATCTGTGTGCCGAACAGCTGGGGCTCTACCCGAACGATTTCCTCCACCATGACCCTGAGTTCTTCGTCTGTGAAGCGGGGTTGTCTTTGGGGTGCCATGGGGTGGTGTGTATGATGTGTGGGGTGGAGTATGTGTATTTAAGTGAGTTGAGTGTGGTGGTGTGTGTTGTTTTGTGTGTGGATAGTGTGTGGGTGATGGTGTTGAGTGGCTGTGGCTGTTATTTTTTGGATGCTGGTGTCTCGCTCTTGCCTTCTTTACGAATTTTTTAGCGTAGGGTTTTGTGGGTGATGTGGGTGTGTGTTTTATATTGTATTGTGTGTGTGGGAGTGGTGTGTGTATGTGTATCAGGTGTGTGGGATTCAAATCGTCCAATGTGGCTGAGTTTTGTTCGTTTGTGTGTATTCTGACCGCGGCGGTGTGTCCCGCCAATGGAATACCGCGTTTGAATGACCGCCGCGTGGATTCGTGGGTCGTAATGGCATGGGCGTATTTCTGTTGGCGTGACGGTGGAGGTTTTGTCACCTCCACTTTTCCGCCGACCGCTGGTCTGGCGGTCTGTTGTGGCGGTCGGATTTTCGGAGGTTTGCCTTCTGCGGGTCAGAATGACCGTGGCGGGTTTCCGCGACCGCGGCGGGATTATGGAGGATTTCTGACCGGCGGTAGGCGCCTTTTACCGCCGAGGTCAGAATGACCACCTAAATGCCGATAGCAGTACTTGGTCTAAGCTCCACAACAACGATGAAGACGTGAAGCCAAGCAGGAAGCTGGAGGCAGGTGGAGGTACTGACCAACAGGAAGAATAGGAAACAAGAGTGATGGGGGAGCCAACCAATGATAAGTAAAGAAAAGTAACAGGCAGACTCTAAGCCCATTTTTAAGATTTTTGTTTTGTTTCAAGAGATGTCACAACCTAAAAAGGAGAGGGGAAGATCTGCCTCCAAAAGTGCTTGATAAGGTCAGTATATTGTCAGTAAGGTGGTAGTGCCTTATAAAGATGGTGCCTGTCCTGGGAAGATGGACTTGTGTTACGTTTACTGTACTGTCACTCAGGCGAACACAGTGACAGGCTCCCTGAAGTCAAGAGGGGCAGTCTATGGTCAGGTCCTTGTCTGCGAAGTCCAACATTCAGAGCCTAGGTAGAACCATTAATATTATAGGCATCATAAACAGAAGTGACGTCAACTGTGCACAGGAAGCACCACTTGGCTTGTCTGGGTTGGCAGTCGTATCAAGACAGTGTTGCAGTGATCTGTTGGTACCTACAAACACACTTTACTTTGAAATGGGTGGTTTAAAATTATACAACTGTCAAAAGATTGCATGAAAGATATTAAAAGCAATGAAAGGCCCTGGTCTTTGCTTGTTTATGATCAAGGGCTAGAAAAATTGAGGCTGACTGTAAACGCTAAGCTGCCATGCCTCGGAAAGTGGGAGATGGCTATGTACTCTCGTCTGTCCTATTGTCAGGGGAAATGTGAGTATAAGTTTGGGGAAAACCCCAAGTGGCTCATTAAGTGGCTGCTAAGTCAACATTTTAAAATTCCCAATTTGTATATTTCTGGAGCTTGTGTATTTATAGGATCGAGATAAGCATTGTTCACCCGGAAAGGTAAACATTTTATGGTATGATAGCAAATTGTATTGTGAGTTTAGTGATTCACATTTACATTGACAGTATACAATGATTTACATACATGCCAGACCTGAGTCTGGCATTTCATTTTTTTCAGAACAAATAGAATTTGAGCATTATCTGCAAAAAATGGGTCAATAAATATTTATAGATTGTGGGTTGTTAAAGAAACTCTTAACCCTGATCCTGTCTTTAGCTTGATTATTGCACCAAAGGAGGTGTTCATTTGTAGTTGCATAATATTCAAGATACGTCCTTTGATAGAAAATGGATAGCTCCCATGTATGTGATATACACATGGGTGGGAATATGTGTATAATTAGAGGCATATTATTATTTCCCACTTGTTTCTTGTGTCCAGAATTGACAATTCGCAAATTTCTACTGCTATCATGGAGAAGTGAGAGTTTAACCAGGCTTATATAAGGAAGCTTGAGCTGCACTGTAAAATAAAATGAGAAATGTAAGATTGTATATGTTGGGGGTATATGAATACTGAAGTTGTCGATCTAAGGCTTTGTAGTCTCTGAAGCATAATCCAGGGTAGTTCCTTTGAACTTCAAAAGAGGGAAGTTAGTCCTGGAAGAAGGTAAGTGTGAACAAGGATGGAAATAGAGTTTTCGTTTGTACCAATGATTGTATCTTGGAAGCACAAACAAATTACATGATGAAACAGAAAATCCATTACGACCCCATACCCAGTGCCTTCCATCTAGGAGTAACCCACCCTTAATTCCCACCAAATGCACTCAAGTTTCTAGGAGTACGTTTTGAGTTTCACCTGTAAAATATTGGTTATTTTCCTTTTTTCGCCTTTCGTATTACACACAGTAATTTGAAAGTAGATGTTCTGGCAACAAGCAGCCAGTTCAGTACCTTCAGAACTGGGTAGATGTGGTTGTGAATCTTAAGGTGCAAGGTTGTCTTGCCACTGCATTTTGACTTATTTGGGGGCATATTTATACTCCGTTTGCGCCGAATTAGCGTCGTTTTTTTCGACGCAAATTCGACACAAAACTAACGCCATATTTATACTTTGGCGTTAGACGCGTCTAGCGCCAAAGTATGAGGAAAGAGCGTCATTTTTTTGCGTGAACGCCTTCCTTGCGTTAATGAGATGCAAGGTAGGCGTTCCCGTCCAAAAAAATGACTGCAACACAAATGCGTCGTATTTATACTCCCGGGCAAAAATCACGCCCGGGAGTAGGCGGGGCAAAAAACCCCGCATTTGCGCCTCTTTTTAACGCCTGGGTCAGGGCAGGCGTTAAGGGACCTGTGGGCTCAAAATGAGCCCACAGCTGCCCTCCCATGCCCCCAGGGACCCCCCTGCCACCCTTGCCCACCCCAGGAGGACACCCAAGGATGGAGGGACCCATCCCAGGGACATTCAGGTAAGTTCAGGTAAGTATAAATTTTTATTTTTTTTATATTTTTTTTTGGCATAGGGGGGCCTGATTTGTGCCCCCCTACATGCCTCAATGCCCAATGACCATGCCCAGGGGACATAAGTCCCCTGGGCATGGCCATTGGGCAAGGGGGCATGACTCCTGTCTTTACTAAGACAGGAGTCATGTAAATGGCGTCTGGGCGTCGTTAAAAATGGCGCAAATCGGGTGGAGGCGATTTTTTAGCGTCAACCTGACTTGCACCATTTTTAAGATGCCCTAACGCCATTTTCCCCAACGCTGGCGCTGCCTGGTGTACGTGGTTTTTTTCCACGCACACCAGGCAGCGCCGGTCTGCTAGCGCCGGTTAACGGCATTCAATAAATACGGCGTCCGCATGGCGCTTCAGAATGGCGTTAGCCGGCGCTAAACTTTTTGACGCTAAACTGCGTTAGCGCAGTTTAGCGTCAAAAAGTATAAATACGGGCCTTGGTATCTTTCCATAGAAGTACTGGTATTTCATGGTATGGCCAATTGGCCTAGCCTCAACAGGGTAAGATAAATGATAAGATATCCCTGCAACTCTAATCCACAGGGAAGGGAGTTTAAAACCAATAATACAATGTCAAGGAGAAACAATCTACCCACGCAGCAGCAGTCAATGGAGGCAAGAACCTCCAAACAACAATACAATCACGGGGAGATACAATATGCCCCTGCAGTATAGCCGACCAGTTAACAATTTAAAACCAATAATACAACATCAGGGAGAAAGAAACTATCCCTACAGTCACAATCCACAGAGACAAGAACCTCCAAACAATAATACAATTCCAGAGAGGCACAATGCCCCCCTTAAGTAATAATGGGTGCTTAAGTTGAGCTGGTGGTTGCAGGTTTTGCCCCGCAACACTCATGTTTGGGGATCAGCACTTAAGTTTCCTCAATAAACAGAACAAAAGAGAAAAAATTACAAAAGGGTATGGGAAGAGGAATATCAAGACGCAAAAAACAGCACAAAGGGAGAAAGCAAGGAGGAAAAAGAACTTTCAAGGGTGAGAAAGAGAGGCAGGGAGTGTCTGGTGATAGATTAAGGAGACATAATGTGGAATCACGACTATGCAGCAATGGTATTCAGCACTCTGGCCTTTGTATTGTCAGCCGCAGGCTCTGAACAAATCTTTGGGCTCCCACACTTATTCTTGTACAAATTAAGCACAGGTCACAATCCATAGAGACAAGAGCCCCCAAACAAAAATACACTCTCTGATAGATACAATATATCACTTCAACTACAACTACAGGAGCCAGAGTTTAAAACAAATAATGCAATGCCAGGGAGAAACAACGTATCCCCACAGTAACAAACCACAGAGACAAGAGGCCCCAATACTACAAACCCAGGGGAATACAATGAATCCCCACAGCAACAATCCATGGAAACAAGAGACTCCAAACAATAATAATAATATGGTCTCTGCTGGATACAATAGAATCCTGCAGCTACAACCACAGGAACCAGAGTGTGATACAACGCCAGAGAGAAACAACCTATTCCATAGTAACAATCCACGGAGACAATCCCAGGGAGATACAGTGCATCGCTACAGTAACAATGAATGGTGACAAGGGCCGCCACACAATAACACAATCTCAGGAAGATGCAATATATCCCTGCAGGTTCAATCCACAGTGACAACAGTTAAAAAGTAAAAACACAAGGCCTAGGGACAAAATGTACCCCCAGAGTAACAATCCAGAGAGACACGAGTTTAATCCAAAACAACAACCCAGGAGATACAATATATCCCCTCAGCAAAATTTACTAGCACAAGAGTTTAAAACTAATGCAACAATCCCAGAAAGTACAACATATCCCCTCAGTAACAGTATATTACCTAAGGCCCGATGCCAGTTTGATCCCTAACTGGCTGACTTGCTTCTGACCCTCTTATGACTTGTCTCTTTTTCCATCTCCAACTCACACTTTCTCCCTTTTCTCTCCCTCTCTTCTTCATACTTTCCTATGCTCTTGTTGTTTTTATATTCTAGTCCTCCTCCAAGTGTTCTTCCTGTTCTCGGTTAACACCCTTCTTTCCCACCTTTCTGGTCCTCCCTTCCCTCCAGCGTTCCTCTGTAGCCCTCTACACCTCTCCCCTCCTTCACCCCCCTTGCTCCCTCCACCTTGGCCCATGGGAGATTTATTTGGCTAGAGCTGCTGGTTAAATAAAGAATGCTTACAGTGCTGCTCTCACCTCTGCCTCTCTTTCATCTTCCCTGTTTTCAAAACATTGCCTGAGCAGGAAGCCATGAAAGGAATGGAACAGGCCTCGTCGGTTTCCGGTAAGGCAGACTTTCATGGCCAGAGATTTTACAGTCTAGGGCACAAGGCCGCCACAACTAGCTGCCAAGTTCAGGAGAAGCATACTAGAGGCAGCCCCATTTAAGGCCATCCTATGATCTTCTAGAAGGTAGGCTATCAGAGGATCATATCAGGATATATGTATGATAATAGTTTATAGGACATTGGCCTGAATGAAAGGTTGCCCAGGGGATGCTTAGGGGTCACTGTCATGTCCCATTGTTATACTTCTGTCCCAGTAGTTCATATTGCATCTTCATAGGGCATTGGGCTTCAGACTCTCAATGCCTCAGCCCCTCATGTAAAAAAATATCAATCCCTCCTCCTCCATACCGAAAACATATTTTTCACAATTATTCTATAAAACTGGCAGCTCTAAACATATTTAACAGTTCAGATATCAAAGTTATGTTCAGTTATCCTTTTTGAAAATCCAATCAAATATATTTGCAAATTTGCTGTGGGCAGCCCGGTCTTCCTACTGCGTAAAAATATCCACATTTTGACAGAAAAAGGGTTAGCAGGTAGCTTGGAGGATCATTTTGAGCCTCTCTGACACTTACTCCAAGCCAGGATGTGACAGAATATGCTACTGTTGGCCCTTTATAGAATGGCTTATTGCCTTTGTGTTTTTTTCACTAAAAACAAAGCACTAATTTCAGCACGATGTTTCTCTGGGCCAGAGATTACGAGGCCCGCCCCCCAGCCCTCCCCCCCCCCACTCCAATCATTTAAACCCCCAGGAGCCAGAGGAGGTCGACCAAACATATTTGTAGACCTCTGCCATAGGGTCTTGCATGAGAATCCCTAATACAGCCTTATAAGAATCCTCTCATAGATATTTCTTACTGTTCACCTAGGGTTTCCTTAGTCTTTCTATCAGAAATATATGAGCCCTCTGAGAATCAAATAAGAAGCACTAGGAAAAATACTTACAGTCAGTGCACTACCAGAATACTGAGTATTACATATTGGGCTGATTATTGGAGAAGAAGGGGAGAAGAGTGAGGGATGAAGAGTGGAACATATGGGGTGATGGATGAGAAATGATGGATGTGGAATGATGGATGATGAATGAAGGATACGTAATGAAATAAGATGGATAATAGATGTGGATGAGAAATAGTGAATGACGAATGAGGTATAATGGATGTGGAATGATGGAATGGGAATATAGGATGATGGATGGATGAGGGATGAGGGATAAGTACTGATATGTGGTGGATAAGGCATAGTGGCTGAGGGGTGAAGAGTGAAGCATGAGGCATGACGAGTGGGGAATGAAAATGTCCTAAAATTAGGTGCACCTGTAACCTGCCTGAAGCCAGTAAGCCTCAGTCACTCTATATCGTTGTGGGGCATATCTTCATGTTCCTTCATGTCATAGACTGAACATGGGTTCCCAGACTCTATCCCTACTTTTGGTCTTCTTTGAAAAGACCACACAGGACCATCAAAGAGTGATGGACGGCAACCGAGAGGGCGTATTCTCAGTAGCTTATGATGCCAAGGTGCTAACATTCCCATCACAACATTATGGTGTGGAACTCTGGGCACAGCCTCTGTGGCAGGAGACAAGACGGGTGTGGATGCTGCGTGATGGGACCACAACACTAGGTTGACTCCCTTTCAGAATCATTGAGGTGATCACGTGATAATGGAGAAAACAACATTTGGTGAGGATTTGGGGGTTAGGTGCTAAAACTACCTTCTTCTTCCCCACCCAGAAATCTTCCTAATCCTGAGTAGAGAGGCAGCATTTAAGCCATGGTCGGCGAGTAATCTGAAGGACAGACCTCCTACCCTACAGAGCAAGAACAGACTGTGAGTAAAGTCCTCTAGTTGATTCAGTCCATTATAGAATACCAACCGTTTGGCAGCCAATGTTCACCCTGAAATCTGTGAAGAGCCTCTAACTTACTCATGGTCCTGGTTAGTTAATGTCCTCAAAAGTGAAACGCTGCTTCACAAGTGCAGATAAGTGTGTATTGGGGGCATGGAAAATGTCATAGGTTTAGATGTGGTGGAACTAAAAGGAAACTGTGGCAACACATGAAATTGAAAACATACTCCGATGCCAATACGATCGCATACACAGAAATCCATACATAGTATACTCAGACTCACACATAATTAGTCATAAATACATATAATCACTTGCAAACTCACACAAAATCAATTACACACACATACAAGGTCAATCACATGCCCGATTAGTTTCAGACACAAGCCATTGGGATACGTCCTTAACAACACGTCCTTAACAACTTGGATCTTTCCTACACACGCGTAACCATGCCTGCCAGAACAACGCATGTTTTTTCTGTGCCTTAACCACGCATGTGCTAAGCTACGCATATGCGTGGTTAAGGCACAGAAAAGCCATCCGTTGCTCGGAAGGGGATGCAGTAAAGTAAGTGGGGCTGGTACAGGGGTGGGGGTGTATTAAGGGTTGGGGTGAGTGGGGGGTCACGGCAGGCTATTTTTTTTTAAGGGGCTGTGGTGGGGGGTTTGGGTATTTTTTTTAGAGCTTAGGATACTGGGGTCGGGCTAATTTTTTTTAGGGGCGGGAATTGGGGGGTTGTTTTTTTTTTATTTAGGGCTTAGGGTGGGGGTAGTTTATTTTTAAGGGGGGTGGGGGAAGCTTTAAGGAAGGGCGGGGGGGAGGAGATGGGAGGAGGAAGGATCAGGAGAGGATACGGTGAGGTAAGTGATGTTGGGGCAGGGTTGGTGGATAGTTTTTAGTGGTGGGGTGGATTTAGGGCTTAGGGTGGGTGGGGAGTGTCGGGGTACTTTAGTTTTTAGAGGCAGGGGTGGGGGGGTCGAGTAGTTTTTTTTAGGGCTCAGGGTAATTTCGTTTTTAGGGGTGGAATGGAGGAGTCAGGATAGTTTTTTTTAGGGCTGAGGGTGGGTGTGGGGCTCGGAGTAGTTTACTTATTAGGGGGGAAGGTTTTAGGGCTCAGGGTGGGTGGGGGGTATCGGGGTAGTTTAGTTTTTAGGTTTTAGGGGCAGGAGTGGTGGGATCGGGGTAGCTTTTTTTGGACTCAGGGCAGGCAGCGGGGTCAGGATACTTCAGTTTTTAGTGGAGAGGGGATTGGGATAGTCTATTTTTAGGGCTCAGGGTGGGTGGGGGTATTGGGTTTGTTTAGGTATTAAGGGTGGGGTAGTTTTGGGCCTCAGGGCAGGTGAGGGTTTGCATGACACAATCATGCATGCCGTTTTGCATGCAGTTTCCATACATGTCTCACTAGGCATGCTTTTAAACGAAATTCGCTGTAAAGGCATGCTTGGTGAAGGCATGCATGGAAATGACGCGGTCGTGGTTCCGACCGTTTTGTTAAGGCATGCGTTGTTCCGGTATTAGTGCTTCCATCATACACCCAATCCGTCACATATAAAATTAAACATATACACAATCATATGCACACTCAGATTCAAACACAGTCAGTCACACACACACATATTTAAAAATTTACACAAATGGTAGGTGCACTTTGATTCAGACTCAGTAACACGCTTAGGGATAGGCCAAGCATTCACATCTTCACTAAGGAGGAGATTCATTGAAAAGTTGTTCCAAAATCAAAGTTGCCTCGATATGTTGCTCACAATGCAGAGTCACATCTATAAGAATATGGAGCTGCTGATATCATCCTCTGTCTGGTTCTTAAGCATGTGGCCTAGGACCACATGCACACCTTTGCATCATACTGTAAAGATGAGTGTGTGATGTCTAGCATAGGTTTTGTACTGAAAGGGTTACCTTCCTGTACACAATGTTACTCTTAGTCTAACGTTACAACTTTACAAACAGTGTCTGTGTGCTGTACAGGTTTAAAAAGTTTGGAGATGCCTGACAAGAGGAGGCATTATTTTCTGGGCACAAGCCCTGTCAATAGATAATAGTAGAAAGGGCTTTGCAAAAAAAAACATAGAAATAGGGTGGGAATGCCAATATACCACCTGTTAGTGCTATTTTGTGTTAATTGTAGGCAACTTTTCAGTGCAAAAAAGTTAATAGCTGGGAAATAATTAATAGATCAACCCAATTTGTTGGCTTGCATCACTTTAGGTGACTTTGCACTGGTGCAAAGTGTTGATAAATTTGCCCTTCAGTGTCAGACACAATCAGTCTCATAGCTCTGGCATAGATAAGATCAATCATATGAACATCAAATACACACAATCAATAACATACACAAAGACATGACCAACCCCAAAAATCCTAAACACTATTGTGTACAAAGACAAACCAATCGCCAATCAGGCTGCTTTTGAGGTTCTCACTCTCCTTGGAGGTCAGAGGAATGGTAAGGAAATCAAAATCTCTTCTTCAGGGCCACGAAATGGGTGTCTTCTTGGAAACGCTGATCTCCAGTCTGTCCAAGAGGCAAAGTGACAAAGCTTTCTGTTTTCTAAATGTATGGCAGCTTGATGTATGGTTGTGGACAGCAAAGAGGCTTACTCTGCCGCCATTGATACACTTTGAAACCATGACAGTCCGTCAATTCTTTTGTCTTTCAAGAGAAGATACTCCTGACCTATTGGAACGAAGTATGACCCTCAGGATAAGCCAGATATCCAGAACATTGGTGTTGATTGTCTGTCATCTGCCACTCAAGGACAACTATGGAAGCTCCCTATCCATATTCACAACTGACTATTGTACCTAGTGCTTTATGGGTCAAGCAAAAGACTGCCCTCTTGCATTCAGAATGATACTTCTTAAGGTGATCCATGAGGCGGGCCCATTTAAATGTAGATATCAGGGGTGTGCAAAGTTGCAAAGGTTATCCTCCCGAAACTTAGTGACCTTTTTTTACCCAACTTTGCAATCCTAGTGAGGACAAACATGAAAATGATTAAAAGAAATGCCAGATAATAATCCTGCAAAAATAGGTTTGTTGGGAAAAACTCTGGGCAGCCCATACAATTCTCTTGCAGAGAAAGTTTTATAGCAAAATTCGCCCCCTAAACCTTTTGTGGGGTGTTTTTTTTTTTGTCTGCACACAAATTTTGAGAAATTTGTAAACTTTATGAAATATGAAGGTTATCAATATTGCCACTTAGCTGGTTAAATCTAGCAGTGACCTAACTGTAGTGGATGAACTCATATGTCAACCGTGAGCTGCCATGGCCACTGTGAACTTCACAAAAATGTCAGGGGCAGACTTCAGGCCAAAGGGGTATAAGGAACTTTTTTTTATTGATCATCATGTCCAATGCTTAATCGGTGTTGGTGGTTGCAGCTGGTGGACACTGTGACACATTTTGTTAGTACCAGGACTTATTTTTCATTATCAGACTTTGAAATTGAGACAGAAAGGCAGCAAAGTAGAACAAAGAACGAGGGGGGGGGGTAGGAAAACAGCGATAAAGGGCAAAAGGAGGAATTTAAAAGAGCTTGCAAAAGTAAGATAAAAACACAGACGGAGGAGGGAGGCGTAAGAAGGAAGCATGAGGTTCAACATGTCTAGGCAACATTGGTATGCTGCAGCTCCAGAATTCGGCAGCACCATTGGCAGGCTCCTAAATACAAATCTTACTTCTTTTTGTTTTTTTTTTTTTACAAATTAACTGCTGCTGATGTCTAATAACATGGAATTCAAAAGTGAAAAATCGACAATTTACACATTTCAGAAACCTTTGAAAATAATAGTAGATCAATATACTCAACTCCATCTTCCTGCTTAAGCTGAGCAGCACTCCTTGCCTCACTTAAGCATCAAAATGCCTCATAATACGGACCCCTCTATAAACCCTCTCTCTACCAACCACAAAAAACGAACAAAGTAGCCTCTTATTCCACCATCTGGAAGTTCTTCGGGGCCTTGTCAGGGGTCTGAGGCACTATGGAAATGATACCTTATAATACAATATCCCTCACGTTACAATCTTAGCCATTTAGAACTTGCTTCGACACACCAATGGTCACAGTAATACCTCTCCTTTCAGTTGTTTTGAAATTAGACACTTTCTATTTTACTTTGTTTAACATGGATTTGATGTGATTTCAAGGTTATGCCTCACGGCTCAGTGAACTTTAGCTTCCACTGAAGAGATCTGCCTTTGACCCCATGGTCACATGTTCAAACCCTGCAGAGCCTTTCTCCGAGGGGTGGTAGAAGGAGCACCTTTCAAATTGTATAACATTCATGGAGCCAGAAAAGCTCCTGGGATGATCATGCGGTTCACCAATACATGTTATGTTACACTACACTGTGCGTTTGCTCTTTAAGGTGCATGGAGAGTAGATCATGAAGTGCACGAATTTGCAAAAGCGAGTTTGACTCTGTATATGTTCCATGTAACGTATTAGAAAGCAATCTGACCCTAACAGGCCAAACGGGCTGAGTGTCTCTCTCTCTCTCTCTGGTGCACGCACCAGGGGGTGGCTGCAGTCAACATGTACCTCTCTGAGGCACACACCTTGAGGGTGGCTGAAGGACTGATCGGCTCCCTGGCGTTGCAGGGGCTATGGGAGAGTCTCTGTGGCACATACCATATGGATAGCTGCAGACTGCGCATGGCAATCAGTGGCAAAGCCCCCAGAGTAAGGGCAGAAGAAAAGCAAGCTCTGTGAGGGCCCTTATAGCATCTAATCATGGAGCGCAGGAAAGGCATGGCTGTGTGTGCCTCTACATGGCAATGCCTCTGAGACAGGGGTTGGGGGCATGCAACACAGCACATCACCAAAATTGCTGTACTACATTGCGTCACGGAGAGTGAAAACCAGCACCATATCTATTAAGATATGATGCTGCTCTTCTCACCCTCAGCTCAAGCGCACTTTAGGTTGCCAGGCACCAGTGTAGAAACCCTTGAATCATAATACAATTGTGTGTTTTATCCAGCATATGTTTTGTACTGGAAAGTTAACATTCCAGCAGAAAAATTATGGGGCATATGTATACTTTGGTGGCGGTGTATTTGCGTCTTTTTGTTTACGCAAATGCAGCTTAAACTTACCTCCATATTTATATTTTGATGCTAGATACATCTTGCATCAAAATGTTTTAGTTTGCGCCATTTCTTGCATGCGTGAACCCACCTTGCGTCATTGAGATGCAAGGTAGGTGTTCCCATCCAAAAATGACACTATCCCCAAGGCGCCATATATATCCCTCTGTGCTAAAAAGAAGCACGGGTGGGAGGCAGACCCAAATAATGGCACTAAGCTTGCTCAGCATCATTATTTAACACCTGGGTCAGACCAGGTGTTAGGAGACCTGTGGACCCATTTCCATGGCTAAAAGTCATGGAATAGGCCCGCAGGTGCCTACCCCAAACCCCAGGAAGACCCTCCACCCCCACACCAGAGGGACACCAGAGGATGGGGGACCCCATCCCAGGTAAGTAGGGTAAGTATAGGTAAGTATTTGTAAAATATGTTTTAAGTGCCATTGGGGGCTCTGATATGGGTGCAATGGCTATGCCCAGGGGACAGTGGTCCCCTGTGCTGGCCATTGGGGTGGTAGCCATGACTCCTGTCTTTTATAAGACAGGAATCAAGTGTTATGGATGGTTGTGCATCAGGAAATGAAGTTAGGCTGGTTAGCGGCATTTTTTTGCCTCTAACCAGCCTAGCATCATTTTTTGATGCTCAACCGCCATCTCCTCTACCGCCACCCCCACCCAGCTAGCGTCTTTTTTTCAACGCTACCCTAAGCTTGCAACATTCCATAAATTTGGCACCCAGCTTGCGCTTTGGAATGACGCAAGCCGGCGGTAAACTTTTGGATGCAAAACTGCGTATAAATATGCCCATATATGTTTTAATACTTTATCCACTGTATATAGGTGTGGTGTACAATGCAGCCCATATGCAATTTCAGTGCAAAAACTATACTTTAATACTTTTCCCACAATATATGTGTGTGGTGTACAATGCAGCACATATGTAAAGTTTGATAAGTATGGATACATTAAAACACTTATCCACCTTTAGGCCATTGAAATATCTGTCTACAATTGTTGGCAGACATTGAATTGTGTCAAAACTTATGGGTGGCTGCAAGGGCAATAGGTGGTGTCAAACCCCATGGGTGGCCCATGTACTATCCAGGCAGCCCCTTTGATGCAAACTAGTGCAACCTTGCATTGCTTTGGCCAACTTTCCAACACAAATCCTGATTTGCCTAGTAATATCACCACAACATGTTGCTCCAGGTTTGCTTGTCCAAAAGGCCTATGTGCAGTTCTCCGTGGACCTCTGAGGCACTCGACGTGCACCTCTCAGCTCTCAGTGCAGACCTCTGTGAGGGTCTGGCATTGTTGCTTTGTGTGGATCTGAGTCAGCACACCTGCCTCAAAGGCTATGTGTGGCCCTCAAAGAGGACCTGGGCCTAAGAGAACTCGAGATTTTTCGGAGAGGCCTCCCTTCTTCTGGCGCCCTATGTGGCTGTCAGTGAGTGTCTAACACTCTCAGGCCACGCGTGTGTCTTGGTGAGCGGCGCTGCTCCTGAGGCTATGTGTTATGTTCAGTGATTGGCTATGCTTCGGATGCCTCGTGCCTTGTCACACAGATCCTCGTTTCCTCTGAGGGTGTGCGAGCCTGTGCCTCTCACTGAGCCCCTCTGCTTCGTAGACCGGGCGCGCTGTCAGTGAGCCTTTCTGCCTCCGAGGAGGCCGGGCGTGGCTCTCAGTGAGCGCCTCTGCCTGCTCACAGAGAGGCCTCTCTTCCTCTGCTTCCTGGTCCATGCCACAAGGCCAGGAATGTCCACATAAACACCGAGCTGCTGCCGGCGCTTTGATGTGAAATTCCAGGTCCGTCTGGAACCGATTTTCTCTCCACTTCCTCCTGGCAGTTTTCAAGCCCTTCTATAGAAGGTACATAGTTGTTTGCCAAGGGGAGGGCGTGCTAGGGGTGGGGGCAAAGCACAACCAGCCCTTGTGCTTTATTCGGAGCTGACAGAGAGACCACCAGCTGCACAAGGGGTCAGGACAGGCCACGCCGGTCCAGGCCGGTTTTCTGTTTTTCAAATCCAGGAGGCCTCTTTCTTTCCCATCCTTACAAGAGGCTTCTCTGCTCCTATCATCACATCAATTTTTTTTTATTATCCCATCCACACCAGTCTACTTACTGTGCTCACATGAGGCCTCCTTCCTCCCAATCCCGCTTTAAGGTCTCTTTTTCGCTCCTCCACGCCGAACCCCTCTTTCTCACACTTCCATAATAGGCCAATGTGTCCCATCCTCCTACATGACACTACTCGCCTTTCCTTCCTTCCAGAGCATCCTTTTCTTCTCCTGCCCGTTCTGTAGCTGATCATAGAAGTTTTTCTTCTAAAACTTTCGCTTTATTGATATATGTGTGAGTGAAGCCTGCCCTCGTGCAGTCTGAGCTGTGCCTGTTCAGTTTATGTGAGGAAAGCTTGCCCTGCTCCTGACTGTGCTTTGCCTGTTCTTTGATTCTAAGTGAAACTTGCACTGCTGCTGCCTATGCTGTGTTTACTCTCTGTTCATGGGGAACGTTTGCGATGCTGCAATCTGAGCTTCACTTGATCTTTGAACGTGCAAGAAGCTTGCACTGCTGCATCATGAGCAATTTGCATGATGATGACTCTGCTGTGCCGCCTTTCGAAGTGACTGAGGCCCTCATAATGAACAATGCGACAATCACTGCTGACCGCCATAGCGACGGTGAACAGAAGCCTGACAGTGGCAGTGAACAGCACACCGCCGTATAATGATGCCAAAAACAAAAACCTCAAAAAATCCAGCAAACTCCAGCCACCGCCAGGGCCCATGATGGCAGAAAGGCTGCACACTTCACCCCGCCACCGCCATGCAGAGAAATCCTCCACCCACCAAATAATGATGCACAAATCACTGTGGCGGATAGTGGATGTCGAACGACCATTTGCAGTACGGACCGACAAACAACAAAGGGACCCAACAACAAGAAATGTACACATTGGCAAGTTTGAAACTTACACACCTGACACACATCCACAACACAATAAAACACCCACATACACACCCCAACAATCCTTTGCAACGCCAATTGCATGAATCAGACTGACAACACTACATGCATACACTGAACACAACAAAACAAAAGTCACACACACAAATACACAACAGCACCCTCACCAATACACCCATAGCACCACACCCATAACACACACCGAGGCACCCCCTAAGCACCCACGCTTCACAGATAGGGAGCTAAGGACCATGGTGGACAAAATACTGAAGGCGGAGCCACAACTTTTCGGGGCACAGGTGCAGCAGACAACCATTGTCAGGAAGATGGAGCTATGGCAGACGATTGTCAACAAGGTCAACGCAGTGGGAAACCATCCACGCACAAGGGGCGACATCCGCAAGAGATGGAACAACCTGCGTGGGAAGCTGAGGTCAATGGCATCCAGGCACAACATTGCAGTACAGAAGACTGGTGGAGGACCCCCACCTACACCCGACTATACCGACTGGGAGGAGAAGGTACTGGCTATCCTGCACCCCGTAGGGCCTCACTGGACTCACTGGAGGACTGGACTTGGGTAAGTCAACTACAATTACTTTATATCCACCACACCTGTAATGCATGTACCACCCCAACCCTCCCAACACCACCAGGACCACATCCCCACCCAGGCCACAACATCCACATCCAGTCACCCTGCATTCCCACAAACCGACTAACAGGCCCATATCCCTCCCCCTGTGCACAGTCACCTATCCTGCAATGATTCACAATGACATTACTGCACCCACAATGCACCTCGACCCCCCACGCAAAATGAAAGGATAATTCCACAAAAGGACCCTGCATAGCCCGACAGGGGAATAAAAGCAAAAAATAGGGCAGATCAGTGCATCCATATCCGAATTAGTACATGTAACATACATGTCCACCCCCCCCCCCACAGGAACCACCACCCATGCTACCTGGACGGAAAGGCCAAGGAATGCCAGCGCCCCACATGTAGACAGTGGCCTCACTCAGGAGACTGGAGAGGGATCTATGGACAGTGAGGAATACAGAGTCCTGGACTGTCTCCCTCCAGCAGCCCCACCCAGTATACCACTGACAGCCCTACCACCCAGCCAACACCATCAGCTCAGGCCAAACGACCCCACACCAGTGTCTCCAGGCCACAGACTGGCGGACCACAGGTAGAGAGGCCACAGTCTCCACCCACCAACAGGCAGGATGGTGATGGCCCCAGTGCAAGTAGGACTTCCAGACTGTGCAGGGGACACAGGCACAGGGGCAAGGGCCAGTGGGAGGGCATCAGTGTCCCGGGGGGGAGGCCAAAGGATGGATGCTGCATCCCAGGAGGTGATTTTTGAGGTCCCGGGAGCATACCACCATACCCAGGACAGGATGGGCCAGATCCTGGCCACCCTGGAGTAGAACCAAAGTCTGCAGATAGCACACCACCAAGAGGTCATGGAGCAAGGGAAACAACTCAATGCCACCATGGCCACTATTGCAGGGGTGCTGCAGCACCACTACCCTTGCCTGCCTGAGACCCCCACCCACCTGCAAGCCCCTACCACTAGCCAGGACACTGCCCAGGCCATCTACATCTGCAGCATCCACTGGACTGGTGGCACTGCCAGAGGACACACAGGAGACCGGCTCCCATAGCCCTGCAGTCCATCACCAGTCACTCAGACATGCTGTCAGACCCAGATATGGCACTGGAATACCTGCCACAACCAAGGCCCCCACTAAGAAGTGACTCTGCCCTGAACTGTCTCCCAATTGTGCTACTGTGCTACCATGTTGACCCACCAAAACCAATACACCATCTACCAAGGGACAAATGGACCAATACCCACTGCCACCAACAGATGAGCCCATGCACAGGAGTATGGATATGCACCATGAGCCCACTCCATATCACTGTACAGCAAACTTACAAATTTGTGACACTTAATAAAACACATCTACACCAAATCGTATGTCCTCTGTCATTATGAGTATACAATTGTGAGTGTGTATGCACTAGGCAGTCAATATCATATTCATACCTTTATTGCAGGAAGGAAATCCCACGCACTGTATTGTCTGAAGTAATTTAGAATGTACACCATTTCGGTTTCCCTGACACATTGCACTTCAGTCTTCAGTTAACAGTGTCAATGACTACGGACATCACATCACCAATCACGAGTCAGACTTACACTATGCAGTGAAGACAACAGCATTAGTGAACAGTACCTCATAGTCACTGAAAGTATAGGCGGATCAGCTGGTTCCTGGAGTTTACATCTTCCCCCTCTTCATCCTCACCATTACTCTCATCCCCTCTCAGAGGTTGCATGTCTGGTTGGACAGCACCCTCCTCCTCTAGAAGGGGGATAGCCTTCCTCACAGCCAAGTTGTGCAGCATGCAGCAGGCCACCACTATTCTACACACCCTCTCAGGGCCATAGCACAGGGATTCCCCAGAGAGATGGAGGCAACAAAATCTAGCCTTCAGGAGACCTGTAGTGCGCTCAGTCACCCTCCTAGTACGTCCATAGGCCTCATTATGATTTCTCTCTGCATCTGTCCTGGGATTCCTCACAGGTGTCAGGTGCTATTGCAAGTTGGGGTAGCCAGAATCACCTGCAAAAGTGGGCAAAAGAGGACTTTAACAAACTGCCATTATTTGCATACAGCCTGGCTGTCAGCTATGGACTGATCCAGTGTCATACCCACTCACCTATGAGACAACCTCTGTCCCCTTGTAGTTGTTCTATCATGTGTGGCACACTGCTGTTCCTCAGGACAAAGGAATCACGGACTGATCCTGGAAACCAGGCATTTACATGTGATATGTACTGGTCAGCAGTACACACCAATTGTATGTTCATGGAGTGGAAGTTCTTTCGATTCCTGTACACCTGTTCATTCTCTCTTGGGGGAAGGAGAGCAATGTGGGGTCCATCAATGGCACATATCACATGGGGGATGTTAGCAAAGGCATTAAAATCCAGACTTGTTAGCAGGTAGTTCAGCCCTTTGGGGAAACCGGACATATGTCTGCAGGTGTTGGACGAATGCATCCAGGAATTTCAATAGGATGAGACTGACCATTGGCTGTGAGAACCCTGCACCCATGCCCACTGTCACCTGAAATGAGGCTGTAGCCTAGAAATGGAGTACAGATAGCACTTGCACTTCAGTAGGGATGGCATGCTGATTCCGAATAGCCGGTCTAAGTACAGGATCCAGTAAGGCACATAGGTCATGGATTGTAGCACGATTGAGTCTGTAGGTGACAATGATGTGACATTCATCGATGGTTTCCAGATCAACAAGAGGTCTGTACACAGATGGGGCCCTCCCTTGCCACGTGGGTCTTTTCTTTATGGGGGATGAAAGAACACATATAAGGGTCACAAATACACGCCCCAAACAGGTTGTAAATGTATTAATGGATGTGCAATACATTGGTTACACAGACAGACGCTATGGATTATGTACAACGTTAGGCACACGAGTGCAGGGTTAACTCTGTTGTAATGGCATCCCAGTGTGGACACATTTCATAAGATGGGTGCATGTGAGGATCAGTCACTCATGTGAGCAAGCGACTAGTGACTGAGATTTGGAGGCCCTGAATGGGGCCCCTGGCCAGGATATATGTACGTGGTACTAGCAAGATGGAAGCCTCTTGCCATCCAGGTCTGAGAGAGTGGAGATGCCATCATTCCGCTGGCGGTGTTGTCATGGCAGAAGGCGGTGTTCAATGCTGTGCACCCACTCATTGGATAACATGGTTATCAATGTGGAACCTGGGCCTATCATGATCGCCACCGGCGGTGACGGTGCACACTGCCGCAGAACGTACGCCATGTCGACACACCCATGACACTTGACTCCTGATTCCCGTGCAAGCAAGTACTCCACTGCGTGTGCTGCTGTGTCCTGACTCTGGTTACTCCAATGGCACCAGTCACAATGGAACGGGCCCCGGCCTTCACCACGGAGGAGCTCGAGAAGCTGGTGGACGGGGTCCGACCCCTGTATGCCAAGATATATCGGTGACAAGAGGAGCAGGTGAGTTGGCGGATGTCTTCTTGGATGTGTATGATGGGGGATGATGCCTGTATGCATGTGTGTTCAATTTGTAACTGCACAGCCATAGATTGTGTGGCATCTACTGTATGTGAGTTGGCTACATGTCTTTTAGAAATGTCCGTTCCATAGGGGACAACATGTCATCTGTATAAGATGCCCAAATCCTGACGTCTGTTTTTCTGCTCTGTGTGTCCCATACAGGTCAGCGCCGATCAGAAGAGAGGACTGTGGCAAGCCATCGCCAAGGAGGTGCAGACCCTGGCGGTCTACAACTGGCAGAGCACCCACTGCAGGAAGCGCTGAGAGGACCTGAGGCGCTGGGCCATGAAGACCTGCGAGGCCCAGCTGGGGAAGGCCTCCCAACGAGGAAGGGGTGCCCATCAGACCCTGACCCCCCTAATGGCCCGCATTCTAGCAGTGGCCTATCCAGATTTGGATGGGAGCTTGAAGGCAGCACAGCAGCCTCAAGGGGGTGAGTACCAACACTGTTTAATACTACTTTGATCGATGTGTTTGGGTGCTGTGGTATGTATGCTGTTTAGTGCCAGACAGTAAGGTGTGTTTTGCAGTCCTGCCCCCCATAGACACGGAAATGGTGTGTGACTGGTGTGGATGGTCTAAATAGGCCCATGGAGGTTCACCTTCCTGTACGTTTGGATGGTTTGTGGGACCATGGACTAGTGGGTGCATTGTCTGGACATGGTCCCCCATGTGTGTAGTCCACACAGTTTCTCAGGTCCATGTTTCATGTGGGTAATGGGGTGTATTCTGGGGTAGTGGCCACTAGTCAGGGGCACAGTCATGACTATTGTTATAGGTGCTGCGTGTAGATGTGTTAGCTGGATGGGAGTGTGTCTGAACAAGGAATGTACATTCATTCAGGTAGTTACATATTTCTCCCATGTTTTGAGTCCCCACCCCTGTGCTCTTGTGTCCTTTGTGTACATCAGCATCATCTAGCGATGGAGCAATGGCACCGGCGAGTGGGGATGCAGCGACCCACAGTTCCAAGAAGGCAGAGTTGACGGAGGCCAAGGGGACCAGTGGGTTGGAGAGCAAGGGGAGTACCATGGGGGAGGCAACTACTACTGGTGGTAGTGACTGATACCTCCTCCGAAGGCAGCTCCCTGCTGGTGGCGGTCCCAAGTGGGCTCACCCACTCTTTGTTATCTTCCACCACCCCCCATGCTATCTCAGCCCTCCCAGTTTCCCCCCACCCAGTTGCCTGTGCCCGCTCACCCAGGAGGGTGGGCATCTCCTTCGCCCCAGGCACCTCATCCCCTGCCCCAGTCAGCTCTGCTGCCCTCAAGGAGGAGGCTATTGACCTCCTGAGGACCATTTCTGTAGGACAGACAACCATCGTGAATGCCATCCAGGAGCTAGCATCCCAGATGCAGCAATGCAATGCATACCTGGAAGGTATTCACGGTGCCATGTCTGGCCTAAAGAGATCTTTTCAGGCTTGGCCTCCTCTTTGATGGCAACCAGCATCCCCCCTCCAACCATCTCAACCCCTTCCAGCAGCCCACTCAATTCACCCATCGTAAGTACACGTCCAGAAAGCCATGCACACACATCAACACACAAGAAGCACACAGACAAACACAAGCACCACACTTTCCACCACAGGCATACACACACCCAACATACAAAGGCACACACAACAACATCCACTTCCCCCAGTGTGTCCACCTATCCCACCTCCCTGTCTCTCACCTCACCATGCACACCCACAAGCACTGCACCCTCAGTCACTGCTGCTGCCCCCATTCTTGCAGTCACCACAACATCTGACATCCAGTCATCCACCCCAGACACCACACCTGCACTCACCACAACTACATTGACTGACACATGCAGCACACTCACCAGACCTGCAGACACCCAGACAACATCCATGTACACTGGCAGCCTGTCTTGTCCCACTGTGTCCACCCCCCTCCTCCCAAAACACTCAAACGTTCACAGACACCCACACAACACACATTCACCACACATAAGCATACTGTTCAGGCACCTGCATCCACGTATAGCACACCTACACCTGGTACAAGCCACACCTTCCTCCAAATCCTCCCCAAGTGCCCCTAAGAAACTTTTCCTCTCCTGTGTTGACCTGTTTGAACCCACTGGCCCACCCTGTCTTGTCCCTAAACAAGCACATCTCCTTGCCCAGTCCACTCCTTCCTCGTCCAAGTCCTCCCCAGTCTGCCCTTCCCATTCCCGTATGCCTTCCCCAGGGAGGAAGAAGCCCCGTGTTGCCCCAGGTCCCTCTGCCACCACCCAGTCCAAGCCCACTCCCCCACCTTCCAAGGGCAAGCCCAAACCCCCTCCACCTCCCAAACGTAAGCCCAAACCACCCCCTTCCAGATGTAAGTCCCCACCCCCTGTTTCCTGAGGTGCCTGGCTGCCCCATTGATGTCCCTTTACAGTGGAGTACCCTGTGCACATGTGGGAGTCAAGTCCGGCCTATTTGGGCCCTTCAGGGTATTCGTTATGGACTGGCCAATAGCCTTATTCGGACATTACATTGTTCTCCTTATATTAAAGTTTGAGTGCCCAGTGGTGCTCTTGGCACAATATGGTGACGTTGTTCATCGTTTCATTGTGGGGGGGTGGTGTGCACATGTGTGTACTTTGGTGTCGGTCTTTGTTGCCTTAAGTCAGGTAAGTACATCTTGTTCTGGTGTGTATGGCTTGGGATGGTGTGAGGGTTTGGGAGTGCGTTGCGGTGTGAGTGGGGTGGGTGTGTAACTGTGCCCTTTCTTCCCGTGTACTAGGTTGCGGTACTTACCGCTGTCGTCTTCATCGGCAGTCACGATCGTGGAGATATATGGCAAGGAGCAGCACTGGCATTATTTGCAGCTCTCTTTCCATGTCTACTTCGGCGTGTTGTGTGTACCTCCGGTGAGTGTTTATTTTTATTTAGTTTGTTTCCCACCCCGGAACTGACAGCGTTCTTGTGCTTCATTATTTGGTGGGTGGGCGGGGCCTTTCCGCTGGCTTGTGGGCGGCCTCC
This sequence comes from Pleurodeles waltl, assembly GCF_031143425.1. NCBI lineage: Eukaryota > Metazoa > Chordata > Amphibia > Caudata > Salamandridae > Pleurodeles > Pleurodeles waltl. The sequence continues at coordinate 442,202,475 of NC_090443.1, read as the reverse complement.
TCCATCCTCGTCGCCACTCCAATGCTGGCGGTGTGTGGCTACACCGCTACTTGTTTCTCATGTGCTTCATTATTTAGCGGTCCGGTCCGCCAGCCTGTTGGCGGCAGTTACCGCCAGCGGTGATTGCTGCCATGTTCATAATGACCACCTGAGTCTTAAAACACCAGCTCCCATATTACCATATGGGCACACTTTTTCTGTTTGCGCTACGGTGCACCTTAAAACAGGTGGGACATATTATGGTGAATGCGCTGCCCTCAGGGCAACCATGAACTTGCGCTGCCCTGGGAGCAGCGTATTCAAGTGAAATACGGAGCGGCTACTTCAAAGCTGCTCCGTGTTTCTCTGTGTAGACGGCAACCTGCCTGCATTGCCAAGAGGAGAGAGAGATCCTCTTGCAGCTGGGAGCAGTAAGTGGCTGCACCCTCCTGCAAGTGAAGGTTTGAGGGGTCCTTGTGACTCGCTCTCTCCCCTCCAGAGGGCTGCCTTTAGGAAGCACATTGTAAGTGTGCCACCTTTTTGTCGTGCACTTTCAGTGCACCTCTTGAAAGCTTCTTTGCCTTTCCACCTCCGTCCATAATACGACGCGGGTGCAGAGGCAAATTGCTACACCCCATGCAAATGAGGGAGCACCCTCTAATGATGGCACTGGTGTTACATGTGTACCAGCACTATCTGTATTACAGAGGAGGCCACACTAGGGTCCATGGCCCCTTCTGAAATACCAAAGTGCCCCTGGGGCGCTGAAAGCAGGCACTCTTGCCTGTTGTGCTGCTTGGGCATGCTCTGTAATAGGGCCCAAAATCCTCTTTTACCAGGCTCAGATTCGCACCAGCTGAAACTAACTGAAGAGCAGTACAGGCACAGCCACAAACTCCTGGTTGGAGCAGACAAATCCTGCTCCAATCAGACCACAGCCTTCTCTAGCCATGGCAGCCATCTCTGTCCCTGCAACAACCAGTATTGGCCCTCTGCTGACACTTACAAATAGAACCCGAAAAATGCAGTTGGTAAATGTAGCAAAATAATCCATGGAGCTGGAAAAATATGTGAATTATCACCTGGTATCCAGATGATCAGATAGCTATCCCCTATTTTGGGCACCATGGCTCGTAAAGGACAGATTTTGTTGCAGGAATACTAGCCACAGCTAAATATGGCTAAATCATAGTGAGGGCTTTTGAGTTTATACAGAAAGTTTGCGCCTTAGAACATTATGTACTGGGAGCACTCAGGTCTTTTAAACCTTTACTAGAATTTCCCAAACAAATGTCAGTAAAAGCGATCAGGTGCCACAGCTTGAGAACGGCCTCTCTGCGTGTTCTCTTGCTTCACCCAACCATTTCCTCATAAGCAGTTTGTTTGGCCTTTAATTGTATTTACTTTCTCTAAAAAATATTTACTGTTATCACCACTAACTTCCATCCTTAGCCTTTGAGGAAGCAAACAAGTGAGTTTAATAACTGTATCTTTTGTAGTCTCTTTTTTCCATTTTTGATATCCACATTTTCTATGATGTTTGTGACTTTATGCATGTAGTTGCCAGTCACCTGGTTACCTTAAAATAAAAAGATTTAAAACCCATTGACTGGTCCTCGTCCTGAACAGCTGCCAAAATAGGTGTTTAGAAGCAAATTTTTTAGGAGCGACAACATAGTTTTAAGAACATATCTCTCCTTCTTACTGAAAGTTGTTTCAGATGTTTATTTGAATCCAGATTCGACTCTGTATGGACCAGATATACAAAGAAGTTTACTGGTAGAAACCCTCCGATTCGCTAAATCGAAACATTTGCAACCAGTAAAAACCTTTATCTAGTGAATTATACCCAAATAGTGATTTGAAAAAGCCTTTCTGACTTGCTAAATGGGTTTAGAAATGATTATCGATTCACTATTTAGATGAGGCACGTTTGGGGTGCCCCTTCAAAACAAACTACATATCACTAACCGAGGAATCAATAGTTTAGAACCATAACTATAGAAGCAAACCATTGACCAGTTACAGACTTACAAGGTGGGTTGGTAACTGATTTGCAAAAGGGAAGATGTCTGAAAAAGCCCTTTCCATTTTGGGAATCAGGGTGTCAGCTTCAGGGAGAGAAGGCAGGGGTCCAGGGACCACAGCCTGCTCTGGCTGATGGATTTCAAAAGGGAAAATGTTTTTTAAAGCAGTCCTGTTTCCTTTAAGAATTCGGTATGCTTAAATAAGATTGGGGTGGTTTTTCTGACTGTCATTTGCAGGTCACAATCCCTGCAAAGATAGCCAATGGGAGGGAGTCATAATTTGTCACCTGTTAATTAATATTAATTAGGCAGTCCGTTCTGCCACCTGCTCGGATTCCTTATTAGCAAACTGACCTATTCTACATAGGTTGTTTCACAAAATAAATTATGCTCACAAAAATTCAGTGTGCAATTTCAACCACTCTTTGTGACAACTAACGTAGCACATTTGGCCCAGTGTTTTTTCCTGGAACAGGAGAGTGAGCTTTTAATGCAGTCTTACAGATGTTAATGTGCTCTTGTGTAGTACAACTGAGGCACTAGCTACTCCACCCCCATTGATTGTTACCTTAGGCGTACTCAACAAGATACATTTAACTAATTCTTCTACTTTCCATAATTCAAACGGATCCAGAAAAAGGCAAGCTCCTTCACGTTTCTAAAAAACAGAACAGCCTGCTTAGTTCACGCCCAGTTTCTGTAAAGACAATCCCCAAACGTTTTGCTTTAAGTGACGTTTCTCTCCCTAGACCTATCAACAAGGATGACAAAAATATAACATTGATTGGTTTGATCAGATGGCCAATTGCTTTTTTCAGCGGAAAAAACATCATTGGAACCTACCTGTAGATGGCCAAGTGGTATTTCTTCTCTTACCACTCTCACCTGTAATTTGACTACCACCTTGCAACACAATTTCAGAAGAGCTCATTTTAGAAGCTTAAGAGAGTCCTTACAAAAGGCAAAAGAACCAGCATCACCATAAGAGACAGGGAAAGATTTGTATGCAAGTTTTTCTGTGCTAAGCAAAAAAAGTAAAAAGAGCGTTTTTCCAGACATTCTATGGTTCTAGCACTTCAAGTGGTATAGTTTAAAATTGTGATTCTGACTTCCAGGGTTCTTCCTCTCTGATTCATACTTTCCGGGGGTTACAGTGACATGGTGAAGGGGGTGGGGGAGCAGCACCATAACTAAGACACCCCTTTTGGAGGGAGTTCTCTTAACAGAAAAAAAGAGAGAAACTGCTGGAGGATAAGGTGACCTGAATCATGCAATCTGCCCTTTACAATTTTAACCTCTGGCAAATCGCCTGTGACTGATCTTTTGCTTTGCTGTTCCTTTTTAATTGTTGTCACTTCTTTTTTGCATACATTTATTGTTTCAACCTCCACCACATTTGCTGGTAGGTATTACACTATTCTTTGGTTTTATTTGAAACATTTTTCATATGTTACTGCCTAGCCTCTCCTTTTCTCTGCTTCAATAGTCATGTCTATTATCCATTTAAAGCTTAATTTGGTTGCTGTGCCTTTTCCCCAGCTGAGATCACTAGGCCTCATCATCCACCGTGACCTTCTTTTCAAGACCACATGCAAACTGATTGGGTTCAATGCAGGGGCAGCTCCTTCACTAGGGCGGAGGAGCATCGCCCCTCCACCAGCAGCAGGAGCTGCAAAACTTTTATAGAAACATGATAAACTCAGTTTATTATGTTGTTTCTGTAAAAGTGGGCAGAGCCACTGGCATGACATGGACGGAGGGCAAGTGTTCAGCACTCCCCCCCTGTGCGCAAGTATGTTTGGCCGGCCGTCTGGAGCCAACCAAACACACATGCGCACAGGGCTCTCTCCAGCCCAGCAACATGGTTCCTGGCCTGGAGAGAGCCTGCACAGGCTCCCAGTCTGCCTGGGATCGCCCTGGCTGGGCGCTCCCAGACAATCCTGATGCTGCTTTTAGCAGCGTCAGCATTGGCCGCAGGGCAGGCTGGGAGTCTGTGCCTGTTTGCAGCCTGTGACAGAGGAGCGGCGCAGTGCAGGAAAAAAGGTAAGTTTAATTAACCCCCTCCCGCGAGCCACGACTGGTTCAATGCTTACCCCTCCGAGAAACTAAACCTTACCTTTCCGAAGAAGATTTCATAACCACTGTGTAATAATACATGGCCATCTTCAGCATGGATGGTAATAACACCCTACTCGTCTGCATACTCGTATCCACCTAGCCCAGTTAAGAATGCATAATCCCCCAAACCATCTGCATAACCTACATGACAGTAACTACCAACATCATACCCTAGCTGCCTAAACAATCATCTATCTCTACAGGTCAACGAAAGATGCAAATCATAAATTGACCAGACTGAATACCAAGATGAGTGAAGAACAAAAAAGGCCAGTAAATTATTAGGCTCATTCATTATATCCTCCAATCAGAAAGGGGATGATAACACACCTCTTCAGGGTGCATTTCTGGATCCATTGGTAAGAGATCCTGCAACTCTCTTGGACTCCTGAGCCCAGCAAGAATAGAACCCTTTCCGGATGTACCCTATCATGAGTCATTTTTCTCATGCCACTGCTCACAGGACTCTTTGCATTGTTTTTCAGGTAGGTTCTCATCAACACTAGCGCAATATACACATGCATACCTTATGACTCCGATTACTAATCCTTTTCTTTATGATAAAGAGTAGATCTTATGGAAACATTATGCTTACTTCAAAACAACACCTACTAATTCACACACATTTGTCATATTTACAATGATGACGTATCCTTTGTGTGGGTGTCTGAAATAAAGGTGCAGGCTGTGACTTATTTCTACATTTTTGTGGCCCCCAGGCACTGTTGTTCGGCGTCACACGTTCGGAGTCATATGAGAGAAGTTCGATGTACAATTTAATTTATTTACAGACCAAACAAATAAATAAATAGTAGGGTAGTGTTAAGCTGAATAGTATTTATTTTCCAGATCACAACTGATGAATATGCTCATTGTCTGGTACTACATCTTTCGTTTGATTGTCCTTAGACCCAAGGTAATTGTCTGAATTAACAGTAATTATGTGCTGTTGCTCTTCCTACACGGTTCCTACTATGTTTACCTTCTCCTCCTTCCATAACTCCCAGTATCTGGTAGGGTTGATTAGGCTTGGTCAATGCATGTAAAACATGGTGCACCAGCATTATGAGACATGGTAGCCAAAAAACACTACTAATTATACAAACCAACGTCAACCATAAGAATCATACCAGAAAAAAACTAAAAATGCAGTCACCTAGTCTGTAAAATGAACTTATCCCCACACCGAAAACCCAATCCAACTGTGTAACGTTCAAAAAATAGTTCAAACACACATATTCAAGAATGGCTGGGCTTTAGAAGTAAACTTCACTGTAATCAGGCCAGTTTTTCCAGTTGTGCATGCAGTTCAGGAACCCAGTATCCAACTCAAATTTATACCAGGAGAGAGTAGATGAATAATCATTGCATGTCTTTGCCTCCATCTGCAACACCAGAACTTCATTTATTTAATTATGTTATGAGGCACGCAATTGCTACACATTGGCCTGGTGCTAAAACAGAACATAAAATACCCACAGTTGCTAGTAGGAAAAGTACAAGTACTTGTTACATTACTGCCGGAAGAGCCAATGTAACAGACTGGTTTCGGAGCAAAGAGAGACTGGGAGCCTGTTCCAGGCTTTGACTGTCAAATATGCAAAGGAAGGACCTTTCTGCTGCATTTTACAAATTCTAGTCACTTGAAGAAGGCAAACTGAAGAGGAGCTAAGCATTAAAGACAATAATGATGGAAAAGATGACAGATGGGAGGGACCTTAGTTGTTAAAAGCCTTGAAGCAGATACTTAGGTTCTTGAAAAAGATTTGTTTCTCCTCAGGTAGCAAGTGCAATCTCTGTAGGTGACAAGCAATAACAGCATAAAGAAGCAGATTCAGAAGCAAGCAGGACACACACTTGTGAACGATTTGACTATACTGTGTAGAATAGATGAGAGGGCCCAGATACAATGCATTGCATTAGTGTAAACAAGCATCTATTATGGCGTAAAGGAGAAGGCTGAGGGAGTAAAGGGATAATGTTTCTCAGAAGCTTCAGTTGTTATAAGCAAGAAATGAGTTTGAAAAGAAGGTATGGAGTCGAACACAAACCCAAGGATGTTCACTCTCTTAAGTAGTGCAGGAGACAAACTCACAGTCTGACAATCTGTGGTAAAGGTAGGTAAGCAAAACTGGTGTAATAGAATAATTGAGTAATGGAATATTGGGTAGGCTGATGACACTTGAACTGGTTGAGGTAAGATCTGGAATGTGATGCTCTGAATTGGAGGAGCAGGTGGAAGGGGAGAAGGGAGGGCGGTGTTGGACTGGACTGTCCTGTGTTACTGGTATTGCTGGGGGTGAACACAGATACATCTGGGTCTTCATTGTGTTGCATAATCATAAAAAAATTGGTGACGAGGGAAAATCGAGAACTTGAGACTCAGCACACGTTTTGGGACTTCTTCTGGGCGATTCTTACAATTTCAGTCCCAGCGCAAGGTGTCCCGATGTCCGCAAAGAAAACGTTGCTAAACGGTGTAGGGAGTACGGAGATAAATTCACAGAGCACAAGCCTTGCACTTTATGGTACAAGCCTATTATCTGGCTCAGAACTCGGGCACTTTACAATACAGGCGCATTGGCTGTCTCTTATCTTGAAGCTGCGCTGTAGCCGAGCCGAGGTTTGTGCGTGATACTGCCGTAACAGTGAGTACTGTATCGTGAACACTGTAATTTGTCTTTGTTTCTGGTTGGTGTGCGTTTGAAGAGGTTTGGGCTTCGATGTGCAGGATGACAGTTACGAGCGGCTGCTGATTCAAAGAATGAGCTCACCGAACACCAAGCTAAGTATCTGTGCATGTGATCGGGTGTCACTCCAGCAGCTCGCACACGTCCTGGGAGTATCCGACGTGTGGTGATGATGTCATCATGTTGACGGCGTTTCCGCAACAAGCTCTACAGATGTCAAAAATTATGTACAGCACGCTGGCGGACATTTTCATTCCCTCAGCGTTTTTAAAGAAAGGATACGTTTGGCAGATTTAATTCACACCGAGAGCTTAACAAGCATTGCAAAACGTCTCTCAATGGAAACGACTACTGATAACGCGTCCAGCCCTTATAAATTACCTGTATCTGGACAGTTGGAAGTCGGTGAACCTTTTAGCCGAGTTGGGCTCTCCTCATCCTAGAATAGTCGGATCACTTAAACCAATAATCAATGACTATTGTAATCGATAGCCAAATACTCAATTAATAGATCAAAATAACATATTAGAAATCAATAACAGTTGGTATTTCGACACACCATGACCTTTCAGTCATGAATAACCACATCAGTTTATTAAAAGTTAGTGAATTTATTTCCCTATATTAACAAAGCTAGCACAATGTATATAAGTCTCAAAACCAAATGATATATGTATACGAACATTACTAGCTGTCCATAGCAGCGAAAGAAACGCAATCTACGCAAAATCTGAATTATAATACATTCAGTTAAGGCAATGCAAATCACTAATATGAGTAATTGAACTTGACTAATTGCATACATCGGTCAGCATAACAAGATTTCAATTCATCATGGTGCATCAAGTGAATACCTCGACTAACCTCTAATTAGCATTGGCATGTGGGACTTCATGCAAAACTAATTTAGTCAACACAAATTTGGAAAACTTCTAGCTTGGGCCCTATCAAAAAAGCAGTTGGTACCTAAAAGGAAAAAAAAACACAATGCATAATACAGTTATCCTTTCATAATTACCAAATACAATCAGCGTACAAGGAAAATCTTCGTCCTTCAGGTACCGGTTCGGTCAGCATGGGGCAGATCTCAAAGGGGCAGAATTAAGGGCAATATCCCTTGCAGCAGCAAGGAGAATGGGGCAAAGTTACTGCATGGACAAGATGGGGCAATTTAAAGTTTAAAGTCTCTAGGGTGAGAGTTCTCAAAGTCTCTCTCTCTGGAATAGAGAAAAGGGCATCAAGATGTTGTCCAAGATGGCGTCTGGCATTTAGCTTCAAAGATGGCATCAAGGAAAATGGCTGACTTCTCTTTGTCCGGTGGGTTTAAGTAAGAAACATTCCAAATTCAGCAGGGTCTTCCATTGGAGGGTTCATAGGGTGGCTTCAATTTGACCAATGAATAGAATAGTGTCTTTCTCCTAGTACTCATTTATGCATACATTGTCCTTGGAGCCTTGGAACACAAGTTGCAACAAGGTTTGCCAAATATTTCGATATCAGTACTCTTATTGTCCGCACCTGCAGAGACTAACCTTGGATCAAAGGGGATGAAACTTGCCTAGCACAAAACCTTGGAGATAAGTATGTTAGTCATCCCTACTGGAAAAATACAACCTTAAAGTAAAATATTCATTTTATTAGTTCAAGGAGAAGCCACGCAGTTAGAATTTGAGACCAGGCAACTAGGCCAAAGCCTCTACTAAATTTAAGCTAAGCACAAAACGTTTTCAATCAAGAAAATCATAAAACACATTTGCAATTATGACGGATTACTACATTTGTCAATTCTTCATGATTAATTAGGCTTGTTTATAATAATGGCGAACTACCCTGAGGGCACAATTTCCCTCGTTCATTATTTTCTTTGCTAAAATCACACTACATTATACGATTTTGATTATATGATATATGAATAATTGTTAGTCCTTCTTCTTCTGCGTCATCAATCCCTCCTCTGATGACTAATTATGTCATCACATCAAATCTTCCCACAAATTTTATTCCATTAAAATTCTATTTTAGTAATTTGGCACTTCAGTCAATGCCCTCTTTCTTTTGGTTCCCTTCGATTTTTCTCTGTATATTTCTACCATTTTGTTTTCTATTTTCTCTTCTCTTCTTCTTTTGTTCCTTGTTTTCAATATTTTAATAGCTTTCCATATTCCCCAAATACCTAATAAACAAATTAATACTATTAATATTCCTTTTACTATTTTCAGTAATAATCCATTCCAAATGTTGCTGAGCCAATTTCCCACAGAAGCAAATCCTTTTCCAAACTTTTCCCATACTCCTGGTTCTTTCAATTCTTTCAAATCTGTACTTTCATTAGTTAAATTTGTAAGCATTTTTCTAATTTGCCCGCTGTTGTCCGGAATATAAGTACAACAGTGACGTGTACCAAGCATTTTGCAAACGCCGCCATCCTTTGCTAAAAGAATGTCTAAGGCAAGCCGATTTTGAAGAGTCATAGCTCTTTCTGCAGCAAGTTCAGCATCCATCAGGATTATAGCTCCTGAGAATTTTGTCAGCATGTTATCCACAATAGTAGACAACTTTCGTATTTTAATTGAATTCAATATGACTCCCACTGAAGGAATCACTGCTCCAAATATATCTCCTACCACACCAGAAGCTGTCTCCCTTTTCTGAACATGATGTGATTCAGACAGCTTTGAAAATTCTTTAAGTCGTCCAGTTGATAAACCTTTGGGAATACTATTCCCAAATAACATCTCCCATACCATCCTTTAGGAAGACGATAATAGGCGTTGAGTCCACAAATATAATAAATCCCTGGAATAACTGGGTCTTGTCCATTCAGCATGAACATCCATTTAGGTTGAAACAAAAACGTATGTTTACATTCACTCATTCCCACAAAGACTGTGTCGTAATATGATTTATGTCTATGTATACAGAATCTCCCTACGTGTAATGTATCTAAAGCTATTTTCCCTTGTGTCTTTATCGCGGCAAAAGCATAGTTATCTACAGATGTCCTCTTGTGTAATTCCCTTTCTAATTTCTCCTTCACCTCTTTTCTCCTGTCGTCAGTGCGATCTAAGAAGCTTATCTCCATCGGTGAAAGCAAGCATGTAAGGTTTTCTCTGTGGGCGTGAGCTGTGTGAAAAGGTGACAATGGCTCAAAGAAGCCCCTCATTAATTTTATGTAATAATCTCTTGCTACTTTACTCAGGTACTCGATTATGGGGATATATGCAAATGTAACATCCTGATTGGAATAGAAATAGTGAATATACTCCTGACCATAAAATCTGGTCATTATTAAACTACATGTAATTCCATACGTAAGAGGCATGCTATGATATGTCATCCCTTCCACTACTGAGTTAGGTATTTGTGTGCATACATAATAATCTTTCGCATCCATTGTTTCAACATACTCACTCAACAAGCGATAGAAAACATTGGACGAAAGTTCCTTCTTGTCATGCAAATGCCTTTCGTCTTGTTCGAGTTTCTTCAAAGGTGTTAGTTCAGTAATAGGTTTAGAAGTAGAAGCATCATTCGTCTCCCTCTCATTCTTTCCATGCATTCCAAGAACTATTGCTACAATGATTAGTACACATGCAGTTATTAGACCTATACACATGTATTTACAACACTTCATTTTATGTCCCTGTGTAGTGTAGCCTGTCATGATCTATATAGAATCAGAAAGTTGAAGACACTTTATCAAATCGGATTTGCAGATATATATATATATATATATATATAAAGCTGAACGAGTTCAATGTTCACACTGTTTTCTTTAGCAGCTTAGTCTCTTATCGGTTAGCAGCTTTGTCTCAAAATTGGTTTCAAAGTCAATCAAGTTTTAGCAATGTCTTAGCCGGTTTCAAAAGGTCAATCAGGTTGTTAATATCTTATTCGGTAATGTTCATGGAATTTTCGCTTCTCAAGTGCCAAAGTGAAGTTCTGCTTCTTCGTTCTCAAGGCTGAGAGATAGGAATTCGTCTGACCAATCGTTAGTGGCTATGTATGCCCACTCCGGACCAGAATATCTTCTGCTCTGTATTCTTTTCCTTTTCAATTTTGCGTCTCGTTTTGATTCTCTCTCACTGGTACTTTCTTCCTTGGCCGGGTCTTTCTCTTCACTTGGTGTTGCTATTGCGACAGGCACTTCTTTTCTTTTCTCTTTCAACTTTGGCCCTTCACCTTCATTTGATAATTCTTTAGTCCTTAATTTCACTGGCGATATGCTTTGTCTCCGTTTCGCACTGTTTTCACCTGAGGGACCTGCAACCGGTTCTGGATGAGGTTGAACGATTTCACCCTGTCCTGCCTCCTTTTCTTCCCCTAGGAGATCAATCAGGTTTTCTTTTTCTTTTCCTGTATTGTCTGTTTCTGGGAAAGCCCTCCTCTGATCAGGCTCTCCTGCTTCTTCACCTGTTGCAGGCTCTTTGTCACCCTCAGGATCTTCGTCACTTTCTGATGTTTCTCCTCCGTTCTCCTCAAATGGATCAGCTATTTCTTCCTCAGAAAATATCTCTCCCTCCTTTATTTCTGCTTGTTCGCCTCCAGGTTCTCGTTGTTCTGTTTCGGTGCCTGGTACTTTCTTGTCAGTCACTGGCGATTTCAGCACTTCAACTTCCTCTTCTGTGGGGCACGTCACCCTTTTCGTGTGACTGGCGATAATCCAGTTGGGAACTCCCGCACACTTCACAGCGGTAGTAGTCGTCAGAATCACTTGGAAAGGTCCTTTCCAACAGGGTTCCAGGCACGACTTCCTCACATGCTTCTTTATCACGACCCAGTCACCTGCTTTCAGGGCGTGTCCTGGACCTTGGATCGGTGGCAAGGTGGTTGCCTCCACCTGGTGAGAAAAAGAGCGTACCACATCAGCTAGACCTTTGCAGTAGTCCAACACCATATCATCTGTAATATTCAAAAGAGCATTCGCAGGAACTGCTGGAAGCCTCATGGCTCTGCCCATGAGGATCTCGTGTGGGGACAGTCCAGTCTTTCTATCAGGGGTGTTTCTCATTGACATTAACACCAAGGGCAATGCGTCAGGCCATTTCAAGTTTGTTGATGCACATATTTTCGCCATCCTTGATTTCAATGTGCCATTCATTTGCTCCACTAGTCCTGATGCTTCAGGGCGGTAGCTACAATGCAGTTTCTGCTCAGTGTTCAGCGCTGCACCCATAATATTATTACTTCGTTATTGAAGTGACTTCCCCTATCTGATTCTAAGGAGATCGGGAATCCGAAACGTGGTATTAGTTCTCTCAAGAGTAGTTTTGCAACTGTAAGGCTGTCATTTCTACGTGTGGGGTATGCTTCAATCCAGTGACTAAAAATACACACAATCACCAACACAGATTTCAAGCCTCCATGCACAGGCATCTCAATAAAATCCATTTGCATCCTGCTGAATGGGCCTCCCACTCTTCCAATGTGGCTCAAATTTACTACTGTTCCCTTCCCGGCGTTCATTTGCTGGCAAATGACGCAACAGTGGCAAACTGCTTCAGCAACTTGACGGAATTTGGGATTAAACCAATCAATTTTGAATAGTCTAACCATGGCATCCCTTCCAAGGTGGGCTTGTCCATGGTACAATCTGGCAACTGCGTCAAAAGACTGTTTGGCAGAACCAATCTCCCTTCACTTGAAACCCACAAATCATCACAAATCATCTGGTTTCTTTACACATTGTAATTTGCTCCATGAGAGTTTCTCATCTTCACTAACATCGTTCTGTAGGGATTTCAATTCATCGATTGTATCGACAACCTTTAGAGCAAAAGCTTCACTTGGTTCAAGTTCTGGCTCATTTATCAAGTTCCATTCGTCTCTGAGCAATATACAGTTCAATGCGCAAAACCTTGCGACTTGATCTGCATACCCATTTCCCAAAGAAACATAGTCTTGTGATTTTGAATGTGCACTGCATTTTACAACTGCTACTTCTCCTGGTAACTGGATGGCATGTAACAATTCTCTTATTCTTTCACCATTTTTCACTGGTGATCTGAAGAGGTCATGAAGCCTCTTTGTGACCACAACTGTCCAAAGTCATGCACTATTTCAAATCCGTACTGACTGTCAGTGTAAATGGTGACTTTCATTAATGCGGAAAGTTGGCAAGCACTAGTAAGTGCTACCAGTTCTGCTACTTGTGGAGAGTAAACTCCTTGAAGCCAAGATGCTTCCAGAACACCTGTTATTGTACATACAGCATATCCTGCTTTCAATATTCCTAATGCATCTCTTAAACATGAACCATCAACAAAAATAACTTGATCATTTTCTTCCAATCGGGTGTCTTTGATGTCAGGTCTTGGGTTTGTGCAAAATTCAGTCACCTGAAGACAGTCGTGCTCGATGTCTTCAGCGTTCTCAATTTCAACATTTTCACTGGGAAACAAGGTTGCTGGATTCAACGTAGTGCACCTTTTCAGCTGCACATTAGGTGAACCCAAAATTATTGTCTCGTACCTTGTAAGCCCAGCACCGGTCATGTGCTGCGTTCGGGAACATGTAAAAGGTATCTCGACTAAGTGAGGGACCATGACTGTTAAAGGATGTCCCATCACTATTCCTTCACTCTGATTCAGGCTGATACCAACTGCTGCTACGGCACGCAAGCACCCTGGCAGTGCTGCTGTGACCGGATCCAAAGTAGCTGAAAAATATGCTACTGGTCTGTTTACGCCACCATGGGCTTGAGTCAAGACAGACAAGGAACATGCACCACGTTCATGACAAAACAATGTGAAAGGCTTTGTGTAATCAGGCATACCTAAAGCTGGAGCCCTGCACATGCATTCCTTTAATTCAATGAAAGCATCCATCTCATCTCTCTTCAGCTCTTCATCCAGCGCATCTTTCTGGGTCAGTTTCAGCAAAGGTTTGGCTAGAGTTGAAAAATTGGGAATCCATTGGCGACAGTAGCTCACCATTCCCAAAAACTTTCTCACCTCTCTTCTCATCTTTGGTGGACTCATTTGAAGTACGCTTGTTATTCTCTCTTTCATAATTCTTCTCGACCCTTTCTCTATTTGGTGACCCAAATATTTCACTTTCTTCTGGCAGAACTGTAATTTTGAAGGGGACACTTTGGGGGTCATTCTGACCCTGGAGGTCTTGGACCTCCAGGGCAAGAATGACGGAAGCACCGCCAACAGGCTGGCGGTGCTTCATATCCCATTCTGACCGCGGCGGTAAAGCTGCGGTCACACCGCCGGGGGAAAATCGGCGGGACACCGCCGTCCCCGGTGCAAGCAGCGCTGCCCTGGGGATTATGACCCCCTTACCGCCAGCCTGTTTCTGGCGGTTTACACCGCCAGGAAGAGGCTGGCGGTAAGGGGTGTCCTGGGGCCCCCTAACAGGGCCCCGGCCTGCTTTTCACTGTCTGCATGGCAGACAGTGAAATGAGCGATGGGTGCAACTGCACCCGTCGCACCGCCGCAACACCGCCGGCTCCATTAGGAGCCGGCTCCTGTGTTGCGGCCTCATTCCCGCTGGGCTGGCGGGCGCTAACATGGTTAGCGCCCGCTGGCCCAGCGGGAATGTTGGAATGGGGGCTGCGTTATTGCGGCCGCACGGCGGCCGCTTGGCGGCCGCTTGGCGGTTCCCATCTGGCGGGCGGCATTAGCCGCCCGCCAATGTTAGAATGACCCCCTTTGTGTCCGTTCCTTCCCAAATGGTTCAATAGGGCAATGGTATCAGCTGTACAGTCACTTTCTGTCTTGGATGCGATCAGCAAATCGTCAATGTACTGTACCAAGGTTGATTCAAATGGTAATTCCAATGATTCCAAATCTTTCTTTAGAATCTGATTGAAAATTGATGGTGACTCCGAAAACCCTTGAGGAATTCAACACCAACTGTAGACTCTGTCTAGGAATTTGAAACAAAAGAGAAATTGGCTGTCCTCATGAAGAGGCACAGAAAAGAATGCTTGTGACAAATCGATGACTGAGAACCACTCAGCATCACAGGGAACTTGAAACATTATCACAGCTGGATTTGGTACTACGGGACAACACTTGACTAATATGTCATTTATTTTCCTCAAATCCTGAACAATCCGGACCTTTCCACTCGGTTTTATTAGTCCCATGATTGGTGAATTACACGGACTACTTAGCACTTCTTTCAGTATTCCCTGTTTCACAAACTCATCAATGAGTTGGGCAACTTTCATGAGGGTGTCTTGCGCCATATGGTATTGTGAGGTCTGGGGAAAATTTACATTGGGTTTTACGGTCACTTTCACTGGTTCTACTCCTTTGACCAATCCTACTTCTTTCCCTGTCATATCCCACACTTCCTTTCCAACTGTTTCCTGTAACTCAGCAGGAATATCTGCTTCAGTGAGCATTGGATAAAGAATAATCAAGGGATACTCTTCATCAACAGTTTCCACTTCGTCCCCTCCTACACTGTCCTCTTCTTCCCCATCACTGTTTGTCTGAATTTTAATTCCATCATTTGAACACATAATCGAGCATCCCAATTTACACAATAAGTCTCTCGATAATAGTGATATCGGGCTTGAGTCGCACACCACAAATTTATGTGACCCTTGATAGTTACCAATTCTGACTTGCACTGGATCTGTGATTGGGTTTGTCAGGTACCTATTTGCTACTCCCACTACTTGAACTGTTCTCCCTGAAAGTGGCAAGTTTGGTACTTCGATGCTTCTAACTGTAGAGCGTGTAGCTCCGGTGTCAACCAAGAACGAAACACGGTGACCCATAACTCTTCCTTCCACATACGGACCCTTTTGATCAACTTCCAAGGATGCTGCAAGCATACAATTTCCCTCCTCATCTGAACTTTCACTCTCCCACGCATCGTTTATTCCATTCTCACTGTGTAACGGGAATTGGTGTACTGTGTCACTTTGGTTCATCCCTTGACCCGCGACCTGTTGAGGAAGCATTACTTGCTGCTGATTCATTGGTGCTAAGGGTATTTGCATTTGCTGATTAGGTACCATAGGAAACTGCTGTTGCATTAGCTGCAACTGTGCCATTTGTGCACAGGGCATTTGCACCTGCTGCGATTGCATGGGTTGTAAACCCTGCACCTGATTTACATTATTTAGAAAATTTGGATTTGGACCTCTCAATTTCAGTCCTCTCATATTCTGAAATGCATTGACATCATTGTTTTGCTGACCTACACCTTCCTGCACCATCATTGAGCAGTCCTGTTTCCAATGCCCGACGATTCCGCACGTGTGACATGGCATCACCTTCTTCATTGCCTGTATACCATTTGGAACCATAACAGTATTTAAATCAGGACCATTATTCACAAAACCTCCTCGGCCTCTGCCTCCCATCTGCGGCTGAAACATAGCATTTCCCTGCTGTTGCTGCTGTGGCATCTGTTGTTGAAAACCTTGTAAACCTTGCAAACCTGTCTGAGCTGCTCTAAGCTGCATCACCATCACCTTCTCTTTCAACCTTTTCTGTTTTGCCTCAATCTCATCACTGCAGTATTTTGCGTAGTTCAACACTTCATCGATCGATTTTGACTGCCAACAAATCAAATGCATTTTAATCATCTGACTAATCTCGGGTCTCAACCCTTCCACAAATCTGAGCACAAAATGGAGCATGTCTTTTGCCTCAATCGTTTCCGTACCACTGTAATTTTTAAACGCTTTCAACAATCTCTCATAATATGCATGTATTGACTCTTTAACTTCTTGTGCCGTTCTATCAATCCTCTGCCAATCCACATTTTTCGACGCATCCTTTGTTTTCAAGTGCTCAATCACCTTATGGTATAAACTCATTACCGTAGGTGATGGTGCACCTTTGTCCCTGTCCCTTTCTGGTTCACTTGTTGGCCAGCCTACAGCCCTTTTACAATCTTCTCACAAATCTGCCGGAACCACAATTTCGAATAGGGTGTTCAGGTCTTCCCAAAGACATTTTGCGAGTTTCACAAATCTATCTGTTTGTTGATACCATTCAATCGGTTTCTCTCTTAATTTAGGGATATCGTCCGTAAAGGATTGAATATCGCACCTGTGCCACGGTACATGTACAAGTTTTCCCCCTGCTGTTTCTCTCATTGGCAACATGGTTATCAGGTCGTCATTCTGTTGTGCTTTTTCATTCCGATCTCGGGTACTTTCTTTCTTTTTGTCCTTTTTCTTAACCCATCTACTTTCCCACTTGTCAAAACATCTCCAGACCTGGGCGCTCTGCAGTATCTCCTTAAGGTGCGTTTTCATCCCTGCAGATCTCATGTGCTCAAAATCTTTTGTCTCAAAATCTAGCCTGTAACTTCTGCCCAAGTGTTTAGTCTTACCTATATCGATCTCGTTTCTGTCTGCAATTTCTTATAACTTCTTGTGTATGCTGCTCACTTCTCTTGTAATCCTAGGGCACATGTATCTTAGCTCTTCTTCTGTGTATGATTCTAACCTGTTCAAACCCATCGTTCCCTCTACTAGTTCATCTGCTTCCATGCCCAATCTTATTTTATTCAGGTATTCCTCTCCCTTCCCGCTGGTTGTACTCTGTGGGGAGTTCAAACTGTTGAACCATTGTGTTAGCTGTTGTGCATTCAGTCCCATCAGTGTAGCACTTACATCAACTGCCACTGATGGTTGCTGTAACGTTTCAGTTTTTGAAGTCAACGGTACTAATAGTGGTGGATTTGACCTTACCACAGTCGACGGAGCGCAAATTGGAATTGGACTAAATCCCGACAAGGACCCAGATCCATTTGGCAGTGTTGCTATCGGAGTCGTTTCTGGAGTGTTTTCTATGCATCTTCTCCCTGTCTCACTTTGTGTCATTACCCCCTGATTGCATACGTTTGGGTTTGCCTGTATATACTATGGCACTGGTGGACCTACAGTGATAGGCAGAGATATTGCATTTGGATTCTGTCTGTTCCCCGAATTCTGTGGCATGTTAATCCCCACATTATGGTTCATCATTGCTGGTACACCTAACTGGCTCTCTGTTACTCGAGTGTACCTCAGCACTTCTTGTACCTGCTTTTGAGGCATCAAAACTTGTGTCGATTCGGCTTGTATCAATGTCGGTCTTTGATAATTCTGTCCTCCCTGCGCCATTAAATCAGAAGTTATTCCCAGATTGTGCTCATCACAGCAGCGCCTTTGAACCTGCGGCTGATAATTATCGACAGGATTCAATTTAGGTACGTCAGGATATATCCTCTGAATTTGTGGTATTTGTGGTTCAAAGGGCATATCGGAACTGCTCTGCCTCTGTGATATTCTCAGATTTGGTGTCACATTACCTTGTATTGGTTCTGGAGGGGCAGTACTAATGCTTGAGCCTTTTTCGCTTTCCACATATGGTGGCGGGCGATCATTTAGCAATTGTATAATGAACTCCTCATCGTCTGACTCGTCTGATCTTTTCGAATTCCTGTTGTTTTCTCTATCTCCGGACTGACTCCTGTTGGTTTTATATGTAGCTTTCCTTCCTTCCGTCTCTACTTCATCAGTAATTGCTGGGAACAATTTAATTCCCTGCAATACGTCTGATCTCCAAACCTTTTGTGTGCTATCCCATCTAGCATCCGCTAGTGTCTTTTCTACTTTTCTTATTCTCGTCTCAAATTTCTTTTGTTGTTGGTTTCTAGCTATTAGCTCCCAGATTGCTAATGCCTCAAACTGTGCTGGTCTTGGAGGTACTTTCATGTCATATAGCGCAAATCTTAAATTTTCCAAAACCCTTAGATTAAACGACCCATGCATAGGGAACGCTACACTTCCATGCTTTTCTGTTAATTTGCACCATTGCTTTAACCAAAGACATGGTGCGACACCCTTTTCTTCAATTACGATATGAGCTGGTGTACCCTCAGGCGGTGTTTCTTCTCCTACATTTGCTTTAATATATATATCTCCCCTCAAGGCACTCTTGAATGCTTTGAAAAATTTCATCTTTCCGTCTTTTATTTTTCTAAAATATGTAATCAATAAGTGACTTAAATTCCCGAATACTCTTCGCTTGCCTTTCCCCACCAATTGCGCTTCATGGACTGTGTCCAATCCGTGCGTGATCCTTCTCACCAACCAACCTATCCCAGAGCAGCTCCTATTGACGTCACACTCACACACTGCGGCTGACAAAGTCCTGCGGCTTGTCTTCTTTCATTCAACTTCACTCAAAACTAATTTTCTGCAATATCGCGAGCACTAACCAAAAAGAAGAAAACAAATCTGTCGCTTTACTACAGGAAGGGTAATACAATCGCTTCAGAAACCTTAGGGATTTTTCACTAGCCTCAGCAGTTATTCCATCTTTCTCGGTTTCCCGCTTTCGCAAGCAAAATTTGACCTGCAAACTTTACTCTCAACTGATCAATGAACTATTCTAGTGCACCTTAGAATTCGTCAAATCTCAAAGTCGAAAATTTTCTTTAATTCCTCAATATTCATACTGACTTGTTGACCACGCCCGATCAACCTATTAAACCGAACAGATTACAACATCAATCAAGTGTCTCATACACTTTTCAACATACTCCGGAGTCTCTTGACCTCGCAGGGCACGTCTCAACATCAACAACCACGTGGACAATTTTTCCTGCACAAAGCACTACACACATGTGAAGTTCGACGACTTCCCTACTCTCACACTTTGGAGTAACACTCCCCTAAAATCTTTTAATTGGAGTTCGTAAACCCCTAAAATCCTCACAAACTTCTCAATTAATCTGCGGCAATAAGCTGTGCAAGCGCAAAACCCTAACTTCTCTCACACCGTCACTAGAAACGCCTGAAACATTCTCACACCTCCATTTCCTCCATTCGCAAGCTCTGAGATTCCGGGAAAGTCATTGGGGATTTAGGGCATCATCATCTCTCCAACTTGTTTCATCAAAGAAAATTCTAACTTGACTCTGTCTATTGTTCGGATGGGGTCCCAAAGGGCGTAACCATCCTCTGCTACCATCTACTGATAACGCGTCCAGCCCTTATAAATTACCTGTATCTGGACACGTTGGAGGTCAGTGAACCTTTTAGCCGAGTTGGGCTCTCCTCATCCTAGAATAGTCGGATCACTTAAACCAATAATCAATGACTATTGTAATCGATAGCCAAATACTCAATTAATAGATCAAAATAACATAATAGGAATCAATAACAGTTGGTATTTCGACGCACCATGACCTTTCAGTCATGAATAACCACACCAGTTTATTAAAAGTTAGTGAATTTATTTCCCTATATTAACAAAGCTAGCACAATGTATATAAGTCTCAAAACCAAATGATATATGTATACGAACATTACTAGCTGTCCATAGCGGTGGAAGAAACGCAATCTACGCAAAATCTAAATTATAATACATTCAGTTACGGCAATGCAAATCACTAATATGAGTAATTGAACTTGACTAATTGCATACATCGGTCAGCATAACAAGATTTCAATTCATCATGGTGCATCAAGTGAATACCTCGACTAACCTCTAATTAGCATTGGCATGTGGGACTTCATGCAAAATGAATTTAGTCAACACAAATTTGGAAAACTTCTAGCTTGGGCCTATCAAAATAGCAGTTGGTACCTAAAAGGAAAAAAAAAACACAATGCATAATACAGTTATCCTTTCATAATTACCAAATACAATCAGCGTACAAGGAAAATCTTCGTCCTTCAGGTGCCGGTTCGGTCAGCATGGGGCAGATCTCAAAGGGGCAGAATTAAGGGCAATTTCCCTTGCAGCACAAGGAGAATTGGGCAAAGTTACTGCATGGACAAGACGGGGCAATTTAAAGTTTAAAGTCTCTAGGGTGAGAATTCTCAAAGTCTCTCTCTCTGGAATAAAGAAAAGGGCATCAAGATGTCGTCCAAGATGGCGTCTGGCATTTAGCTTCAAAGATGGCATCAAGGAAAATGGCTGACTTCTCTTTGTCCGGTGGGTTTAAGTAAGAAACATTCCAAATTCAGCAGGGTCTTCCATTGGAGGGTTCATAGGGTGGCTTCAATTTGACCAATGAATAGTGTCTTTCTCCTAGTACTCATTTATGCATACATTGTCCTTGGAGCCTTGGAACACAAGTTGCAACAAGGTTTGCCAAATATTTCGATATCAGTAATCTTATTGTCCGCACCTGCAGAGACTAACCTTGGATCAAAAGGGATGAAACTTGCCTAACACGAAACCTTGGAGATAAGTATGTTAGTCATCCCTACTGGAAAAATACAACCTTAAAGTAAAATATTCATTTTATTAGTTCAAGGAAAAGCCACGCAGTTAGACTTTGAGACCAGGCAACTAGGCCAAAGCCTCTACTAAATTTAAGCTAAGCACAAAACAGTTTCAATCAAGAAAATCATAAAACACATTTGCAATTATGACGGATTACTACATTTGTCAATTCTTCATGATTAATAAGCTTGTTTATAATAATGGCGAACTACCCTGAGGGCACAATTTCCCTCGTTCATTATTTTCTTTGCTAAAATCACACTACATTATACGATTTTGATTATATGATATATGAATAATTTTTAGTCCTTCTTTTTCTGCATCATCACTACTGTGCTTGTATACACGGTTACTGGCACACCTTCATTATAAATCTAGGGTGATTTTTATCATTTTTACCTATACAAGGTTCATTTATTATCTGTTACAACGGCGACAGGCACACCTATAAACATTAAACATTCACTGGGCCTGTCAGAGAGGTGACAGGCATACCTAAAAACAGTAAACACTTGTTTGGTCTGTCCATGGGTTGACAGACACACCTGAACACATTAAATATTTAATTTTAGTGTGTACTACACGTACATTATAATTTCTTGAAAGTTATATGTATACAAAATGTGTGCCATTAATTCACTGACTCTTTCTACACCAGAACCGCTTTTACCAGATAAAGGAGAACCATCATGAGATGGCAAGATTGGAAAGAGTATTTTTGTAACTACATCGACACATTTGAAGATGAGGACTTAACACCAGAAAAGAAAACAAAAGTGCTACTACATTGTTTAGGTACTGTAGGTGTTAAAACGTATAACCAGATTGGAAAAACAAATCAGGCAAGAAGCAATAAGGAAAGTTTTTACACTTGCACAAGACAACCTCAATGCTCACTTTTCCCCTGTGGTATGTGTTGAAGTACACCGATATAATTTTTTTCAGCGTAAACAAGGGAAAACTGAAGGTATAGATGACTATGTAGCAGCATTTAAACCGTTAGCTATAACTTGTAGATTTCGACCTTTAGAAGAAGAACTCAATGAAGACCAAATTATAATGCACGCTAGCAATACTAACATTTAAGATAAGTTATGGGTTAATGGTGAGGCTCTGTTGAAGGAGGTCATGACTGTACTAAGGAAAGCAGAATTAACCAGTAGATGCGTAAAAGCTGTGGTGGAAGAGTCTCAGTTGGATAGCAAGTATGTTAATTTGATAAAAATCACAAAGAAGAAGAAGAAGGATGAGTATGCTATGAAAAACTATCACCAAACTACACCTTCATCTAGTAAGGGGGGGTAAAAAAAGAAAGATGATGACAATAGTAAGACATGTAACAGATGTGAAAGTGTGGAACATTTAGCATAATACAGGAAATGTCGAGCACGGAATCAAAATTGTTCCAGTCGTGGTTTAATTGGACATTAAGCTAGAGTATGTAAAAGAAGAATAGGATGATAAAGTAAAGGTTATTCAGGAAGAACACAGTTCAGAATCGAATCAGCAGGGAGATTATTCTGATTCCAATAGCGTGTTCTGCATCAAGTATGATGTAGTCAGTGTTCAGCATTCAATTAGGAAAAAACCTCTGTGTGAAATATTAATGGATGGAATATCAGTTAAACTGATAGCAGATTCAGGTTCACCATTTACAATTGTTAACAAAGGTGTGTGGGAAGAATTATTTCGCAGTAGTTATGCATTAAAAAAGCCAGATGTCAGGGCTAGAACATATACAGGAGAGAACATTGACCTTATTGGTTTCAAAACATCAGAATTTACATTTAAGTAAAGGAAAGCCTTATGCAAATTAAGTGTTTCAGAAAAAGGGCCATCTGTACTGGGTTGGTACGACCAAGGAGAATTAGGAATAATTTTGAATCCAAATAATCTGGAATCTGTGTTACAGGTGGAAGAAGATATTGGGGAAGCTGTACTTAAGGAATTTCCTAGTGTGTTTTCTGGTGATGTGGGGCTTTAAAAGGATTCAGTCACAAAATTGAATTAAACTCCTCTGCCACACCATGCATACATAAAGTAAGACATAACTTTCTCTGTTAGAGATGAGGTTGTAAGTGAATTAAATAATTGGCGGAGAAAGGTATTAGGGAACAAGTTGAATCATCTGAATGGGTGTCATCTCTGGTGGTGGTGAGAAGATCTAACAGAAAGGTTAGATTATGTGTTGATTTCAGAGAAGCAAATAAAAACATACTGATCGATCAATATCCTCTAGCAAGAATCAACTAAATGTTAGCAAACACAAAAGGTGCCAAATGGTTTTCAACATTAGATTTGAAATCGCCTTACTACCAGATGCAATTACACCAAGAAAGTAGAAAAAGCACAACATTTATTACACCTGCAGGTTGTTTTCAGTTTTAAAGAGTGCCATTTGGACTGGCATCAGATGCGGCCATGTTCCAATGCCTGATGAGTGATGTATTTGAGAGCATAGATAAAGTTATGTTCTTTCAGGGTGACATTCTGGTCATGGGGGAATCCAAACAGGAATACAATAACAAATTGTGACAAGTGCTGAAAATTTTAGAGCAAACGGGATTGACAGTGGAATTTGATAAGTGCAATTTTGCTAAAGAAGATGTTATTTATTTGAGGCATAGTATCAGTAGTAAATAGATCAAACCTAAGCATAAATTAGTGGATGCTATCTGTAATGCTCCACTTCCAACAAACAAATACAATGTCAGAGCATTTTTTGGTCTAGTGGAATTTTACTCAAAATTCGTGCTGAACCCTGCTGAAAAGGCTCATGCTATTAGGAATCCACAAAAAAATAGAGTCAAGTTTGTGTGGTCGGAAGACTGTCAAAAATAATTTAAAGAACGATATTTGTAAAGTGCCATATTTCAAAGATTTTCATCCCAACCACAAAATCTGTATGGCCACAGATGCCAGTAAAAATTTTCTGGAGGCAGTATTCTCTCAGGTAGATGAGCAGAGAAATGAATGGTTTGTGGCTTTTGCGTCACATGCTCTTTCAGTGGCAGAAGAAAGATATTCAGTAATTGAAAGAGAAACATTAGCATGTGTGTGGGGTCTAAATCTTTTTAGACAGTATGTGTGAGGATACAAAATTTTGTTAAAAACCGAACACAAACCTTTAACAAAGGTATTGACTATGAAAGGATCTCTACATTTGGCATGGATGTCTGTTAAGTGGATTCAATTATAAAATTCAATCATACCTGGTGTGAATAACAGAATAGCAGAATATTTAAATCGCATGCCTCTAACAAATCATAGTAACAATGATCATTTAATTGATGGTTATGTGGCAGGTGTTTTTGATGAAGGAATGGAAGGAATTGACTTAGAGGAATGGAAGAAACAGACTAACAAGGACGAGGACATGCAATGTATATAAAATATGTTAATGAAGGATGGCCGGAAAAAAGGAAAATTGACAAAAAAGTGTGTGTATTTTGGGAAGTACGAAATTAACTGAGCGAAGAGAATAGTGTTCTGCTCAAGAGTGGGAAATATGTTCCACCAACTGGATTACGAAAGAGAATATTGGAAATGTGTCATTAGGGACACTTAGGTATTTCTAAAATTAAACAAAGGGTCAAACAAAACTATTGATGGCCTGGTTCACATATGAACATTGAAAGAGTGGGGAGAGAATGCATGAAATGCAATAGTTTGGATAAAATGTTAAAACCTTATCATCCACAATTGATACCAATCGCCTGTCCCATACCTTGGGAAAAGATAAGAATTCATGTAATGGGCCCAATGGAGAATGGTGAGGCACAAAGAAAATACATAATAGTAGTATTAGATCATTTTTCCAAATGGCCCGAATTAGAAATAGTTTAAAAGGTGGATACGGAACATATAATAACATTTTTGAATAAGGTATTTTTGAAAGAAGGTTTGCCCAGGCAAATGATTTCTGACAATGGACCACAATTTGTATCAGACATGTTTAAAGTTTTTTTTTTTAAAGGAATGGAATATCACACAAAACTACATCAGTCTATCATCCTTCTGGGGACGGCCTGGTGGGACGCTTTAATAAAGTAATTAAAGGATCTATACAAATTACAGTTAATAACAACCTGAAATGGGAAACAGAAGTTTTCAAAATGTTATGGGCATTCAGGATTACTCCGAGTACTTGTACTGACAAAAGTCCTTTTGTGTTTATGAGAGGTCGTGAACCATTAAGCAAAGACGTAGCATTGATGCCAACGGCTAAACTGGCTGAATGGTCTCCTCAAAATGTAAGAAAAAAGTCATGCTTCACCAAACATGAAAATAGCATCATGATAAACAACAAATAATTAAATTGGTGCCAGTTGCTATACATAAGTGGGTGAAAGTGAAGAAAGTTGAGAAACTCCCAAAAAGGGAGAGAAGATTTTCATCACCACGTAGAGTCAAAAAATGTTTTGCAATTCAGATTTACTAAGTGATAGAAAATTGTGGCATCTAAGTAGATTGGCAAAATGCAGATATTATGGTTTGGAAAAGAATGATAACCAAGAAAGTGATGTCATACAGAGTAATTATGATTGAATGGATGATTTTATGGAAGGTCTGGATGAAAGAGATATAAATATTAGTGCAGAAATATTCACAGCGTTGTGAATAATATCGGACAACAAGATAATACTGAAACAAGGATTCAAAAGGGAAGATGTAAGAGAACAATTCACAGGCCCAAAAAAATATGATTATGTCTGTGAATAAATACAAAACATGTATATTTATTTATTTAGACTGGACTAATGGGCAGTATTTTGATATATATATATATATATATATATATATATATATATATATATGTGTGTGTGTATAGGGTCAACGTTCTCGATTCTTTTTAATATAAAGGGGAAGGTGTTTGGTAATGGTAGGTAAGCACAACTGATGTAATGGAATAAGTAAATAATAGAATATTGGGTAGGCTGATGTAACACTAGAATGAGGTGAGGTAAGATCTGGAATGTGATGGTATTAATTGGAGGAACGGGTGGAAGGAGAGAAGGGAGGACAGTGTTGTACTGGACTGTCCTGTGTTACTTGTACTGTTGGGGTTGAATAAAGATACACCTGGATCTTCATTGTGTGGCATCATCATTACAAAACAATCATTGATAAGGTTGAGCAAAGAGCAAATTAGTAACACTTGAGCACTAACCTTTCTCTTTCTTTAGGCTGTGTGATCTCATAGGAACAAGATGTGATTCCAAAAGTAAGTTCCCAAAACCAACCAAACACTGATAAAGCCGAAATCCTGTCAAAAGACTCAAACTGCACCGGCCCCCAGGGAAAAGGGGAGTGGATTGATAAAAGAAGAAGAATGTCCTCTGTTCACCCTGGTCCCTCTTTTGGTAGGTACTCCACACTGGTTCCCTCTCAGGTCACTAATGGAATGTGTATAGGTGTATCTATGAAAACAAAAAGAGATTGTGCAAACCGTAGGGTACTTCTAACAAAGTATCATTAAACAATAACACTATCCCATCTTGTCCATTTAGCCCTAAAATGTCCTTCTTTTCCACCTAAGGCTCTGGTTATGGGAAAACAACATAGGGGTTCAATATCTCCTAGAGAAAAACAAATAATGGAATCAGGTGAAACTTTCTGTGGACCATGTCTAGCGTAAAAATAATCACTCTTTTGTGGCCCTTCTGATTACCTGTTATATCAAGCAAGGGAAGGAATTTAGTGTGGTCACAACTTGGAAATTATGGAATCATTCCCTTCAACACTTCCAGCTTTTGTGGCCAACAACAGATAAAGGCTGCGTCAGAGGAAAGTCAGGACAAAGTCTCCAAATATCCAAGGAGAAAGTTTCAAGCGATAGTTTTTGGAAAACACATTTTTGCTAACCTCATGTAATGTCTTCAACTTTCAGCAGCTTCAGAATCCTGGATAGTGATGCAGAGATATCCATTACAGTAAGTATTTCTCAATACAATATTGATGCTTTGCACCTTACAAACTTGTAGCAACAGTCCTCTGTTGGTAAGGGCTTTTTGAACTTTTGTCTTGCATATCCCCGGAGTCCTCTTGAAGAGCAGTGATGTGGACAAGAAAGTAGGCAGCCGAAAATAGCAGGCATCAGGACTTCAAGAGTGTGGCAGGAAGAAGAGCTGCAGGTGGGGAATCAAGTCAGAGAAAACACTTACACAGGTAAGTGCTGTAAATTAGGCTATGGTAATAGCAGGCATTTGTTTGGCCTTTGGATGTAGCTTTTTTATTCTGCCATGCCAGAGAGTCATGGTCATGAGGTGCATGGGCTTCTAGGGAGGACAGAACTTCTGATGCACCGGGCGCAGCTGCAAGAACTAGACCACATCCTGTGCTCCGGAAACTCCCTGTAGGTTCCTTCCTCAAGAGCTGAGGCAGCCATGACAAAAAGAAACTTCTCAAAGACAGTTCCTCTGCAGAATGCACATTAAATAACATGGGCTTAAAGAGGATCCTGCAGGACTCTACATTGGAGCTTATGAGATGTAGATCAGACGGAAGGCAGGAAAACAGACCAGCTGTGCCCCACTAAAATATATTAAACCAATTCAAAGCTGTTCTTTCACTCCACTTCTGGAAGCCTGGCTAGTAGAGTATCATGACACAGTGTCAAAGGCTGTTGAGAGGTCTAATAGAATAAAAGCTTAAGTATCCCCTTGATCTAGGATCATATGAAGTTCATTTTGTACTGCAACCAAATCTTCTTTGCCGTGGTAAGAGTGAAAGCCCGCCTGAGTAGGATCTAATAAAAAATTGGAAACTATATATTGAATCAATAGAGTATGAACACGTTTTTCAGCAATATTTGCACAGAATGGCAAATGTGACATGGGGCCATAACTGCTCTGAGCAGAAGATTCCTACTTATTATTTCAACAAGAAGACAATGCAGGCTTCTTTCCAGTTCAACGGTATTGTTACAGATTAAAATTATTTCAACTTCATTGAGAGGGCGTCATAAGGTGACATGCTTGAATGAAAGAAAACCCTAACATAGAGAAGTAATTTGGGGTCACCATGGGGTCTCAATTGCAACCATTGCATTTCTAATTCAATATCTCTGCCCGTATATACTCTGATATTCTCACTTGTCAAATGCAACGTTCTTTCTATTTTCCAATCCCATCACGCCGGTACCTCATCATGTTAAATTGTTAGGGCTGCACCCTTCAAAATGAGATAATATTTTAAGTTAAAACATTACAGAGGGATGTCAGTGCACCCCTCCCCCCTAAAACAAAAACCCAAAAGAAATGCAATTAACATTAATATTGAGTGAAGTAAATAAAAGCATTGCTGCTCTAAATCCTTAGATCATCAGGTGGTTGGCCGTGTTCCATCCCAGGTCTCCCATAGGATATCTCGCTTACCTTGGATGCCCGGGTTCATTGTGTGGCGTGGTGGGTTCTGGCCAGATCTCTTTCCATTTCAGGCCGAGCCTAAGCAGCCTCCCAGCCCAAAGTACCATAGTTGTTAAACAAAGATCACTTTCTCAGCCTACCTGAAGTCATGTACCTGTTCATTAGCAAAAAGCTAATCACAACTAATCACGAAATCAGCCAACATAGCTTCGTTCACACAAAGTTATTGAGCATAAAATGCCAACATGTTTAGAATTTGCATTACTTTTATATATTTTCTGCACACAGGCAAAGGAAGGAGTCACATGATTGAGCCTGAAACTCCTTCTAATGGGAGCTAAGGCAGGTCCCACTCTTTTTCATGATAAGTGGTCAAAAGGGACTTTGAAGAAAGAGATACTTGGCAGAAGCATCTCTGATGAGCTAAAAGGATTCTAACTTTCCCCCTTACGATTGCCGAACTGAAACTGAAGACAAGGCTCAGGCTTTCACAGGTGGGAAGGCCTGAAGATCTTGGTATAACATAATAGTACAATGGAAGTGCAATTTCAGAACAACATGGCTGATGCAGAAATGGCATTCTAATAAGTGGAAACCTATTCAGATACTCACATTACAGGTTATGTGGAGTTAGCAGTCACAGTTTTGAAAGAAAAGGCTGCATATGGTATATACTGTTTTTTTTCTTAAAATAAATCCATTATATATAATTAAAAGTATCTTTTAAACTGGAGAACCTAAACCTGTAAAGGACTTGTGGTAGCAGAGAGTATTTAGAGCCCAATATATATTTTTTACAATTAATGTTTTGCTCATTCCTACCTATTGGTTGCTTATGCTAACATAGTTTCTTTACAGAAATAGCAATTATGATGAGGAATTCCTTTGAAACTCATATTTTACAGAGGACTTGAGCAGAGCAAGTTTGCTTTTCACAGACACTTTTTGAAAAAGTTCAGTGTTCCTTGTCATAGTATTTTTCTACCCCGGAGATCCTTTAGGCCCCCAGGGAAATGATCTTCCAGTTTGACAAACAATGTATCTACATACCTAATGTGGCGCTGGAGAAAATACGAGCAGAGAGCAGAGAAAGTGCCGCTGTTGTTTTGTGTGTTCTTTTAAGAATTAAATAATACAAATCACTTACTAAGAAACCAAACAATCAAAATTCCTTTACTGAAAAAACAATAGAAATAGAGTTTGGTCAATATAATAGATTTTCCCTCCCAAAAAAAAAAAAAAAACATTTTAGTTTAATAAAGATTACTATTAAATGAGAAACCTAATTTCGAAAGAAAAACCAGGAGGACCCCATAGCTGATCCATGTTATGGAAAATAGTTTTAATATTAAAATGGAAACAAGAGGTAAGGAGGCTTATGTAGAGTTACGTAGGGTAGAGAAAGGCTTTAAAAGAGAGTTACGCTATGAAGGGACCACTTTGCCCCACAAAAAGGGGTTAAAAATGTGGGAGGATGAGAATCAACAATCTTTATAAACAGATACTGGAGGCTAGTTCTGGGGTTCCCGCCGAGAAATAAATAACGGGGCAAAAAACTCGGGGTGGGGTGAGCAATGAAAAACAGTAGAGAGACTAGGAGTTTGGGTTGGAGTGAGCAACCACCCAGACCAGCTACTTTAAAGTTAAAGTGAAACATCACGCATTGACTGGACAGGGCAAGAGAAGGTGGCCGAATGGAAAAAGGAATAATGCAAATCTTAGAGAAAGCAACAGAGATAACTTACGCTCAAAGTTAATTGCATTTACTCCTCAAAAAGAGATGTAATAGGTAATTTTGAAAAAGAAAATCTTGCGTTAATGATGCCAAATACCATATCTCTTGGGATGCCTTAGAAATCAATTCTTGGAAAAGACTGCTTGGCCTCCAACAATGGGCCAGGATCCAATCCATTAGACTATAATTATGACTAACCTCTTGACGGTATCTTGCAGAAAACTGTTCCCTTAGGTAACCACGCTCCCTCTCCTAGCCAATTCAGTACAGAACATCTCTATGTGTTGGACGGAATAAAACCATAGCAGACTGGATTGAGCCACATCTACCAAACTGCAACTATGTCGAATACGGGATCATTTTAAATCAGATAATGAAATTTAAAAAGTTCCCCTATGTGTATCTAAACGGGAAGAGAAAATGATTGTCCTTCAGAGGTTAATGTAGTGTCACACAAATTATTTAGGACATAAGCAGTCTTCCCAAACTTGATTTTCATTGTGGCCTGAGATTAGGATTCCCTTTAGCTGCAATTTAGCAAACAAATCCATGTGATTAGAAATGTTTGGTATGTGACCCCCCCAGTTTCCCCTAGTCCTGGGAAAGGCAAACCCCTGCCCCGAGGCCCATTCGGCACTAGGACAGTTGAGAAAAGTAGCTATGCAGAAGCATGTTGCACTGCCAGGCTGGACACATCTCTAGGGTGACCAGCCTGAAGTGAACACAAAGATAAGAATTCCACCAGCTTGTGTGTGGTGGAATTAGGAATTCTGGGTCAGGGTGATGCCAACTCCCTCAGGAAGTGATCATCTGGGGGGTGTAGTGACTCCAAGGATAAGTAGGCCATTGGCTATTAACCTTCACTCCCCTTAACACCTCTAAATTGAAAATGAAGGGTATTCCCTGACACCAGTAAAGCAGATCAAGTCAAGACTCGACTACTGGGAACTGAGAAAGAATGAAGAAGGACTGAGGAGAGCAAAAACAGATGACCTGCACCAAAGATTGGCACAAAACCCCACCAGACTGCTTGTGATTCGACAGTCGCTGGACCGACTTCGCCAAGAGCTGGACACAGTCCCCAAAACCCTTGCAGGACTGCCAAGCAACTCAACAACTGGGAAGATCTCCCTTGGAGCAGATGAGCTGCTTCCCTGCATCTGCAGGCACAGTTTGCAAGGTCCGGTACTCTGTCCTGTTGGCCATCAGGCCTTATGAGGGAACAAGGAGCCAGGAGATTATTTGGAGCCCACAAGGACTTCCCCGCCGCTTCATCAAAGTCCTGAGATGCCGATCCCACCCAGAGGCTCCGTGCCTCTTTACCTGGGATACTGGGCCCCTTCCAGCAATCAGGACTTGCTGGTGGTCCAATCCAGGTTTCAGCAGCACAAAAGCAGACCTACCAATGTGAGACATCAGGATCCACTAGGCCATTCAGGAGAGTGCCCCCCCCTGCCCTGTTTCCTCTCTTCACCAGATGACCAAGACCCAGAGCAAGTCTCTGACCACCGCAACTCAACCCCACTAAGCACCTATGTACTCGAGCCCCAGAGGCAGAATTCAAGGGAGTCCTGACCTGCCAACTCAACCAAAAACCTCGCAGTGTGAGGAGGGAGTGGGGCCTGGGAAGGGCTGTGGCCTCGTGCCAAGAAGCACCTACGAGGCATTTTTGCCCCCACTCTGGCCCCAAACCCTCCTCTATAAAAAAACAAACCCTTGCTGAGGCAGCTGCCAACGTCCTGGGGTGTTTTCACACCCATTAATGGACATTGACAGTTAAAAGCTTCCGAAAATGAGCTCTTTACAGTGGTTTTCAGCTTGTTTTCTCTGCCACTGTGTGATATGGACTTCTCACTGGGTGACCGTGTGAGGGGAGCTAATATTGTGTGTCACAGAGTGGGACAGTGTGAGTTGGCAGGTCTGGGAGTCGGCGCGGCCCACAGAGTCCTGACACCTTCTGAAGCTGAGTCCTGTAAGTCGCTGACAATCACCTGAATGCAGTATATGTTTTTCCTCCTTAGGATAACATTGCTGCTCCAGAAATTGCACTGTGTGAACTTTTTAAACCAATGAAAATTTTATCTCGAAAAGTACTCACCCAATTCTGATGAGCTCGGTGTCTAAATCTAAATAAAGTCTGTGTTATTTTTATAAATTGGTGTTGGATTTCTTTATTGAGTGTGTGTTCTGCTTACTGGCTCTGTGTGTGCAATGAATGCTTAACACTGTCCTCTAATAAGCCGAACTGCTCGCTCACACTACAGCAAGTACGAGCTTTTAGGGTTATTTTAACCCCTGTCAACCAATAAGGGTTACCCTGGACTATCTGAATAGTGTCATTCTTACATTGATACTCTACATAGATAGCCAGCTTCCTACAAAGCGTGTGTATTATTTTTATGATTATAATGTTTTTTATCATATTTTTCAGAATCAGTGAAATTTATTTATAGCCCCATAATCTTGCATAATTTCCTGCATTTAGTGTTAGGATTTTTAAGTGAAATGGCTGAAATAATTGCATTATTCCACCCTACATAATTTACACTTTGGGGCATATTTATGAGCCTCTTGCACCACTGTTGCATTACTTTTCGTGTTTGTGGCGCAAACCTTGAAATCATATCTATGATGCCATGCAAAGCCACTATGCATGGCTTTGAAATGCACCTTCCTGCACAAAATCAAACCTGCCTACAGCTAGATACCCTTGAACAGTGGTGCAAGGGTGCCTGTTTTGGCGCTAGGCTGCCAATATGGCACCAGCACAGGAGGGATGGACAGGAATGCGTCATATGCCATAGATACGGCGCATTACTGTTTTTTTCCTTTGATGCAGGGCAGCGCAACAAGGTTACTTGCAGCGCTGCATGTTCCAAACGCCCATAAATATGAGCCTTAGTTCAGGTGAAAATCCTGTTGCTGGTGCAAGGGATGAATGGGTATGAACTAATTGCGTGTAACTGTTGTTTGCATTATGTGCAGTCTTACACTCTTTTTTGAATGTGCCTACATCCTTATGCAAAAATGGACAAAAAATGCCAAATGGCAAAGGTGTCAAGAAAAACCCTTGTCACCAGCCGCCTCGCCTACAAATACGAATTGATTGATTGAGGTGTAATTTCTCATAATAATGCTGAATTTTCCAGCATTTGTTAGGCATTTTGCAAAATTTCCACAAAGGAAATTACCCAAATTTTACTTTGGCATGAATTATTTTCATAAATTGCATTTTATCTGTGTACTCTATTTTCAGTTTAACAGATGTGGGTCTAAATAAATACATTTGAACTGATGCTACAGACGAGCAGTATTTGTCTGTCTGCATTCACATTTTTAGGGCTCACCCACGACAGCGCGTACCCTCTTGCTTGCAAGAGATATTGTAGACAAGGGGCTTGCAGCCCGCTCAGTGCTTAACATTTGTTGGCTTCATTGTCACTCCTATTTGCTGCCTTATAATTAGTAAGCACTTGCTAGCTTCAGTTCCTCTTCCTTCACCTGGAGTGTGGACCAAGTACTGATTGCTTCAGTTTTACTGCTGTCTTGCTGGTCATCGTGCTGTAGTTGAGGCACTACTTTTATTCTTTCTTCCCTGAAGTCCTTGCAAAACTTCTTGCTATTTGCAGCTCTGCTTTACTATGCCACACACACTTCAAAGAAGCACTTTTCTACTTTGAAATGAATGTTTATTGTGGAAACGGATGTTATCTGCTTCTAAATGTATGTTCACTAAAACATGATAGGATTTTTTGCCAAATGCTTTCTTTTTTTCTCTTTTTTCACACATGGGGAGATTCACTGATTTGCTCAGAATCACATGAGTGTTGTGCTGAGATGTAATAAGCATTGGCAATGCCAATAGGTCTTGAATTTGAGACTATTGGCTCTGCTGTTGCCTTTTGTTCATGCTGTACAACCTTGGTATTGCCACTTGAGGCAAACATTTTTAGCCATGCTGCATAGCAGCGTGTCTGCTGTGCAGCATGACTATAAATTATAATAATAATAAGAAAAAGACTACGATGTATCAGCGCTAAAGCATTTTTTTAAATAGCGCATTAGCCCTGGCTGCATCATATCACTTTTATAATTATTTTAGCCACACTGCAAATCATTTGCGCTTCTGTACAGCATGGCTACGTCGCCAAAGCCAAAAGCTCTCAAAGACGAGACCTATTGGCTTTGCCAATGCTTGTTTTCTGTGCATTCAATGTTCTTACTGGGGACGCACTTTTTCTGGGAACATATTTGCATTTCGTGCTTTAGAGTAATCATGTTTGAGTTGCTTGGCAGACCTCTCCTTCGGAAGCATTTCCGAAAACTTGTGTCTCAGCCAAAGTATTCAGGAAAATGTTCCTTGAGACGCGCCATTTAGAGAAGCATATCTAGGTGACGGCGCGGAATCCCGTCCCCTGCTTTTAAAAGCTCCCTTGGAAAGGGTTGCCTTACTTGCAAGCTTGCCCAACTCCATGATTTATTTGCTGTTCACGACCCCTGTGATTTTAGTGAAATGTCAGTGGTGCCTACCATTAGGATACCGCGTCACCCTGATGCAGTCTAGTTATCAAGCGCCACGCTGTAACTGACCACTAGGTGGCAGTGCTCCAACAGTGGGTGTCGCACCTTTTCCACCTGGCTGTGACTGCAAACTATGTTTTATGGAGCCCCCGCTCCCAGTAAGCATACCTGCCCCTTGCATTTCACAGACTAGAAGAAACATGCCTGTTAGGGACTCGCAAGGCGTGGGGATGACTCCAAAGAAAAAATGTGAATTAATGAACGTAAAGCAAAACCATTTAATTGAGAACAAACACAAATCACTGAAAGTGCGATTTAATTGAAATGATGGGTAAATAACAGCGCTGGCTAACAACAGGGTCCGGGGCCTTTAGCATCAGTTTGGAGGAGTCAGGTTGAGGGTCAGGAGCAGAGTCAAGGGTGGGCTCAGAGTGAGATGAGGGTCGCAGTTAAGTTTAGTGAGAGGATTAGGGTTTTCATTGGAATTAGTGTCATACTTACGATCAGGGTCGGGGTGTGGTTAGGTGCTGCGTTTACAATAGAATAAGAGAAAAGGTCAAGGTTAAGAGTCAAGGTTGGGGTTAAGTTCAGGGTCGTGGTCAGGGCTCAAGGTCAGAGTACGTTTTAGGGGGCGGGAGCGGTGTGCATTAGAGTTAGGGTCAAGGTTACAATCAGGGATGGGGTTGGGTTAAGGGTCAGGGTTTACAATAGAATAAGAAGTAGGAGCGAGGTCGAGTCAAGGTGGGGGTAGGGTTAGGGTCGTAATCAGGGTTAGGGTCAGACTGGGGTCACGTCAGAGCTGGCCTATGCTAGAGCCAGTTTATTGGTTAAGGTCACAAGAACATTGTTTCATTGTATTCATGGCTAGATTACAGTTACTCCTGAATTGGCCTGTGGTCGAAGTCCAGGTTTAGTGTCCGTTTTGGGGTTAGTTTTCAATGTATTTTATACATACTATCTCTCTATTTATGGACACCAAACTGCAAAACTACGGAAGCTGTGAGTTATTAACAGATAAATTAAAATTGCCATTATCCTCGCACTTTATAAAAATAGACACTTCGGGCACGATAGTTACTACACTAAGGTTCTTCCTGCCTGGCCCATGGTTTTTTGTTATCCTCCCAGCTCCACCTTTCTTAAGCTATATCAGGATACATTTAGGAAGGTAATGTAAACGTTCTTGTTTGTGCCACTTGGCATCTTTGGTGGCATTCCTCCCGTCTTTGACTGGTTCCAGCCTGGTGGACAATGATCTGTTTTCTCCAAAGGCGAATTCACTGCTGCTTTAGCCAAATGACTCGTTAGTACAATATAAATGTTTGAACTGTATGTTCACACATCCACTTGCTCACTCCCTCGGGCACTCACTCGCTTGCATGCTTACTCAGTCATTGCGGCCTTTAGTTATGTTATGTGCCCACCAGTTGAGAAAGACCCTGCGTGCTACAGTTGGAAACTCCTTTTGGGCACCACTGACTAAGGTAGATGGGCTGTGTGGGTCTTTGTTTGAAAACCTTCTACATCTTCGCCGCTGGCTTAAGGCCTTCCAGAAAATTTGTGCCCAGAAATCTTTTTCTCTAGGCGGCTCATTGTTGTACTGCACAAAAGGAGTCATAGGGTGTCATTTCTGCACCTTGTGTGCCAGTGCACACCATGCACTCGCCACATTCACTTGGATGGATCATCTTGACGGAAAGGGTCAAAATACGTGAAGACGGCAAACTCTTCACTTTGCCTATTTATGAAATTTGACAAGATTCCAAGCTGCAGAAAAGTTTTTTTTACAAGATAATCTCCTACTCTGGAATTTTTGTGTGTGCTTCCCTATTAGCAGTTTGTGTTTTGTAAACAAGTAATAACAAAGACAAGGGTGATTGATAAACTCAGGGTATACTGTTGGTTATGCTTAGACTTGGGGTGAGTTTGAAAGTAAGGGTTAGGTGGAGGGATGAGATTCTGATGAGAACTAGGTTTGAAGAAAGGGGCTGGAATGATAGATAGGATTAAGGTATGACATGAAGTTGGGGTGACAGACTGGATTGGGGTTGAAGTGAGAGAGAAGTGGAGATTGTGTCAGGATAGGAGTTTTGTGTTAAGCTAAAGGTTAGTGCTGAAGAAAGGACGCTAAATGGGCCCTAACGCAAGCCATCGTTGGGATTTAAAACTCTTTGCCCAGAAATGTCTCTTGAACAATCTAGTACTGTCAATTTTTGCGAACTGGTCAGGGCCCGCTAACGGCCCTAGGGCAGTAGGAGGGGGTGGGAGGGGTGCACCCCCGCCTTGAGACACCAGTGAGAGGCCTTGGGGGGTCCGGGAGGGGGAGGACTCTGTGCCTTCTTATTCACATGTTGTGAATGGAAACTAAGACCCCAGGAGCTAGGGGGGCGGCTGGAAGGGGCGTCGTCATAGAGAGGGGAAAGGAATGTCTAACCAACAAAGCCCCCGATTGTTCCGGGTACCCCTGTGGAATTTGGGTTTTAATTAAAATGAAAATAGTGCCTGGACAAGAAAAGGACCGGACTGCTATTCTTAGGTGCGTGAGGCAGTGGAGGGAAACGGCGTGAACCTTTGGCCCACTTCAGGAGATCCGCCTGTCGCTTCTCTCAATCTCGCCCTCCTCTCCTCGGCTCCCTTCCACCCTCCTCTCGTCTCTTCCAACCTGCTATCCTCCCTTTTCCACAGTCGTGAACTCCTCCTGGCTCCCAGCCTGCTCTGCAGGAGTTCGAAGTCTGTGCGCCCCCAGCACCGCGTTCTCTCTGCACACAAACCACTCCACACAGCGAGGAACAAAACTAACCTAACTGGGCCTCCAGGAGAGATGAACAGGCACACACAATGTAAAACACAACCCACTGGAGAAAGTGAGCATCGTAGTGACACATCAGTCTACAGAAAGACGGACACACGCTCAAAACCTATAGCACAACCCAGTTGGCCTGGCTATCAAAAGCAGCACACTGTTACACAAGCCAAGAAAAGATGCAGAGATAGCAACCCGAACCCCAGCCAACTCAGCACTGCAGGAATTCAAAGACAAGCAGCCCAAAGGTAAAGAGTACATATGCAGCTCAAAACAAAACCCAAATACTGAGGGATGCACCGATATAGAACACCTAAAAGTAATCAAAATACTGGCTTGAGCCAGCAAAGCAAGGTGCCCCCAGAAAAGCACCAGAAATATTTCAGCCAAACTTCACACTGCATACCGTAAAGGACACACTACTAAGAACTCGGCCACACAATCCAAAACACACACAGACATTAGCAGAATATCTTCAGCGAGAGATAGAGAGGCATACTACAACCAAAAATATAATGCAATGACACTGAAGTCTAAACAATGAAATACATGCAGGTACACAACCCAATCCAACGCAAATGCGGCAATGGATGTATTTACACCCATACACACAAACCAATCTGAAACTGGGAAACACTCATGCACAGCCCAGTTCCGTAGGAAAGTACCCTCTTTTGCCTGCTATCCATATGCATAGACTGTTTTCACTGGGATCTTGCCAGCCAGGACCCCAGTGATTGAGCTATCTCTCTTCAAATTTGGTTACCTTGGACCTTTGTGCACTGCACAATTGGCATACTGGTGCTCCCTTTTAAGTCCCTAGTACATGGTATTTGGGATACCAGGGGTTCCCCCATGGGCTGCAGCATGGATTATGCCACCCATGGGAGCCCATGCAAAATGTGTCTGTAGGCCTGCCATTGAAGCCTGTGTGAAAGGGTGCATGCATTCTTTCCCCCCAGGTCACTACACCAGGTCACTGTGAGTCACCCTTATGGTAGGCCCTTCCAGCCCAAAGGGTAGGGTGCAGGTTCCTGTGTGTGAGGGCATCCTTGCATGAGCAGAGGTGCTCCTATACAATCCAGTTCTAATGCACTGGACTTTATAGCCATTTTACACACATACTGGACACAGGTCACTGTGTCCAGCTACATAATAGTAACTCTGAACCTGGGCATGTTTGGTGTCAAACATGTTGGAATCATACCTCAATACTAATACCAGTATTGGTGACATGATTTCAATCACTATGAGGGCTCCTTAGGGGACCCCACAGTATTGATCCTACCAGTCTAACAGTGTTTATGGGCAGCCCATGCTGCTGCAACCCCTCAGACAGGTTTCTGCCCTCCTGCTGCTTGACCATCTTAGGCAGGGGAAGGCAGAACAAAGGATTTCCTGTGGGAGAGAGAGAGGCAACACCCTCTCCCTTGGAAGTAGGTGTTACAAGGCTTGGGAGAGGCAGCCTCCCCAAGCCACCGGTTTGCTTTGAAGGCCACATTTGGTGCCCTCCTTGCATAAACCAGTTTGCACCAGTTCAAGGATCCCAGGTACCTGCTCTGGCACGAAACTGGACAAAGGAAAGGGGAGTGACCACTCTTCTGTCATTCACCACCCCTGGGGTGGTGCCCAGATCCCCTCCTTCCTACAAGTTCATCACGTTCACCAAACCAATCCTGCCTCCAGAACAGCAGGATATGGAAGCAGGGCCCCTGCCTGGATCAAATTTAGTGTGTCTGAACACAACTTGCCATAACTTCACCTCTGTCATGTTATTGTAATTTGTATGAGTACGTCTCAACCACCTCAGCAAATTACATCTGAATAGACCTACTGGTAGTTGTCCGAGGGATGAATATGTCTCAGCTACCCTGGTGTCTTACTTCTGGGTAAACCTGACAAGGGGCCTGATTCAGACATCCCATCTGTCGAAATATAAATCCCATTATATCCTATGGGATTCATATTTCGGCGTGCAATATATCTGCCACCATTGTGACAGAGTAACCCCTCCACCAACCTCTAAAACAGGCCCTAGGTTACCTGTGGCATAAGTTGCCTCAGCGTGTTACATTAAGTTGGAGCTGACCGAAGTAAAAAAGGATTGAATATGGTTGCCACATTGTCGTCATACATCTGGGTCAACCTGTCTGGGTTTCTCAGGCTTCCATATTTCTCAGTTGCTTCGGCAACTGAAGTGAGAGGGCCTGATCCTTCTTTTTAGTAGGTCCCCATATATCTCAGCCACCTTGGCACCTTACTTCTTGATGTATCGGTCTAGCGTATTTCAGGGCTGAGTAAGTATCAGGGACGTCTGTGTCTTTCATCTGGGTGTACTTGAGTTGGGTTTCTGAGGTCTGAATTTGCTTCTACCTCCTCAGTCTCTCACATATGGTGTGTATGACAGTTGTATCTGACGGTTGAGTACCTTTTAGCTGTCTCAGCATTTAACATCAGGCCTGACGTGGCTGGAGTGTCCAAGACCAGAACACATCTAAGCTATCTTGGCAGCGTACATCCGTATAGATCTGAATGTAGTAACTTGCTCCTCAGTGAACCTGAAAGGACACTTGGCAACAATCCAGTGATGCAATTTGGGCCTCATTGCTGAGGTAACAGTTAAATATGGGCTATAGCGTGTATTAGTGTTATTTTTTGTTTTATTTAACACTGATCCTCTTTAGTATT
The DNA here is from genome assembly GCF_031143425.1 of Pleurodeles waltl. Taxonomy (NCBI): domain Eukaryota; kingdom Metazoa; phylum Chordata; class Amphibia; order Caudata; family Salamandridae; genus Pleurodeles; species Pleurodeles waltl. The sequence continues at coordinate 442,162,343 of NC_090443.1, read as the reverse complement.
CTTTGACCAGTTTAAGTTCCTCACACTTGTTGAACATTTTTATGAGTATAACAGTACCTCATCTCAATGCATGTGCCATACTTTTATAGGAAAGCAGTGTTATGCTTTATTTATCTGTCAAATTATGGAATGATTTCACTGTAATTTTTCAGGCTTTTTACCGTCATGAATGCAGTGGTATATATTTATGTTTCTGTTCCTACAATCAGACCTTTTTTTATTTTTTTAGGGTGTTTGGGACTAAACTCCTACTGCATTTGCCGATGCAACCTATAGTCCTGACACCCTTGATATATCTCCGTAAAACAATTGCTGTCCAGAGATTTTCATTTTTGATTTGTGTTTTGTATCATTCGAGAAGTAATGTAGCTTGGGTAGACATTGCTAATCCTTGCCAATTTTTTCTGTATGACATTGTAGGATGTGTTGCAGTGATGGTGTAATATTTCAGGAACCATGAGACCTATATATGTCATTATGGTGTCAAAACGTGGGTTTTTGGGATTAAGTAGTCTTATAGAGACAGAAAATAACTCCTCAGAGTGACCCTTCTGCCATTTTCTGAAATGGTGGCTCTATAATGATGTGTTTTAACCATCATATAGGTACATTTATTCAAATATTGTTTTTGTTTCAGGATTATGTTGATTCAGATTCGTAAACATGAGCGAAGCAGGTGGTAGCAGAGTGTCTTTAACTCCTGACAGAGTGTTACTAACTACAAAATCTGAGAATTCCTTTAACAAAGAAAAATGTGTCACATGGCAAACTAATCCGAAAGAAAAGCTAACATCAACTGCAACAGGACAGAAGAGAGTTTAGCATGCTGCAGAGTTTACAAAAGATTCACAAAAGATTGAAACTGATGGGTGAAGAGGATCAACTATTTTATCAAAGTAACAACAAGTGCTGCAAGTCATACACAATGGAAAAAAACGTGGAAAAGATGGTCAAAAAATAGCACAAACCAGTGAATCACAACAAGAATCTTAGTCTTCTGAAAAAGCGACAACAACCAAACCCAATGCCCATCCACTTAGAACATCGATGGCTACCCCTCTCCCACCTCCAACAACTGATCAGAAAGCAGAGGATCTTCAATGTGTTATCTGTTGTTTAGCCAGAACAAGGGCCAAAGGGATTGACAAAAGAACAAAGCACAGAGTATGTGAGTCTCAAAGAACAAACATGTTTTTATTTGCAGCTAGTTTATTCCAAGAGGAAGTTTTCAGCTGAGTAGCTGATCTAAACGGCGAGGTGAATGCATTTGCAGCAGATTTGTAGGCCCACCCGAACTGCATGCATGCATACATTTGTAAAATATGACTGTACAATGAGCTCCCAGCAGCAACGTAACCGACAGCCTTCAGTAAGTTTGCACTCTTTGAAATAGTAAATTAAATTTTAAAGCCACCCTGGAGTGGTGGCTATGGGTTCACACTCAGTGAGATCAGAGAAATAATGATCAACATTGATTAAACTGTATTGGTCCATAATAAAGAAATTAAGATTTTTCTGGTGAGAATATACAATGATAGAATTAATTTTTGTCAGTCTAACAAAAAGAATGAGTCACTTATGGTGTTCTCAGCTGATCTGACTACTGAAGTTCTTCCTGCCAAAATAAGATCACATGATGCAGTAAAATCAGCAGGAACCATTTTAAGAAACGCTGTGAAAGATTTAATTTTTGGACGTAATGACAAAATTTGTGATGCCCCAAAGCTCTGCAAATCATGGGAGTCAACAAGAATGCCTGCTGTTGTTTTTAATTTTTTTACATCATTGTTTAATATCAGCAAAGCAAAACTGTTACAAACTAAAGTACTTGAATTTGGTCCAGAATATGACAACATTGATGATGGCTTTGAAGATATAAGCGAAGAAGTGGAAGTCAAAGCCCTGAACCGACAGGCTAATGCCGTGCAAATTTACTGTCTCTTCCAAATCATGTTTTATGAATTACATCACAGCAAAAAGAAAACTCTGCTACACATGATAACTACTCTCGAAATCTATGACAAGTACAAAAGTAGCGAGCTAATTACTTCAATGAATAGGATTGGTGTGCCAACAAGTTATAATGACATAGTACGGAGCAGGAACTTTCCTAGCAGCTCATGCTGTGAAATATTGTGAATCCGACAGCACACTACTTCCACGTCACTTTACCAGGAAAAGAGTTACAATTGCTGCTCTTGATATTTTTGATTTTGGAGGCAGCTCTTTTTTTGCCTTGCACATTCAGCACACATGATACTGCCATGGTGCTTTTTCAAGACTGCACCAATGAAGTAGCTGTTGGAAAATAAGCTGTGTCAGCTGTAGGCATAAACAACTGAAGCTGCAAACGTATAACCCAGCTGTCTTGCCAATGTGTGCAAAATCACTAGAAGCCATCAACATATCCCTGTCTACCAGAAAGTTTCAACGTGGCTGAGGACATGGATCTTCTTCTACCTGATGCTGCGGTCTGCAAAGCTGATTTAACTGAATTTATCATATTGTTTTTGTATACACAGCTCTAAAAATAATATTTTAAATGTGTGTGCTCATCTTGAAGACCAGCCTACCCTGCCAATTTTCATCGATGAAGGTGTTTTCTGTATTGTAGCTCACATTTTTATGAGCAATCCAGTAGAATTTGATGATCTTTATCCAATGATGGGCATTTTCCACATGACAAACATTGCTTTGTGGTGTGCAGAAAGTTATCTCAGTTGATGTGGCATAGATGAGGCTCTTTTAGAGGCTCAAATCTTTAGAAGCAAAACTGTCCAGTCAGTATTGATCAGAACTTATTATGTTCATTCGTTACAAGGTATGCTCATCATATCTGAGGCTATAGAAACATTGCGTTGGAATGCTTTCTGGAACAAGAATGACAAATTAGGTTTTGCATATCTTATCCCAGAAGTGAGCAAGGCACTGGGTGCACTTCATTCCAAAGACATAATGCAAAGCCAAGTACGGGGGAAATGTTTCACACATGATAGCACTAGTGAAAAACTTTGTACATGCTGATTGTTAAGGTGATTAGGAGCTGCACATGAAGACTGTGGAGTCACTGCTTACTGTGTTTTGCAAATTCGATTGCATAAACTACCCAAGGTATAGATCCTGGTATTTGGAAAAAGTTAAGAAGCTAGAGGTGGAAAAACCACACCTCTACTAAAAATTCATCTAAAGACATTTTGTGGTGAAAGACAGAGAGGGAAGGTTCAATGCTGTGGCTACAGATATGAAACTGAAACAGACGATCCTGAGATCACAGAAAAGCTCCAAGGGAATTGTTGGGCAGACACGTAAAAGTGAATATGCTGCTTAGTGGCAGCTAGTTTACCATGAAGTCCTTTCTATTTGCAATGTTTCCAGAGGAGAGATGACAAATTCAAAATTAATGGAACATCGTGAAACTGTTCCTCTCCATGAACTTGTGGGAAAGAGAGAGGAATGTTTTAATAAACATGTTGACAGCCTTCTTCATTTCATGCAGCAGCAAGGAAACCCCTTTGAAATGTCTGAGCCTGTGCGACTACACAACTTCGTGACCAAACAATATGTGGATAATAATATAAAGGCACGTCTACTAGATGTTCTGGAACACGGATCAAAACTATATGCAGAACTGAAGCAGGAGAGGTTTGTATTGAAAGAGATAAAGATGTTTGACATAATCACTAAAGCTAAACTTCCACTCTTTAATTGCCATAGTAAGAGTTTCGTTCAACTAGCCACTACAAAACAGGTTACTAAAAACAACTTTTGCAAGCACATAGACAGATGGAAGTAGCAAAAGAAAGGGGTGAATTTATCAAGGGCATTCTGAGCGTGATCTTCTTCCAACAAATGGATTATTTGATGGAGATGCTGCAACCAAACCAGTGAAGCATAAACTTGTACAACAGCTCAAACAAAAACTTTCACCTGAAGAATTTCAATTCGAAAAGGTGTCCTCATTGAAAACTGCTATTGTTGTGAACTATATGTCACAATTGCGAATGGTCAAGATTTCATCTATGCAAAACTTCGGAGAGGTAGTTCAGACAGTTCTACAGATATCAAAGTCACTGTGCACATTGCAAGAACTGCACATTGTCTTTGACAGTTATCTTGAACTGTCTGTCTAAGAATGTCAGAGAATCAGACAAATGTCTACAAGTGGAACAATTGACCTCGCCTGCATCTAAAATTCAACGCCTAAACCTGTGCAACTCGATACATTCTGTCATCAACATTGAACAAGACGAACTTGGAGATGTTAACTTGCCAAAACATTGCTAATGTTTCATTGAACACTGAATTTCCAATTATTGCAAGTGGAATGATTGTCAATGAGGAGTTAGTGCATGCAGAGATATATTCAAAAGGTATGGGCCATATTGTTCAAGAACGTACCAGCAAATTGGAGGAAGATGACCTTTCTGTTTTGCCACATGTTGAGTGAGCTATTCGAAATGGTTCCAATCGGGTCATTGTACTGTCAAATGACACAGATGTTATTATTGTGCTTCTTAGATTTGTTGCAATTTTATAAGCCAAGGATTGTCAGAGTTATGGATACTTTATGGAGCAGGCGAGAAAAGACACGTAATCCCGCTTCATATTCTGTACAAGAAAGTTGATCCAGAGATGCCCAGTATTCTTATCAAGGCAAATATTCTTACGGGTGATGTCACTATGAGCAAAACTGAAACAAAGCTTGGAGCTTTAACTGCTGAACCTGTGAAGTTTCTAGAAGGATTTGCTGAGATAGAAGAAGAATGTGACTTTAAAGACATAGAAAAATACTTTATATGTGTGGAAAACGAGTTCTGATTGTCACACATTTGACAATCTTCGGTATAGTGAGTTCAAGAGATCAGTCCCACTAAGTGACCTTCAACCGACATCATATTCTGTGTGTGGATACATTAAAAGAGCGTTCTACTTGATCAGAAGATGTGTAAATGTTTTGGATCAGGCATATGTAGAGAAAGATCCGTTTGAATTTGGTGGGGAAGATATTGATGGGGTGATATAACCTATGAAAGTTCTAAAGCCTCTACTCACAGAACTTGCACGTTCATGTACTTGCAAAGACTGTGGTACAAAAATATGTCCCTGTCAATAGATGGCTCCTCTCAATTTTTCAACATTCTGCAAATGTACCACAAGCGGTTGGTGAAACAAATAAATAAAGTGAACTATGAAAACGTGTCTAAAACAAGAGTGATAAATATTCTTTTTTCATTTTCATATCATAAACATTGATTGGTGTATACCTAAAAGGATTCAAACCCATTATTATGTTTTTCATTCCTGTACGTGTCTTTTCTTTCTCTATTATAGCCACCATTATGGAAAATGGCAGAAGAGTTGCTCCGAGGAGTTATTTTCTGTGTCTGTGAGACAGCTTGACCCCCAAAACCTATGTTTTGACACCAAAATGAAGCATATAGGTCTCATGGCTCCTGAAATATTACATCATCTCTGCAACACATCCACCATTTTTAAAAATGCTGTCCAGAAAAATGTGGCACGATAAGCATTGTCTACCCAAGTTAAGATACTTCTTTAATGGTCCAAAAATACAAATCAAAAATGAAAATCTCTGGGCAACAATTTTTTTATGGAGATATATCAGGGAGCCGGGATTACTGCTTCAATGGCAGTTTTTGGTGTACTTTTATTGTCAGAGGAGGAGGGGTGCACATGGAAGTATCAGTTGCACCAGAGTCAGCAGCAGTTGCACAAGATAGTTATCTGTGAAGACATAGAGAGGTTTTAAGGCATGGCCAAAGTGGGCAATAGTCCAGGGCTCCCACCTTCCCAGGGGCTCCCGAGAATGTAAAGTTTTTCTATATCTCCCTTTTGTCTATTTCATTATCTTAACTTTTAACATAAAAGTCAATATTGTTCACATTGTTGGCTTGAATTAGTAGAAAATGGGATTCAAAGTTGTTCCAAACATGAGCCCCAAAATATTTCTTGCCTAGAGACACAAAAACATTTAAGATAATACTGTGAAGACGGAAGGAGAACATTTTCCATCCAGGGGTGACTTTCCTTTGCATGTCCTAGTGGAAAGTGATCAAAGTGTACTGCACTGATGAAGAATAAAATATTTTTACTTGCAAAACTGAAGGTAGACCATGTCAGTATGTAAACCGTACCATTCCATCTTTGGTGAAGTTTTTGAGTGTGCTACTTTTTTGGGTTAATTGCAAAAACAGTGATAAGGATTACAGGTGTTTCCCAAACTGTGTTCAGTGATATTCCTAATCAAGTGCTTGAGGCCATACTAAAACATATGAAGGAATTCTACATATTCCTTCAAACTCCATCAGAACTCAGAAATGTTAGGTCTGATTTTGATAGTATTGCAGGCTTCCCCAATACCGTAAGAGCTTTAGACTGCACTCACACTTACCTTGTTCCACCCCGTGCACATAATCCATAACAGGAAGATGATATAATCCCTCTACATACAGATGGTGTGCTGTGCGAGTCTCACTGTAAGTCATTGTATTGCTAACTTCCCTTCATCGGTGCAAAATTCATATATATTATGCAGTAGTAGTCTCACTTTTACCATGTTCCAAATACTTTAGGCTAGCTTTTAGGTAAGTCTTGCATTTTTGTACTTAATTATTTGAAATCTGCACTCACGTATACCTTAGTTATTTTTTTTTAATTAAAAATGCATCCCAAATATAATAATACATTACATAATAAGAAAAAGAAAAAGTATATCTACAAGGAGACTATATAAGAATATATAATTGGATATATTTGAAGAAATGTTTAAATACATCTATATGTAACTATATAGAAATATATAGATAACAGTAATATTTAAATATTCTTACATTCAATGTATATAATATCTATATATGTATTACATATATTATGTATTTTTTATATACTAAAACCTTATGTAAATATTATATGCATATAATATATCTTATGCAACATCCAGTTACTTCAGCATGCAGCTTAAACATCAGTAGCATTGGTGCTGGGCATGTGGGTGCTGTTCCCTTCAAATATTTCTTCGACCTCCTGAAGAAGAAAGAGATTCGTACTCCCATGGATTTGCAAACAGTTCACCGTAATGCATTTTGAAGACAAGTACTTTCCTCAAATGATACAAAATTTTTGGGGAAAAAGTGAACATAAATGACAGACGTTCATGGAAAACAGCAACCGAAATCACCCAAATAATTATAATTATATTTATAGAGGTGCTCATTACGACTTTGGTGGTCTAAGCAGAAGACTGCTGTCTGTGCGTGGGCCAAAAGACAGCCAGTGACGGCGGTCTCACGAGTGCTGTATTATGAGTCACAAACTGCAGACCAGCCAAAATCAGCCAAACATCTGACACCGTTGGCCTGACCGAGGGCGTGAGAGAAGCGGTTCCACCGCCACCACTGCCACGCCGGCAACATCCATCCTCCAAATTATGACCAACAAATCAGCACAGCGATCTTTGCACGGCGGTAATCCCTTTGCGGTCTGAACTACCGTGGTCAAAAACTCAACTCCACCAGAACACAACACCATATTGGACAGTACGAATACCCCACACCAGACAAACATACGCACACCTGATCCCTGCACTATAAAACACCCCCCACAAATACCCATAATCCCCTGCATTCTGAATTTTTCACAGAGAAACGGAAGAACGCACAAATAGAGGACACTGCATCTGGATACCATAGCCACCACTACACCTAACATGCAGCACACACTACACAACTGCACCCCTGCACACAACAAACGCGTCACCACTGCACACAACCACCACATACCACAAGCACACTGAACCACACAACCCCACCTCACCAAACAGCACACCCTGCACCCCTGCACATTACACACCCCACCACCTACAACACATCCACCATGTCATGACAGAAACACCCGCAATTCACAGACGAGGAGTTGAGAGTCATGGTAGACGGAATCGTCAGAGTGGAACTGCAACTGTTTGGAGCACAGGCCAGCATACATCCATAGCCAGGAAAACAGAGTTATGGCAGAGGATCGTCGACAGGGTGAAGTTGGTGGGAAACCATCCACAGACAAGGGACGACCTCAGGAAGAGGTGGAATGACCTATGGAGGAAGGTTTAGTCCATGGCAGTAAGATACCAGATAGCCAGCAACAAGACTGGCGGTGGACCCCCACCTCCTCCTCCAGAGTTAACATTGTGGGAGGAGAATGTCTTGGCCATCCTGCACCCAGAGGGCCTGGCTGGAATACCAGGAGGACTGGACTCTGGTAGGTCAACAACACTCCCCGGGCACCATGTACTCCTGCACAGCATGTACCCCCACCACCCTTACACCCCCCTCACAGCACCCTTACGTGCACCAATCCACCCTGAACCCAATACCCTCCCTTGCATGCCACACCTCCCCACTACCACTAATCCCACACAGGCCCACCAAGTGCATGAATATCTCCCACTGTAGCAAGTACTACAACTACCACAAGGCAACCCTACCCACCCTTGTATAACTGATAATTCCACTCCACATTATGACACCTGCATGTATAACCATGTCACCCCCTTCACCTACAGGATACTTGGACTGCTCACTAGTACATGGCAATGACAGCATCGATGACCACAACCTACCATAATACAAGCACACAAAAACACTATCCATCATACCTTAAACTTTTGCAGTGGTCAAGCAGCTGTCATTGTCATCACTGGAAAGCATGTGAAGGCTATGATTGCAAACAACCATGTGAACAACAAGTAAATTTCAACAATGTAACACACTTCCTCTCCATCCACAGGCGTCCCTACTACTGCCACCCAACAGAGGATGCCAGAGACAGACAGTCAGCCCCTGAAAGTAGGCCCAATTGAGGACTACAACTCTGGATGCCTGGAAGGGGATGCCTCACCTGGCCCATTCGGGATGACTGGTCAGTCCACCACCACCAGCCTCATCCTGCCCACATCTGAGTCCCCCACCTCTGTGGCTACCACAGCACAGGATACCCCTTCTCCCAAACCTGTGTCCCAAGGACAGTTCAATCTATAGTGTGCCCCACAAGGACCTGAGTCGACCCCTAACATCTAAGAGGATGAAGGTCCTGGTGTCAGTGGGAGTGGGCACACTTTGCCAGGGTCACAGGGGCAAGGGACAGTGGAAGGGCAACTGTGGGTCAAGGGATGAGGTACCAATGGGACACGACTGGCCAAGAGGCCATCTCCAGAATCTAGGGAGCATACCAGCAATCCCAGACAGGACAGGTCAAATACTGACAATCTTGCAGGAGAACCAGAGGCTGCAAAGGGAGGGAATACTACCAGGAGGCCATGCAGCAGTGGCAGGCACACAGTGCCACTGTGGCCTCCATTTGTAGGGTGCTCACTGAACTTACCAGCATCCTGAGTGCGTCCTCCACCCACCAGCAGGCCCCACCCAGTAGCCACTCAACACCTATGACATCTATATCTGCCACAGCTACTGCAATGGAGGCCCAGCCAGTGGATCCACAGGCTATGAGCACTCCTGCTTCTGCAGCTGAGGATCGCCCACACAAGTGAGGTCATCCATCCAGGCATCCTGCAGGACCTGAGCCCACGACTAACAACACCACTAGGAAGTGATATCTATCCTGAACATTCTCCCTTGTGTGCCACTGAGACACCCAGTTGACTGTCCACTTCCAAAACTCAATTTCCCCTTGGCCCTTGGATACTGGACCTGTGAAACCAACAGCTGGGCCACCTACTCTGATGTTTTCAAACCCCATGATCCCACTCCTCAGCAAATGCACTTTGAATCACAATAAACACATTTCAGCACAGTCATGGCTTACTTGTCATAATTGTCACTAGTACCATTTAGTGTGAAAGATGTACATTCAAATGCACATATAGGTGTCAATAAGTCTGACAGATGGACAGATGTGGCAGGAATGTCCAGCAGGTTGGTCATGACATTCTTCTTGCACTGTAATCCTATGCCAAGGGTGCCAACAGTCATGTCACAAAAGCAGAGTGTAAGCACACATCTGACCTAAAGATAGAACAAGATAGGGTAAAGCTTCAATTATGTCTCCCATGTTGCCCACCCGAATTCACATACAGAACATAATGCAATCCACAGGAATCATGTTGCAGTGGGGAGGGCACCACATATCTACAAGGTAGGACTGTAGGTCACACACATGCAGAGTAAAAGTACCATTCCTCATATCCAACATCTCCAACAGAAAACCTATCTTGCAATGTCTAAAACAGGAAGGTACCAGACTACAGCTTTGCTGCAGTCTTGAAACCATGCAACATGGGGACCCTATGGTGAAGTCATGCCATGCCAACAGCAAGTACCACATGGCTTTGGCAGTATAGCAGTTACACCTTCCCCGAAGGTAAGACAGCATCCCATTAAAATGCATAATACAGATGGATGGATGTAGTACACTCATATCCCCTGATGCTAAACACAAGGAGGGACAATGTCACTAGGCAGACAGGGTTAGAGGTCCTGTTACATTTAGACCACACATACCTGGCATTCAGTAGAAGAATTGCCAAATCAACTCAGTCCTAGGGTCAGCTGCATCCTCCTCATCTGCCTCCTTGTCAGATCCAGAGTCATCAGCCTTAGCCACTGGTCCAGCTGCCACTCCTCCTCATCCAACAGTGGAATGTGTCTTCTCAGGGCAAGACTGTGTAGCATGCAACATGCTACAATGATTTGGCAGACTTTCTGTGGTCTGTACTGTAGGGCATCACTGGACACATGTAGGCATCTGAATCTTGCGTTCAGTAGCCCAAATGTCCTTTCAAAGGTGTGTACCTTGTTCGGCCGTGAGCCTCATATTTACTGTCCTCTCCATCTGTTGTAGGGGGCCTCCCTGGTGTCAGGAGCCAGGGCAGGTTGGGGTAGCCAGAGTCACCTGGGTGCACAAAGGTACAAATCATTAGGGAACTATGAGAGGCATAAAGCTGACTGTGAAGTGAAGTAGCATAGACGTTAGACATAGACAGTGGTACATTTACCAATGAGCCAGGCCCTCTCTCTCTATAGTCGTGACATCATTTATGGGACACTGCTGTTCCTCAAGATGTAAAAATCATGTACAGATCCCTGAAACTTTGCTGTCACATGGGATATGTATTGGTCGGCAAGACACACCACCTGCACATTGATCGAATAGTGATTCTTCCTGTTCCTGTAGACTTGCTCATTGGCTCTGGGAGGAACTAAAACAATGTGAGTGCCATATATGACTCCTATTACATGTGTAACATGTGCAATGTCATAAAAGGCTGACTCCGCAGTGTACAGATCAGCACGTTGTGGGAACCTGATGTAGCTGTTCAAGTGCTTGAGTAAAGCATCCAGTACATCCTGTAACACAAAACTGAATATCGGCTGTGACATTCCTGCAGCCAGTCCCACTGTCACCTGAAAAGATCCTGAAGCGAGGCAATGCAGGACAGATAACACCTGTACTGTTGGTAGGATGGCATGTGGATTACGTATGGATGGCAGGAGATCTGGCTCCAAGTGGGTAAACAGTACCCTGATGGTCTGACGGTTCAGACAATACGTCTGTATTAGGTATCTTTCTTCCATGGTAGTGAGGTCAATTAGGGGCTGGTAGGTCAGTGCATTTTTCAATCTCCCCATTGGACAGTCTCTATGCATAGGACAGAACACATTTCAGGACATCTGTTACACTGTTGTTACTTAAGTACACCATAGAAGTGGTAAACAGAACAAGTCGTGTAAGATACTTGGAACCTGACACAGGGAAACAGTTAATCACAAACTACACAACTGTGACATCCTGGCTGTCAATTCCATTGCTATACTTGTCACAAGGTTTCTGTACAGAGATGGATACCAGACATAGTAAACTCGTCCCTAAGTCAGATACAGTTATCAAGGCCCATATTTATACTTCTTTAGCGCCGCACTTGCGTCATTTTTTGACGCAAAAGCGGCGCAAACTTACAAAATACAATTGTATTTTGTAAGTTTGCGCCGCTTTTGCGTCAAAAAGCGGTGCAAATGCGTCACTAAAATAGTATAAATACGGGCCCAAATGTCCACACATTGCAGATTATACATCAGACATATTGGCAGGTGACACTCACGTTATAAGTGAGTTCACATGAGTTGACATTGTACATCAAGCAACCAGTGATTAACTTCATGCTTTGACGCACTAGGATGACATAGAAATCTTAAGATATATTTAAAATGGCAGCCGCCTGTCCTGCATGCAGAGGGCAAAGGGAAGTGACCTCATTCTGCTGGCGTTAGTCATGACGGGAGGCGGACAGAACCGCAGTGCAATTCCTCATTGATTAACATTGATCTCTATGGGAAACTGGGGCCAATGCTGATCACTGTGGGTAGTGTTGGCCATGCCCGCAGTGGCTGACAATCAAGCAAGCAAGACCTCCACAGCGTGAGCTGCTGTGTTCTATATCTGGAAACCACAGTGACACGTCCTGCAGGTAATAGGGCCAAGCCTTCACCCCGGAGGAACTGGAGAAACTGGTGAAAGGGGTCCTACCCCTGTATGAACAGTTGTATGGGGCTCCAGATAAACAGGTCAGCACAATGTGGTATACTTATCAGCTAGGGTGTTTTTTGACAGCGAAAGTACGTGAACATAGACATGGTATGATTGACTGCTGGTGTTGTGTTGTATGAATGATATTGGCGTGTTGTGGACTCTGTATGAGCATGTGCTGTGTGTAGGCGACTGCTGTAGGTGTACTGTAACTATACATAAATATCTCCTTTTGTCTGTGTCTCCCATGCAGGTCAGTGGCCATCAGAAAAAAGGGTTATGGAGAGCCATCACCAAGTAAGTGCGGACCCTGGGGGTCCATAGCCGGCGGAGCACCCACTGCAGAAAGCAGTGGGAAGACCTGGAACGCTGGACATGGAAGATTACAGAGGCCCAGATGGGAGCGTCCTCCCAACAAGGAAGGGGTGCCCGTTAGACTGTGACCCCACTAATGGCCCCCATATTGGCAGTGGCCTACCCAGAGATAGATAGGCACTTGAGGGCAGCACAGCTGAGGTGTTTGTACATTAGATAACATCATAGTCCTGGCTATTACTTCCACTGTTTAGAAGTGGTGTGAGTTAGCTTTTAAACACCATGCAAGCAGTAATTTGTTGGTGCTATACCTCCTTGTCCAGTGACACACTCCTATGCTGAGTGATTTCCAAACCTTATTTCCCAATCCCTGAGCCTGCTTTAGATAGCCAATGTTATCTAGTTAGGGCTGATATTGGGTAATAAGTCCAGTCAGTAGGGAACTTCTGCTGTGAAATAATTTCATTCTCAATGGACTTCTGTACATCATGAGTCCTTTACCAACCTGTCCAATATTTTGTGTGCAATATACCTACTCAGGACATATGAAAAACAATGTGTCAAAAGTGTCAGATTGGTAAGTATATGTGGGTAATTGTCAACACCAGAGCAATACGCGCTCTATTGGCGACAAGAATGCAAAAACCCAGCACTCTCAAAACAAAGTAATTTATGCATTGTGCTGATATGTTGTGGTTTAACCTTTTGCATTGCAGAGTTCAATCCTGAAAATGTATTTTTAATATGCTTACAAATACTGTTCCTTTGCAATGTATTGCTGCAGGTTTTCAGAGTGTGTTAGGGTGTGGCCCCTTTCCAGGTCCTTCCAGAGACTTTCCCTGCAACATGCCTGGGCGTGGTTCTGGGCTGGGCCAAGACTCTATAAAAGAGAGCCAGCCCAACTCCCAGTGCTCACTATTCAGAGGTCCCGGTGCAGAGCAGCAGCTTCCTTGCGCGCTACCATTTCTTGACGTTTATATGGTAGTTTACAAATAGGCAAGACGCGCAATTTATTTAATGAAGGTTTGACTTTGTTATTCATTGCGCGCTACCATTTCTTGGCATTTACATGGTGGCTTAAGAATCGGCAAGACGAGCAAATCGTTTTATGGTGTTTAAACATTGTTGTCCATTGCGCGCTACCATTTCTTGACATTTTACATGGTGGCTTAAGAATCGGCAAAAGAAGCGCGATTCGTTTAATTGTACTTTGATCTTGTCATTTATTGTAAGCTGTTATTCCTTGACATTTACATTGTGTTTTACGAATCGGCAAGACGCGCGATTCGATTAATGATGATTTGACTTTGATATTCATTGCGTGCTACCATTTCTTGGTATTTTATATGGTAACACTCGAATTGGCAAGACGCACGATTCTCTCCTTGAGTTTAATTCATGTTGTTTATTGTACGCTTTTATTCTAAGATATTTATTATGTAATATTCGAGTTGACAAGTTACGTGATTTGTTTCCTGAATCCATATTGTGTTATTCATGGTGCACAATCCTTTTAAGGTCTTTACTATATATATATACATCTGCAATATGCGCAATTTGTGTTAAAACATTTTAAGAGTACAAAGAAGGCCAGAGTTTCTAAATGCAATATTGTATGGTCCTAGTATACATTCTCAAAACAGGATTTATATGACTTGTTTAAAATTTAGTCAGAATGTTTTTTCTGATTCTCATATAAAGGAAAGTACTTGAATAAGAAAGTTTAAATTTAATTCATCTTGATTCCCCTACAGGTATCCGGCCATCTTGAAACTTAGTCATTTTAAACTTAACTCTTAGATTGTTCGTGTTTTCAGAGTGACTAGGCTTAGAATCATAGTCTAGTATTGATTTCAGGAGATATTATTTTCATATTGTGTGTTCTAACCTTTTTCTTACTACAGGTCTCCTTCCCAGCTGTTCCCTTCCTAATCCCCTCTTCCCCTCTTGGACTCTCTCAGTCTCTGTGATTTATCTATCAGAGTCTTGGAGCTGTTCAGTGGTGGACGTGTTGGGAACGTACACAGACCCCGAGGATCTGGTGACTCTGACAGTAATTGGTAGTTTTTACCACTGTAGAACGACTGATGACATACTGCAGCATTTCCAAACTAGTCATTTAGTTGGAATTAAGAGGTAAACGCTTGCATATTGGCTTATGTCTTTATGATCAATGTTTAAGGACAATGCTTTATAGCCATTCCTTGCCATGCCAGAGGAGGAGTATATTACTTGTTGGTATGTGTATTAGATGGGTAGTTATTGACCCTTTCATCCCTTTCTTTCTCTCCCACCCTTTTTCCCTGTCCTCTTCTATCCTTGTGTACATCAGCATCATCAGGGGAAGAAGAAAGGGCACCGGCGAGCGGGGAGGCTGCAGTGGAGGGCAAGAGGAGCACCATAGGTGAGACCGGTACAGCATCATCATCTTCGGATTCCTCTTCCAATGGAAGCTCCCTGGCAGTGGCGGACCCATCTGGGTCCATTCCAGCACCATCCTTGTCCGCCACCCCCTTACCAGCACCACCCTCACTGTAGCTCCCTTCCAGTTGCCAGTGCCCACTCACCAAGGAGGGTGGGCGTCTCCTTCGCCTCAGGTACCTCTGCCTCTACCCACGTCAGCCTTGCTGCCCTCAGTAAGGAGGTCATTGACCTCCTGAGGTCCATCTCTGTGGGGCAGTCAACCATTGTGAATGTCATCCAGGGACTGGCATCCCAGATGGAACAAAGTAATGCCTACCTGGAAGGCATTCACAGTGCCTTGGCTGGCCTGCAGAGATCATTTCAGGCTCTGGCCTCCCCTTTGATGGCAGCCAGTGCCCCTTCATCTTTCATCCCCCCTCCAGCTACCTTGCCCAATCCACCACCCATCACCCATCCAGAGAACACATACAGACCAGCATTCACCCACAACAACTGACAAGGTGTGCAAAGACAAACACAGGCACCACAGGACACACCACAAGCATGTACATAGTCAACACACACCTGCAGACATGACTACAGCCACTCCCTACATTGTCTCCCCGCCACCTCCTCCATCACAGTCACATCACCACTCACACCTGCCATCACTACACCAATACTCCCTGACACTCCCTGATCCTGCCACCAGTCCTGTCATCCCCACAGACAGCACAAGGGCAGACCAGAAGACATCCACCCAACACATCACACCTGCACATCCACCACAGCCATCATGACCACATGCAGCACATCCACCTTACTTGCAGCCACCACCTCAAAATACACTCACACATCTTACATAACTTCTCACTGCATCTCTTCCCTCCTCCTCCCAAAAAACATAAATCCGTTCACTCTCCCACCCAACTTACACCCACCACACACAAGCATACATTGTACACACCTGCATCCACATCCGGCACACCAACACCTTCTACAAACACTCCCTCTACTTCCACTCCTAAACCTTTCACCCATGACCACCTCGTGTACCTAAAAAGATTTTCCTTGCCAGTCTTGACCTGTTCCCTGCTCCTGTCCCACCCCATGATCCCCCTAAGCGCCATGTCTCTGTGCTTCAACCCAGACCTTCCACCTCCCAGTCCTCCCATTCCCCTCCCCCTGCAAAGAAACCACCCCCTCCAAAGGCTAAGGTCCCTACTCCTTCCCCAAAATCCAAACCCCCTCCCCCACAATTGAAATCAAAGCCTAAACCCCCATCCGAAATCCAAACCCAAGGACCCCCCTTCCAAGCCCAATCCCCCCCACCCTTGAGTTGTCTGCCTGCCTACCCCATTAATGCCCCTGCCATGAGGAGGCCAATTTGCAGTCAGGAGTCAGGTTGGAGGCATGTGACTGTGCCCTATGTGCCTGGGGCACATCAAACATTTGGACTGGCCAGTAGACCTCATTTGTATATAGTTTTAATTATGTATTTGGATTTTTCATACATCTGCCCACTTAGCTGTGGATGTGTAGTTTGAGACACTGCTCTGGATTTCCTTCAACATGGTTGTGTTATATCTGTATACTCTGATGTTAAGGCTGTATGTGTATGGGATGTACTTGTGTTGCTGCATGCGCTGGGTTGATGACTTGTGCCATGTCCTTGTTGTGATGTGTTGTTAGGGTCGTGTGTGGAATTGTTTGGCAGTGGTGTGTGCATCCGTGTGTATAGTGATGCATCTGTGATATCCTTTGTATGTTGGTTGGACGTGGAGTGTCACCTGAGGCCTTGTTTGGATGTCTGTACTATATACTGTATATGATTGTGTGTTGTTGCTACATATTGCTGCCAGTATGTGTTGTTGGGTGGAGTTGTTCGATGTGCCTTTCTGTCAATGTGTTTGTGTGTTTGTGATGTTGTTGTTGTTGTGTGATTGTTGGGTGTTTTGTATGGATGTGTTTGACAGTAGCGGTGATGTGCGTGTGCGGTGTGCTGTGTGAATGGCACGTGTCTGTTGGCCGTGGTGTGTGTATTTTGCATACGTTTTTGTGTGGTTAATGTCTGCGTGTGTGTTCGTAGATGTGTGTGTTGATACGGGTGTTTGCGTGCGCGTGTGGCCGCCCGTGCTGGGTGTGGATGTTGTGTGTGGGTGTGTAATACTGCCCTTCCCTCTAGTGGGTGCTAGGTGGGAGTACTTTCAGTTGTCGTCTTCGTTGTTGTCGCTGGTCCTGTTGGTGTATGCCGAGATACAGCAGTGGGAAGTCTTCCAGTTCGGGTTCCATGGCGGATGTGTCTGTGTACCTGAGGTGAGTGTCTTCTTTTATACTGTCAGTTTCCGCCAAGCTTTTCGTTGTGGTGGCACCGCCCCGGAAATAATGTCAGTCTGCTGACTCGTAATATGGTGGGCGGTGAATTGGTTACCGCCGTCCTGGTGATGGCTACCACCGTCAGAGGCTGTCCGACTGCACTGCCGGTACTGTCGGTGACTTGGGTGTGTTGCGGTTGGATCACCGCTGTGGTTGTAATATGGCGGTCTGCACCACCGGCCTAATGCGATCGCTGGCGTGGCGATCCAGTGACTGCCAAACTCGTAATGAGGGTCATAGCGTTTACTACCCCTGATGAGGCATCAAAGCACTTTTCAGTGAGTAGCAAACTACTCCAGGACCCAAAAAGAATTAGTGGTGGATTAGTCTAGGAAAATCTGACTTAATTTGAGCAATGGACATGCAAGTCTATTAGCTGGATTGAATAGAATTATGGAGGGATAGAAGAGGGAAGTGACTAGAAAGTGTTATTTGGGAGATCATAGTAGTAAGATGAGGTTTGGGATGAGTAAAACGAGAGATGAAGGAGGGAAGAGTATCTAGAAATGGATTAGGGAGATCATACTAGTAAAACAAGGTTTAGGATGAGTCGAAGGAGGGATACATGAAGGAAGAATTTAGAAAGGTTTTTTTTGGGGATCATAACAGTAAAATGAGGTTTGAGGTGATCCAAGGAGGGATGGAGGAGTCTAAAAAGGGTTATTTTGGAGATCATAGTAGTAGAATGAGGTTTGGGATGAGTCAGAGAGTGGAGGTAGAGGATATATTGAGAGAAACATAGAGTGAGACATAGAGTTGTGCATTGGAGAGAGTCAACATTTTCTTCTTCTTCTACAGTAGGAGTAAAGTCATAAACATTTAGGGCCAGATGTATGATTCTGGCCCATTGCGATTCGGTAATTGCGATTTTTAAGAAATCGCTATTACCGACTCGCAAAGGGCCATGTATCACATTTGCGAATCGGTAATAGCGATTTCTTAAAAATCGCAAATGCAATAACCGAATCGCAAATTGCAATACTGGCCCCATTCGCAGCTATGAGCCTGTTGGCCCATAGCTGCAAATTTTTTGCATTTCCAAAATTGCGATTTCTGAACCAAAAAGCACAATTTTGGAAATGCAAAAGGGCAGGGTGCTGGGGGCCTAAGGCCCCCTCTCCTGCACCCCAATTATTTTTTTTTTAACATGTTAAGTACACACATCCCAAAAAGGCATGTGTGCTTTACATGTTACATTTAAAAATGCAGTTTTACAGCATTTTTTATTTTTGCACCAGGTTACCACCTGGTTGCAGACCATGGTATTTTGCATGTGCAAAATACCATTCTGTGAAAAATCGCAATTTGCGATTTTTTGCAGAATTGCCTTGCGACCTGGATTTTGCGAATCGCAAATTGCGATTCGCAAAATCCAGGTCGCAAAGCAAAAAATCTCAATTTTTGCGATTTCTCTTTTGTGGTCTGCGAATGCCTTTGATGCATTGCAGACCACTATTTTGCACTCGCAAACGGCCGATTTTGCCATTTGCGAGTGCAATATTTTTTTATACATCTGGCCCTTAGATACATAAGTACACAGAGAGGGTTTACATGTATAAGGAAGATAATATATCAAGACTTAAAGCTGTATATTATAAACTCAGACTTTCAAGTGTTGCTGTACTTTAAGCTAATTTATTTGTGTATTTTACTAAGAATGTTTTTAATTTCAATATTTCAATAGTGAAGCACTTGTTGATAAAATAGTTATTATAATATTTACATACTGTGATAGATAAATAGAACAGAGACCCATAAGCATCTAATCAAAAAACTTATATGAAAACTATGCAATGACCTAAATACATGTTAAGCATGGAATAATGTGTGTGTGTGTGCGCATATAAATATATATAATTTATGTTTTTTGTGTTTTTAATATATATTCTTTAGGTCTGCTTAACAAACATATATATTACTTATGATTAATATAGTTAATACACTGTGGGGCTTATTGTGACTTCGGCAGATGGGTAGGTTGCCGCCAGTGTGGGAGGCCTCTCCACCAGACCCATTACGATTTTTCCACTAGGCCAGCAGGTGCAAATACAGTTTCCGCCTGCTGGCCCAGCAGGAATCGACCTACAGCATTGTCTCCGACTCATAATAGAGCCACCGGCAATGCTGTAGTGTAGGGTGCACCAGAACCCATTGCAATGTTCACTGTCTGCAAAGCAGAGAGTGAGCGTTGCTGCAGGGTTTTGGCAGGGGAGCCCCTGCACTGCCTATCCCAAGTGCTTGGGCCCCCTTAGGGCACCTTGCACCTTGCACCGCATCTCTGCCAGCCTTTTCATGGTGGGTTACTGCCATGAAACTGCTGGCGGAAAAGGGGGACCGCCAGCACTGCCAGACAGTTGTGTAGGTGAAATCTGGCAGTGCTGGTGCTCCGACCAGGGTTCTACCGCCACGGTCGTAATATGGCACTCAGACCGCCGCATTGGTGGCGGTCTACATCCAAAGTGTCACCAGCAATGCCGAGCGTCCACTGCTGGAGCGGCGCGTGATGTCGGGTGCAGACCCCAGCTCCAATAATCCAAAAGTCTCTAAAAGAGATGCACGCACTCTTGGAGTAATTGCAGTGCTTTAGTCTCTGAAATCCCGCGTCCGCAATGTGTTTCATCACTAAAGCCTTGTTCACACATGGGGTGGTTGTGCTCCCTATACCTCATATACATTTCGTGACTGTAGGAAGGTAGCCTCTTTCTAGCCTTGTTGCCCCCACTTTTGCCCTGTTTGTGAGTAAATGTCAGGGTGTTTTTACTGTCTCACTGGGATCCTGCTAGCCAGGGCCCAGTGCTCATAGTGAAAACCCTATGTTGTCAGTGTGTTTGATATGTGTCACTGGGATCCTGCTAGCCAGGACCCCAGTGCTCATAAGTTTGTGGCCTATATGTGTTCCCTGTGTAGTGCCTAACTGTATCACTGAGGCTCTGCTAACCAGAACCTCAGTGTTTATGCTCTCTCTGCTTTCTAAATTTGTCACTGCAGGCTAGCAACTAAATTTACCAATTCTCATTTGCACACTGGTACACCCATATAATTTCCTTGTATATGGTACTGAGGTACCCAGGGTATTGGGGTTTCAGGAGATCCCTATGGGCTGTAGCATTTCTTTTGCTACCCATAGGGACCTCAGACAATTCTTACACAGGCCTGCCACTGCAGCCTGAGTGAAATAACGTCCACATTATTTCACAGCCATTTTTCACTGCACATAAGTAACTTATAAGTCACCTATATGTCTAACCCTCACTTGGTGAACATTGGGTGCCAAGTTACTTAGTGTGTGGGCACCCTGGCACTAGCCAAGGTGCCCCCACATCGTTCAGGGCAAATTCCCCAGACTTTGTGAGTGCGGGGACACCATTACACGCGTGTACTATTCATAGGTCACTACCTATGTATAGCGTCACAATGGTAACTCCGAACATGGCCATGTAACATGTCTAAGATCATGGAATTGTCACCCCAATACCATTCTGGTATTGGGGTGACAATT
This sequence comes from Pleurodeles waltl, assembly GCF_031143425.1. Taxonomy (NCBI): domain Eukaryota; kingdom Metazoa; phylum Chordata; class Amphibia; order Caudata; family Salamandridae; genus Pleurodeles; species Pleurodeles waltl. The sequence goes on along the minus strand of NC_090443.1, from coordinate 442,141,198 downwards.
CCATGACCCCCGGGTCTCTAACACAGAACCTGGTACTGCCAAACTGCCTTTCCGGGGTTTCCACTGCAGCTGCTGCCAACCCCTCAGACAGGATTCTGCACTCCTGGGGTCTGGGCAGCCCCGGCCCAGGAAGGCAGAGCAAAGGATTTCCCCTGAGAGAGGGTGTTACACCCTCTCCCTTTGGAAATAGGTGTGAAGGGCTGGGGAGGAGTAGCCTCCCCCAGCCTCTGGAAATGCTTTGATGGGCACAGATAGTGCCCATCTCTGCATAAGCCAGTCTACACTGGTTCAAGGAACCCCCAGCCCTGCTCTGGCGCGAAACTGGACAAAGGAAAGGGGAGTGACCACTCCCCTGACCAGTACCTCCCAGGGAGGGGAGGTGCCCAGAGCTCCTCCAGTGTGTCCCAGACCTCTGCCATCTTGGATTCAGAGGTTTAGGGGGCACACTGGACTGCTCTGAGTGGCCAGTGCCAGCAGGTGATGTCAGAGACCCCCTCTGATAGGCTCTTACCTCTCTTGGTAGCCAATCCTCCTTTCTTGGTAGCCAAACCTCCTTTTCTGGCTATTTAGGGTCTCTCCTCTGGGGTATTCTTCAGATAACTAATGCAAGAGCTCACCAGAGTTCATCTGCACTTCCCTCTTCGACTTCTGCCAAGGATCGACCGCTGACTGCTCCAGGACACATGCAAAACCGCAACAAAGTAGCAGGACGACTACCAGCAACGTTGTAGTGCCTCATCCTCTCGACTGTTTCCTGGTGGTGCATGCTCTGTCTGCCTTCACCCTGCACTAGAAGCCAAGAAGAAATCTCCAATGGGTCAACGGAATCTTCCCCCTGCTAACGCAGGCACCAAAAGACTGCATCACCGGTCCTCTGGGTCCCCTCTCATCTTGACGAGCGTGGTCCCTGGAACACAGGAGCTATATCCAAGTGACCCCCACAGTCCAGTGATCCTTCAGTCCAAGTTTGGTGGAGGTAAGTCCTTGCCTCCCCACGCTAGACTGCAAACCTGTGTACTGCGTGATTTGCAGCTGCTCTGGCTTCTGTGCACTTCTCCAAGGATTCCTTTGTGCACAGCCTAGCCTGGGTCCCCAGCATTCTGTCCTGCAGGGCTCAACCCTCTGAGTTGGACTCCGATGTCGTGGGACCCTCCTTTGTGACTCTGAGCTAGCTCTGGTTCATGAATCTTTTAAGTGCCTGCTCCAGTACTTCTGCGAGTGCTGCCTGCTTCTGTGGGGGCTCTCTGAGTTGGTGAGTGCCCCCTCTGTCTCCACCTCGAAGGGGTGACATCCTGGTCCTTCCTGGTCCCCAGCAGCACCCAAAAACCTCTACCACAACCCTTGCAGCTAGCAAGGCTTGTTTGGAGTATTTCTGCGTGGAAACACTTCTGCAACCTTCAGCATGCCGTGGGACATCTTCCATCCAAAGGAGAAGTTCCTAGCTCTCTTCGTTGTTGCAGAATCCTAGGTTTCTTCCATCTAGAGGCAGCCTTCTTGCACCTTCATCAGGGGTTTCCTGGGCTCCTGCCCTCCCTGGACACTATCGCGACTCTTGGACTTGGTCCCCTTGCCTTGCAGGTCCTCAGGTCCAGGAATCCGTTTTCAGTGCTTTGCTGGTGTTTGTGTTTCTTGCAGAATCCCCCTGTCACGACTATTGTGTCCTATTGGGGTCTTGGGGTACTTTACTCCTACTTTTCAGGGTCTTGGGGTGGGGTATCTTGGACACCCTTACAGTCCCAGCGACCCTCTACAAGCTCCCATAGGTCTGGGGTCCATTCGTGATTCGCATTCCACTTTTGAAGTATATGGTTTGTGTTGCCCCTAGACCTATGTTCACCTACTGCATCCTATTGTAATTCTACACTGTTTGCATTACTTTTCTTACTATTACTTACCTGTTTTGGGTTTGTGTACATATGACTTGTGTATATTACTTACCCTCTAACTGAGGGTACTCACTGAGATACTTTTAGCATATTGTCAGAAAAATAAAGTACCTTTATTTTTAGTAACTCTGATTTTCTTATATTGTGCTATATGATATAAGTGGTATAGTAGGAGCTTTGTATGTCTCCTAGTTCAGCATAAGCTGCTTTGCCATAGATACCTTCTATCAGCCTAAGCTGCTAGAAACACCTCTATTCTACTAATAAGGGATAACTGGACCTGACACAGGGTGTAAGTACCACAAGGTACCCACTATAAGCCAGGTCAGCCTCCTACAGTGACCAAGAACATCAAAAGAGGACTGGTGAGTACAGATGTCAGTAGTTGTACATAAACCAAGCAGCCATCTGAAAATGTGAAAGAAATTAAATAAATGCATACTTTGCAATATGTGTGCAATTCATCTTCCAAATAATTATTCTACACTAAAGCAAATAAAATAATATCCACAAAAGTAATAGCTTCTCAAACTTAATAGCATTTCAAAATCCAAATTGAGCGCCCAATATCACACAATAAGTGGACATATATAATTATACTGTTCAGTGGATAAAATCAATAATTGTACTCAACAATGAAACACATTTATGGTAAAAGCTCTAAGGTAACAGTTATATAATGTAACCCAAGTAATAGAGGATATTGCAGTCATTACAAATCAAGCATCCCATATTAAGTAAACTTAGATGTTCAATCAATAAAGACAATATTTGTCTATATGAATCATATCCATTCATTGTAATAATGCCTTAAGGTAATAGTAGTGTAATGCATTCCAAGTAGTGTAGCACAAGGATTTGATCCATTTCGAGAGCAGTCCCATCTATGCGGGCTTCTTAGAGTCTTTTTATTAGAGTGTCATGGTCAACTGTGTCAAAGGCAGCTGAGAGGTCCAAGGGAAGGAGTGCAACGACCCTATTGTGGTCTACTTTGTTTTTAGGATCATTGCAGATGGCAATGAGGACAGATTCTATGCCTCTTCCTTGGTGGAATCCTGTTTGGTAGACTGAAAGTATGAAGTTATCTTCAATGAACTGTGACATCTGGGTGAATGCTGCTCTTTCTATCAGCGTGCCCTGGAAAGGCCCATTTGTAATTGGTCTGTAGTTGCTGGGGTCATGCGGGTCCTGGAATGTTTTCTTTAATATTTGGCATATGTATGCTTTTTTTAGGTCTTCAGGAAAGATTTCCATAGTTAAATAACTATTGATGTATGCTTCTTACTGGTGTGACAGCTGAGGTAGTTAAAACATGATTTTTGAATATCTGTGGTGATGGGCAGAAGCCGGCTGGCCTGCTTACTGTGACCAGATCCATATATTCACTTGGTGATATTTGTTGTAAGGAATGCAGAGATGGGACTAGCCTACTCTTGGAGGGGAATTTTTTTAATGGGTTGGTGCTGGAGGTTTTCCTTTGTTTTACATCGGAGTCCAACATGTCTGCCTTGGTTGTGTAATGATTTGCCAGTTTGTCAGTGAATTCTTGAGTAATGAGATGAGTGCCTTCCGTACAGTAAGGTTCATGAAATTCATTGGGAATTGTATTTAATGTTTTTATTTGCACATAACATACTTAGACTTGCTTCTAATCACATTCAAATATAGATCTTTGCTTTATGGTAGATTAATAGACAGTGAACTATGATATGATTATTCAGAATAGACTTAAATTCATTATTATGAATCTCTTAATAATGTGAGATCTTGCTACTTACAATGCCATGTATAAACACGACAGTCAATGCAGTTCAAAAAAGACAGTTATAACTTAACATGTAAAGGTGAAGTTTGAATTAAAAAACCCTTACTATGGACATTTGGGACAACCAACAACAATAACCTTTCATATGTTGATCAAATAATCATTGCGTCCCCACAATCTAGAGTGAAACACTCAATTGATCTTTATATAGTGACACACGTCACCCAGTTATATTGTGATAATTATATTGTGAGAGTAATTCACTCTGCCCAAGTGGGCTTGGATCATTGTGCTCAAAGTTCCCATAATTTAGATGACCATGTATTATATTGGGCCTGGTGGTTACTGTGATGTATTGATATTTTTACATAATCCATGGTTCACACATTTTGGTTAATCATTTTAACATATACGGGATCCCATCCAATTTTCTCACATTGTTCAGACCCGAAGTGCTGCTATTTTTCTATGTGATTTAATCTTCTCCATGGAGATCAAATGTTCATGGTCAACTTTGTTCACTGTCAAAAACATAACTGTAAAACTGTAATCCCCACCCAAAATATTAATACAAAACACACACACACATATATATAGATTACCTACTGGTGGTTGTGCTGGTAGGTAGTTATAGTTAGGATCTAGTATCCATAGGAAGAGCGTTTTTTGTTTTGCCAATAACTTTGGTGCCGCTTCACAAATCTTCACAATATTTTCAGAACTTATACTTCAGTGGGTTCAGTTGCTGTCTTGGAAGTTTCGGGGTGAGCCATGAAGTGGGGGCCAAGAATAAGAGGGTTGGTCCTAAAACACAATTTCCCAGCCTTTTGTTTTCTTTGGTCCCTGCATGGGCCAGGTTTCAGGGGCACTAGAGATTGAAAAAGGATGGGGGTGCGTGGGGCCCCGCTCCTAGGGGTTACATTAGCCCGATGACCACCACCTCCCAGGGCTAAATCTTTAGTTAAAATGAGGGAGGCTTATATGGCCTCCCTGAGGCAATTTCTTCGAATGAAGGGGGGCACATGCCCCCCCCCAGCCTCAGGGTCCGCACCTCCCCAGGGCAGAATCTTTATTTAACATGGGAGAGGCTAATATGAACTCCCTCACAGCCCATGGGTCTGGCACCTCCCCAGAGTTAAATATAGAATTTGTGTGGAAAGGCCCATGCAGCTCCACCGCACCCCTCACACAGCACTAGGGACCGCCACCTCCCTGGTGCAATTTACTCTAATGAAGGGGGGCCGCCACCTCCATGGGGCTGAAAAAAGAAAATGAAGGGGGTCCATCGCGGATCCCTGAGGACCACCATCTCCCTGGGGCTAAATTAAAGGTTGGAGGGGAGCCGTGCTGCAGCCCTCGTGGAGCCATGCATGGCCCTGGGGACCGCCACCTCACATGGCTGGCTCCTGCTATGTCTCTGGGGTACTCACGCCCTAAGTTAACTATAACTCGGGGCCTTGTCCTGCACTGCTAATTATCCCTGATGTTACAGCACTCATGACAACTTTTATAATGTCAATAAGAATATCAATGACACATTAGCAGTCAAATTATTGAACAAATAATTGTGAATGGCGGGGCGCAAGTTATAGTTACCTTAGGGCCGAGTTATAGTTATTTAAAATAATTCTAACTATAACTGATTAATTTCTATGGTTTTGTGCGAGTAAATTCAGAACCTAACTATAACATCCCTGTAACCTTTGTTTTTTATGTGAATTTCTATGTTTTTTTAATTTTGTGTCATAACTATAATATCCCTGTGACCTTTGTTTTTTCAGTGAACAAATATACATCTATATATATATATATATATATATATAGATATATAAATCACCAAATGACTGCATGTGAATTGCGTGCTCTTGCTGCCGGTGCCGATGAAGGAGTTAGCGGCCACAACTCCTATAAAATTTCTCACCAAAGTAAATCATCGCACTCCAGGAAGTTCTTATTCCAGCCTTTAATTATTTCATAAACAGTGCTTCCACCACATACATATATATATATATATATATATATATATATATATATGTTCACTGACAAAAGCAAATTTGTCAGTGATAACATTAACGTTTTGAACTACAAAAACACAGAAATTCACCAATGATAGCTGTCAATGCTAACTTGCACCGCGCTTATGACCTCACATATGACATCACAGATGACATCTCAAATGACATCATTGATGACATAACTGCGAACATCATCTGATGAGTGTGTAGGTTTGTTTTAAAGTTTAGGATTTTGCTTAATATGAAGGCCAAAGTGAATGAAAGGCAATCATTACTGTTATAAAAATTGAGATAATTATTATTTTCCTAGTGGCCAATTTTCATGTCCTCCAAATAGTAGTTTTTGTTGCGCACCACTAGGGCAATTTTTCATTTCGTTGCAGAGAGCTGCATTCGAAATATGTTTTTTGTTTCGCTTGTTTGGCCAGTTTTATTTTGCAAACCAGAGAGCATGCAAAGAAAATTGGTGTAAATTAAGATGTATTCTACTTGTTATGTATTTGTTTATGGGTTTCCATTAGCATGTGACCATAAATGGGTCTTTCAGTTGTTCATGTAGTAAATCTGAAATTTTGCATATGCAATCTAGTTTATTTTTCAGCTTCCTTGCTACTTTTAGTAGTATTGTGCTACAAGATATCACTAAGTTGAAAATACTTATAACAACATTTACTTACCCTACTTACCTGCAGTACCCCTCAGAATCACATGTAATACTGCCAAGTTTCAGAAAAACCTAGCCAACAGTTTTTATGCAATACGAAATACAAAAGTCTATGGAAAATGCATTGAATTCAAAGCCCATTTTGCCCCCCCTTTTTCCTTTGCACCCCCTTGACCAAATGCCTCAAACCTTTCAGTCCTCCTTAAATGATATGGGGACAGCAGGTCTGCAAAGTTTTCACAAACAATTGTCAAATGGGTGCAAAGTTATAAAGGGACAAAATACAGAAAAATCTCTAACTCATATTCTTTTCACAACAAATCAGTAATGATTACTGGCACTTGTGGGGCGTTCTAGAAATTCACTTTATTGATTCAACATCTAAAACATTTTGCCACTCATTACGACCCTGGCGGTCGGTGTTAAAGCGTCGTTAATACCGCCAACAGGCCGGCGGTAAAAAAAATGGGATTTTGACCCTGGGGAGAGCCACTTTAACACTCCGACCGCCAGGGTGGTAACGGCCGCTGGGCTGGAGACTTTGGTCTCCAGCCCGGCAGCCGTCACAATCCCACCCTCGAGATTATGACCCGGCTTACCGCCATGGTTTTTGTGCCAAACTTACTGCCACGAAAACCATGGCGGCAGGCACTATCAGTGCCAGGGAATCCCTTCCCTGGCACTGATAGGGGTCTCCCCCGCCCCCTCCCCAGACTCCTCCCCCTCCCTCTCCTGCCCCCGCAATGTACACACTCACACGCGCACCCATATACACACATGCACACATGCATACCCACCACCACCCACACATGCACACATACATACCCACACACCGCAACACACACCAACATATCTTGTCGCACACATGCATTCACAACACACAACATACACACACATTCAGTCATTCACACACGCATTCAACGCGACTTACACCCGCATGCACGCATTCAAAAACATACACACAACATCCCCCACATACACACAACACCCCCCACCCCTCTATCCTGTTGGAGAACCCGACTTACCTGCTTGCAGGGGGTCCACCGCTGGAGACAGTCCGCAGCGCTGCTGTCAGCAGCAGAGTCCACCAGCAAAACACCACCAGGCCGTATCATTGGTCATGATACGGTTGGCGGTGTTTTGCTGGCGTGGCGGTGCTGCTGTCAGCAGCGCCGCCTTGCCGCCGTCCACTGCCATGACCGTCAGCGGTATTCCGCCAGCATTCTGGCGGTATACCATCGGCGGTGATAATACAGGTAGACGGCTGGTAGCCACAGCAGTGGCATATTGGCGGCCATCACCGTGGCAGTAAGCGGCAGTTACCGCTAAAGTCATAACGAGGGCCTTAGACTTTCTGCCTTTTTCAATGTGAATAAGCAAACTAATGCACCGCCCGTTGTCGCTGATTATCGATCATTGACATAGAAAACAAATTTCATTAATCACAGAAATATATGGACACATGTGTACATACGTATTTAGCAATTTTACTATGGAATAAATAAATATATGTGTGTGTGTGTATTTATAAATTTACCCAGCTTTATATAAATACAAATTTGTACATATATATATATATACTCACACATATTTGTGCATAGATATATATCTACCTAAAAATATAATAATAGATTTTTCAGAATAGCAAAACGTATTTTATAAAATCAATACCATTTTTAGATTTTCAGGTGACAGTGCTCACCTCTGAGTACCTTGGCTACTGCATCATCAGGGCACATCGAACAAATGTTACAACGCAGCACATAATTGCAAGAAAAAGCCTTAGGCTTACTGAAAAAGGTCATTTCGATCTCTACATGTTCCAGGTGGTAATGTGTTTTACTCCCCTCCAAAAAGGTTTGCTGCATAATCATTTTATGTTGTATGACACATAATGCTGCAATTACACTTCGAGTCCCACGTCCACCAAAATTAGATATTTTGCCGGAGGACAGTAAGTCAGACTTACCAAGAAAATCAACTGCATCAAGGAAATCATGGATAACAGGTTCATGCTTCGCTTACTACCAAATACATTAATGTAGCTTAAAGTAAAGATGCCTCAAAATCTTCATGGTCAAATTGTGAAAAAATAAACATTGATCTGCAATCAACTTGTTACATAAGTTGTTCTCCTATTTTGTCAAATAAAACATGTTAATACAAAAGGGAATTATAAAACATAAACATTTAAATATTTGAAACTGTTGCTCGTCTTTTGTTTTGTCTTTTTAAACAACTAACAATTCATCACTGTGTGCGGTAATACCACTTATTCAAATTGGAGAAAAAACCTAAACTCAGCTTTGCGTTTTCTTTGGAACTTTTTTTCTAATATCATAAACAATGACACATTCTATATTTAATTGAGAGGTATTGGGCGAACTACCTGTGGTTGATGTTGAAACTTGTGTTTCTTCCACGGTGGGTTCATGTTCACTTGCTTTTGGCGCTTTTGATGTTTTCGATGTCTTTGCACATTGGGGCTATACTCTTCTTCAAATTTGGAAGTGCAGTTCATTTTTACTTCTTTTTACCTGCACATTCTTTTGTTCTTTTAAAAAAATCACTTTCTCTTCCTCTTTGTTTAGCACAGTGCTTGAAATGGAAAAATTAAAGTGCAGGTACTCTGTGCCAGAGTACCTGCTTGTTTCTGAGAAGTGCCGGTACTCTTCAATTGAAAGTATTACGTTTTTCTTGAGATGTGCCGGTACTCTACCTCCCAAAATAAAAAAGTGCCGGTACTCAGTACCGGAGAGTACCGGCCCATTTAAAGCACTGGTTTTAGCAAATAAACACAGGGTTTCAGAGTAAGCCTTGGGTACCGAAAGAACACTTCTCCCCAATACCTCAGGAGAACTCCTTGTTGCTCAAGCTACAGGCCACCACGTTCGTAGCCACTTTCTTTTTTACCTGGCAGAATTGTGAAGAACTCCTTGAAGATGGACTGGGAGGTGTTGCCTGGGTGTTCTTGCAGATGTTCCTCTTTATTGCCTGAGTTGTGTTCTTGCTTTTGTACTCCTGAAGCCATTGTGGCACAATTCCCCAAAAAAATCAAAATGAGAAAAAAACTGAAGACATTAGACAGGGTGTTTATATTAATTAAGAAGTGCCACTTCCAAATAGGAGTAAGAGGTTGGGAACATAAAAATGTTGAAATTTCACTAAAAACTTCTACACATCTTTCTTATTTGGCCCTGTGAGGAAACCTCTAGGCTCAAACTTTAAATAAAATGTACCCCTTTATAGTAAACACATTTTGGCCATATGATTGGCCAATCAGGAGACACTATTCAAACAATTGCTAACCATTACTGGATTGGTGTCTAACAGAGACAGTTTACAGTAAATATAACTTGTAGCCTTCGTGACCTCAGACAAAACTGGAGGCCAGCAAACACCCAAATGCATCATCCACCAGGCCTATGTAAGGTACACCATTGGAAGATGATGACAACATTGTGCTCTTAACCACTTCTGCAGCATCACAAAAAGCAAGGTCATCAAGGGGATCACTAGTGGGGTCGTTTTTTGAACTTCCAGCTGTCAAAATAATTACTGTGCAGGAGATGACATTCACTTTGTGCCAGAAGGTTCTCCACAGAGGAAAGAACACTCCATATTCAATGAGAACCACTGTGACTATGAGGCAAAACAAGGTAAGATAAGCAGAGATACAAAATAAATGAGCTGTAGAAAGACAACCAACTGCTGCAAAGGAAGTGCTCCAACCAAGAAGAAAAAGAAAATGATGAGAACATGCGGTGTTTCAGGATTTACTGCAAGCACTGTCATAAAGGTGTGGTCTGTGATGAAATCAACAGAAGAATGTATTTGAGGGAAATAGAACAGCACCTGCAAACAGAGCACAAAGACGTGTGTAAAAGGAGAATTTAAAAAGTTTAAAAAAGTTTAAAAGAATATAAAAAATAAAAAAGAAGAAAAAAAAAAAAGAAATTATATAAAAAACGTAAGCAGTAGTTGAATGATGTAAGATAAAATTTGAAAAACAGTTTGAAAAACAATGTAAAGAAAACACACAAAAAATAATGTAGATAAAACACAAAACAAATACAAAAAAGTATCCACTGAACAGTAGCCAAAACATGTGTAGCCACGGTGTAAAAAATGCTCTAAACTTGATAATAGAGGGCTCTGGGCGGTCAAGCCCCAGTGAGCGTCTAACCATCCATAGACCCCACCCCACATTTTCCCCTTTTTTATTGTGTTTTTTAAGTCTCATTGGCCTCCTGCGGGAGGACACGGAGGCCGTGCTGGGTATATAAGAGTCCTGCAGGATCATGACAACCTATTATTTTTATATTTTAATATTGCGCCCAGGGAGGCTCCCTACACTGCCCCCTTTTATGGTGTTCATTTTTTCATTATTTTTCAAGAGTCTGGAACCGAGTCCCTGAGTCCTGTAATAGGAGCAGCAACATTTTTACTTTGCTGTGGCCAGCTAATAACACTGCTCGATCACGGGACCAGCCAATCAGAATACTTTTTTTTTTTTTTTTTCTGAGGCAACAGATATTGTTATTTTTTAACCCTAAATATTCTAAAACAGCTGAACATCTTTACACTATATCGCAAAAAGCATGCTTTCTCTGTACATATCTAACCTTCTTCCTAATTTGGTGTAATTCTGTAAGGCTGTTTTCTATGTGTCACTGTTCATTGTTTCTTATGGAAATTACATGGGTAAAAGTGTTTTGGGTCTCCTTTCCATTTTTCAAAGCCCCACTTGATGGGTCACCCTGAACTTTCCAGGAAGGAGATGAGGTGAATGATCTTGTCTTTTGGAAAGTTTAGAGAAGATTCCTCAAACAACTAGTTTGGGTGCTTTTGTTTGACCCGTATGCTTCTGCACCCAAACTTGTCACTCAGTACTGGACCAACACTGTGCCAATGTTACTGGCTACTGACACACGCACACACATACACACATGCACGCACATACACACTTTATGTGCGCCCACGTAGTAACCTGCATACTGAGGATTACTTACACACCTGCAGACAGACACGCACGCATAGAGGTGGGAAAGCCAGCAAATTAACAGGGAGAACCAACCCAGACGTGAGTCAAGAATCAAGGTCCTGAGCTCATTCTTGTGTTTGAGGGTGCTCTGATTTGTGATAACAAAAAAAGAGCCACAGTTAAATAAATTATTTGCTAAGGATCACATAATTTGCTCAAGCAGGGAAGCCGGGACTGATTCCAGTTTTCTGGTTTCATATTGTGGTATTCAGTCACGAGATGGGCCTCTTTTCATCTCTCCTTTTTTACATCAAAAGTTAATGCTTTGCCTTTAATTCTTGGTGCATGAGGTTAGAGTGTGAGTGGGTCGTAACCAGAACCCACATGAAAGCTCAACTCATTTTGGGCTCAAGGTTCCAAGAGGTCGTGGAGGAGAGCCAGGGTCAGGTAACTGGCATGAGCCTGGCTGGAGCTTTCAGTGGTACCTCTACACGCATGCATGCCCATTTACAAGCCCAGAGGCACTCTTGAGGAAAGTAACCTAAAGAATAAATCTGAAATAAGGTCAAAATAAAAAACACGGTGAAGAAAACAATGAAAGATGAGCTCCACTTTAGCTATGTGGCCTCTATTGTTCTTTTACCCTGCCAGCAGCGCTTGGATGCTGTGCGAGGCACCTACAGGGCTCCTGCAAAAGCCAGCCAGGGCCAGGGCCTCCTCTGGAAGGCATCAGCGCTCTGCTTTTACTCTGAGACCTGATCCAATCAGCGTGTAATCACCATTTATGCAGAGTTTCCAGAAATGCCAACTGTAAGGAGCTGGCATGTTGCCTCTGATCCACACAGGTGATACCGGGGCATCTGTACCCCACAGGTGCCCCCCACGGTCACACCACACGCCCCCGGGCACAGATCTTTTGTGCACAGAACAGATGGCGCTGACTTCAGAGGGTGATCTCTTTGTCTGTGAGATCACCGCAAAGGCTGCTCCTGTGTGATCCTCGGCAAGTGGATTTGAGTTCACTCAGGGCCGGCTTATCGCATCACTCTTCTGGCTCATGCAAAAAAAGAGTAAGTGACAGAAGGACGCCCGTCATATAAACCATCGTGGACTGGCAAAACTGCTACATAAGGCAAGCATCAGAAGAGTCACAGGCACTTGAGGAGGCAATAGTTACATTTTTTTTTAATTGCAAGTATATGCCACAAAAGTTGCGTAAACGGTGATAAAACAGGAAATGCCGCTACCTAGGTGTAGTGGCTGTGTACTTGCGGTGGAAGTCAAGTTTAAAAAATGAATTCCATTAAAGTAACTATTTCTGCTAATTTTAGATCCACGCAGTGGGGATAGTAGTTACTGCTAATGTCTAGCACACAACCTCTCTAGATGGTAGAGGTCACGATTGCTGAGTTTACCCAGCGACCTGCCTACAGGGTGATGGTAGTGGCTCCTGTATGGAGCCCACAGCCAGTCTGCAGGTGGGGGCAGCCGCTCCTAGGGGTGGACTGCAGCCTCTCCACAGGGTGGACATGTCCGGCAGCCACCTTAATAGGTGAGGATAACTCCTCCGGAGTGTATCTTGCAGCCACTCCCAGACAGGAAATATTGCCCCTAAGTCTAGCTCACAGCCACATTAGGAGGAGTGAATAGGTGCACCCGGACATGGCCAGCGCCCGCCCTGTGGGGTGCCAACCCGCATACTGAGCCATACTTACACACTAGCAGACACACATAAAGACACACACTTGTATATGTAGGACTGGGAGAACCAACACATTAACAGGGAGAACCAAACCAGATGCAAGTCCAGAATCAAGATCCTGAAATCATGTGTTCGAGGGAGCGCTCATTTGCGATAATGGAAAAAGAGGCACAGTGAAATAAATTATTTGCCAACAATCACTCAGTTTCCTCAAGCAGTGAAGCTGGGACTGATTCCAGTTTTCTGGTTTAAAATTGTGTGATTCAGCCACTAGATGGGTCACTTTTAATCTTTCCTTTTTTATATTAATAGTTAATGCTTTGTCTTTGATTCTTGGCTCATGAGGTTAGAGTGTGAGTCGGTCGTAGCCAGAGCCCACGTGACAGCTCAACTCATTTTGAGCTCAAGAATCCACAAGGTCCTTGAGGTGAGCAAGAGTTAGGTGTCTGGCTCAAACTGTCAGTGGTTCGCCCCCCTCTACACACATGCGTTCCCATTTACAAACCCCAGGTGCTCCATGGATTAACCCATAGTCACTCAAGCAGGTGGAATAGTCACTCTTTGACACAGCACATAACATCTACATTAGCAGATGGACAGTCACCCCTTGGCTTCACTGTCAGCTACTTGACAGGGTGGGAGAGAATAGCTACCTCCAGATTGTACCCGTTAGGTCCACTGGGTGAAGAACACAGCCTAGGACAAAGGGTCTGACTTAGGGGTTGGCAGATGGGTACTCCATCACAAAAGTTATAAATGTGACAGATATCTTGTCCGTCTTATTACAAGGTCAATATTTCCACTTATAAGAACATTATATCCTAATGCACTTTTAATAAGTTAGACGGGCGAGCCGTCAAGTTTGTGTCGGAGTATTCATCCACCAAATTGTAAATCAGATCCATAGACTTGATCACCAGAGTGAAAACTCCATCTCTGAGAATCTGTCAAAAGCACCAGATGTAAACAGGGTCAAAGCATCCAACTGCTAGCCTCACACAAGGCACATCGGTACCCAAGAAAAATGTTAGAGGTGAGATCAATTACTTCTGTCCCAACACTCAACAGTCCTGAAGACAATTTTAAACTAATACAGGCAACGTGGCTCTGTATTGCTAAACATGGGCAAATCCACTACAGGCCTCGCCTCTCATGCAGTACCCTTAGCAGTCTATGCAATCCAACCGCTCTACTCACCACCTGTTCATTCATGGAATGACTTTCTGAAGAGATCTGCTGCTCACTGCTGGCCACAGGAGGATTTTTACAGTCCACCCCTACAGGTCCCAGCTGGACGCATATTTTGAGTGCTCCTTAACATCATCTTATGACAGTCACAGAAAGGATAACCGTGATACAGTTTGTCCTGCCAGATCACTAACCCGCTTCACTCACACTCATGCCTGCTCTAGTCCATAAGAAATCAGAATGCCTGACCCTATGCGGTAACCATCAAGGTAGACTTAAGCATGCAAGAACTCCATAAAAGAACATGCAGACCTGATCATCACTGACGACATACTGAAAACCACAACCTTCACAACTATTTCTCACATGTTCTTGTCTATCACACTTAGGGGCGTTGTTTTAAGGGGCCTGTATGGGGTGTTACCCCCCACAATAAATGCCCCCCTCTCTATCGGTCACCCTCTCCGCCTACCTCTCGCCCAACCTGTTTTTATGGTGTTTGAGAATGTTGGTTGTTCTGTAGAGTATCGTGTTTCCTGCCACTTAGTACCCCTAACAATCCACACTGCACTCCCTCGCACCTGCCCCTTAAGTGCCCCTCACGCCATGCGTGTCATACAATGTATTTTAACTGGATAGGCCAGCAACATTGTTATATAATCTGAGGGTCAGATGCTGCCTATATTTCTGCCCAAGATACGCCCCTGATTCCACTGCTAAGTGCTGCATCCCATAACACAATAACAGCACCTTGATGGTCGTCATGCAGGATATGGCAACATTTCCCACAAAGGAACAAAACATGGACAACACTACTCCAACCACACACCCTACATTGAGTAGCCTACTGCCCTTGCACATATGCTAAAAACAAGGACAGAACCCTTCTAACCACACACCCCACACAGCGTAGCATACTACCCAAGAGGGGAAGTGCTTCAAAGTTTCACATGCAGGTAGTAAGCACTATATAAATGTTACAGTACAATGCAGTACAATACATAAACACATGCAGACATGAGTTTGCACACATACACGCAAATAGACAAACACAAACAGACTCACTGATACAAGTACAAAGATTTGTGTGTGCATGCACACATCTGTGCACAGAGAAGAATCCTTATGCACAAGCGTACACAATCTCCATGAAAACAAACACTGCACTAGGACCCAGCACTAACAGACTGCGTTAGACCTAAAAATAAAACCTCTTTTAACAAAAGCCCTCAGTGCAGAGAGAGTGACTCAGCTTCCACCCCTGGCTTGGCAGACAAGAATGCCAGTGATGGAATTTCAAGTCTCAACTTTCTCTTACCCCAAGTCTTAAAAGCCAGTGGGGTAGGTAACGATTAACCAGCAAAGAATGCACACTCTCCGCCTCGCCTCCTCTCCCTCCTTCCACCGCACTCCCTCACGCGCACACTGGTGTGCGCCTCAGGGCCTCTGTGGAAGTGACTAAGTGTGACACCTGAGGAGGTTAGTATTCACGTGTAATCCTAGTCTAATACATGGCACAACATGCTTCAACAGTCTGCCTTCACTTAGGGTGGGAGGTGTTGAATTGAGTTTGACAAACGTCCTGTGCCGCTCATGGTAAACAGTTGTCATTCATGGTAGCTCTGACTCATAAGGCACCGCTTTACCCACTACTTCAAAAGAAAAAAAATCTTCAGTTCAGTAAACAATGCCAAAGTAAACCAGACAAAGGCAATGAGTTATAGACCAGCCCAGCAACCGTGGCTGCACACCAAACCAACATGGAGCAATAACAAACAACTACTCAAGTGCTACCAATTCCCACAGACTACATTAGGAAACCATGGCCATCCTGGGCACAGCCTATCAGGATATAGCAATCCAGAGAAACCTGTTGAGTGCTATCAATGTAAGATTCCAGGAAGCCATACATAAATTTTACATGGCCACCCAATCACAATCTACCATGATAAAAGATTAAACCCAGGTAATCACAGACACAGTATCCCGCAGTCTGTCAACCACTCAAACGTGAACAACCTCTTCAAAGAGTATCAAGACAGGACAAACACAAGTACCTACTCTAGTACTATTAAAGGTTAAACATCAACAGACCATGTAACAACCATCAATAACTCAACCACACACATATCCTATCAATATGAACATAATCTAAGCAACTACTCTAGAGCTATCACTGCCACTTTTCACAGAACACGCAAATCAATCATGGCCAACTTCAACATAGTCTAGCAAGAGGGACAACATCCAAACAGCAGCTTTCTTCCTATCCAAGTTAAATTCTAGTAGACTGTATATCAACCAATCATGGCCACCTTCAGCAAACTTGGTCAACCAAATATAGTAATTTAGTCACACGCTGTCAAGATTAGCTCTAGAGGATGAAACACCAATAAACCATGGCTAACCCCTGCACATCTTACCATGATGGCCCAAACGCAGGCAACTTCCTCAAGTGTTGTCATTGTTAAACACCAGCAGACAATACTAAATCAACCAATGCCAACCCCAGTGCAATTTACCTTGATGGATCAAATCCAAGTAATTGCTCAGGTACTATGGCTTCTAACTCGGACAGCTTGTGTACTAATTAACCACGGCCAGACTCTCTACAGTCTGTCAAGATGACCAAACGCCAGCAACTGCTCAGTGCTGTCAATGTGATACTTCAGCAGTCCATATAAAATACACTATAGTTGAAAAACACACACCATGTCAACCAAATTCACACAACTATTCAGCTGCTATGTTACCGTCACCATCTCACGCGCAACACACACCAATCAACACTGGTCAACCCCAGCAAAAAAATATCATCACTGACCTAACCCACAGAAATACTTAATTGATACAATGTTGAACTCTAGCAGGTAATCCAGCAAGTATTACCCATTGCTCACTCACACACATCAAATCAATATGACCAAAACCTAGTAATTACCCATGTGCTATGACCTCCAGCTTCAATTAACCATAAACTGACCAAACTTGGTAACATGAGTACAGTATAGAAAGAAGCTATCGACATTCAATGCCTGCACCACACAGGACAATCAACCAAGGCTCTAATCCTATCAAGAGAGCCCAATAAAAGGCAACCATTCGAGATGTCAAGATCCTATGGCCCTCATTACAACATTGGTGGTAAATCCTGCTTACTGCCGTGCAGAAGACCGCCAACACACCGCTGCGGCGGCGGAATTCCACTACAGCTATTACGACCCACAGGCCAGAATCCGCCAAAATCCAGACACCCACACAAGTCCGCCACACCAAAGGTCAGTGGTAAACTGGCGATAACAAAACCTCCACTGTCACGCCAACAGGAATACGCCCACAATATCACGACCCACAAATCCACATGGCGGTCTTTCAACCGAGGTATTCCATTGGCGGTACACACTGCCACGCTCAAAATACACACACATTTACAAAACACAATCACATTGGACAATTCGAAATACACACACCTGATACACATACACACACCAAACCCACACACCCAATCCAATATAAAACACACACCCACATCACCCACAAACCCTTACAACCTAAAATTCCGAAAGAAGCACAGAGACACCACCATCAACAATACTAGCATCCACAGGCACACAACACCATCACTCACACAACATCCAGGCACCTCAGACTACACACACAAACACATCTCCTCACACATCACAACACACACCACCCCACACATCACCCACACCACACCATGGCCCCGCAAAGACACCCCTGGTTCTCTGAGGAGGAGCTCAGGGTCATGGTGGAGGAAATCATCCGGGTAGAGCCACAGCTATTCGGATCACAGGTGCAGCACACCTCCATTGCTAGAAAGATGGAGCTATGGCGCAGAATCGTAGACAGGGTCAACGCAGTGGGACAGAATCCAAGAACACGGGATGACATCAGGAAGAGGTGGAACGACCTACGGGGGAAGGTGCGTTCCGTGGTCTCAAGACAGCAGATTGCAGTTCAGAGGACTGGCGGTGGACCCCCACCTCCTCCCCCACAACTAACAACATGGGAGGAGCAGGTCTTGGCTATACTGCATCCTGAGGGCCTCGCAGGAGTAGCAGGAGGAATGGACTCTGGTAAGTCAAATCTTAACTATTACATCCCCCACCCGCATGCTATCACATACCCCACCCTCACCCCCATCACTCCAACACCTCACATATACCCCACTATCACAAACCACACATCCCAATACCAAGCCCTGCATGCAACAACAAAGCATGGGCACCCATCACCAAAGCATGTCCACTACAGATACCCACACAGATCCCCAAACCAACTATCACACAAGGTCCTACACAAGAATGCAAACCCTGGAGTACAGGGTCACCCACCCATTGCACACAATGGCACACACAGATTCAATAATCATGCCTTTACACCCCTGCAGGTCCCCTACCCAACGTCACTGGACAGGAGGTTCCAGACATGTCCATTCCCCCCACAGAAGAGGCCACAGTGATGACAGCAGCTCTGTCCAACTGGATCAAGATGACCAGCCCAGCCCATCAGGGACCTTGGGAGATGCCACCACAGAGCCTCCCCCCTCAGGAAACACCAGCACAGCACCCACCCAGCGGGCCCATCACTCTGTCCCCAGGACATGTCAAGCAGCAGTGAGTCCACCACTACAGGGAACCCAGTCAAACCCACCACTCCAAGAAAATCAGGGACCTGGGGGCAGTGGCAGTGGGCACACGGTTCAGGAGACAGAGGAACAGGAAAACAGGGGAACTGGGAGGACTGCTGTGCAACAGGGGGAGGACAGGCCCAGGGAACCCACTCTTAACGAGGCCCTCTCCAACATCATGGGAGCGTACAATCATTCCCAGAAGATGATGGCAACGGTACTGGCCAAATTTCAGGAGACCCAGCGGCTGCAGGAGGAACAGTATTTGGGGATCAGGGAGGAACTCAAGTCCATCAACACCACCCTGGTCACCATTGTAGGGATGCTGAAGGATCTTGTGAACACCAGGAGGGACACTGTGGCACAACAAGGAGCCCCTGACACTAGCCTGGATGATGAACAGCCCACCACCTTTGCCAGTGCTAGTGGACAGGAGGCGCCACCCTAGGACCACGACACCAGCACCCCACCCCCTGCAGATGTAGAACCACCCCGCAAACGGTCCCTGAGATCCAGGACAAAGACAGAGAACAATGCCAAGACCCCCGCCAGGAAATGAGACCACCCTGAATGTCATCCTTCTGTCCCACGTCGTCACCCTGTCCATCCATCAACTGCCCTAGCTCCACTTCCTATGCCCCTTTGGACAATGCACCTGTGAAACAAATAGACTGGACTCTGACATGGACACATGATAGGTCTAACAATTGTATGAGATGTGTGAGCCAGTGACATCTTCTTACATGTGTCTCCCTGGAAGTATTGCTGAATAACGTTGTTTCTGTTGTCGATATCCTCTTCTGCTGCCTCCTCTTCTTCACTGTCCACAGGCTCCACAGCTGCCACAAGACCTCCTTCTGGACCATCCTCCTGCAGAAAAGGCACCTGTCGTCGCAAAGCCAGGTTGTGCAGCATACAGCAGGCCACTATGATCTGGCACACCTTCTTGTGAGTAGTTGAGAGAACCACCTGTCATATGGAGGCACTGGAACCTGGCCTTCAGGAGGCCGAAGGTCCTTTCGATCACTCTCCTAGTTTGCCCATGTGCCTCATTGCAGCGTTCCTCTGCCCTTGTCCTGGGATTTCTCACTGGGGTCAGTAGTCATGACAGGTTGGGGTACCCAGAGTCACCTGCAAATGTCGAGGGACAACTGTTAGACACACACTAACCCTTAGGGACAAACCCAGACAACTATTCATGCGGTATAGGGTAGTTGTCCTCACCTATTAGCCACACACAGTGCCTCTGGAGTTGCCCCATAACATAAGGGATGCTGCTATTCCTCAAAATGTAAGCGTCATGCACTGAGCGTGGAAACTTGGCATTCACATGGGAGATGTAATGGTCGGCCAAACACACCATAGACACATTCATTAAATGGGAGCTCTTCCGGTTTCTGTACACCTGTTCACTCCTGCGGGGGGTACCAATGCCACATGTGTCCCATCAATGGCACCTATGATGTTGGGGATATGTCCCAGGGCATAGAAGTCACCTTTCACTGTGGGCAAATCCTCCACCTGAGGGAAAACGATGTAGCTGCGCATGTGTTTCAGCAGAGCAGACAACACTCTGGACAACACGTTTGAGAACATAGGCTGGGACATTCCTGATGCTATGGCTACTGTTGTTTGAAAAGACCCACCTGCCAGGAAATGGAGTACTGACAGGACCTGCACTAGAGGGGGGATTCCTGTGGGATGGCGGATAGCTGACATCAGGTCTGGCTCCAACTGGGCACACAGTTCATGGATTGTTGCACGATCAAGTCTGTAGGTGAGTATTACGTGTCTCTCATCCATTGTCGACAGATCCACCAGCAGTCTGTACACCGGAGGATGCCGCCATCTCCTCACCTGCCCCAGCGGACGTGCCCTATGGATGAGAACAGCGAGCAGAGAGTCAGCCAATACTGAGGTATAAAAAAAAAAATTATTGCACACATTTGTCAATCCGCAATGTGCCTGTCACTGTGTGTATGCAAGGCCTAGATAGGTGTGACGCATTTAAAATTCATGCCATGTGGCCCCTTGAAATGGCGGCTGTCTGACCTGTAAGGTGGGACAAGGGGATATGAGGTAACTGCACTGGCGTTGTACACCGTTGCGGTAGGCGGTCGAAGACCGCGGCGCAATCCTGCATTGGTTAACATTGGACCCTATGGGTCCCAGGAGCCAGTGACGATGTATGCCAGCGGTGACGGTATGCACCGCCGCGGACGTGACCGCCATTTTCTGTCTGTTCACTCACTTGTTACCTGACCTTCGACAGGAGAGTACCTACACTGCAAGTGCTGCTGTGACCTCAGTCTGGAAGCGACGATGGCTCATGTGTCTGGGGAAAGGGCCAATGCCTTCACTTCGGAGGAGTTGGAGAAGTTAGTGGATGGGGTCCTCCCCCAGTACACGCTACTCTACGGTCCTCCAGACAAACAGGTGAGTACACTGGGAGCATGCTGTATGGGCAATGCCTGTTTGGAGCGGTGGAGTGGTGTGGATGGAAGATACAGGGGGGGGACTGAGGCCGGCATGAGCAGACGGTGAGTGTATGTGCGTCAGGGCAAGGGTGGGAACGTGGGTCAATGACTGTGACGGTCCGGATGGTTAAAGATTATCCTTTTCCCCTGTACTATTCCTCTAGGTCAGCGCCCACCAAAAGAAGGATATTTGGCGTGCCATCACCAAGGACGTCCGGACCCTGGGTGTCCACCACAGACGGAGCACCCACTGCCGTAAAAGATGAGAGGACATTCGCCACTGGAGCAAGAAGATGGCAGAGACCCAGCTGGGGATGGCCTCCCAACGTGGGAGGGGTGACTGTCGCACCATGACCCCCCTGATGTTACGGATCCTGGCGGTGGCCAATCCGGAGTTGGATGGGCGCTTGAGGGCATCACAGCATCCACAAGGGGTGAGTACAGTCACATCCATCTGACTCTGCGCGCATTATGAGGTGTCTGGGTGGGGGAGGTGGGTTGTGGGTTCCCCAAGGCCAGGGCGAGTTTTGTAGGCAAAGTCCGTTCATGAGGTGGGCTATGTGGCACCCCAACCCCACCAGTGGTAAGAGCCAACTACACCTAGTCAGGCTCCTGTGACTTCCATGTGTGCAGCAATCGGGCAGAGGCCTTGTACCCCATGTCCCTGTGATTAATTAGGGAACTCAAAGTGCATGGTGTAGTCCAGAGGGCTGCTGTGTCTGTAGTGTCCGCCAACGGTAGCGGTATTGCATACACTGAACGTGTCTTTCTTCTGTCTTCCCCCCCCCTTTTGTGGTCTCCCTGTTCTTGTGTGCATTAGCATCATCAGGTGGAGGAGCAGTGGCACCGGAGCAGGAGGGAGCTGCATCCCACATGGCCCTAGGGCGAGACAACGGAGTCTGAAGCCACCAGTGGGATGGAGGGCGAGGGGAGCTCCACGGCGGGGAGAGGAGGTGACATCAGCGACAGCGATTCTTCCTATGATGGGAGCTCCCTTGCAGTGGCAGGCCCCTCTGTGCCCCCCGCATCAACAGGTACAGCTGCCACCCCCCCTACCAGCACCACCCTCCCAGCAGCCCCTCAGCATGTGTCCCATGGCCGCTCACCCAGGAGCGTGGGCATCTCCTTCGCCCCAGGCACCTCAGGCCCTGCCCCAGTCAGCCCTGCTGCCCTCAGTGAGGAGGCTATTGACCTCCTGAGATCCCTCACTGTTGGGCAGTCTACCATTCTGAATGCCACCCAGGGTGTCAAGAGGCATTTGCAACAAACAAATGCATACCTGGAGGTCATTCATTCTGGCCAGGCAGCCCAACAGCACTGATGGCAGCCATTGTCCCTGTGTCCAGCCTCCCCCCTCCAACTTCCTCCACCCAGACCCAATCCCCTGTACCTCAGCCTATCCCAAGCACACCATAAGACCAGCATGCACACACCTCAACACACAAGGGTGGCTCAGGCAAACATAAGCACCACACATCCCACAGGCACTCACACAAGCATCATACCCATGCAGACATACCAGCATCCACTGCCTCCACTGTGTCCCCCTCCTCCACGTCGTCCTCCTCCCTCCCTGTCTTGTCTCCACTCACACCTGCATGCACTACATCTTCAGCCACTACCTCCATCACCAAGACGCCCATCACCACACACCACTCACGTGCACTCACCACCCCCACTACCAATCACACATCCCCTATGTCCTCTACCAGTGTGTCTGTGTGTCTGTGAGCCCTCCTCCCAAACTACACAAACGCAGCCACACACCCACCCAACAGCCATCCACCTCACAACAGCCTCCAGCCCATGTACCTTCACCCAAAGTCAGCAAACGTACACCTCCTACAACCAATACCTCTTCCTCCACTCCCAAACCCCCTCCATCTACCCGTCCCAATGTGTCTAAAAAGCTTTTCCTATCTAATGTTGACCACTTCCCTACACCTCCCCCCCCGTCCATCCCCTAGGGCCCGCCTTTCCAGGTCCCAACCCAGCACCTCAGCCACCACATCACCGGGCACAGTGGTGCCAGCAACTGTGGACTTTTGAAGTGTGCCAAGCAACAGGGCTGCCAGTGTTCCACGGAGCGAGGGCAAGAACATTCCGCCACCTCCAAAAGTCAAAAAGTTGCCCACATCCCGGAGGGAGAAGGCGAAAAAACACCTGCCACCAAGGGCTCAGGCAAAACAAAAT
The DNA here is from genome assembly GCF_031143425.1 of Pleurodeles waltl. Taxonomy (NCBI): domain Eukaryota; kingdom Metazoa; phylum Chordata; class Amphibia; order Caudata; family Salamandridae; genus Pleurodeles; species Pleurodeles waltl. The sequence goes on along the minus strand of NC_090443.1, from coordinate 442,117,673 downwards.
TGGATAGTGGCAAGACAACTGCACCACCATCCAAGGTGGGGAAGGGCCAGACAATCAAGGGCAGGTCCATGTCGACCCCAACCTGCACGGCGGACAAGACCGCCACCAGCACCGCCACCTGCACTGCCACACGCACTGCCACCAGCACCGCAGTCACTGAGCCCGCCACCAGCACCGCAATCACTGAGCCCGCCACCAGCATCGCAGTCACTGAGCCCGCCACCATCACCGCAGTCACTGAGTCCGCCACCAGCACCGATGCCACAGAGCCCGCCACCAGCACCAATGCCACAGAGCCCGCCGCCAGCACCACCACCACAAAGACCACCGCCAGAACCGCCGCCACAAAGACCGCCACCAGCACCGATGCCACAGAGCCCTCCGCCAGCACCGATGCCACAGAGCCCGCCGCCAGCACCGATGCCACAGAGTCCGCCGCAAGCACCGCCGCTACTGACACCGCCGCCAGCACCAATGCCACTGAGGCAGACGCAAGCACCGCCGCTACTGACACCGCCGCCAGCACCGCCAGCGGCCCCGTGACATCCTGAGCCGGTGGCACCACCGCAGACATGGCTGCCATTCCCAGTGGTCAGTCGTCCGAGGCTGGTGGTCAGTTCCAGGAGCCTGGGCTGCTTGCATATTGCACCACCGTCAGTGGAGTATCACATCCACTAGCTCAGTCCTTGGCAGGATGAAGCACTCTGGGCACCAAGCCCCCTCCAGAACCAGTGGAGTATCACATCCACTACCTCAGTCCTTGGCAGGATGAAGCACTCTGGGCACCAAGCCCCCTCCAGAACCAGTGGAGTGTCACATCCACTAGCTCAGTCCTTGGCAGGATGAAGCACTCTGGGCACCAAGCCCTCTCCAGAACCAGTGGAGTATCACATCCACTAGCTCAGTCCTTGGCAGGATGAAGCACTCTGGGCACCAAGCCCCCTCCAGAACCAGTGGAGTATCACATCCACTACCTTAATCCTTGGAAGGATGAAGCACTCTGGGCACAAAGCCCCCTCCAGAACCAGTGGAGACTGTTATCCACTTGAGAGACTGTGGCTTTGCACTCCCCAGGATAGAGCAGTGGGCAAACCACCCACTGGAGAGACTTGAGAGACTGTGGCTTTGCACGCCCCAGGATAATGCAGTGGGCAAACCACCCACTGGAGAGACTTGAGAGACTGTGGCTTTGCACTCCCCAGGATAGAGCAGTGGGCAAACCACCCACTGGAGAGACTTGAGAGACTGTGGCTTTGCACTCCCCAGGATACAGCAGTGGGCAAACCACCCACTGGAGAGACTTGAGAGACTGTGGCTTTGTACTCCCCAGGATACAGCAGTGGGCAAACCACCCACTGGAGAGACTTGAGAGACTGTGGCTTTGCACTCCCCAGGATAGAGCAGTGGGCAAACCACCCACTGGAGGGACTTGAGAGACTGTAGCTTTGCACTCCCCAGGATACATCAATGGGCATGGAGCACCCTTGCGGAGCTGGCGTCGTGCACTCATCCGGCTGAGGTGCCCCCCTTCCCTTCCCCCTGAGGTGCCTGTTTCATTTTGATCTGATGACCCTGCAGTGCTCTCTCCGTTTGGAGTCTGGTATCGACTGTGGGCTTCGCCCATGCATTTTGGGCCCAGTGATCCACGAACTATGATTGGTGCACTATCCGGACTTGTGTAGTTGGTGTATATAATTGTTTATTCTATATTTCAAGTTTAGAATAATGGATTTTTATTTATTACAATCGTTCAACTCATTTCCTTTTGTCCTTGTGTTCTTCCGGGGGGAGGGGTGTAAATGTAATGTTGCACCATGTATTTGTGTGTATGTTGTTGTGAGTGAGGGCGGGGGTGGAGGTTTTGCGTGTTGCGTGTGTATGTCACTCTCTTTTCCCTCCCCCCTCCCCTGTGTTGTAGGTGCAGTACTCACCATGGTCGTCGCCGCCGTCTTTCGTGCTCCTGGTAGAGGAGCAGGAATACTATCGCAGGGAGTATTTGGAGTTCTGGCTCCATGGCATCCTGGTTCCCCGTGGAATGTGTAGAGGTGAGTGTTTTCCCTTCCAAGTCCTGTTTCCGCCGTGTTTTTGTTTGTGTTGGTTCCGCCCCGGAATAGGTGGAGGATTGGCCTCTCATAATAGTGTGGGCGGTACATTGTCTTCCGCCTGCCTGCTGGCGGTGACCGCCAAGCTGTTTGTTTCTACCGCCGTGGCAGTCGGAGTGTTAAAGTGGCTGTCTATGTTGGCGGTTTCCGCCATGGTCGTGATTCTATTTTTTTTACCGCTGGCCTGTTGGCGGTCTTACCGGCGCTTTAACAACAACCGCCAGGGTTGTAATGAGGGCCTATGCTCTTGCATGCCATATACCTATCAACAATGACTATTCCATGATGGATTAAACCTAAACATTCATGTGCTAGTGCTGCCAACCCACACATCACTTGACATTGAGCTGTGGCTGATCCCAAATTCCTCTACCAAAATAACTGTGACAAACCCTTATAAGGAGATCAATATAAAACAAACATAGGGTACCATTGTCACACTTTACCATCATTAATGTTACCCAGCCTCAGCACACCCTACAACGATAAGCCAAACTCAATTCACTATGTGTGTGCTTTTACTGGTAACCCCTACGAGTAGTACAACAGCCAATCAGTGCCAATCTCAACAAAGCCTGCATCCCCAGCCTCCAAACCCCCAGTGTCTTGAGCTGCGCCTTGAAATGCTGCAGCTGTCATTGTAAATTCCAAGCAAACAGTCAAGATGAACACAACACATTCCTTCAATCATACACCATCACTAGTAAACCTAACACAGGCCACCTTGGCCAGCATGCCTTCCAAAAAAACAGCAAGCTCAACCGATATACTGCTTTTCCCAGGACACACACTTTGCTGCAAACAATTAGAGCCAAGTACATTGCAATGTTAGATTATGAGATAGTCAACACAATAATGCAACAATGTGTCTGGATTAGCAACACTCAAACACTGTGTAAATGCAGACAATCACGTTCAGCCCAGCCCTGTAAATATACAAAAAGGCCCAACCAGTTAATACATCATGCACCGGGTTGCCAGACCCATTATATGCATCAACAACCATCTTTGCTCATCCACCTCAGGCCTATTCACGATAATCCCAACCCATTAAGATGATCATGTGCCAACAATGCCCACATACGTCAGATACAGTATAATTAATCATAATATTCATAATATCCCACACCAAACTCATTATACTAGGATACGCCACACCTAAACAGGCAATCGTACATTATCAGCCAGATCAAATCTTTAAAGCTAGTTTCTATGCCTATGGTGCATGCCCCACCATCACTAAGCCTAGTATCTTGAAACCATAACATTGATTTAATAACTGTGACAGTGGCCCTTCTGAAGAAATGCCATCAAAGGCCAATCGCTGCTTTACTGTAACTGAATTATTTCTATCTAAAATGACAAACCACATAAATGAAATATGTATATCTATGAGCCAGAGTCATAGTCATCTTAAAATGAGTCTTGAACCTCCTAGAAATCCATGCAGCAGAGAGAGATCAGTTTCCAAATGAATGTTGATGATAGTATTTTCAAGATTGGATGACCTCGACTAGCTGGAATGGAAAATAAAATGTCGGGAGAGCACTTAATACAATTTTCAGGTCTTTTGATTTCATGAACCGAGGAATGAGCCTTCCCAGCATAGAGTTTGCAATATCAGGGTGGTTTATTAGGTCGCGCGTAAACGTACAACCTCTTGTATACTTGTAAGTATATTTCTTCTGTGGGCTTCCAGATATTTATTTTGTTAGTTTCAGTGTCATTTAAAAATCCTTGCTTGCTAGTGGTCAGTCTTGCCTCTTTGTCCCTCCTTCTTCTGTGTGAAAGCAGGGATTAACTATTGTATAATTACGCTTTGTCCTGTTTATCTGGTCTGTAGGCGACTTTTCTTTTTACTTTGTTTCCTGCTCCTGTCCAGGGAAGCTTCCCTTTTCATTTGCAAAGCATTCTTCTTCTGAGCTTAGCTGTAAACAAGGCTATAAATCAGGCTATCATGGTCACATTTGGTGTTTGTGGGCTCTCTGCACCCTCTCTCAGTTGCCTGGCTCCCGCTCGTCCTTGGCTTGGATTTTCTTTACCAAGTGTGCCTGCCTGTGTGCTGAGAGCAAGGGCAATGGATCATTTGTAATTGCTTATAGCCTAGACACCCAGCTCTACCAGGGCTCTGTAATCCTAAGAGACAGTGCCCACTTCTGCTCCATACTGGGATCCCACTCGCACTTCCATCAGTGCACCTCAGTTCACACACTCCAAGCCATCAACTGTGCCAGCGCCAGGAACCCCCCATACGCTGTCTGCCAGAGCACCTCAGTTCTTGCAGTCAGTATACTCTGCTGCTCCAGTACTGGGAACTCGGATGCAGCTCCATCAGTGCACCGCAGATCACCTACTGCAAGCCCTCAGTTGTGCCAGTGAAAGGAATCCCACACATGCTGTCTGCCAAAGCACCTCAGTTAAACAGTCAGTACACTCTACTGCTCCAGTACTGGTACCTCAGGCGCAGCTCCATCAGTGCACCACAGTTCACACACACTCCAAGCCCTAAGCTGTGCCAATGCCAGGAACCCCACACACGCTGCCTGCCAGAGCACCTCAGTTATCGTATTCATTACACTCTGTTGCTCCAGTAATGGGACCTCGGGCACAACTCAATCAGTGCACTGCAGTTCACCCACTCCAAGCCCTCAACCGTGCCCATGCCAGAACCCCACACACGCTGTCCGCCAGAGCACCTCAATTCTCGTGATCAGTACACTCTGCTGCTCCTGTACTGAGACCTCGAGTGCAGCTCCATCAGTGCACCGCAGTTCACACACTCAAAGCCTTCAGCCATGCCCGTGCCAGGTACCCCACACACGCTGTCTGCTGGACCTCTGGCGCAGCTCCATCAGTGCACCACAGTTCACGTACGCCAAGCCTTCAGCCGTGCCAGTGGCAGGAACCCTGCACATGCTGTCTGCCAGAACACCTCAGTTCTTACAGCTAGTACAATCTGCTGCTCCAGTACTGGGACCTAAGGCGCAGCTTCATCAGTGCACCAGAGTTCACACACTCCGAGCCCTCAACCGTGCTAGTAGCAGGAACCCTGCACATCCTGTCTGCCAGAGCACCTTAGTTTATGCAGTCAGTACACTCTGCTGCTGCAGTACTGGGACCTCGGGTGCAGCTCCATCAATGGGCTGCAGTTCACACACTCCAAGCCCTCAGCCGTGCCAGTGCCAGGAACCCCACACACGGTGTCTGCCAGAGGACCTCATTTCTCGCAGTCAGTACACTCTGCTCCTCCAGTACTGAGACCTCGGGTGCAGCTCCATCAGTGCACCACAGTTCACACACTGTGAGGCCTCAACCGTACCAGTGGCAGGAATCACACACACTGTCTGCTGGACCTCTGGCGCAGCTCCATCAGTGCACCACAGTTCACGCACGCCAAGCCTTCAGCCGTGCCAGTGCAAGGAACTCTGCACATGCTGTCTGCCAGAACACCTCAGTTCTTACAGCTAGTACAATCTGCTGCTCCAGTACTGGGACCTCGGGTGCAGATCCATCAGTGCACTGCAGTTCACACACTCCAAGCCCTCAGCCCTGCCAGTGCCAGGAACCCCACACATGCTGTCTGCTAGAGGACCTCAGTTCTCGCAGTGAGTACACACTGCTGCTCCAGTACTGGGACCTCGGGTGCTGCTCGTTCCAGACCTCCACACGCTGTCTGCCAGTGCACCTCAGTTCACACACTCCAAATCATCCAGCTCTGCTCGTGCCAGAACCCCTCCCAACCACTGTTTTTCAGAGCACCTCGGTTCTTACAGTCAGTACACACTGCTGTTCCAGTTCTGGGACTTCGGGCGCAGCTCCATCAGTGCACCTCAGTTCACACACTCCAAGCCCCTCAGCCATGCCAGGACACCACACGCACTGTCTGCTAGAGCACCTCAGTTCTTATAGTCAGTACACACTGCTGTTCCAATACTAGGACCGTGGGTGCAGCTCTATCAGTGCACCTCAGTTCACACACTCCAAGCCCTCAGCCAGGCCCATGTCAGGACCCCAATCACGCTGTCTGCCAGAGCACCTCAGTTCTTAGTCAGTATACTCTGCTGTTCCAGTACTAAGACCTCGAGCACAGCTCCATCAGTGCACCTCAGTTCAACCGCGGCGAGGTCACTTCCTTTCCAGTACTGGGATCCCGCTCACATATAGTTCCATTACAGCAGCTCAATTCTAATATTCAGTCCCAAGGCCAAGCTAATACTAAACCCAAAAGAACAAAAAACAGCTCACTTCAAGTCTAACATACAACTCCACTGTTGATGGGAACCACCACAACTTCGCCAGAATCCATCAATTCTAATTCAGTGCACATTTTTTAAGGCTCACACACACATGCCCTTCAGGACTCAGTGCTTCTGTGGTTCAGAGGCAATGCCACTCCCATACTGGGACCCACTCGCAGCGTCGCCAGGGTACCTCCGGGCTAACACTCTGCAAGACTTGAACGCCAATACTAGGTTCCACACATAGCTCCATTAACATACCTCACTTCTGACCTTGTGTGCCCGTTACTATTCAAGTACTCCTGCCCACAAACAACTCGTGTCAGTGCATCTCAACTCTAACCTGCAGCACCCCATTATTCCAATACCAGGAATTACATGGCACTCCGTTTCTCATTCCTCTCCCGCTGCCTTTCTGCTATTGCAGCAGGGGGCCGGGACACAGCTCTGTCTATACCCCCAATCCTGATATGGAGCGTCCCAATATTGCTGTATAGGGGTTCACATACAACTCTGCTAATGTACCTCCTGTAGTTTTGCAGTGTCCTCTGCTGTTTCACACTTTGACTTCTATTTGAGGACATGGGGGAACCAATTAAATCTATTAGCTTCCATCTTTATTTGGGAGGGTATGTTTCACCTATCTCACTCTGTTCTTTCTGTTACTCTGTTACTCTGTTTACTCTCAATGTTTTCTTTCTCCCCCACTTTCTCTTTTCAGTTCTTAAAACTCAAATGTTAACAGTTTCACTCTTTTTTCAAACTGTTTATTTCTACTCCTCTCCCCTTTTTTTTATTTCCCTCTTGCTGCCTCCTCTTTCAAACTCGCAAAAATGTGGTTATTTCTTCCCTGGTTTTGTTCCTCTCTTTTTTCGTCATCAGGCGTTCATTCTTTCACTAATTTTTTAACTTCCCTTTATTCTTTGTCTTTTTTATTTGCTCTTTCCTTTGACTCTGTATGTATCCTTTCACTTTTTTTAAAGATCTTTCTTCCTTCCTTTATCTGGTGTTTTTCTTACCTTTATCTGTCAATTTACATTGTACTATAAATCCCTCTTTTTCCTGTCTGTATGTGAAAGCCACGAGATACTTCTCGGGACAGAAGTGCCAAAGTGGTTTTCTCATTCTCTATCTGTGGGAAATGTGTTGGTACATACATTCCCTGGTTCGTTTGTTGCTTGTTTCTCTCACATCTCTCTTTTTTCTCTAATGTTAATTTTTCTCTTTCTTTTCAAACTTCTTTCATTAATTTTCTTCTATATCTTTCGTTCCTTAGCTCCCTTCCCTTTTTTAGTTTGTCTCACGTTTGCTCTAATTCTTCTCTTAGTTGTGTTTTCATTTTCCTGGTCTTTCTTTTCCTTCCTTCTTTTATTTCTTTGTGACCCTTTCTCTTTCTTCCTTTTGTCTCTAATATTCCTTTCACTTCTCTTTTGCTGCCCCGTCCACTTTCTGTCCTGAGGCCTAGTTATCAAAGGAGCAACAGGTGCTGTGGCACTGGGGCCCAGAGACCTATGGACCTCACTCAACTCTAATTACTGCTGTATTTTCCCTCGAAATTGCAGTCAAACATTGTCCTCTTTTACTCCAAGGCCCATGACAATGTTGCTACTCCACTTGTCCTTTCCATCTTTACTCACTACTCCCTCTTTCCTTTCACCTTCCAATCCATCCCAAATGATATTTTTGTTACGGTGTATTGAGCATTACACTCTAATGCCAAAAGTTTATTTCTGATAAAGGTTTAGATGATAATTGTATTTGTTTTAAGATAGAGGAAGAAGGTAAATGGAAGTGCTTTAGTTAATTGCTGGGTCACTGGTATTATATGGCAGGAAAAGATGAAATTATGAGGCAGAGACAATTTATGTGGTAAGAAAAGTCCATTTATGAATTCACAATGCCAATAGCTCTAACTCAAGAAAATGTGAGACCTATTGTCACGGTTTCGGGCGGGTCTGATCAGGACTCTGGTTAGGACACCCCTTGAGGTCACCAAATATCCTAAAGAGGTAGTGTACTGGGGCAGAAGAGCAGCTAAAGGCATACACGGGAAAGGACAGCTATGGACAGACACAGGAAACAGGAAAGTAAAAGCAGAGCAACCCTTGTGTGAACAAATAGGAAACGGATTACTAGTGGACAAACACGCTGGGGTTGTACACAGAGTAAGGCGCAGAACCTCCCACAGTGACAGGGAATATCAATGCCTCTGTGCAGTTTGCTCTTACAGATAGTCACCTTGCCAGCCCCATAGAAAGGAGGCAGCAGAAGTGATTCTGTCTCTGGACCCTAGAGCACAAACAAGGATAGTATTTACATACACAGGACACGCTCTTGTGGGTCCAGCTGGAAACACAGTGGCGATTCCTGAGAAAACAGCAATAGCACACTGTCACTGTTAGGCCCGAAAGACAACGTGTAACACTAGACAAGGATGGGGGCTGGAATTGCCTCCTGGAAACCAGGAGCCAACCCCAGTACAAAGGAGGACACTTATACACTGGTGAAGACTGATAGAACACTTACCAGACACAAAGAACCAAGAAGAAACAGAAACAGAAGGAAACAAACAAAGAGGCAAGAACTGGGAACAGGCTCAGGCTGAAGTAAAGGCGGGACTAGGACTTGAAAACAGGGCGCAAACTTCTGGCTGGGACAAACAGAGACAGGACTGGGAAACTGAGAGCAGGCTCTGGCTGGAACATTCAAGGACAGGGCTGGAATACAGGGAGTAGGAAATTAGCAGTAAACAGGACTGGGAAACAGAGAGAAGGTTCAGGCTGAAACAAGGCAGGAGCAGGGCAGAGAAACAGGGAGCAGGCTCTGAAAGAAACAAACAGGTACAAGGCTAAGAGATAGGGAGCAGACTCTGGCTGGAACAATCAGGAGCAGGGCAGAGAAACAGGAAACAGGATCAAGCTGGAACAGAACAGGAACAAAACTGGAACACCATCCGACAAAGGGTCTGTAACACAAAGGAATCAAATGCACGACGGGGAGCTTGAGGAAATGGCTGCTTATAAGCAGTTCCAAGCTGGGCTGCACAGGAGAGGTCTCAGGTGTGTGTAATTTCAGACACTTGCAAGTCCTGGAGTAGAGGATCCGGTGAAAAGGAGCAACTGGACTTCTCCCATAGAAAACAATGGGAAACAGAATCCAGGTTTTCCTGACTACCAGGCTGTGCATTACGGGAGTTGCAGTCCCAGGAAGCAACTGCAGTACTACACAAGTATACCATGGCCAAAAGAGAAACAAACAGGAGTCAGCAAGGGACTCTAGATAAGTGTTTAAGTTGATTCCCAGGCTTCCGACAGTCCCCTTACAGCGCCCCCTAGAAATGGGACGACAGAGTTGTAACACCTATTGCATTGCAAATGCTTGTTTATTTCATCTCTATTTAGCATGCCACAAATGCATTTACTGGGCACCAAACACCATCAGCAGGCCAAGGAATGAATGTACCGTGCACTGAACAAAAGCCAAGCAAATTAACATAACATAACTTACCCGAGGTAATTTGTGTTGCAAAGTACAATATTTGTCTTTTTATTCTTCTGTCAACTTTTTTCACTTACATACATTTCAACCAATATCTACAGTTTGAATTGGCTACTACAAGAAAGTGGCTGGACTGCAGCATTACTGTTACTTGTTCCCAGTGCTTAATTTGCAAATAAAAATGTGCCAGTGCCCAAATCGCTCCTTTGAAACATGCGGCTGCTGCAATTAAATGTGCGAGCACTGAACAGCATAGTCCTAAAACATCTTGGGCCTCTTTAATCCATTTACAACCATTCCCTACCCCTTCCGCTCACTCTTGCAACTGTCTGCTTTCTCCCTTTGTGACGCTTTTTCGTTTTCCTCTTCTTTTGTCTGTTCCATATGTGCCTTTTGCTCACAGTAAATGTCTGATGCAGAAAAATAAGTGCCGGTCCTCAAAAATAAGTGCTGGTGCTCCGCACCGGAAACCACCGGCTCAAATTAAGCACTGCGTGCTCCCCTATTCAAAGTATCTCTCAAAACTACAAACACTCACCTTCTGGAACGTCGTCAAAGTTTAAATGTCAACTGTGGGTGACTAATCTGACAAAAAGGGGAAATATGACCTGATCGCAGTCAGGATAGGGATTTCGATAGGGAGGGTGTGGAGGCCTGAAACTAATCCCCTTTAGTATATCCATTGCATAGAAGACCATGCACTGTTGTGATCACACCGGGGACACCGCAGGTTGAATTCCTCTGTATGACCAGATTTATCTGCAGGTTGGACTGATCTGTACATCATTTGGTCCATCAGCGACAGCAGCAGAACACACGGCCTTGATGTGCAGTGTGAATGTCTTTGTGAACTGCTTCTAGTGCAAGACAAATCTATTACCGATGTCACTGTCTTTCAAGAACTGAGTGGGAATGTTCACCATGACTCACTCTAACAGATTAAGAGGCTCGTGTTGAGCATGAACATTTCTGTGGCTACTTTAGCACACAGTTGTATCCCAAATAATTCCACATGATACGAGTCACAGCTAAAGTGGGTTGGAATGTCACCTGCGTGTCAACCCTACTCATTCATCATCTATGCTTTTCATCCGTGACCATTCAGAGGCAATCATGCAAGCTATAGCTGAATTAATAAATAATGCAACTGAATATATGACCAAAATATCCTACTCTTGTCTCTGTCATTATTTTTGTAATATATAAAAACTTAGGACCTGATTTAGAGCAGAGCCGAAATGCGTCGTAAATTGGCCATCCTAACCGCCCATCAAGGTCATGGTTCCTCGGTGGGAATACTGGTGTGAACGTCTGACATGGCAGCCCATAGGCCAGTGTGCCAGGTCATAGTCAAGGGCATCCAGCTCTATTTAGGGGGACATTTTTCACTCATTCCCCTTGCCCATGTCTGCCATGCGAGGCAGGGAAAATGTAGAATGACTCCCAATGTGCAGGAAGAAAATTCCCAAACTCCCTGTGCATTTGGGGCTATTTTTTGGTATTGAGAAAACAAACTCCTACGTTAGAAGTTTATTATCTTAATACAAAATAGTATGTTCTGCAGGCAACTTAAACATGGTGTCCACTTGACATACCTTCAGTGAGGTGAAGACACAGCACAGAGATCCCTGCCAGTCATGAGGAGTCATTTCAGTAGACATGACAGTCCTTCGCCAACCAGGTGGGCTAGTTGGTATTTCCATTAGCATAAATAAAATCCTTGGGTGCATTCAGTCCACCATAGGGCTGACTTACTGCTGGGCTGAGAAATATATAGTAATGTCAAGTCCTATAGTAAACATTTTGCCCACACTAAGGGTCACATTTTTGCACCACCCTTGCGCCACGCAAAACCTATATCAGATTGGCTTGATAAATCTGGAGCAAGGCAACGCAAATCGCTGCCTTGCATTACTCTGCCCCAGAGAGGCATTCCATGGACAGAGCATGGGTGTTCCCACGCACCTACCCATGGATTTTGGCGCATTCTCAGATTTACCAACATTGGTAAACTTGTGAATTCCTCAAAATGCTACACCTTCGCAGGGGAGGCACAACAAGGAGAAATGTGTTCATTTCTCCTCGTTATTTCCTCTTTCTACGGGTGCTGCATTCTGCACACTTCGAAAGAGGAAAATGTCTCTAAGGATTGTTATTTGTGTGGGAAGGTAGACCTTCTTTCACAAAAACAATCATGCCTCCAATGCAAGCACCCTTGCACCATGGTGCAAGAGTGCCTGGCTTGCTGCTCTGAGTGAAATAATGATAAATATGCCCCTTATTACTAATATCATAAGACCCAGTGATCAGCTGCTAATTGTAGTTAGTACAGGCTGGATGGCAGCTCACTTATACTGTTTAATCCTCCTATCCTCACATAAAGCATATCTGCTATGGGTCTTGCCCATCACACAGTACTGTACCAGCCCATAAACCAGCATTCCCCACCTGAACAGACAAGGAACAACTGAAGAGACCTGCCATGTACTACTGGCCAATCAGAGGACTCTAATCCAGGACACACCTGCAGGTTCCAACTAACTACATACTAGGGCCACTTCTTTACACATCACAATGATAATCAGATTTAAGATGATAGCAATAAAGTCCATCCCAGCAGCTCTGCACACCATTTCTCTCCCTAACCATGCCTGCTCAGAACTGTAGACTTTAAAAATGAAATATCTCAGATTTGACAACCTGGTGCAGTAAGCAACAGAGTGGAGTATGATCTAAGAAATGCCATAAAGGGACCTGCAGAGCTGATCAAAACCCCAGCTTACTGAAAATCATAAATTGTGCACCTTTCCCTCACGCTTCTTCACCCATGACATTGCTAAGCGTTGCGTCCCATAATGCAGTACAGCACTCTGTCATCATCAAGGATGACTTGTCTCATGGCATCAAAACCAAAGGCAACACCCTCTCTACCACACACAGCGTAGCATGATGCCCATGTATGCAAGAGCTTCAGTGCCCCAAGTAGGGGTAGCAACTGCTGCATAATACAAATGTTGCAATACAGTGTAATACCACCAGGCTGGCAGAAATCTCTGATGCGCCACTTAGAATAGTTTTTTGTTTTTAAAGAATAGGCTGTAGTTTATTCTTGAAAAACAAAACAATCAATGATCCTAACCCTCCCTACCTGGGGTCACTGGTTAATTTCCCGGCCCAAGACCACCATACCTTGCATGGCAGACTAGGTAGGGAAATCGGTTGCCCCGCATTAAATGTAGATACCTTTCAGTCCCACTTTATATGTTGTCTTCTAGTTGGGTGCCATTCTAGCACTGGTGTTCCAAGGATGTGAAATTCACCCTGGCTGCGGGATTGAAGCTTTCCCCAAATAAATTACACGTGCTCACAAGAGGGCAACTATGAAACCGCTTCTCAGCTCTGGATCAGAAGGCGAATCTGCTCACGAGAATCAAAGACAAGCAGCACTAGTAGGGCCTTGTGATCAGGGGGAGCAGGGCTTCACGTGATCTCAGACCTCGTAGTGATTAAAAATGAACATTGTAAGTGATCCCTGCCGGGCCTGTTGTCCTGTCCTGAACTTCAAGGGCAAAAACACCGTGATTTCTGAATAATAAATGTGAAAACATTAAGGTAATTCAGATCAGCGATCTAAATCTTGTTTACATTTCACTTAATCTTAACCTTAATCTTGCATTCCCTAAGAGTGTTTGCAATTTCCAGGATGACGTGTTTCTGTATTTTGTTAATGGCGCCTATTACTCTTGTTGAGCACATTCTTTGAACTGCCTTCTCCAGGTTTTCACTATGTGCCTCGATTGAGAGTCTTGGAATGAGGATAGAGGCAGTGTGAGTTTCGTGCAGTGCCTGTCAGTGGGTCAGAAAGATGATCAGAATAGATGGCCAAACAATCCTTGGCCTCTCTGCAGAGTGCACAGAGAAGTGGTCACATATTCCAACTGCAATTTTGATTTTGTGCAAATGTGTGTGAAGGAGGTGCACAGTTGTCAAAACGTTGACAAAGCGTAAGTTAAAAAAAACAGTGCTTGCTGATGAGTGGGTGTGTTGTGTGTTTCAGGGTGGGGAAGTGAGGAGATGTGAGGAAATGCATCAAGAGTGAAAAAAGTGTGATAAAAGTAAATATCTGGACTGGGATGTGGAGAGAAAAAGGGCATACCTGTCTAGCACTGACACCCCTTCCACAGGACTCAGTAATGGTTACTTCACAGCCTCATAATTAAAACATTTTCAATATTAATTACTTAAACAAAATCATTGACAAAGCCAATAGTCCTGGCTGGCTTTAGGTGCACGTCAATTGTTGTGTTATATATCTGGATGCAACAACAGAAAGGTCAGAAGAGCACCAAAATATCCTTGAGATGGCACAATACGGAAATCACAGAAATGTAGTTTATGTATTTTATATACGCACTTAATTACATAGGCCACACCCCATTTAGAGACCCCCTACTTAAAGCCCTACATGAGAGTGTGAGACAGCAGTGGTGCCTTGAAGCTGTAGTGCAGTTGTGTGACAAAAGCTCCTCAGCCTCAGTCTGAGCTACCTCAGATGTCTGTGGGTGGGGTCTGGGCCCCCTGGCAGTTGGCCATGTGATTCACAGACTCTCCATTCATCCCTCATCTTTACCCTCTCATGGGATGGGCTCCAAGTGTCATTTCCGAGTTTGCTCGGCCTCGGCTTTGCTCGTGTCAGTCGCACCATAGTGCTACCTTTAAGTATCGTCTGTTGCACCCTCCGCTCCCATGATCCTACAAGTTTTTTATGAATAACTGGTGCAAAAATGGGATAAAGTGGGTTTCTGCTGTGTCAGAATACCCAAGAAGCCCTCAATGGGAACATTTGGGAATCAAGTCTAGTCCACAGGATTGGCCTTTTTGTCGAGTGCCTGGTAACCTCAGTCTCCCTCCCCCTCACTGCACTGACCTCCTCTTTTCTCTATCCCTTAGATGTCTACCTCTTCCTCTCCTACTAACGCCCTCTGCCTCCCAATCTATGTCCCGCCTAAGATGGGTACCTGTCCTTAATTTACACAGACTGTCCATAAATAGCCCTAACTTTCGTGGTCTGTGACTGATGCTTCAACAGAGAGAATTTGCCAGTAATTTTAGTATTACGCCTGTCAGTTCAGATGCCTGTTAAAAGATGGAGGGAATGTCCAGTACTGTCAGTCTGAGGGAGCGACAGACAACTAAACAAGAAACAAGCCATCCTTCCATGGTGTCGCCTACCTATAAGAAATGTAAATGTGGGAGGCTGGCTAATCTGCAAATGTAAAGGTTGCTTGGAAATGAAATTGGCGCTGATGAAGTCACTTTAAGCTTCCTGATGACAAATAATTAGGGGAAGATTTACTAAGGTTCTGAATTGGAGCTGTGTCTGTTTTGTGGCACAGCCTCAAAGCAAAATCTTTTTTTTTTATTTTCTAAGCCACGCAAAGCCATTTTGTGAGCTTTAGTAAATACAACTTAATGCAAGGCAGTGCTGCTTTGCGTTACTGTGTATCAGCGAGGTGTTCCATGTGTAGTACATGGGCGTTCTCATGAATCTACTCATGGATTCTTGCACATTCTCAGATTTACTAAGGTGTGAAAACCTGGGAATGTGTCAAAATGCTACACCTCCCTGATCCAGGCTGTTTCTTCCTCTTTCTATGCATGCTATATTCTGTAACACGCATAGAAACAGTAACATGCATTTGAGGATTGTTTTTCTGTAGGAAGGTATCCCTTCCTGAATGAAAACAAACTTGCCTGTACTGCAGGCATGAGTGACTGCATTAGCACTAAGCAGCATACAGTGCACCAGTGCTGGGAGACAGCAAAAATGTGCCATATCTTAGTAGATATGGGGCATTTCTGTTGTCTCCCTTTCACCAAACGTGGCGCAGAAACTTTGCTTACTGCCCTGAGAGAAATGTAAGTACATCTACCCCTTACCCTTTTTGGGAGGTGTTGTAAGATTGTTACCTGCTGGCCTATATAGTGCCTGCTTTTAAAGGACAGTTATACAAATGTATGCACTAGGTACAGTCTGCTTATTACTAACACCTTTACTTTGGAAGTACTCGTTTTTATATTTAAACCAAGTTTTTTGCAAATTTTTGGCAGTTTATCTTATACTGGTTGTAATGCAAGTTTCAAACAATGACTTACACATTTATAGAGCTTTCTGTCATAGGTTGGGACTTTGTAACACTAACAAACACTATTCACAACTGCGTCAACCAGGATTAAATGTTGTGTCTCTCTGATTACACATACAGACAACTGTAGTGATCACATTAACCAACAGAGGTTTCATTACAATAAGTAGTGCATTTCCCATTGATTAATTTAACTTGCATTATTTTTTCACTGAAGTATTACTGATTATTTTGTATGCAGCTACCTGTTGGTGAAAGAGCAACAATATAGTTAAAGAATAGTTTGCTTTTTTTAGTCATGCCCTTGGCCTCGCCTCCATACTCACTGACCCCACCTCAACTGCCCTCAGGATCACAGTACCCATATGTTGTTTTTTATAACGCACTTTGACCAGGTGGAATAGCTATGTAAAATCTGAGAAAACCTGTGATATTAGCATATGGTGTCCTATCTTCCCTTACCTTCACTATGTTCCTTTTTTTATGTACTATTTCAGCATAACCTGTGATCTGCATTATTTAACACAAAGGGGGTGATTCTAACTTCGGCGGAGGCCGCCCGCCAAAGTTCCCACACCAAAATACCGCTCCGCGGTCGAAAGACTTCTGAGGGTATTTTGGGATTTGCCCTGGGCTGGCGGGCGGCCGCCAAAAGGCCGCCCGCCAGCCCAGGGCAAATCAACCTTCCCACGAGGACGCCGGCTCAGAATTGAGCCGGCGTAGTGGGAAGGTGCAACGGGTGCAGTGGCACCCGTCGCGTATTTCAGTGTCTGCATAGCAGACACTGAAATACTTTGTGGGGCCCTCTTACGGGGGCCACTGAAGTGCCCATGCCATTGGCATGGGCACTGCAGGGGCCCCCAGGGGCCCCGCGGCACCCCCTACCGCCATCCTGTTCCTGGCGGGTCAGGATGGCGGTAGGGGGTGTCAGAATCCCCATGGCGGCGGAGGGCGCTCCGCCGCCATGGAGGATTCTGCAGGGCAGCGGGAAACCGGCGGGAGACCGCCGGTTTCCCGCATCTGACCGCAGCCGAACCGCCGTGGTCAGAATGCCCTGCGGGGCACCGCCGGTCTGTCGGCGGTGCTCCCGCCGACCCTGGCCCCGGCGGTCTCTGACCGCCGTGGTCAGAATGACCCCCAAAGTGTAGAAAGAAGAAAGCTGAAAGAAGTGTAGAAAACTGTGTCCTCTGGTATTAAACAGGACTGAAAACAAGAAATTAATTTAATCAGTCACTTAATTGCATTATATGTAACTAGTAAACCTGGGTTCAAATTCTGGCTTCTCTGCATAACTAAGTTGTGTGATCTGAGTCAAATTAATTTACTTCATGTGTCTAATTTACTTGATCCTTTTGAGAGCACTTTTAAGGAAATTAGATCAAGATGGAACTTGTACAAAACCTCACTTGTATATGCTTTCATAGCCTGTAATTTTTTACCATCCATGACAATAACATTGGCCCTGCTGTAAGGGACACCAGACAACTGATTCACTTTCATTCATTATTCTGGCATTGCCAGGTGTAAGTGTTAAAAATGGTGCCAAAGTTCATATTTGGAAACGTTCATTCCAGATAAATGTCAATTTAATTTTGTGATCTAATGTACTAAACTGAAATACTTCCATATATTAATGAAACACTTTCTATATGCTAAAGTCCTTATCATATTCTCACATTTTGTTTGTTGTGTAATTTACATCCCAGTTATTTTGAAGATTCAGATTGTTCTTTGGCATTTAGGCACGAGCCAGGCCACTAGTTTGGCCTTGGTCCCAGTGCAGACTCATTTTAAGACATGAACAATTGCTTAAGGCCAAAAATTCCAAAGGGCCCAAAGCATGGCCCAGCGCCTGGCCACCATCCACAAGCACAACCAATGGACAAATAGACCAGCAAAGATTGCCAGGGTGGGTGCTGCTTGCTCAACCAGTTGACAGTGCCCCTTCTGTTTCTGGTCACATTGTTGAGACTACACTCAACGCACACAATACTTTCTGATACTCACTCAGTTGCCCATTTTGTCTGATTTTTAGAAATTGTTCCACCTAGTCTTCTCAACATTTTTGTCCAGTTCTGCAAACTTGGCCAAGTAACCTTTCCACTCTTGACCCTTAGCAATGGCGAGCAGTCATAGGATTCTTAGGGAGGCAGCTCAGCACTCAACAATCTACCAACAGACACCATTACACTGATGTCCAGCTGAGCACTTATCTTTACAAGAATAAAAGTACTTTAATCACATAGATGTACTAAATGTTAAAAGCTACACTATATTGGGGAACTTGTAGGCACTCCTTTTCTGTCCCCGCCTCTCCTGGTGTTCTCCCTGGTTCTGTATTACCCAGGTAGAGTAATCAGGAGTAGCATGAATTGGGCTAAGGTGCATTGATTTGGTGCTACAGTTCAAATATTCTTAGTCTTGACTGAACTCTCGTGGTCAGTGACAGGCCCAGGCCTCTGCACACATGCTTAGATTTGTGTGATGTCTGAACCTAAAGAAGAAGGCAGGACACCACATACAGATGCAGTTGGGCACTCTGGACAAGTGAACACATGTGTACAATGCAAGAAACATATCCGTCGCAACACAATATCTTGACTGTCACCAAAATCTCACCATCATCCTGGCCTTTTATCTTGCAGGTACAACTGTACATACTTCAAGTCATTATTAGAAAACTCATCCCTACTGATGTTGTGTTGTGGAGAAAATAAAAGGCTGAGTTGACCCTGCCAGGATGTGCTCCTTTTACTTGCAAGTTATAAACAGACCTATGCATCTTAGACAAAATCTACTGAGCTGTCTTGGTTATATAGCCCAAAAGGGCTGAATGCAATGTTCTATTTTATATGGCTACTAACTCCTCTTAGAAAAGTCACAGGCAACTCCACATCGTAATCCCCTTTGCTGATCCCCATTTCACATACCACTGCCACACATGTAGAACATCACAGAGCACTGCGGGAGATCATGGGGAACAAAATCCACAGTTTCGCTTATTACCTTTTATTCTAACTAAGCACAGATGCTTTCAGTCTGTCTAGTTAAATACCTGTTCCAGATCTTTGTACAGGCCCTCTGCTACCCTGCCTATCAGAACGCTAACCACCCTTCCGAACAGATGGACCTAATAATCTTACATTTCTTTGCTTCTTTCCACTTTTCGGTATATGCTGCATTTTCATGCATGGCAACGGGAGCTAGTTTACTGTCATTTGCTCTGAAGGACACAGCTCAGGGTTGCCTGTTTTGAACACCTGAAAAAGTCTCTCTGCTGTAACACTAACCTTGGCCTGGTCTAGCCCTGTCTCTACTACAGCACTAACAAGTACTATACAGTTGCTGGTGGTGCACTGTTCTGAGGGCGGTGACGCACTGTGCTATGTGTGGTGATGCCCTATGCCATTGGCTGGGGCACGCCACAGAATGGGTAGTGGTGCATTGTGTAGCTCAAGGTGGTGCACTGTTTGACACATCCTTTGTTTAACAATCATGGAGGACTCGTGAGAGTTTTCAAATTTTGTGTATGTGCTCCTTTTATCCCACATTATTATTTTTAGGTTTTACATCTAGTGGAGGGCAAAGTATGCCAGATATTATTGTTCAACTTGTCTTCTTCAGCAGAAGGTGAAAAAGCGACCTAATGTTCTCCAAACTGTTTGCCATGGGTTTTTAAATGTTTAGGAACATAGTCAAAAGGTTTCTGTTCCCTTTCTCTTAGAAAGATTGGGTAGATTTGGGACATTATGTGCAACCTGACGATAACAGACCTAGAGGCAATCACACACAGACTACAGTGAAGAATTGGTGCAGTATAAAAAAAATAGTAAACTCTCTGATAAAGTAGTGAGGTATGGCATTTGTCTTGGATGTGTTTAAATTGACCTTTTGTCCTACATTTTTTGTCCTGAAATTTGACCAGTTGGCTGAGTTTTTACAGTCCTGTCCAGAATTTGTCTCAATGCCAGGTGGTCACCCTTGCCCCTCCCCCTCTCCACAATCATTCTCAGCAAAACCGGCATCTCATGTCGATCCAACAATATGGCCATCCGGCAGAACTATTCCCGGTAGCATAAATTCCTGATTTGCTCGCATTTCTGGGAATCCCTCGCGCAGTATCTGGCAGTTTCCCGAATGCGGGGCAGTGTATTACAAGAATGGTCACCATGCTTGCTGGTAGGCCTCACCTGACAGATCACGGTCTCTAATTTCCGGATTTGACTTTTCTTTTGCCAAAAGCCTAGATTCTGCCCCCACTTCTGGGTTTTCACATTTCAAGAGCATGTTTAGTCTCACTCACGGATCCATGCGCGTTTCTTCCTTTCACAAATACATCTCTCTCACACTAATCTGTTCACGAGCTTGTTCCTCTCCCTCGTGGGTTGCAGGAATCTGATGCTCGCCCTTTCATTCTCACAGATTTGATGAGTCTGACTCTCCTAACAGACCTCGAGTCTTTCCTCTCTCACCCACAAGGGCGTAGCTTGGTCATTAAGATTGGGGGGGTGCGAGCTTCACATTTTACAACAATCTCGTTGGCATATAATGTCAAAGGGCCAGATGTATCAAAGGGTTTTATCCATTGTGTGTCAATGGTAAAATGCTTTGATACATATGGCCCAAAACATATTATACGACAGTCCGGGCACATGAGAGGGGCTTAATGGGCCGAGGAAAGGGAGGCGAATGCAGATTGGTAGGTGTATTGAGAGAAAACACAATATTTAGTAAAATAATAAAAAAAATTGAATACTTTCAAAGGAGAGAGGGGGAGAATGTGTATGCGATTATGTCTAGGTATGTCAAAATACCTGGTGAAATCCGACCGACACCTCACCATACCGGACACAAAGCACCTGTGCCCAACTATTTTCCAGAAAATGCATTTATTAGCGGGGTGTAACACCCCAAACCGACCACCACCGAAGCTGCGCCCTGCTCACACACTCAGGGATGTAATTTGTTGTACATCTCACTCATCAAGCATATCCCTCTCACTCATGGAGTTTAGATGGCTGTTTTCTCTCGCTCGTACAGATTTAATGAGTCTGTTTTTTTCTATTTCTGCTTCACAGATTCTGTTTCTGCGCTCTCTGAGATTTCATGAGTTTGATCATTTCAATCATGGTGTTCACAATTCTATCCCTCTCACTCCTGGAATTCATAAACCTGTTTTCACTCTTTCTCCTTTTCTCCCTCTGACACCAGGTTTATTGATCTATTCCTTTCACTCCTGGATTTCAGGAGTCTGTTGCTCCCTCTCATAGATGTCATGAATCTGTTCTCACTCTCACACAGACCTCGTGAGCTTGCTGTCATCCAACTCATGGTTTCTCGAGCATATCCCTCTCTGTCACAAACTTCATGAGCCCGACCTTCCACCTGTGCAGTCCATGAGTTTGTTTTCATCTATGGATTCCATGAGCCATTTCCTTCTCACTCAAAGATATCATGTGCCCGTTTTCTCTCTCGGGCACACACGAGTCCGCTATCTCTTACTCCTGGATTGCACCTCTGTTCCCTCTCATACCTGGATTATAAACGCTACCACTCATGGATTTCACGTGTCTCTTCCTCTTAATGATGGATGTCCTCCCTCTAGTAACTAAAGGAAACCACTGTATGTGCAAAAACATAGGATCGGAGGTCATTTGTAGAAGAGAAGTAACTACACTCTTTGTTGGAAACCTGAGAAGCGCCTGGAAAGTACTAATTCCAGACTGTGTGCCATATAAACACCAATAACAATAATGCAGGCTACATAAACTGTGGCAAAAGTCACGTTTTGCTCCCATTTATCCTGAAGTGACAATGTTTCCCACTACATGAAGTTCCATATTTTCCAAAGAACTGTTTTTTTAAAAACTTTGGCGCACCTCCCCGTCTGACACACTGTCGGTGGGAAGGAAGGGTCGTTAAACACCTTTCCGCGGCGTGCAGGGGTTTGCAGCAGACAGCTCTTCCCAGCAGCCTGCCCCTGTAGTGATGGAAGGAGTCTGTCTGCTGTCTGGAATACTCGTTTCGGTGGCTCTTGTAAAATGGCGGATAGAAGGTTCTCGCGGTCCCAGAGGGACGCATTCCTGTGCCGCGGGAAGTAGCAGGGTCAGGCACGCTATAGCAGTCTGGGAACCCTATAAATAAACACAGAGATCTGAAATCAGCAGCTCCCCTTCCTTTTCTGTCTGGACACCTCACGTCTGAGATAAGGTGCAGGAACCGTCAGCCCCCACGCCGCGGGAAGGAGGAGGGCGTGGCCAGCGATGCCCAGAGTACATAGACGATGGAAAAATAGAAACTGGAGTAGTGGTGACGGAGCGGCACCTGGAACAGATTAGGAACAATATCTGCTACTTTTCCAGCTGTCTTCAGCTCCTCTTTCTCGTCTCACCTTTACAGTTCTTAAGCCTTCCTCTGAATCGTTGCTAACTTTTTTTTTAATGTAGTTGAGGATGGACCAGGCTTGTTCGTGAATATCAGCAGTGGGCAAAACCAGGATGTCATAATTGCAATATTCTAAATCAGGATGCAGTAAATGTGCAGTAGCCGGATTAGCGCACGTGTCAAATTTCTCAGCAGTAGCATAGCAAGGATGCCACGTGCCCTGGTGCAAGCAAGGAACATTGACCTTTTGACTTTTGTTGATATTCAATGGGCTCCTCAGGGCTTTGGTCCCCGGTGCCACTACACCTGCTGCACCATTAGTAAATAAGCCCTTGTTTCTCGGGTACTCTAAATAAGGACCTTGCAACCCGCTTTAGGGAAGGGTGGTAATGTATAATCCTCTGAAAAGTAGTAGTATAATGATGTCCTCCGTCAGTGTGATTTCCGCAGACTTAGGCCCTCATTACGACCACAAGATCGGACCGCCGGGCGGCCGCCAATGTGGCCGCACCCCGGCCGCGGCCATTTGGAGATCCCTGCTGGGCCAGCGGGGATCTCGGCCGCAACACAGGAGCTGTCTCCAAATGGAGCCGGCGGTGTTGCGGCCGTGCGACGGGTGCAGTTGCACCCGTCGCGCTTTTCAGAAAAGCTGCACGCGGCCCTGTCAGGGGGCCCGCAACTCCCCGTACCGCCAGCTGAACCGCCAGGAAAAGGCTGGCGGTAGGGGGACTCGTAATCCCCTGGGCAGCGCTGCTAGCAGCGCTGCCCTGGCGGATTACAACCGCCGGGGCCATTGTGGCGGGAAACTGCCGGCCCCGGCGGTGCGACCACGGCGCTTCCGCCGCGGTCGTAATGATCTGGGAAGCACCGCCAGCCTGTTGGCGGTGCTTCTGTCATTACAGCCCTGGCGGTCTTGTACCGCCAGGGTTGTAATGACCCCCAGAGTGTCCCTTAAGCAGTTTCTAATTCCATGTTACATCGAGACAACTCTTCCATGAATCATACTATTACGGGACATTTTGAATTGGCGGGTAGGCTGCCAAACCATGGGGTGACGCAGTCCTTGCCCTACCACACCAGTTTGTCTACCAGTTTCCAAGTTCCCTGCTTTGCCAGTGCATTTTCATTGAAACTGCTTCTAGCCATCATGTATTGACGATCCACTGGGCAAAAAAAGAAAGGTACCTCAGCTGCAGGTTCCTGAACACTGGGGACACAATCTCACTTTTCATGGTTGTGACTTCATGGTTTAAATGGCCATGGACAGGAACAAGAGCATCGGAACACTTGTCCTCATCAGAAGACTTTTTCTGAAGTCCCCAGGTAGATGGGCCACTAGGGAAAGGTTTCTGATGGCATAGGAAACTGCAACCCCCACCATCTGAAACCAATCTGTTATCCCATTTCTAAATGAGGCAGGAGAAGTTTGGGATTGGTACAGCAACGGCAAATTTTTGACAAAACCCCCACATCCTCAAACACAAAAACGTGACCCTAGTCTCCCAATCTGGTTGTTCCAGGGACAGACAGGAAACAAAAATCAGCCCAGGTACAAATGTTCAAACCAGTTCCACACTGCAAGAGGATAAGAGTAAAATGTAGCCAAGAGAAAAAGTGGGCCCTGGAAGCTTGCCCTGCTCTAAAGGCAGCCCCTTAGGCTGCAGCCTACTGGGGAAATGCCAGACTGGCAGACAGCAGCAGCTTCTCTGCTATGACGGTGGAGCATCGCCCCCCTGCCAGCAACAGCAGCTGAAAAACTTTAAAAATCAAACAATACTAAACAATGTTTATTATCATTTTATTTTTATAGGGGCGGGGCCATGGGGGATGGCAGGCAGGGAACGGGAGTGCTGTGCACTCCCCTTAGTGCGCATGTGTGTTTGGCCGGCTGTCTCAGGATGGCCAAACACACATGCGTACTGAACTATCTGCAACCCGAGCTGTGTTGCCGCGTTGAAGACAGGAGGCACAGGCTCCCAGTCTGCCTGGGAGCGCAAATCCAAGGCGTATAGGCCAATCCTGATGCTGCTCTCATGCTGCCAACAACATGAAAGCAGCATTAAGATTGGCCGCAGGGCAGGCTGGGAGTCTGTGCCTGTCTGCAGTAGAGATCTGAAGAGCGAGGATCAAGGTAAGTATATTTTTTTCATTTACTTTTTTTTCTTTTGTTCATCCCCTGCCCCGCTCGCCACCAGCCACGACTGCTGGCAGGAAGACCAGCCAAGCACTGGTTTGTTCTCTCCCTTTCTTTTCTCCATCCCTCCATCTTTTTCTCACCATTTATCTCCCTTACTTTGCCTCTCTCCTCCCCCTGTTCACTATATTCCTCTTCTTTCTCTTTGCTTCTCAGGCTCATCCCCTTTATTTTCTTTCTTTCTTTCTTTCTTTCTTTCTTTCTTTCTTTCTTTCTTTCTTTCTTTCTTTCTTTCTTTCTTTCTTCTAATTTTATCCTCAAAGTACCAGCTCAGCGGGGCATTCCTCATATTCGGCTCATTGCTTCTCCTCTCCCTCTTTTTATGTTGCATATTCTAACATTTTATCATCTGCCTATCTATCCAAATCCCTCACTGTCGCTGCACTAGAAGAAGTAGCATCATTTAAGTATCTGGAAATGATAATGGATAGAACTATAAGCTGGAAAACTCACATACAGAGAACTATGAGAAATCTGAAACAGCAGCAAATTCCATCCTACATTTAGCACTCAAACATAAGACGCCGGTTCACAAGCTTCATTGATAAAATTTCCCAGGCAAAAGTCGAAAGTCAAATTGTGTACAGAGCAAAGCTATGGGGAATGCATAAGTCCACGCAAAGAGTAGGTTGATTTGAAAGAAAGTTCTGGAAATCACTGCTTAACTTCCCATCTAGCTTTAGAATCAATCAAACATTGGCTGCTCCACAATTGAAACCAGATGTCCCCTATTAAGTATGAACTAAAAGATTGAGATCACAAGGCACAAATTTAGTGGATCATGCCTGGAAAGACCATTTCTCTATGAATACCAAATCATCGTTCGTAATTCAAAGGGAAAAGGAATCCATGATACTCGGTTTTTCTATGACACCAAAAATCAACCTGTTGACACACAAGAAGGCAAATTACCTCATAAGCAAGCAATTTCTCAGCTTAAAGAGCTTAAAGCACAAACAGAAAATAGCTTCTCTAAGCAATTGTTATGCAAGATCTCATATTGGCCTGTACAGTCCTTCACCTAGTGTCCAACAGTGTCTTGTTCTTCTAGAAAACCAGGGGGAAAGAATACTGTTTTCAGTAGCAAGAGGAGGCTGTCTGCTAATGACTACTATTAAGAAGAGAAGAAACCCTGCGTCCTCAGACAAATGTGCCTGTGGGGATACAGAAGATAAGGCACACTTTATGCTACATTGCCATCTGTATAAGAAGGTCAGATCACGCTCAATAGCCAAGATTCTGATGCAGCAGAGAAATTATTTTTTCTGTTTAGTGACTGTTCAAGTGCTGCAACAAAAGCAACCGGTTCATATCTTAGGATAAGATGGGACATTTAGTCAAAGTTTCAAGCAACATCTGTCAGGGATCAGAAGCCATAGAACCAGAGGAACCATTTTCACACTGCATTGTTTTACTGTATGATTTGAAATGGGAATGATTTCAACTGTTTTTTTAATGTACCTGAGTGATGGATTCTATATTTTAATACCAGATTTTAGGGTTTTAAATGAGTGACTTTGTTTTAAACATACTCTGAGATGAACTGTCATTAGTTTAGTGGCTGTTGGCGCAATCTTATTTTTCTTTTTTGTGTGTGAAAGGCAGCTCTCTTATACTAAAGCCGAAAGCTCACAATAACTAAACTAAATAACTGACTTTGCTTAGCTTCATCTCTTGTCTCATCAGCTAACAACTTCCGTCCTACGAAAGCCTTTCTTTCTTTCTTCTTGTCAAAGTACGTTTACTGCATCGACCCAGAAAGGGCTGAATTGTATTTATAATTGTGGACCGTCTTTGACAGGCCGCACAAAAAAGTAAATTGATGGAAACGCTAGAATTAGCTTTAATCAGTGGAATTTTCCATGAGTAGCACGCCATTCCACTGTGTCTAGCACATGTATGTACAGAAGGAACACAACCATGTGCACATCAATCGTGGCTCGCCCTCAAAGTCGCAATACAGTCCCAACAGCATGACCACATGCCCTCTGAAGGGGAACACAGGAATTTCAGGCAAAGCTTAACCGTGTCACTAAAGCACAGTTTTTTTTTACATAGAACTTCGTGTTGCACTATTGCTAGTTTTCAGAACTCAAATAACTTATGTTGCTATGTGCAATTTATGGTATTCGGTTTACCATCCTTCAGAAGGATGGGATCGAAGGTCAGGTCTGCTTTCTTGGGTTTGAAACGTATGTACCTGACATCACACATGTATCTGACATCACACGTGTCTGCAGTAAAAGTTCAGCTCGCCGAACCGTCCATCCACTGGTAAAATGCAGCTTGGATCCCTGTGGCAATGCAAGATACAGGACCCACATGTTGGACATGTTGGCGCTCCCTTGCAACAAAAGGAGACTCACGTACGAATTCTTGAAGGTCGTATTCTATTCCATTGCTTTTTACCTCCTTTTAAGCCTTTACAGAAGACCTACCAGGTGCAAAACGCTACAGGCTCACCTCAAATTTTAAGTCCTCTCTGCAGAACAGCACATTAAATTCCAGATGAAACAGCTCCAGCTTGTCAGTATACATTACGCCACTCAGGACAACTCATTCAGAAAAACAAACAAGCATTGTCAAAGCCGATATTTCTCGCCTTTGAAGAGCTATTGGCTTTGACAATGTATTTTAGCTATATTGTACACCATCGTGGCTGCTGTTCAGCATGGCTAAATGTTTGCTGTGTAGAGCATCTTACAGTGGAGTGGGGGAGTAGAGTGTCATAGAGTTGATTTGTTGGAGTAGAGTGTTGTAGACTGGAGTAGGAGTAGTACAGTTGTTCAGTGGCAGAGAGTGTCATAGAGCTCAGTGTTGTCGAGTGGAGTGGTGCAGAATAGGGTGGCATAGATTGGGGTGAGTGGGGTGGAATAGGGTGGAGTGGGATGGAGTGAATTGAGGTAGTGGGTTGGAGTGAATTGAGGTAGTGAGGTGGATTGGATTAAAGTAGAGTGGAGTAGATTGAATTGGGGTACAGTGAGGTCGATTGAGTGGAGTTGGGTGGAGTGGTGTGGATTAGACTAGATTGGATTGGAGTGGGACATATTGTGGTGGATTAGATTGGAACTGAATAGGACGTATTGGACTGGAGAGGGGTGGATTCGGTTGGATTGGGGCGTATAGGATTAGAGTGGGGTTGACTGGATTTGAGTGGAGGGGTGTGGGATGGATTGGACTGGAATGGAATGGATTGGACTAGAATTTGTGGAATTGATTGGATTGAGGTTGATTTGACTGGTTGGGGTGGATTGGATTGGGCTGAATTGGATTGGACTGGGGTGGATTGGACTGGAGTGCGGTGGATTGGAGTGGGGTGGGTTTCATTCGAGTTGGGTGGCTTGGGCTGGAGTGGGGTGGATTGGAGTGGGTGGATTGGAACAGGGTGGTTTGGGTGGAGTGGCTTGGAGTAGGCTGGAGTGGGGTGGATTGGAGTGCAATGATAGGAGTGGGGTGGGTTGGATGGAGTATATTGGATTGGAGTGGGGTGGGGTGTATTGGAGTATAGTGAGGTGGAGTGGAAAGGGGTGGTTTGGACTGCAGTAGGTTGGAATGGAGTGTGGTACATTGGACTGCATTGGAGTGGAGTGGATTGGAGTGAGTGGATTGGTGTGGGGTGGGTGGATTGGATTGTGGGATTGGATTAGAAAGGATTGGAGTGGGGTGGATTGGATGGGTGTGAGGTGGACTGAAGTGGGGTGTATTGGCTTGGCATGGGGTGGATTAGATTGAGTGAGGTGGATCGGATGGGGTCACTGGGGTGGGGTGGATTGGAGGGGGTGGATGGGGAGTAGGGTGGATTGGAATAGAGTGAGGTGGATTGGAGTTGGGTGGACTGGACTGCAGTGGGGCGGATTGGAGTATGGTGATTTGGATTGGAGTGGTGTGGTGTGTATTTGACTGGAGTGGGTTGGATTGGAGTGGATGGACTAGAGTAGGGTGGATTTGATTGAAGTGTGGTGGATTGGAGTGAGGTGGATTGGACTAGACTAGGGTGGTTTGGAGTGGGGTTGAGTGGATTGGATTGGAATGGTGTGTGGTTTAGATTGGATTTATAAGGGGTGGACTGAACTGAATGGGGTGGATTGGATTGGGGTGGAGTGGGTTGGATTGAATTTGGGTGAGGTGGATTGGCTTGCAGTGAGCTTGATTGGATTGGGTTGGACTGGAGTGGGGTGGATTGAAGAGGGAGCAGACACGGCTCCTCTGCTAGGGCAGAGGAGCGTCGACCCCACTGCCAGCAGCAGCTGCAAACCTTTTACTGCAAAACAATAATAAACTATGTTGATTTTGGTTTTGTAATAAAAAGGGACGGGGCAACGGGCTGTGACAAGCACTGAGGGAGAGTGCACAGCACTCCCCCACATTACGCATGTATGTCTTGGGCTGGCCAAACACACATGTGCACTATGCTCTCTCATGCCTGGCACTGTGTTGCCAGGCTGGAGAGAGCAGCCACAGGCTCCCTGTCTGCCTGGGAACGCCCTGGCTGGGTGCTCCCAGGCGATCCTAATGGTGCTCTGCAGCCTGCTTGCAGCAGAAGAGCGGGACAGTAGTGGTGGCGGCAGCGATGATGCAGGTAAGGTTGTTTTTTAAATTAATTCCCCCCAACCTCCCCGGCTCACCACCCTGCCATGCAAGCCGCTCCTGGTGGGGTGGATTGAGTCAGGGTGAATTAGATTGAGTGGGGTGGACTGGATTGGAGTAGGGTGGACTGAAGTTGAGTGTAATAGATTGGAGTGGGGTGAATTATTGTTGGGTGAAGTAGGTTGGATTGGATTGAATTAAATTGGATTGTGATTGATTGGAGTGGGG
Source organism: Pleurodeles waltl (assembly GCF_031143425.1). Taxonomy (NCBI): domain Eukaryota; kingdom Metazoa; phylum Chordata; class Amphibia; order Caudata; family Salamandridae; genus Pleurodeles; species Pleurodeles waltl. The sequence goes on along the minus strand of NC_090443.1, from coordinate 442,088,296 downwards.
CAGATTTGATTGGGGTGGATTGGTGTTGGTGGATTGGATTGGGCTGGGTTTGGAGCATTGGAGTATGGTGGGTTGGAGTAAGTTAGATTGGGGTGAGTGGTTTGGATTTGAGTGGGGTGGAATGAATAGGAGTGAGGTGGATTGTGGGATTGATTGGAGTGGAGTGGATTGGATTGGTCTGGGTGGATTAGGTTGGTGTGGAGTGGATTGGAGTGGTGTGGGATGGATTAGATTGGATTGGTGTGGGGTGGATTTGATTGAGTGGGGTAGATTGTAGAAGAGTGAATTGGATTGGGGTGGGGTGAGGTGGGGGGTTTAAGGTGGATTGAAGTGGGGCATATGGGATCGGAGCAGGGTGAACCGGGATGTACTGTACGATTATGTGTTAAAGCATAGTTTTGGAAATTACGCATAAGAAAGAAACCATGTCACTTTGCAATATTTGGGACAAGATAATGCCATCCTTTGAGCTCAGTGCCCACAAGCAAAAACAAAACATGGGGACAAAGTGTGGAAAGAAGACTTGCCAAAATAAAATTAAGTTAACTGTAGAAAATAAAACCTTGCAATTTTGCTTGTCATGCTCGGCACGTTTTGCCTGTCACACGCCTTCTGTTTGCAGGGACAAGTAGTTAAAAAGAACAAAATATCACCTCAGCCACATTGGGAACAGCAGATGGGCACTGATTAAGTTGAATCAATCAGTGCTTGGTCCCTGCTTCACAGAAAGGAACAGAAATGATGCTAGGCCTGCAGTGATCAAGTACGGGGCCATGCAAGCCAACAAATGGTAAGCAATGGGCGGGCCCGAAGCCCTTATCATTAACAAATGTCTTGCATGCTATCGCAGCCTCGACCCTAAAATTATTGATCAGAAAATTCTAAACGAACAGGAGCCACTAGTCATGTTTTAGGGTCGAGCCTGCTAGAGCATATGCTAGCGCATGCATCTTATTTGGAAGGCACTTATGTAAACAAAAAAGGGCTTGGAGCCCACCCATTGCTTACCATTTGTTGGCTTGCCTGGCACTCTTCTTTACAGCCTTGTAAATCGTCATTGCAGCCCTGGCATAATTTCTGTTCCTCTCTGTGGAGCATGGACCAAGCACTGATTGATTCAACTTAATCAGTGCCCATTCACTGCTCCCAACGTGACTTAGGTACTATTTTGTTATTTTGAACTTCTAGGGCTGTTTACACAGAAGGCTCGTGACTTGTAAAAACTTATCTAGCAGGACAAAATTAATTGCATAGTTTTATTTTTCTATAGTTAATTTTCTTTTATTTTGCCAAGTCTTCTTTTCTCTGTTTGCACTCATGTTTTATTTTTGTTGTAGGCACTGTTCTCAAATGATGATTATCTTTTTCAAAATATTGCAAAGTGACATTATTTCTATGTTGTGTGTAATTTCCCAAAGCTATGTTTTAAAACATAATTGTGCAGTACGGCCCAATCCACCCCACTACTATCAAACCCAGTCCACCCCACCTCACCCCACATCAATCAACCCCACTCAATTGAATCCACCACAGATCAATTCAATCCAACCCACTCCAATCCAAATTATTCACCCCAATCCAATCCACTCCAATCCTCCAACCCACCCCACTCCAATCTAAGACAATCTGCCCCTCTCCTATATCCCCCACACCATTCCAAAACAATCGGCCCCACTCCAGTCTGCCCCACTCCAATAGAAAACAATGCCCAGTCCAATAAGCCTCAGTCTAATCCAAAACAATCTCCCCAGTACAATCGAACACAACCTGCCCACTTCAATCCAAAACAATCGGCCCCAATCTAGTCTACCACACCCCAATCCAAAACAATCTGCTCCATTCCAATCCAAAGCAATCTGTCCCACTCAAATCCAAAACAATCTACCCCACTCAAATCCAAAACAATCTGTTCCATTCCAAAACAATCTTCCACACTCCAAACCAAAACAATCTGCCCCACTCCAATCCAAAACAATTTACCACACTACAATTCAAAACAATATGCCCCACCCCAATCCAAAACAATCAAATTCACTGCAACACAAACCAATCTGCCCTGCTTCAATCCAAAACAATATGCTTCACTCCAATCTGCCCCAGGCCAATCCATAACATTCCGCCACACTCCAGTCTTCCCCACTTCAATCTTCCCCTCTCCAATGTGTCCCACTCCAAACTGCCCACTCCAATAGAAAACAATCTGTCCCACTTCAATCTACCCCAAACCAATCCAAAACAATCTGCCCCACTCCAATCCAAAACAATCTGCCCCAATCCAGTCTGCCCCACTCCAATCCAAAACAATCTGCCCCACTCCAATCCAAAACAATCTGCTCCATTCCAACTCAAAACAATCTGCCCCACTTCAGTCTGTCCCATTCCAATCCGAAACAGTCTTTCCCACTCTAATCTGCCCCACTCCAATCCAAAACAATCTACTCCACTCCAATCGCCCCGCTCCATCCACAACAATCTGCCCTACTCCAATCTGCCCCACTCCAATCCAAAACATTCTGCCCTACTCCAATCTTCCCCACTGCAATCCAAAACAATGTGCCCCTCTCCAATCTACCCCACTCCAAACTAAAACAATCTGCCCACTCCAGTCCATCCCATCCACCCCACTCCAATCCACCGCAATCACCCACCCCATTCCAATCCATCCCACCCACCAGCCCCTCTCCAATCCATCCCATTACACCCCACCCACCCCACTCCAATCCATCCCACTCCAATCCATCCCACCCCATCCCACCTACACACCCACCCTACTCCTCACCATGTCACAGACTCACCCCATTCCAATCCATTACCACTCCATCCCACTCACGTATGCCTCCCCACACCATCCAAGCCACCCACTCACTCCACTCCAATCCATCCAACCCACCCTACTCCAATCCATCCCATACAGACCAATCTATAAACTACAGTCCATCAAACCCACACACCTACCCCACTGCACCCCAACCCATGTCAGCAATCAACCCACCTCACCCCACTTAATCCATCCCGCCCACCCCAATCTAATCCATAACACACCATCCCACCTACACACCAACCCTACTCCTCGCCATGTCACAGACTCACCCCACTCCAATCGATTACCACTCCATCCCACTCACCTATGCCTCCCCACACCATCCCACCCACCCACTCACACCACTCCAATCCATCCAACCCACCCTACTCCAATCCATCCCATACAGAAGAATCCATAAACTACAATCCATCAAACCCACACACCTACCCCACTGCATCCCAACCCATGTCAGCAATCAACCCACCCCACCCAATCCATCCCACCCACCCCACTCCACTCCATACCATGCACCCCAAGTCCACTCCAGTCTGCCCCACTCCAATCTGCCCAACTCCAATTGAAAACAAAGCCACAGTCCAACCCACCTACCCCACTCCAATCCATCCCACCCACCCCGCTCAAATTCATCCCCGTATTCCACCCTGACTGCAAAACATAACACCCACCCTCATACTCCAACCAGTCCCACCCCACTCCAGTCCATCCCACCCACCCATCACACTCCAATCCATTCTTTCCTACTTCAACCCATCCCATCCAACCCACTCGGATCCATAACCCCACTCCAATCTATTCCACTACCCCACCTCACTCCAATCCATCCCACTCCAATTCATCCAGCGGACACACTCCAACACACCCCACTCCAATCCATCCCACACATCCAACTCCCTCCATCCCACCTCAATCCATCCCATCCACCCAATTCCAATCCACCCCACCTCATTCCAATCACCTACTCTACTCCAGTTCAAAACAATCTGCCCCACTCCAGTTGTAAACAATCTGCCCGACTGCAGTATGCCCCACTCTAGTCAGCCCCACTCCAATTCAAAACAATCTGCCCTCTCAAAAAACAAGCTACTCCACTCTAATCCGAAACAATAAGCCCCACTCCAATCTGCCCCAATCCAATCCAAAACAATCTGTTCCACTCCAATCTGCCCCACTCTAATCCACATCAGTATGCCCCACTCCAATCCAAAATAACAACTGAAATCTACCCTACTCCAATCTGCCCCCTCCACTCCAGTTCAATCCACTATAATTTGTCCCACTCAAATCCAGTCCACTTAAAACCAGTCCATCCACCCCAATCCACCTCAATCCAGTCCACTCCAGTCAAATCTTCCCCATTCCAATCAATCCCACCCAAATCCAATCCAATCCACCTTAACCCAAACCCCCACCTCAATCCAATCCACCTCAATCTAATCCACATGAGCCCGGGCCAATACACCCTGCTACAAGCCAATACACCCCACCCCAATCCAATTGACTCCAATCCACAGCACTCAATCCAATCCACCTCACTATAATCTAATCCACCCCACTGCAATCCAATCCTCTCCAGTCCACCTCTCCCTATGCCAAGCCAATCCAGCCTACTCCGTTCCCCCTTCTCCAATCCAAACCACTGAATCCATTTCGCCCCACTCCAATCCACCCCATCCAACCCACCCCACTTCAACCCACTCCAACCCACTCCAATCCACCCCAATCCAATCATCCCACCCCGTTTTAAACCACCCCACTCCAACACAGTTCACACTATCCTGTCCACCCCATTCCAGTCCACCCCACTAAAATCTAACCCACCTCACTCTACTCCAATCCTCCCCACCCCAGTTGAGTTCAAGCCACTCATTCCTATCCATCCAGCATACCCCACTCAAGCTCTTTGACCCCACTCCAATGCACCCCACTCTAAGCCAGCCCACCCCACTCCAAACAAATCCACCCCACTCCAATCCAATCCACTCCACTCCAGTCCAATCCACCCAACTCTATCCAATCCACGTCTCTCTTGTCCAATCCAAACCATTCCAGTCCAGTCCTCTCCCCACTCCATTCCAATCCAGTCCAACCCACTGCAGTCCAATCCATCTCACTCCAGTCCAATCCACCCAACTCTAGCCCAATCCATCCCACTCCAGTCCAATCCACCCCACTCCAATCCTCCCCCTCCAGAACAATCCACCACACTGTAGCACAATCCATCCCACTCCAGTCCAACCCACCCACCCCAATCCAATCTAATCCACACCACTCCAATTCGCCACACTCCAGCTCACCATAATCCATTCCACCTCACCCATTTCAATCCTCCACACTTGAATCCAGTTCTCCCACTCCAATCTACCCCACTCAATCCACCCCACTCTCCCCCAATCCATTTCCCTACTCTACCTCAATCCAGTCCACCCAAGTACCACTATCCACTCCAACCCTCTCCACCCTATCCACCCCACTCCACTATGCACCACTCCACTTTACAACACTGCAGTCTATGAAACTCTCTGACACTGAACTGTACTCAACTCTACGACACTCTGCTCCACCTACTCCACTGTACGGCACTCTACACCAACAAATCCACTCTATGACACTCTACTCTATGACACTCCATGCCACCAACTTTTAATCATGCAGAACAGCAACCAGACTCCAATCCAATCCACCCCACTCCAGTCCAATCCACCCAACTCTGTCCAATCCACGCCTCTGTTGCCCAATCCATCTCATTCCAGTCCAGTCCTCTCCCCACTCCAGTCCAATCCAGTCCAACCCACTCCAGTACAACATGCAAAAACACATTGTCAAAGGCAATGTCTCTTGTATAGACGTGACCTATTGGCTTTGCCAATGCTTGCTTTCTCTGTGGACTTTCACTTTGTTTTTCAATTTACAGTGTGATTAAAAAAAGGGGACCAACCATATGCAAATCAGTTCCTCCCAATCCTAAAACGTGCTACGCTGGTCCAAACTGCTAGGCCACATTCACTCTAGCCACAACACATACAATCACGGGCACATTTTGATCTTATTGGGCCTCATCAGTGAGGTGCTGCTTTTTGTCCCAAGACAGAGGGGACTCATGCCTGAGCATGGCCATGCAACAAAGAGAGCTAAGAGTAGTACATGGAATTTTCTGAATTAATCTTGGTTGGAATTCTATATCACTTTTTAGCTCGGCGGTACAATTACAGACCACACATCATACAATGCAATAATAGTAACTTGATAACAATTTATTTCATAGTGCTCATAATACTGTAGTTATGCAGCTTTTATTGGTGCAAATTGCAGGTTTTAGTGTCACCAGATGTAATGGTACTCAGTTTATTGCCCTAGTAAGATATGCTGCCAGGATGTCAAATTTCTGACCTGCAGGCCACATTCCTCACACTTCTCTAAGAGATGTTGGTCTTTGCAAATATAAGATAAAACTATAACAATTACAATCAAAATGAATGAAGAGATGATTCTGTGCTTTTGCTTAAATTGTTAATTCTACAAAGAAACCGGGTGCTCCTCACCACCCATCTATATACCTTTTTACCCAGCAGCGTCTGCTGCAAATCTCAAGTGGACGGGCGGGCAGGCTGTTCATGGAGACAGGGGGGGAATTACAAAAAATAATATTTTTTAAAAAGTATCTTCACGGCTGCCGCCAGCTGCATCGCAATCCTCTTTTCTTCTGGTGTCCCAGCATTCACTGGGACACCAGCACAGGCTCCCCAGTAATCCTGGTGCTGTTTTCATGCTAAACCTAGCATGAAAGCAGCGTCACGATTGGTCAGAGTGACTTGGACTGCTGCTCAGACACAACCTTGGGGTCTGTGCAGTTTCTCCAGCTCAGCTGTTCAACACAGCCGGGTTGGAGAAACCTATGTGCGCATGTGTGTTTGGCAGGCCTAAGATGGCCGGACAAACACACATACTCCCTAAGGTGCACTCTCTCCTCCTGCCCCTCTCCCCTCCCGTGGCCCAGCTTCGCCGCTCCCTGCACATGCTGCTGGCTGAGCCAGCAGCTGTAAAATAAAGCAATAATTAAATACCATTTTATTTTACAGCTCCTAGGGGGCAACACTCCTTTGCCATTGCGAAGAAGCTGCCACTGTTTTTACCTATGACTGTGCCTTGGTTCTGGGGTGAAATCCGTAAATAAACAGCTGCAGGGGGTGATGTGGTGTGTATAGTGTACTGGGAATGTCTCACTCTGCCAGTATCTTGCTGGGAGCTTTCCTTTGATGTCCTCTAACTTTCCTTGTCACTGAGGGTGAATGGAGCCTACCCTCTTGCTGAGCTTGCTCCTGTTTCTGCACATGGGTCTAGATCATAGATACTCACAAATATTTACTCAGGTGCCACAAAATATGGTCTGTGGTGAGCTCGATGGCCGCAATGATGAAACAGGATGGGAGTGGAGCTTTGTGGGTGGTTAAATGATACAGGATACTTTATTTGCTTCTTTTCCTTTACTTCAGATAGTTTGTAAATAAACGATTGTCCATAACATCTTTCTGAATGTTAGTGCTCTGAAGTAAACAGCATCCACGTTCTACTGTTAAACTGGGGCCGCATGTGAAGGTTAGGAGGGCCGCAGACGGCCCACAGGCGGTACTTTGAGTTACACTGGTCTAGATTCTTGCATGCTGTCTGTCTGTCTCGTACTCTCTCCATATAAATGCCTGTATTCTGCCCATCTTTCTTCCTCTGTTTCACTTATCAAATAAACATGTATACATGTGTATTGTCTGAGTTCTCCACCAGTCCATGCTGATAAAGCAGAAAGACTGCTTGAAGGAATAATAATAATCATCAATTAATGATTATGCACTTGTTGTTTTCTGCTATAAAAGATGTCAATGCATTGAATTACAATTACCTGGGCATGACATGTCTCTACTGTAGTTAGCAACTACCTAAACAGTGCATGCACTTCACCCATACCCCTGCACCAACACTCTCTTGCCCTGACCCTAACACATACCCTACCCTCCTTCATCATAAGGTTATGCCTCACAGTACCCACGGTGTTAGCTCAAAGCCCAAAGATAATTCTAGCACTATGCATAACTCTAAAACTAACAGCAAGCCTAGCCCTAAACTTAACCATAAGCATGATCATGACTCATAATACTGCATAACCTGAAACCTAAGCCTAATCCTAGATCTTACCTTCAATCTAACCCTAACCCAGGCCCTAACTTTACACTTAACACTAAGCCTACTCTACACCAGAATTAAAGCTTAATTAGTACACTAATCTTAGCTTAACCCTAAATTTAACCAGAAGCCTAACTGTGACTCATAACTTTGCCATTACCCTAAAACTAAGCCTAAACCTAAGCCTAGTGTCGGAAAGTGTCCTTTTTTGGATGATCACCCCCATATATTTTGCTCTAAATGCTGTTGATCATGACTCTAAAATTGCACTATAGTCTGCAAACCAGGCCCCAGTGCCAGTGCCAGTGCTCTCTCCCTAAATTTGTATATGTGAATTGGTATCCCCAACTGGCAAATAATTTAACTCACCTTATATGTCCATAGTATATGGTGCCACTGGTATCCAAGGCATGGGTGTTAAAGGGGTCTCTAGGGACTGAAGCACTGTCTGTGCCACCCTGAGCGACCTAAGTAAACTATTGACAGCAGGCCTGCCATTGCAAACTGCAGGAGCAGTGTAAACTGCCCGAACTCAACTGTGCCCACACCATGTGTGGCACAGCCAAAGAACTATCTTTAGTATATATCAGTCACACCTGAGGAAACCTCCTGAGCCCAGAAGGCTTAATATAGGTACATATAAGCTTGCTAAAGGTATGGGAAAGCGTATATGCACCTATAGTGGCCTTTTGCATTAAAGGCTACTATAAGTAAAAGGCGGTCAATAGGATAACATGGACTGACACCCCAACAAACCCGAAACCGCCAGCTCGATTATGGTACTGCCATATTTGATATCAGACAACGTGCCTTCTCACTCCTGACACAAATCTTGAGTCAAGGGCGTTGTGGCATGCACCCAGGTGTGACCTTAGATGTTGTCCACCTAGTTGCTTCAGTTTTCCTGTGGTCTGGATGCCAGCTCGCAGCTGCTGCAGCTGAGACAGGTTCTGACACCACGGGGAGAAGTGTGAACACTTCTAGGAGTCAGGACAACGGCCAGGATGGGAAGGATGGTAAAGAGGTCAAACCTCCCTCCCTCTCAGGAAGGCCAGTGAAATGGCACAACAAGGTAGTGAGCTTCAAAGGGCACACCACCTCTGATATGCAAGCAGGCTGCCCCCAGTGGAGGCTAAGGCCACCACCCTGCCCCAGGCATACTTGCACCCGGGCAAGCAGGAAAATTAGTCAAGAGGTGTACACCATAGTAGGCTAACTACACATCTAGGGTGGGCTACCCGGTCTGTAGAGCCAAGGAAGACTTCTGCCATCTTGAAAAGTAGCAAAGTAGAAGGTTCTAGGTAGAAAAGGTGACATAAACCAATGGATGTGATCACAACAGAGATAGATTAGCCATTGGGGATGGTATCCCATTGGCTACTTCCACCCACACCCCTATCACCCCTAAATCTAGGATTTAAGGGGTACCCCTGGCACTAGAACCGCAGATCTGCTAAATCTTGCGAAGAAAGACAGTAGGAGACCCACTTTAATGGCAACAGAAGCCTGCGCAAACCATAGGCATGATACCTTTGGATCTGTGTCAACCTTTCTGGAACTGCTCAACTGCAACTCATCCTGGACAAAAGTCCAATTCCGCCAGCAAGAGGGAAAACTGTGTGGGCCTAAGGCAAGACTAGACTCAGTTGAACTAGTGGCACTAGTCCCCTGCACAATACAAGTAAAAAGCACCTACCAGAATCAAAGGCTCACAGGCCATTGGGCCCTCCAAGGGATTGACCAAAAGCAGGTGGTCCAGTGCATTATGTGAGGTGTAGTCTAGCTCTCCAATAAGTTACAGCCAGGTACGTATTTCCTCCTGGTCCTTGGTAAGGATCAATAGCATTTCCTCTACCATTCCATTGCCAAGACTTGTTGGTGGCCAGCCCAGTCATCACCACCTTTACTCTACACTGCAACCAAAAGGCACACCATAGCACCTGTGTCCGATGTTAGCAGTGGCTCCATTGTGGAGTTTTTGCATCTGGTTCCTCACCTGCATATCGCAGTGATAAAGTCAGCAACCACAGCTCCAATTCGCACCAAGGATAACCAAGCACATTTCTGGACCCGAGACACCCGAGCTACGTGGAGCTGGTCTCCCTGTTGAATATTAATCCAGGGGTCCATGCAAGATTAACCCCCAATGAGCTCTGTAGGAGGCTGGACTGGCGTGTAGTGAGTACCTAGGGGTACTTGCACCTTGCACCAGGCCCAGTTATCCCTTATTAGTGTATAGGGTGTCTAGCAGCATAGGCTGATAGATAATGGTAGTTTAGCAGAGCAGCTTAGGCTGAACTAGGAGACGAGTGAAGCTCCTACAGTACCACTTAGTGTCATATGCACAATATCATAAGAAAACACAATACACAGATATACTAAAAATAAAGGTACTTTATTTTTATGACAATATGCCAAAAGTATCTCAGTGAGTACCCTCAGTATGAGGATAGCAAATATACACAAGATATATGTACACAATACCAAAATATGCAGTAATAGTATTAGAAAACAGTGCAAACAATGTATAGTTACAATAGGATGCAATGGGGACACATAGGGATAGGGGCAACACAAACCATATACTCCAAAAGTGGAATGTGAACCACGAATGGACCCCAAACCTATGTGACCTTGTAGAGGGTCGCTGGGACTATTAGAAAATAGTGAGGGTTAGAAAAATAGCCCACCCCAAGACCCTGAAAAGTGAGTGCAAAGTGCACTAAAGTTCCCCAAAGGACATAGAAGTCGTGATAGGGGAATTCTGCAGGAAAGACACAAACCAACAATGCGACAACAATGGATTTCCAGTTGAGGGTACCTGTGGAACAAGGGGACCAAGTCCAAAAGTCACAAGCAAGTCGGAGATGGGCAAATGCCCAGGAAATGCCAGCTGTGGGTGCAAAGATGCTGCTACTGGACAGTAGAAGCGTAGGTTTCTGCAAGAACGACAAGGGCTAGAGACTTCCCCTTTGCAGGACGGATCCCTCACGCCGTGGAGAGTCGTGCAGAAGTGTTTTACCGCCGAAAGACTGCCAACAAGCCTTGCTAGCTGCAAATCATGCGGTAAGAGTTTTTGGATGCTGCTGTGGCCCAGGAGGGACCAGAATGTCGCAAATTGCGTCAGGAGACAGAGGGGACGTCGCGCAATACAAGGAGCCCTCTCAGCAGCAGGCAGCACCCAGAGAAGTGCCAGAAACAGGCACTACAAGGATGTGTGAAATGGTGCTCACCCAAAGTCGCACAAAGGAGTCCCACGTCGCCGGAGAACAACTTAGGAGGTCATGCAATGCAGGTTACAGTGCCGTGGACCCAGGCTGGACTGTGCACAAAGGATTTCCGCCGGAAGTGCACGGAGGCCAGAGTAGCTGCAAAAGTCGCGGTTTCCAACAATGCAGTCTGGCGTGAGGAGGCAAGGACTTACCTCCACCAAACTTGGACTGAAGAGTCACTGGACTGTGGGAGTCACTTGGACAGAGTTGCTGGATTCAAGGGACCTCGCTCGTCGTGCTGAGAGGAGACCCAAGGTACCGGTGATGCAGTTCTTTGGTGCCTGCGGTTGCAGGGGGACGATTCCGTCGACCCACGGGAGATTTCTTCGGAGCTTCTAGTGCAGAGAGGAGGCAGACTACCCCCACAGCATGCACCACCAGGAAAACAGTCGAGAAGGCAGCAGGATCAGCGTTACAGAGTTGCAGTAGTCGTCTTTGCTACTATGTTGCAGTTTTTGCAGGCTTCCAGCGTGGTCAGCAGTCGATTCCTTGGCAGAAGGTGAAGAGAGAGATGCAGAGGAACTCGGATGAGCTCTTGCATTCGTTATCTAAGGAATCCCAAGAGACAGAGACCCTAAATAGCCAGAAAAGAGGGTTTGGCTACCTAGGAGAGAGGATAGGCTAGGAACACCTGAAGGAGCCTATCAGAAGGAGTCTCTGACGTCACCTGATGGCACTGGCCACTCAGAGCAGTCCAGTGTGCCAGCAGCACCTCTGTTTCCAAGATAGCAGAGGTCTGGAGCACACTGGAGGAGCTCTGGGCACCTCCCAGGGGAGGTACAGGTCAGGGGAGTGGTCACTCCCCTTTCCTTTGTCCAGTTTCGCGCCAGAGCAGGGCTAAGGGGTCCCTGAACCGGTGTAGACTGGCTTATGCAGAAATGGGCACCATGTGTGCCCATGAAAGCATTTCCAGAGGCTGGGGGAGGCTACTCCTCCCCTGCCTTCACACCATTTTCCAAAGGGAGAGGGTGTAACACCCTCTCTCAGAGGAAGTCCTTTGTTCTGCCATCCTGGGCCAGGCCTGGCTGGACCCCAGGAGGGCAGATGCCTGTCTGAGGGGTTGGCAGCAGCAGCAGCTGCAGTGAAACCCCGGGAAAGGCAGTTTGGCAGTACCAGGGTCTGTGCTACAGACCACTGGGATCATGGGATTGTGCCAACTATGCCAGGATGGCATAGAGGGGGCAATTCCATGATCATAGACATATTACATGGCCATATTCGGAGTTACCATTGTGAAGCTACATATAGGTAGTGCACGCGTGTAATGGTGTCCCCGCACTCACAAAGTCCGGGGAATTGCCCCTGAACAATGTGGGGGCACCTTGGCTAGTGCCAGGGTGCCCACACACTACGTAACTTAGCACCCAACCTTTACCAGGTAAAGGTTAGACATATAGGTGACTTATAAGTTACTTAAGTGCAGTGTAAAATGGCTGTGAAATAACGTGGACGTTATTTCACTCAGGCTGCAGTGGCAGGCCTGTGTAAGAATTGTCAGAGCTCCCTATGGGTGGCAAACGAAATGCTGCAGCCCATAGGGATCTCCTGGAACCCCAATACCCTGGGTACCTCAGTACCATATACTAGGGAATTATAAGGGTGTTCCAGTAAGCCAATGCAAATTGGTAAAATTGGTCACTAGCCTGTTAGTGACAATTTGAAAGAAATGAGAGAACATAACCACTGAGGTTCTGATTAGCAGAGCCTCAGTGAGACAGTTAGGCATCACACAGGGAACACATACCTATAGGTCACAAACTTATGAGCACTGGGGTCCTGACTAGCAGGGTCCCAGTGACACATAACAAACATACTGAAAACACAGGGTTTTCACTATGAGCACTGGGCCCTGGCTAGCAGGATCCCAGTGAGACAGTGAAAACACCCTGACACACTCACAAACAGGCTAAAAGTGGGGGTAACAAGGCTAGAAAGAGGTTACTTTCTCACACAACCCCCCCCCCCCCAAACGAAGGACAATAAGGCTAACCTTGGCCAGTTGAGACTTTATTATCTAAGTGGTGATAAGTAGAGAGTAGCTCTGCAATAGACTGGTTACTCCCTTTATCATCCACTATATGGTTACTTCCCTGTGGGGATGTAAACCACCCTGTTTGAAGTTTTTTAGTTAAGCAACAATGTGAAGATGTATTTTCAGAGTGTCTATCAGTAAGTTTTAGTTTAGAGCAGTGGGAATTGTCCACTGAACCTATTTGTAGTGATGGAAATGCCAGGCAGGGATGCTGTCTCAGAAAAGCCATGGCTGGGCAAAAGCTTTGTCCATATGGCTGGAAGAGAGAACAGGGATGCTGTTTCTCTTGAGTTGGAGCAGGGCAGGGATGCTGTCCTATGAGCTCCACACTAGGGCAGGGATGCTGTCCTAAGTGTTGTGAGGCAGTGCAGAGTTTCTGCACTAAAGTTTCTCTGGGAGGGTTGGAGGGATACTCCATGTTAACTAAAATGGTGCTCTTTTTCTCACCAATGTTAGTTATCCCACAGAGAGGTACTTCTACCTCAGGGAGTACAGCTTTACCAGCTGATTCTTCCCTTGGAACAGGTGCCACCCCAGGAGAGGTTTCTCCCACCACAGGAATGGTATCCTGAATGGCAGGGTGGTTAGGGGATACTGTGATACCCTTTTTAACTGTTGATGGAGAGGGATCCTGAGTTTTCAGGCCTTCTCTCCTTTGCTTTTTCATTTCAGTAGAAATGAGAGGGAACAATTCCTCTGGGATGCCCAGCATGGCTGCATGGGCATAAAACTCTACATCAGCCCAACCTGAGGCCTCTAGGTCATTACCTAAGAGACAGTCTACAGGTAAGCTAGGTGATACCACCACCTGCTTAGGGCCAGTAACTCCACCCCAACTAAACTGAATTATAGCTAAGGGAAGAAACTTAGTGGAGTTATGGACATTAATAATTTTATATTGTTGTCCAATGATGTGTTGTTCAGGAGCCACTAGGTTTTCAGTCACCAAGGTGATACTGGTACCTGTGTCCCTGTAGGCCAAGGCCTCAACACCATTTATTGAAACTGTCTGCCTGTACTTATCCATTGTAAGGGGACAAGCAGCCAGTGTGGCAAGGCCAATGCCACTAGGTGTGACAGGAACTGTCTTGGGACTGACTACCCCAGTTTCTATGATGAACCCATAAGTGAACCCAACTACACCCTTAACTTGACTGTTGCCAGCAGTCCCACCACTAGTACCACTACTGCTAGGGGCACCAGAGCTTGATGTATTAGTGGTGGTAGGCTCAGGGGGTTTACCTGGACAGGACTTATCCCCTGGCCTATGGCCTCTGTTTTTACACACAAAGCACCAGGGCTTTTTAAATTGTGTAGGTTGAGAAGAAGAGGAAGAATTTGTTTTATCCCCACCCCCTGAAGAGTGTTTAAGATTTGAAGTGGGATCTTTGGTTTTAACCTTATCCCCATGCTTATCTTGAGATTTTTCACCATCTTTCTTCTTATTGTTCTCTTTGTGACCCCCTGTATGAACTTTTCTGTTCACCCTTGTTCTGACCCATTTGTCTGCCTTCTTTCCCAATTCTTGGGGAGAGGTCAGATCAGAGTCCACCAGGTACTGGTGCAACAAATCAGACACACAATTATTAAGAATATGCTCTCTCAGGATCAAGTTATACAGGCTGTCATAATCAGTAACTTTACTGCCATGTAACCACCCCTCCAAGGCCTTCACTGAATGGTCAATGAAATCAACCCAGTCTTGTGAAGACTCCTTTTTGGTCTCTCTGAACTTTATCCTGTATTGTTCAGTGGTTAAGCCATAACCATCCAGGAGTGCATTCTTAAGAACTGTAAAATTATTGGCATCACTTTCTTTCACAGTAAGGAGCCTATCCCTACCCTTTCCACTAAATGATAGCCATAGGATAGCAGCCCACTGCCTTTGAGGGACATCCTGTACAACACAGGCCCTCTCAAGTGCAGCAAACCACTTGTTAATGTCATCCCCCTCCTTATAAGGGGGAACTATCTTGTGCAGATTCCTAGAATCATGCTCTTTTGCAGGATGACTACTGGGAATACTGCTGCTGCCACCATGGGTTTCTAAACCCAGTTTCTGTCTCTCCTTCTCTACTTCTAAGGACTGTCTATCCAAATCCAGCTGTTGCTTCTTGAGCTTCAGTCTGGTTTGTTCCACTCTCAATCTATTGAGCTCCCTTTCTAACAATCTGTCATCAGGGTGGGTGGGAGGGACATTCCTAGACACAGAAGTATGATGAGAATGAACAGAAGGAGACCTGTCCCTTACAGAGGGCACCCTAACAGCTTGGCTGACAGTGTAATGTGAGAGCACACCATCTGTATGATGTGAGTCCACCTCAGTACCAACTATGCTAGACTGTCTAGTAATGGGCAGGCTAAGAAGTTTCTTTCCTGAATCTTTTCCTGGGGGAGTCCCTGGATCAGATTGGGAACCATTAGCTACTTTTTCAACAGATGGGGCACTTTTAGCCTTATCTTGTTCTCTAAGCATGTTAAGTAACAATTCCAAGGAAGGATTCTTCCCTACACTCAAACCTCTCTCTATGCAGAGACTCCTTTCTCCTTTCCAGCTAAGGTGATCATATGCAAGTTTGGACAGATCAACATTTTGGCCTGTGCCAGACATTTTTAGAGAGAGTTAAAGTGATAGAAAAAGAGAAAAAAGTTTGTCACAGCTTTTAGACAGACAGAGAAAAAACCTTTTAAACTTTTTAGAACTTTTTGAAAGTTTAGAAGTACTTTTCAGCACTTTAGAAAAGAGTGAAAAGAGGAAATGGAAAACTTTTTAGTTATGTGTACACACACTGAACTTGTTTTGTATATTTTTCTCTTATGAAAAGTACAATGACAAGAGTGGTAAGTAGTCTCAAAGCACTTATCCCACCGCTGCACAACCAATGTAGGAGGCTGGACTGGCTTGTAGTGAGTACCTAGGGGTACTTGCACCTTGCACCAGGCCCAGTTATCCCTTATTAGTGTATAGGGTGTCTAGCAGCATAGGCTGACAGATAATGGTAGTTTAGCAGAGCAGCTTAGGCTGAACTAGGAGACGAGTGAAGCTCCTACAGTACCACTTAGGGGGTGATTCTAACTTCGGCGGGCGGCGGAGGCCGCCCGCCGAAGTTCCCCCACCAAAATACCGCTCCGCGGTCGAAAGACCGCGGAGGGTATTTTGGGATTTGCCCTGGGCTGGCGGGCGGCCGCCAAAAGGCCGCCCGCCAGCCCAGGGCAAATCAACCTTCCTACTAAGATGCCGGCTCAGAATTGAGCCGGCGGAGTGGGAAGGTGCGACGGGTGCAGTTGCACCCGTCGCGTATTTCAGTGTCTGCTAGGCAGACACTGAAATACTTTGTGGGGCCCTCTTACGGGGGCCCCTGCCATGCCCATGCCATTGGCATGGGCACGGCAGGGGCCCCCAGGGGCCCCGCGGCACCCCCTACCGCCATCCTGTTCCTGGCAGGCGAACCGCCAGGAACAGGATGGCGGTAGGGGGGTGTCAGAATCCCCCATGGCGGCGCAGCAAGCTGCGCCGCCATGGGGGATTCTAAGGGCAGCGGTAAACCGGCGGGAGACCGCCGGTTTACCCTTTCTGACCGCGGCCAAACCGCCGCGGTCAGAATGCCCTGCGGGGCACCGCCGGTCTGTCGGCGGTGCTCCCGCCGACCCTGGCCCCGGCGGTCTGAGACCGCCGGGGTTAGAATGAGGGCCTTAGTGTCATATGCACAATATCATAAGAAAACACAATACACAGATATACTAAAAATAAAGGTGCTTTATTTTTATGACAATATGCCAAAAGTATCTCAGTGAGTACCCTCAGTATGAGGATAGCAAATATACACAAGATATATGTACACAATACCAAAATATGCAGTAATAGTATTAGAAAACAGTGCAAACAATGTATAGTTACAATAGGATGCAATGGGGACCCATAGGGATAGGGGCAACACAAACCATATACTCCAAAAGTGGAATGCGAACCACGAATGGACCCCAAACCTATGTGACCTTGTAGAGGGTCGCTGGGACTATTAGAAAATAGTGAGGGTTAGAAAAATAGCCCACCCCAAGACCCTGAAAAGTGAGTGCAAAGTGCACTAAAGTTCCCCAAAGGACATAGAAGTCGTGATAGGGGAATTCTGCAGGAAAGACACAAACCAACAATGCGACAACGATGGATTTCCAGTCGAGGGTACCTGTGTAACAAGGGGACCAAGTCCAAAAGTCACAAGCAAGTCGGAGATGGGCAAATGCCCAGGAAATGCCAGCTGTGGGTGCAAAGATGCTGCTACTGGACAGTAGAAGCATAGGTTTCTGCAAGAACGACAAGGGCTAGAGACTTCCCCTTTGCAGGACGGATCCCTCACGCCGTGGAGAGTCGTGCAGAAGTGTTTTCCTGCCAAAAGACCACCAACAAGCCTTGCTAGCTGCAAATCGAGCGGTAAGGGTTTTTGGATGCTGCTGTGGCCCAGGAGGGACCAGGATGTCGCATATTGCGTCAGGAGACAGAGGGGACGTCGAGCAAGACAAGGAGCCCTCTCAGCAGCAGGCAGCACCCGGAGAAGTGCCAGAAACAGGCACTATGAGGATGTGTGAAACGGTGCTCACCCGAAGTCGCACAAAGGAGTCCCACGTCGCCGGAGAACAACTTAGGAGGTCGTGCAATGCAGGTTAGAGTGCCAGGCTGGACTGTGCACAAAGGATTTCCGCCGGAAGTGCACGGAGGCCGGAGTAGCTGCAAAAGTCGTGGTTTCCAACAATGCAGTCTGGCGTGGGGAGGCAAGGACTTACCTCCACCAAACTTGGACTGAAGAGTCACTGGACTGTGGGAGTCACTTGGACAGAGTTGCTGGATTCAAGGGACCTCGCTCGTCGTGCTGAGAGGAGACCCAAGGTACCGGTGATGCAGTTCTTTGGTGCCTGCGGTTGCAGGGGGACGATTCCGTCAACCCACGGGAGATTTCTTCGGAGCTTCTAGTGCAGAGAGGAGGCAGACTACCCCCACAGCATGCACCACCAGGAAAACAGTCGAGAAGGCGGCAGGATCAGCGTTACAGAGTTGCAGTAGTCGTCTTTGCTACTATGTTGCAGTTTTTGCAGGCTTCCAGCGCGGTCAGCAGTCGATTCCTTGGCAGAAGGTGAAGAGAGAGATGCAGAGGAACTCGGATGAGCTCTTGCATTCGTTATCTAAGGAATCCCAAGAGACAGAGACCCTAAATAGCCAGAAAAGAGGGTTTGGCTACCTAGGAGAGAGGATAGGCTAGCAACACCTGAAGGAGCCTATCAGAAGGAGTCTCTGACGTCACCTGAAGGCACTGGCCACTCAGAGCAGTCCAGTGTGCCAGCAGCACCTCTGTTTCCAAGATGGCAGAGGTCTGGTGCACACTGGAGGAGCTCTGGGCACCTCCCAGGGGAGGTACAGGTCAGGGGAGTGGTCACTCCCCTTTCCTTTGTCCAGTTTCGCGCCAGAGCAGGGCTAAGGGATCCCTGAACCGGTGTAGACTGGCTTATGCAGAAATGGGCACCATGTGTGCCCATGAAAGCATTTCCAGAGGCTGGGGGAGGCTACTCCTCCCCTGCCTTCACACCATTTTCCAAAGGGAGAGGGTGTAATACCCTCTCTCAGAGGAAGTCCTTTGTTCTGCCATCCTGGGCCAGGCCTGGCTGGACCCCAGGAGGGCAGGTGCCTGTCTGAGGGGTTGGCAGCAGCTGCAGTGAAACCCCGGGAAAGGCAGTTTGGCAGTACCAGGGTCTGTGCTACAGACCACTGGGATCATGGGATTGTGCCAACTATGCCAGGATGGCATAGAGGGGGCAATTCCATGATCATAGACATATTACATGGCCATATTCGGAGTTACCATTGTGAAGCTACATATAGGTAGTGACCTATATGTAGTGCACGCGTGTAATGGTGTCCCCGCACTCACAAAATCCGGGAATTGGCCCTGAACAATGTGGGGGCACCTTGGCTAGTGCCAGGGTGCCCACACACTAAGTAACTTAGCACCCAACCTTTACCCGGTAAAGGTTAGACATATAGGTGACTTATAAGTTACTTAAGTGCAGTGTAAAATGGCTGTGAAATAACGTGGACGTTATTTCACTCAGGCTGCAGTGGCAGGCCTGTGTAAGAATTGTCAGAGCTCCCTATGGGTGGCAAAAGAAATGCTGCAGCCCATAGGGATCTCCTGGAACCCCAATACCCTGGGTACCTCAGTACCATATACTAGGGAATTATAAGGGTGTTCCAGTAAGCCAATGTAAATTGGTAAAATTGGTCACTAGCCTGTTAGTGACAATTTGAAAGAAATGAGAGAGCATAACCACTGAGGTTCTGATTAGCAGTTAGGCATCACACAGGGAACACACACATATAGGCCACAAACTTATGAGCACTGGGGTCCTGACTATCAGGGTCCCAGTGACACATAACAAACATACTGAAAAATTAGGGTTTTCACTATGAGCACTGGGCCCTGGCTAGCAGGATCCCGGTGAGACAGTGAAAACACCCTGACACACTCACAAACAGGCTAAAAGTGGGGGTAACAAGGCTAGAAAGAGGTTACTTTCTCACAGGCTCCTACAAACTCAACGTGCAAGTGACTGAATATCACACGCATCATTTTTCAACATCTGCGACTCCTACGTTCAGCACCAAGAACAGCCAATACACCTCTGCACCCGGGACCCATGAGCCAGGTAAAATTGTTCTGACTGCCGCAGATTGGCCCTGGGTCCTGTATCACCTGAACTGCAAGTGGGTTCCTCTGAACTCACACCGCAAGTGGCCGTGTGTGACTAGTGATTTTCCATATTGACTGCAATAGTAAAAGTTTGGCAGCTTGAACCTTATTGAATTGTTTTTCACTTGAAATGTAAAACTACAATTATGCGTATCTGATATACTTTGTTTTGGTTTCTAAATTAATGTAAAAATCTGCACTATTTATATTAAATGGACTTGGATTTCCCTTGAGTATTGTCAATTACTTATCATCCATTTTGGTACTCTGAAATGTTTAACACATGTTCCTCTACAAAAATATGACCGCTCTTTGCCACACTACCAGGATTGAACTAAGGATTTATTACTGTGAATCCAAGGACCATGTTTGGGGTATTGTGAGGTATTACATAGTGAAGCCTAAACAGCATCACGGCATACCACTCCACTTTCCCACACCTATCACTAGACCTTACACTAAGTATAACCCTAACACAGAATCTAACCCTAATCCAGACCCCCCTAACTTTGAACCTACACCACACCCAAAATGTAACCCTAACACAAATCTTAATCTCACCCGGCACCTCACCCTACTCCTAATTCTAATCTTAAAATAGCACTGACCATTATCCTGACCCTACACTTTACCTTATAATGAATCCAAATCATTACACCATCCCTGACCCGTACCCCCTTTCTGAATATGTATTATAGGCCTCTAACCTCAGCCCGAGAAGCATCAATGTAGTGTTGCTGCAGTGGTCTATAATTGTAGTTGCATTGCTGTAGTAATTCCTCCCTGTTGTGAGATGGACGTGTACTGTTATTCAAAGAAGTTGGATGAGTCAATGTAATGCCTTCTGTGTAATTATAGACTGATGTTTCAGTTGTAGGGGTGCATCTTGCACAACACAAATAATCTAAAATACCCTACCAGATGTACTCCAGACTGTTGCCTTATTATGAGTGGCTCAGGTATTTCTGATCCATACGTAAAGTCGACCCATTCAAGTACCCTGTTTATGCATGGGTCGGAATAAAGAGTTTGAAGGTGTTTAACACATCTGATAATTATTGAATTAGTTAAATAACTCAACCATCATTACATTTTGGCATGTCAAACCTGCTGAAATTTAATAGGAGGAAAGCATATAGTATTTAAGGTATCATGTGAACTTTGGTGTGTTAAACACCAAAACACATGTTATTCCCCACAAACTAGAAATACATGTTAATTATTGCACCTGATTATATCATTATTTATAAGGTGTCTTAAATAACACCTAAACTCGTAATCAGGTCCTTTGTAACACCTCCAGTTGTAATCAGGTCCTATGGAAGGTAATGTTCCTCTGCTAACCCCCCAGGCTCTAAGGTGGGTCACCAACATCACATCACCAGACTATGCACTACGTTCAGTCAGAAGACCGTTTTCCTCTGAATGCACATGCCTTTGGAAGGACAACCTTTGGAAGGTGCATGTCTGCGTGGATTTGAAAAAGTTCTGGAAAGACCAACAAACTGAAATCGTTTGACAAGAATGTGGTTCTCCTTAACTGACCTCAGCTTGCTTTGTAGCATTTTACCCTCACATACTGCTGCTTCCTGCCTTCGTGCTCTGAAGCAGCCAAGTAGCTGCATGAGCGCTATACAGGAACAACAATATAAGCAGGGCCGCTGGAGTTACGTGATCAGGGAGGACCACATCATGAGGCAGGGTCGACTAAATTATGCGACAAGAAAATGCAAATTATGCAGTGTATTGGGACACATTGTACTATAGCATTAATTAATTGTTTTGACATTTCTAAAAGTTAACACCGTTAACACTTCCTTGGCAAAGTTTCACCGTATTGGCACCAGTTTAACACTCAAATGCAGCAATAAGCAATGGAAAGTTGACCAGTCAACCCTTGTAAAGGGCCTTCCACAGCATGACAACACGCATCACAGTGCGTTTAGTAACTTTTGATTCCTTTGAGCTAGAGACATTTTTTTGTTAAATTATGCAAATTATGCAGGAGATAATAGACTATGTGAAAAATCCGTAATAATGCAAAAAATGCTGTGGCCACTGGATAATATAATTCCAATGGACTTCAATATAAGAATAAAATATTTAGGGTAACATACTAACACAGTAACAAGAGAGGTAATGGCAAACTCAACTTCCACGAAGAAAAAACATTGCTTGAGCAAACCATCTACTAACTGCGCAAAATTCCTCAACACTTCATGCTTGAGCACAATATAGCTACTGCACCATGTTCAGAGGACGTCTAGAAACATCTCCCACCTCCACCCACATAGGTCAATCTACAACCAACTCCCCGTTTCAACTGTGTGCCCTGACATGTCAATCTGAAGTGTTTTACGACCCTGTCAAGGGTATGAGTTGCTATATAAATGCTAACGTGAATAAATGAATTCCAAAAAGGAGCCATCCTACCCTTTCTATCAGAGGACACCACGTCTCCAACCCTAAGCCAGATCGTTCTCACAGGAGAACGAAAATGTTTAGTAGGAAGGCCTAGGGTCTAGAAGGTTTTACCACTCGCCCTCCATGAACAACATTGCCTTGCCCGGGCCAGAAAAAGACCACAAACAAAGCCACAATGCTGCAAAAACAGTCTGAAGCCACTGGTACTAAAGAACAGTAAATGGCTGGAAGAATATTTCATTCATAATTGAATCCGCAATAAACGCGCGGAAACGAGAATTATGCAATTCTACTTCTGTGCCATCTTCAGTTTCTAAGAAACTGACCATTGTGGTTCCCCAAGGATACTTTTTGTCCTCCAACATTTTTGTTATGGCTTTGCCTCATTTGACACATATTCCATTACCAGCTGCTTAATCTGCAGATTTTAACAAAAAAAATGGTTCTAGCTTAAATGGGCTAAAAGTTACTAATAACGCAACAACACACTTTGCCACGCAGTGGAAGGCCTGTCTCAAAAGCTGATGATCACTCTTAAGTTGCTTATTGGTGAATTTGGGTGTTGGACCAGTACTAATGAGGTGAACCTTTTGCTCACACAGTGTTAACATGGGTAAAAGTAACAAATAATGAAGTAATACTGTTAAAAAATATGCTGCATAATACACATAATTTGCCTTTTCTTGTCACATAATATAGTCAACCCTGGTGCATAATTTGGCCTACACCTGCCACATAATTCCAGTGGCTCTGTCTATACAGTGCAAAGTTATGGGAATGGATGTGGCCTATCTAGCAGCATATGGCTGGCTGTACCTCTCTCGCCCCTCTATAACTTTCCTTGAGGTGGAAGCCGGGGTCAGACTGACTCATGGGTCTCATTTACTGTAAGGCCTCACCTCATAGCTTAAATCATGATACAGCTCTCACTTCAGAGTTCCGCTCGCTGCATAGCCTCACCTCAGCCCCTTTCTAGCCAGCCTCTCTGCTCCCTGATGCCTTCTGAATCTTGCCTCGTCGCCGCAACAGATGGAATATTTCCACTGGCTCTCGGCCAGGCGGTGACCTCACGGTCTTTTCCGCTTAACATACTGTTTCTCCAATTCCTGCCCTGCTAGATAATCAGACGGGCTGGGACTTCCATTGAAGGAGGAGGGCAGGCAGGGGGTAGGGGTTAGGAGGTGACTATTTGCAAAACATTGATGCGAACCTTTTCTGACTTTCAGATGTGGGTGGTGGACCACAACATGAGGATGTGGGTCTTGATTTAGAGTTGGGTGGTAATAGAATATACTGTGAGCTTTGGAGAATATACTAAATGCACAATACAAGGATTGGATACTTTGGGGCGGATTTATGGAAAATGGCGCTGCACCAAGTGCAGCGCTACTTTTCCTGCACCCCTTAGGAGCCCCCACTACCACCACGTGTGCACCGTATTTAAAATATGGTGCACCATGGTGCAGCGTAGGAGGCAATAGCGTCATTTTTCATAACTCTATTGTACTTTGCAGGAGTAGCGGCAAAATAATGGTGCTACTCCTGCAGAGTACAAAGGGGTCCCATTCGAAAGAATAGAAGCCCCCTTTTAACGCCTGCTTTGAGCAGACGTTAAAAGTGCCGTACAAAATGACGCAAGGGAATCTCTTAAATTGGCGCAGGCATAATGTAGCACAATGGGTTACAAAGTGGCGCAATGCATGCATTGCACCACTTTGTAAATATGGTGCTAGGATTTTGGCCCTGTTGGGCCACATTTGCATTAAAAACTTGATGCTAATCTGGCACAAGGTGGCGCTAGGGGCGTATAAATATGCTCCATTATGTTTTGATTTGTCATAAAAAGATCAGATTGACAACATCTAGACTACAGCCATTGAACAAATTGAGCACTCATCTACTTTGATTTCTTGTGACCAACTAGAAACTCAGAGCTTCCTCTGTGTAAATCGCTGGTCCATCAAAAACTGGCAGATGCAGATAGGTTGGGTTCTGTCATCAGATTGCTACTGCAAACCATAGCAACCTATTCTGGCATCAAAAGGAATGTTTTTAGGCTTTCAGATCTTGATATGACCAGCTGTTAATCATACCTTTCCATTATGGTTTTTATTGAGGGTTTGCGAGTGACCCCCCCAACAATCTCTGCTGAGACCATGAATATTTGGATTAGATGGATTAGTTTTTAAAACCCAATTTACCCCAAGGTTGGCGTATGCGACCACAAACACAGTCGAATACTGTGTATGTATTATGTGGGAAGAACATTTTACTGACCACCCTGAAGCTGGTCCTGAGGTTCACCGAATGGCAGTCGTATGGGGTTCAATACAGACAACCATGAGCAACTGCGTAGAAACAGAAAGCCATCAATTTGAACAATTTTTGATAGTGGCTGATTGATGTCAGGGATCAATACTACAACTAGTCCATGGTGTGTCTGTGAGGGAACAACTGTCTGAGCAGGAAGGGCCAATGGCTGACCAGAGCCCATGACTGCATCACAGAATCCATCGACATTTCAGTGAATTATGAACGATTTCAAACAAATTACTAAGAAACCCCTCTGCTGACAAGGCCATCCTGCATGAGAAACCTTGGTTCAGTTCTAGGAGAGGAGGACTCCGGGTTGTTTTTTGACTACTTGCAAAGCAATATCTGTCTTTATGGGTATTGTGACCCTATGATATTAACTCTGTCAGCAGCGTTTGACACCACCAACCAGGCCTTGCATCTGGACCACTTGTCAATATGGCTGTGCACTTTCACCTCTGTTCCTCAAAAATTGGCCATTGTGTCCCCGCAGGGTTCCTCAGCATTTTTAACATCCAAGTTGAGCCTCTACCTTATCTCCTTCGGTACCTAAAATTTCAGTTTTCACCTATGTGCATGACTCCAAGCAATGTCTCATTATTTCCACTTTGCCTACCTGATGTTTGGGAATGCATGGGAAGCCGTAGGCTCGTACTTAGATAGAATAAAGGTGAGAGGGAAGAGTTGTGGAGCTCCTCATTGTGGCTTGCAAACTAGGCCTGGGCACAATTTTGTTTATGCCGGCGTATTCTCAAGTAATTTTCGGCATTTCACATTGTGCTTGTAGCAGGAAATGACCGAGATTCTGCCATTGGGCCACGTCAAGTGACTGAGAATTGGTTTAGGTAAAAATACTATCACAGGAGCACAAGAAACGGTGCAAAAGAACAGATTGCTGTGGTTTGTGCCACGTTTCGTGTCGTTTTTTTTTCCTGTGAAATGTGTCATTGTGCCTGAAATGGACGCAAGGATGCATTTCCTGCTAAAAATAGTGTAAAATGCAGATCTGCATTTCCCGTAATAATACATAATTTTCTGTACATTTTCGAAATTTTGCCTAATTTTAGCAAAGAAAAGCAAGCAAATTTTGCCAGGTCTATAAGAACGCAACATATTTCTAATTCCTGTTGAATTGTTGCTCTTTGAATTTGATTTTGCACTTTCCTACATCATTAATGTTTCATCACCTATATTCAGTAGCTGTAGCTTCAAGCTGTGGCTAGAGAGGAAATTCCTTCTTTCACATATGCTTTGTAGGTAGCTTATGTTAAACTTGATTAATGGACAGCGCTGTACGTGGGGCTTCTGAAGACTCTCTTGCCTTGAGATGGTTGTCTGAGTATGGTCGAACAAGTTTGTTTAGAACCTCCAACTCCTTGTTGAGGACAGTGAATAGGCAGCCCCTCACCAGACCGTGCCAATTAAAAAGAGAGCTATTGGCTTTGGCAATGATTTGTAGCCAGGCTGTGTGCAGTATGGCTAAAAAAAAAAAAAAAATCAAAAAAGCTATGGCATGGCTAGGTCTAATGCGTTTTTTAAGTGCATCAGCGCTGGCAGCATTATATCATTTTTTTGAATAATTTTAGCCCTTGGCTCATGGGAGAAGATAGGGAATGGGGGAGCACAGAGACAGCGGAGTGTGAACAGAAGGGACTGGGGCAAGTACACAAACAATAGCGGTGGGTAGGAGGGGCTCGGTGAAGAACATGGACAACAGAGGATGGGCTAGAGAAGGTGGGGGGAGCACACCACCAACGGGAGGTGGGCCAGAGGTGCAGGAGCAAGCACAAAGACAATGAAGAGTGAGTGGGATAGAATGACCAGAATTTTAAAACTAAAAACTGGGGTATTTCTCAAAAATTACAAAAGGGCTACAATTTTACTTCAACCGAGCGCTCAGAATGGCAGCACTTATCAGCTTAGACTTACAAAAGAGGCACTAAGAACATAAATAAAATGCAATTTTTAAGTATCATTCCTGTTAATTAAAGTACTTTCATATAACAGTTTCTCACTATCCCTGTTTTGGAAAACATAAAAAGGCACCTCCCATCATTTTCAGCCAACTCTGTCTAAAAACCGGGACATGGGCCAAGTTTACCGAAATCTGCCGGGACAGCTGGTGAAAACACGGGACTGTCCCAGGAAATCCAGGATGCCTGGTCACCCTAGAGTGGGAGGGTCTGGCAAAATAAGCAAAGAAGCACACGGACAATTGCAGGTGGGTGGGAGGTGCTGTGGGAAAGAACACACTTAACAGAGGGTGGGCAACAGGGGCATGGGGAGGTACACGAAGGAGAGAAGTGCACAAGGGAGACAGCTGAAAAACACATGCACTACTGTAGAGTGCTTAAACAAAAAGATACAGTGGCACCTGAAAAATTAGCACTGGAAGGATACAAGTAATGTGTCCATGCTCCAGGGAAACGACAAACACAAGAAAAAGAAGGCACGCCTATGGAAGCTGACAAAATAGAAGCAAGCAAATGAGACCAAGACTGAAGTCAAGCAAAGTTAAGTAATGACCTAGCTCTATCTAAGCCCACTGCAAGTTAACAAAATGTATTGTATTGCAGCGGAGAGTGCATTCGCTGTATGAGGCAAAACCCAAAAATGGAAAATGCGTTGACATCGATCGCTTTGTGGTTCTAGTCGAGAGTTCATTGCCATCTCATAATGAAGGACGATGTAATCTGAGAAAAATTGTCTCAGAACGATTAGAAATACAGCTGAAAGTAACAAGGAATGAGTTAGCAATTCAATTAGCAGCTATCATGATTCTGGCAGTCATCTATTTTTAGAGACTCGTGTGTCTAAAGAAACATTTTTAAAGTGTTGTCCTTTTTTGATTGTAAAGTAATTTTAAATGATATATAAGTTTAATCAGATAAAATAATGTGGAAGTTACAGTTTTGTATTTTTTCATAGCAGTTTATTGGTTGTTAGAAAATAAAAAGAAAGATGCAAGTAGCATTGTTTAAATGGTAGCGGAGCCCATGACGCGTCACCTGACAGGCACCACTGCTGGTGAGTAACACAGCTCGCCCGCACTCCATCCACAATATTGGGGATATTAATACCACACTCCATCACCCAGACTTTGGTGGATTTTCTAAATATAGACTGTGTAATAAAATTCCAAAAAATGTTAATGAGGTGTGGCGATGAATATAAAAAGTTAGTATTGCGTGAGTGCTGTGCAGCCGTCACCGTGGCCTTTCCCTCCCTTCCCTCAGGGCCCTTGACTTGGCAGATGGGAGGGTACCCATGTGCTAAAGCGGCACTCCCCCCGTCCGCGCCGCGGGCCGTCGTAGCGTTCCCTCGGCGGATGGTGAAACCGGCTGTCGACTCTGTGGTTGGCTCGTGAACTATGGAGTCTGGGTAGACACATCCAGCAGGAAATAACAGAACACGTCTGCCAGCAAAGATGTCTGAACTAGTGACACGACTTAACATTGCGTTCCTGGTCAGCTGTCGGTGTAAAATCTGTCTCCATTGACCCCTCTTTCATTCTGCTATTCGATATCCCTTTGATCCATTCTTTCGCCCCCCCCCCCTCCCATTTGCTTCCTTCTTTTCTCTTCCCTCCATACCTTGCTCCCTCTTTTCTAAAGTGAACTAACCTCAATCTTTCTCCCTTCTTGTCTCACTCGCTTGCCCTCCCTGTTGCCTTTCCATGTATTGTTTGTCGTTTTAATTCTTTTAACTCCAAATATATGTTTCTTCTTTTGTCCCCTCTGTCCCCCCTTTCTGATCGCCTCACTGATATTGACAAGAAGGTAGAAGACCGCCTAATGTTAGAACCACAAGCAAAGGTGATGTTAGTGGGCTGAGACAATGTTGAGCCTTTTCCTTCACAAAGATCAGAACAGCTGCACGGTGCCCCATCCGTTGACCAGATCGTGGTCTTCTTTTGACTTTGACTTGGCCTTCACTCCCAGGATGAAGGCATCAGTCATGAGCAAGATCTATTAAGTGATTTTTTTCCAACAGGCACTTCCACCTCTAACTTCTGGTCATCGAGCTGAACATGTGGGATCACATATCCTGTTAATGCTGGATCACTGTAACATTAGGCCCTGATTCTTACCTTGGCGGGCGGCGGCCGCCCGCCAAAGTACCCCCGCCAGAACACCGCACCGCGGTCGTCAGACCGCTGCAGTGATTCTGGGATTTCCACTGGGCTGGCGGGCGACCGCCAAAAGGCCGCCCGCCAGCCCAGTGGAAATCAACCTTCCCACGAGGACGCCGGCTCTGAATGGAGCCGGCGGAGTGGGAAGGTGCGACGGGTGCTGTTGCACCCGTCGCGTATTTCAGTGTCTGCAAAGCAGACACTGAAATACAAAGTGGGGCCCTCTTACGGGGGCCCCACGACACCCCATACCGCCATCCTGTTCCTGGCGGCAGAGCCACCAGGAACAGGATGGCGGTATGGGGTGTCAGAATCCCCATGGCGGCGCAGCGAGCTGCGCCGCCATGGAGGAATCTTATGGGCAGCGGAAAACCGGCGGGAGACCGCCGGTTTTCCTCTTCTGACCGCGGCCAAAGCGCCGCGGTCAGAATGCCCTGCGGGGCACCGCCAGCCTGTTGGCGGTGCTCCCGCCAACCCTGGCCCCGGCGGTCCATGACCGCCGGGGTCAGAATGACCCCCTAAGTGCCTCAGACCTCTCTGAATATATATAAAGAATAAAGACCGGGATGCTTTTTGGAGGGCCTAATCCACAAATATACCAACACATAAACCCGGCCTTGAACACTCCACTGGCCACAACACTGCAAAGAGTAGAGTTCAAACACCTTTGTACACTAAGTACTACAAGGGAAGTGGCCCAAAAGGCATGACAAACAATACAAGTGCAGTACTTTCTGCCCAGAGCTAGAACTCCAGTCCCATTAAAAAGCTCAGACAAAGCAGGAAGTAAGGAGCATGGCAGCAGCTCATCAAGACAGCTAGAGGCAGAACAACCTGGCTTGCTCTCTGAAGGCGTAGGGAGCCACCAACAGTGCAGGGAAGATCTACAAACTGATGTACTCTAAGGGGTGTTTACATTCTATCATCAACGGTGCTTTAAATGGGCAGGTGCCCTCCAGTACTGATTACCTTCTCTTCTTTAATTTGAAAGGAACAGTATCTGCACTTCTCCTCACTGCTGCAATACATTTAATGGACCAGTACTGACACTTCTCAGGAGCAAACAGGTACTCTAAAGAGTGAGTACATTCTCTTCTATATTTCAATTTAAAGCACTGATTATCAGTGTGTATGTTTAAGGATCTGTGGAACCCTAACATATATAGTTTAACTGGGATATTTGGGGGTTCAGGGTGATCCCCGCCTGGGTTGGATGCTGGGAATCTTAAACTTTCCTTTTCATGCAGTCTTTAAGCCTCTAGCACAGGGTTGTTCAATGTAGGTGCAGAAGGGCCAGCATTTTCGATATCCATACAAAGATACATTTATGCAAAATGAACGTCAATGAAGCTTATTTATGATCTCTTTGGTTGTCCTTAAGCACCTGAACCTATTTTTGCTGTACGAGCCATATAGCGATACGAGACTCACCTCTTCCACCCCGAGGTGGTCATGATTGCCCTACAACTTTGGTGGTGAGGAAACGACTGGCATCGGTGATCCCTGACCCATAACTTCAAGGGGATAGAACATGCACACTGAAGAAAATGTGAGGATGAATGCTGCATTTTACAACTAATTTCACACTCCGAGTGTATCCTACATCTGAAGATACACATTACTGGGTGCAGAGCTTGTCTTTATGGAGTAGGAATAATACTGATCATTAGGGCATATGGATGTGAAGGACAAAGAGGCGGCAACACAAACATTGCAATGGATATCTGGGGAAAATGAGTAATGCCTGTTCCATCACTTGTGCTCAAATTACCAGCTTATGGGAACTTTAGAAAACTGTAGATATATCTTCAAGATCTTGAGACGAGGACTTAATGAAAGCTGGTAGATCACTCCGCCACTTCACTTCCCGACCCTGATATCCGGTTGAGCTTTCCAGCACATCCTTGCAGCCAGTTGGTTATAGAGGCATTTACACCCACAGCCGAGCCGAGGCCGAGCCAAGAAGGCGATGGTACTGTTGTGGTTCTAGGGGGCATATATTGCTTACAAAAAGAAATTATATTCTTCCTCGCTGGACATGTTTTAAATTCTATTACATTTTCAAATCAACAAATACTTCAATTGATCTCATTTTTAATTTGTTTGTTCGGCTATTTCATTGTCGAGCTGTGTTTCGTTTTGTGACCAGCCTTCAACCCCCAAACCAGGAAGTGACATCAGAGAATGATGATGTAAAGCAGTAGGCAGATCACAGCAGCAGGGAGTGTTCAAACTGCGAAGTTTCATCTTAGTGAAAAGTAAAAGCAGCCCTTTGCTTTGGATGGATGGATAATTGGATGGATGGAACGGATGGATGGGTTGAAGACATAAAGGGGGTTATTCCAACTTTGGAGGAGGTGGTAATCCGTCCCAAATGTGACGGATTTACCACCAGCCGTATTACGAGTTCCATAGGATATAATGGACTCGTAATACGGCTGGTGGTATATCCGTCACTTTACCGTCACTTTTGGGACGGATTACCACTTCCTCCAAAGTTGGAATAACCCCCAAAGTATGGAAAGGACGAATGGATGGGTGGATGGATGCATGGATCTTTCTCCTCACTACCCACTCTACACGTTTTAACCTGAACTGCAGTTTTGACCTTTGCATGAAAGCAAGGACCCTGTATATATTTCACTGTACATTAGTTCCTCAAGGTGTTTGTAACCTGTTTCCCAGTCTCCCATTCCTTCCTTGTGTGCCTAGAGACTGCAGATAGTAACTAAGATCAGTTGGTTGATGGGGTGGGGGCGAGGGGTCCACCCTTCCTTCTTTGCTTGTCCAGAGCTCGCACACACTGAGGTCAGCTAGGAGAGGCTTTGGGACTCTCCACAAAGGCCGATCCGTCATGAACTCATCTACCCCCCTCGCGCACATGCCTAGATCCGGGGACGGACGCTGTGTGCAGCACGAGCGAGCCCTGCGCCCCCTCGTCCACCTCACGAGCCCTCCTCGGATGACATCAGCCGCTCCTCAGCCCCAGGGGACAGACCTCACCTTTCAACCCGAGAGCTCCCACTGCACGGAAGAATGTGAAACTCACCCAAGTTTCCCTGACGTCACGAGTGAGCAGCTGTGCGCCTGGAAGGGAGCTGCTGCTGGAACCGGGGCGGGGAGAACACGGGCATGTATGTGTCTGCACCTAGAACCCTCGAGGGCCTGAGCTGACCCTCGGGTGCCCAGGGTTAGGGTTCAGAATTCTCCAACAGGACCCCCTTGCTCCTGTCAGGGACCTCCTGCCCACTCTCACCCAAGGCTAGCAGGAGCACGGAGGAAAGGAACGCTGGAAAACGCACACCTGTCTAGCCCTCCTTACCCCCAGGAGCTGCCCTCACCCTCTACTGCCAGTGCCAGGAGGAGAGGCACATTTCAGTGACGTCCAGCAGGACCCCCTTAGACTGCCAGTGACAATAGGGTGCGCAGAACACACAGCAGTACACAAAACACTAGCGTAATGATGTAACGTCATGGTAAATCATGCAAGTGTTGAAAATGCCTAGTCTTTCACACTATTTCTATAAAAAAAGTAATAAATACTTGATATGTTTAGAAAGGAAGTTGGTCTTATCTGTAATAAAAGTTTGTGTCCCGCGCAGTGTTTGGCCGTTTTATATAGCTATGGGAATTGGGTGCTGTGTGTTGTCACGCGCCGCTAGCCATTTTGCAGTATTTATCTGTATTTGGGGCCTCTTAAACGGTCACACGCGTCCAGTTAAGCCGCAGATTTTGTCACTCATATATGTGGTGATATGTACTCTCACACTGGTTAGCGTTGTTCGGCACTTTGGGGGCCATTACAACCGTGGCGGACGGTGTTAAAGCGGCGGTAAAACCGCCAACAGGCTGGCGGTCTTTTTTTTAGTATTATGACCGCCATGGTCATCCGCCGCTTCCCCGTACCGCCCGCCAGAGCGGAGACAACCGCAGGGCTGGAGACCTGGGTCTCCAGCCCGGTGGCCGTGACAATACCGCCGCCGGTATTGTGACCCGGCTTACCGCTGTGGATTTCCAGCGGTAGGAACCGCCATGAAATCCATGGCGGTAAGCACTATCAGTGCCAGGGAATTCCTTCCCTAGCACTGATAGGGGTCTCCCCCACCCCCCATCCCCACCCCGACTCCCTACCCTACACCCCCCACCACCCCTGCCACCCCCCAAAGGTGGCAGGGCCCCCCTCCCCACCCCGACCCCCGACATTACCTTACACATACACACCGACACGCACGCAGGCACCACCAACACACATACACGCACACACACCAACATACATGCTAACATCCACACACACAGTCAGACACCCACATTCACATACACATTTCCGAAACACGCAACACCCCCGCAAGCATACACGCACTCACACACACCCCTACATACACAGACGATCACCCCCATGCACCCACACAACACACAACACCCCCCACCCCCCTCCCCAACGGATGATCGAATTACCTGTTCCGTCGATCCTCTGGGAGGGGACGGGAGCCATGGGGGCGGCTCCGTCAACACCACACCGCCAACAGAACACCGCCACGCAGAATCACAGGACATGATTAGCTCGGCGGTGTTCTGTTGGCGTGGCAGTGGAGGTGGAGCAACCTCCACTTCCCCGCCGCCCGCAAGTATGGCTGTTGGCGGCTCTCCGTCGGAAAAACGACGGAGAGCAGCCAACGGTCATAATACGCTGAGCAGCAAACCGCCACTACTGGCGGTCTTCCGCACGGCGGTCCCTCGGCGGTCTCCTTAAAAGACCGCCGAGGTTGTAATGACCACCTTTGTGTTTGTACGGTTTTTATACTGTCACATACTGCGCACTTAGTGAAACTTTTTCTGTGCCTTTCCTGTGTTTACTTCTACTAACTGCTGGATATTTTGCAACTGTCCAGAAGAGTAATTCTACATTTAGTGCTATCTCTTCACACAAAAATTCCCCCTCAGGTCCAAAGTGGATGTGTGAATGCATGTTGTACTGAAAAATTCGTGGTACATGCAACAGAACACAAACTGTGAGCACAAGCAGCTGCTCACGCTGGCCAAATATGTGCTTGCAGTAGGATTTTTCCCCAATTTACCACTGACATTTAGCACTATTATCTCAGTGAAAAATGCAACCTTGCATCCAAAGTAGACGTGAGGATGCATTTTGTGCTAAGAAACGGCGCTAAATGCATCATAACACAAATAGCAAGCTTGCAGTGCTGCTCATGCTCGCTAAATGTGCTCTTACATTAGGATTTTTTCCCCCAAATGACTCTTAATTACACAAGGAGGAGTAATCATGCATTTATTGAAAATTCTACATCAAAGAGTAACACATAATTACAGAAGTTACAGCAATTACTTCAACATAATTGAATTTCCACCGAGGCCTAATATTCACCAGCTTATGTCGGTTTGTAGGTCTGCTTTCACAGTAAATCTAGGCTACGAATTCTACAGCTTTCTCTGTTTGTGAAGGCTCTCACACAGCCAGAAGTTCTCCAGCTCGTTCTCTGTTTTTAGATCTCACAGGAGACACACATATGCTGTCGCTTGCAAGACATCTTGTTAGTTTACAGTGGGCTTAAAGACTGCCCATTGCTTGCCGTATGTTGGCCTCATCGTTATTCTTATTTGCTTGCTTCACATGCTCTTCTTCTCTTTGACCCTCGCCTGGAGCATGACCAAAGAACGTATGATTTCATTCTATGGCCTATATTTTAGGACCTTTTTTTCTTTTTGTTGCACTCTGTGAGAGTGCGTGTCTTTGCAAGCTATTTAACGTATGTCTCCCCTACACGCTTTTGCTTCCTCACCCAAATGCTACTGCCGCCCACAAGTGCTCATATTGCTCTCTCATGCCTGTGTGCTTCTTCCTTTATGTTGCTTGTTCCATCTTCCCCCTTGATGCTTGTGTCCTCCCTGTTGCCTGTCCCATCCCTCTCCTCCATGCCCTCTTCCTTCCTTCCATCCCTCCTGCTGCTGGTGTTGTTGCTTGTCCCCTCCCAGGGGCGTAGGAGACAATACATTTCTGGGGGGGACAGGGACAGCCTTGGGGACTTTCAATCAACCCTATACAAATCGCTTGTTGTTTGTGAACTGCAGGCTCAGATAAATATACACAATCATATATATTGGAAGTGAAATAGGGAGAAAGCAAGGCATGTTTTCATAGTCTGAAAGAATCTTTTATTGTTATTTACATTCACAAAGTAATTAGCTCAAATGTGAAAACAACATGTTGATTAACCTTGCATCTTCATGCACCAAGCAAATAAAGGTAGGAGGGTAAAAAGGAAGAACATACCCTTTGTGCCCCACACCCATCATTCCCTTCGCCTCATGCCAATTGGAACCGCACTGGAGATATCAAAAACGATTAGGTACAACAGTTGTAAACTGTGCTCGGAAACCATAGTTCTAATAACACTTCTACTCCTGTGTGTGATCTTGGGAAGCTCAGCTCCACATCAGTCATAATTAGGAGCATTTCAACTGAAGAAGCTCTTGGAGTTACAGGCTATATAAACATGGATTATTTAATCTCTGTATAAACTGCAGTCACTAATTTCTTTAGAATCGGCTGTTTGTGAAGCACCAAGTCACTGCGTATAAAGAAAAGACATTCACTGATTATAAAGAAAAGGCATCAGAAAATGACTGATAGGGTTATTACAGTCGAGTTCTGACATTACAATGCCTTCTGCCAGAGCTAGCAGCCAAGGTGAAAGGCAGATCAGGTCACAGAGCATAATTAATGCAGCTGTTTAAAGCAAAAAATTGAATGTCGCTTTTCTTTCTTCTGCTCTACTTTAATATCTTGGCAGGACAGAAGCTATGTGCTAAGGTTTTAAGTGGTTTGTGGGAAAGTTGGTGGTGTGACCATGTATTATATGGGGTAAAATACCCCCTACGTACATAAGGATATTGCAAGTCACCTTGAAGTTCATACCTTATAAATAAGCATTGGCAAAGCCAATAGGTCTTGCCTATGCAAGTTCTATTGCCTTTGCCAATGTGTTTTAGCCATGCTGTACACTATTAAGACTACTATTCAGCATGGCTCAAAGTTAATGGCATAAAGGAGAATGATGTGTCATCGACTGGTGTGGCGTAGTGTCATGGAGTAAGTAGAGTGTCCTAGAATGGAGCAGTAAACTAACTTTAAAGGAAAACGGGTCCCTTGAATAAAATGCAACACCACTCCCATAAACGATGATATTAAAGTAGCATGCAAATGGAATGTTTCATGTATGTATTCAATCAAAATATAAAAGATCAAATGTAGTGGGAAAACATCAACAGGGGAAATCGAGAAAGACTGGTATTAGGGCATTACACAAGTTATCTGGATGACCCAATGTCACCAATTACAAGAAAAATGTAAAAAGTAACCTATATAGTACAGTGGTGTGGAGGAGGCTGTCCTGGTTTGTAGTGGGTACCTATGGTACTTACACCTTATACCAGGTCCAGTTATCCCTTATTAGTGAAATGTAGGCCGTGTCTAGAAGCCAGGCTCTCTAGGGGTAGCTGTAGCCAAGGCTTATCTAGGAGACATGCAAAGCTCATACAATACCACTGCAGTCACACAGTACTCACACACATGAAAGAAAATACTCAGTGATACAAAAATAAAGGTACTT
Organism: Pleurodeles waltl; assembly: GCF_031143425.1. Lineage (NCBI taxonomy): Eukaryota > Metazoa > Chordata > Amphibia > Caudata > Salamandridae > Pleurodeles > Pleurodeles waltl. The sequence continues at coordinate 442,051,762 of NC_090443.1, read as the reverse complement.
TATTTTAGTGACACAAATGCCAAAAATACCATAGAGACTATACTCCCTTAGGAGGTAAGTAATACACCAATTATATACACTAGTATGCATCAATAGCAATAAAAACAGTTAGAAAACAGTGCAATTAGTGAAAATCACAATGGTTAGAAATGGGCCTGGGGGAAACACAAACCATCTACTAAGAAAGTGAAATGCGAATGTCTGTTTCCCACCTAGGCAAGTGTGGTATGTAGAGGGGCGCTGGGAGTATTAGAAAACACCAAAGGTAAGTAATAAAACCTACCTCAGAGCCCAGGAAAGCAGGAGCAAATCACAGTAACTTTCCTAGAACACACAAGAACACGAGAAAGAAGATAATGCAAGAACCAGAAGAGACTTTAAGACACAAAGGGTGGATTCCTGGATCTAAAGACTTGTGGAAGAATGGGACTAAGTCCACAGGGAGGACAGTAGCCCCTGCTAACCCGAATCAAGGCGCAAAAGAAGAACCACTGGTGAAGAACAACAGTCAGTACTGCACCCAAGAAGATGGATGCGGGTTCCTGGTTGGTGCAGATGATATCCCACACCGGATGGATGATTGCAGTCTGGTTTGTGTAGCTGGATTCCGCCAACAAGCCTTGGCACACGCAAAGCTCACGGTTAGCGGAAAATGGCATATCCCGGCACCAGGAGGGACCTGGTGGACTCTACCAAGGAGGGGGAGTCAGGGAGGGCTCTCAGCAACTCAGAGAGCCCACAGAAGACCAGGCAGCACACATAGGAGTCCCCCAGCATGAAGACAAAGGAGTTTCAAAAGGAGGCACATGCAGCACAAAAACAAAGGATCCCAAACCGCCAGAGAACCACTCAGGAAGCTGTGCATCGCAGGAAGGAGTGCTGGGGGCCGGAGCTACATTGTGCACAAAGTATTTCGTAGGAGGATGCCAACAAGCTTTGGCAACTGAAAAACATGTAGTGCACAGGGGACTGTCTTGCGTGGGAAGGCAAGCTCTTACCTCCACCAAAGTTGAACAGTAGGACGTCAGGGACATAGGGACCACTTTAGATGCAGGATCCATGCAATTCGTCAGGAGAGGGGACCCACGCAGATGGTCATCGTTGCAGAGAGGTGCCTGCTGAAGCAGGGGAGTGACTCCTTCACTCCAAGGGAGATTCCTTCATTCTTCTGGTGCAGGCTGAAGACAGGCTGTCCTCTGAGGATGCACAACTGGGAAACAGTTTCATTTGCTGGCAAGAGCTGAAGATACAATGTTGCAGAAGTCGTATTTGCTTCTTTGTTGCAGTTTGTGGAGTTCCTGGAGGGTCCAGATGCAGCTTATTCTTTGAGAAGGTGAAGTAAAGGATGCAGAGGATTCCTGTTGGAGTCTTGCAATCCAAATATGAAGAACCTCCCAAAGGAGAGACCCTAAATATCCCTGAAAGGGGGATTAGTCAGCTAAACAGGTAAGCACCTATCAGGGGACGGCTCAACACCACTTGCTGGCACTGGCCACTCAGATGCTCCCAGAGTTCGCTGCCAACTTGGAATCCAAGATGGCAAAACCCAGGGACCCTCTGGAGGAGCTCTGAGCAACACACCTGGGGTGGTGGTGGACAGGGGAGTGGCCACTCCCCTTTCCTTTGTCCAGTTTCGTGCCAGAGCAGGGACTGGGGGTACCTGAACCAGTGTAGACTGGATTGTGCAAGGAGGGCACCAAATGTGCCATTCAAAGCATTTCCAGTGGCCCGGGGAAGGAAGCTACCCCTCCCAAGCCTGTAACACCTATTTCCAAAGGGAGAGGGTGTAACACCCCTCTCCCAAAGGAAATCCCTTGTTCTGCCTTCCTGGGCTTGAGCTTCTGAGAGCAACAGGAGGACAGAAACCTGTCTGAGAGGTGGCAGCAGCTGGGGCTGCCTGGAAAACTTCAGAAGGCTGGAATGGCAATATTGGGGGTCCTCTAAGGAGCCCCGAGAATGCATGAAATCATACAACCAATGCTTGCAAAAGCCCTAGGGTATGATTCCAACATGTTTGATACCAAACATACCTATGTTCGGAGTTACCATTATGTAGCTGGACATAGGTAGTGACCTATTTCCAGTACATGTGTAAAATGCCATCCCCGTCTGGGAAAATGGTCCTGGAGGTCATGGGGGCACCTCTGCTAGTGCAGGGGTGCCCTCACACACAGGTACTCTGCACCCTGCCCTCAGCGCTGGAGGACCTGCTATAGGGGTGACTTATAAGTGACCTGGTGCAGTGTAACTGGCAGTGAAAGGGTGCATGCACCTTTTCACGCAGGCTGCAATGGCAGTCCTGCAGAAGAATTTGCACGGGCTCCCTATGGGTGGCAAAAGAAATGCTGCAGCCCATAGGGATCTCCTGGAACCCCAATGCTCTGGGTACCTAAGTACCATATACTAGGGACTTATAAGGGGGCACCAGTATGCCAATTTTGGTTGAAATACTGGGTTACCAGTATGCAACAACCATAATTTAAGGGAGAGAGCATAACTACTGGGGTCCTGATTAGCAGGATCCCAGTAGACACACTCAAACACACTGGCAAACAAGCCAAAAGTGGGGGTAACCAAGCTAGAAAGAGGCTACTTTTCTACAAGGTTAGCATCCACAATAATGATTTACAAGCTTTTATACACCGACTTTTATATGAATGACTCAAATAGTGAATCAAGAAGTCATTAGCTCAGAGTACCTATGCTTATGCCAACTTATGTACAATATCACAAATTCAAGTCAATGTACTTTGGCCGACGATATTTCAATCCCCTAGACAAGTATCAGGATCATCCTAAGCCTTCGTTAAGCTTGAGTTAAAAGGGTTACAGAGTGCTTGTAACCAAAACGGCGAAGATAAATCTGACTCACGTCTCATATGAGTGAGAGGGCAATCAATGGAGATCTGAATCTCTAATCAAGCGCCAATGCCATAAAGTAGTAGTAGAGTGGAGTAGTGTCACAGTGTATTAGAGTGTCATAGAGTGGAGTGGCAGCGTGTTGTAGAGTGGAAAGGCATAAAGAAGAGTGAACTGGAGTAGAGTGAAGTAAAGTAACGTGAAGTGGCATAGAGAAAGTTGGGTAGAGTGTTGTAGAGCATAGTACATTGTTGTATAGTGGAGTGGCATAGAGGGTTGTGCGGTGGCGTTGAGTAGAGTATTGTAGATTGAAGTGACATAGGGTGGGGTGGAGTGGCATAGAGAGGGGTGGAGTGGCATAGAGTGGTGTAAAGTGGAACGGAGTGGTGTATAGGGAGTTGTGTAGGGAGTTACAGAGTGGAGAAAGTGTTAGAGTTTAATGGAATAGAGTGTCAAAGTCTAGTATCATGAGTGTAATGTCAGAGTGAAGTGTCATAGAGTGGAGTTGGGTGGTATAGAGTGAAGTGGCATAGAGTACAGTGGTGCACAGTAGATTGGTGTAGAGTGCATTGGTTTTGAGTAAAGTGGTGTAGAGTGCATTGGCGAAGACTGCACTGGTTTAGCGTACAGTACAGTAGCGCAGAGTGGTGAAGAGTAGAGGGGAGCAGAGTGGAGTGGCACATCATAGATTGCAGTGGTTCAGAGTGCTGTGTCATAGAGTGAGGCGGGGCATCGTAGAGTGGAGTGGTGCAAGGTAGAGTAGACTGATGTAGAGTGCAGTGGTGGAGTGCAGTGATGCAGCGTAGAGTGGCATAGAGTGTAGTGGCATATAGTACATTGGTGTAGAGTGCAGTAAAGTGGCATATGGTTGAGCGGTGCAGAGTAGAGTGCCGTGGTGCAGAGTAGAGAGGAGTATAGTTCAGTGGCAGAGTGCAGTGTTGCAGAGCAGAGTGTCATAAAGGGCAGTGGTGTAGAGTAGAGTGGCATAGAATGCATTGGTGTAGAGTGCAGTGATGCAGAGTAGAGAAGAGTGGCTTAGAGTGCAGAGTTGCAAAGTAGAATAGAACTGCATAGGGTGCCATGGCATAGAGTAGATTGCTGCAGAGTACAGTATAGTGGTGAAGAGTAGATTGATGCAGAGTGGAGCATAGTGGAGCATAGTGATGTAGAGTGCAGTAGCATAGAGTGGTGCAGAGCAGATTGGAGTGGCACAGGGTACATTGGAGTGGTGCAGGGTGGATTGGGCTGGCATAGCATAGAGTGGAGGTGCGTAGATTGCAGTGGCATAGAGGAGATGATTTCAAAGTAGAGTGCCCTACAGTGGAGTGGTGTAGAGTAGATTAGAGTGCAATGGTGCAGAAAAGAGTGCAGTGGGACAGAGTACAGTGGCATTGAGTGCAGTGGTGCAGAGTAGAGTGGCATGGAGTTCAGTGGCAGAGAGTGCAATGTTGCAGATTAGAGGGTCGCAGAGTACAGTGGTGTATTGCAGAGTGGCATAGAGTGCAGTGGCATAGAGTGCTGTGGTGCAGAGTAGATTGGCATAAAGTGCAGTGGCATAGAGTGCACTGGATTTGAGTAAAGTGGTGAAGAATGTACTGGCAGAGTGCAGGGGTGTAGTGTACAATGGTTAGAGTAGACTAGCATAGATTGCAGTTGCTTAGTGTAGAGTGGAGTGGTACAGCATAGATTGCAGTGGCGTAGAGTAGCACAGAGTGGAGAAAAGTGGTGTAGGGTGCAGTAGCATAGAGTAGATTGTTTCAGAGTAGAGTGAAGAAAAGATAATATACTTCAATATGCTTAAGTATGTAACAATAACAACAACATAAATAATAATGTTAGGCATAATGGCCCAAAATGAAGTATGGCTTCTCCCTGTTAGCCTCGCTGTAATAAAGCCCTTCATTACCTAGATAACAAAACATCAAACATAAATGTTAGAAAAATATACCCTTCTAATAGCTAAATTGTTGTGAGAAAAGGTAAAATCTGGGCTCAATCTCAACTTCACTGTTTCAGCAACTGGTGTGATCTTAGTCAAATACAAATATTGTGTTTCACAGAGTCTCCTTTCTAGCCTGCAGGCATCAGGGTGAGTGGGACTCTGTTTCCTCTTTAGATCTTTCTCATTGTCTTGCAACTCCTCTTGAAGGCGGCAGGAGATGCAGACAGTAATCATCCAAAACTCTTTTCTCCTCCTCGTGCCCTTTGTTCTTATGAGCACCCTTAATGCCCACAGCTGTGAACAGGACAAAAGGGCAGAGGGCGCAGTGGGCCTCCTGACTCACCTTCATTCTGTTACCATCAGCTTGGAGGATGGTCTGTACAGGGCTATTATAAGTAGCGCTTTTGTGCACTAATGGCCCTCTGAATAATAGATGTGAGAGGGGAAATTATTTTGTCCCCTTGTACCCGCCACCTTCGTCTCCCGTGTCCCCCACCCTCCAAAATCTGGGGGGGGGGGATGCATCCCCCGCGTCCCCCACACTTCCTACGCCCATGTCCCCTTCTGCCCTCTGTGTTGTTGCTTGCCCCAGCTGCCCTTCTTCTGTTGTTTGTGCTGCCCACACCTACCAACCCACCCAAAATACAAAGCGTCATGCTGCTTTCTAGATGTGCACCCACCTTCTGTTGTCATTATTTTCGCCGCACCCACCCTTTTCATTGATTGTCCCCCCCACCTACCTGCCATAGTAAAAATAAGTTGTACTGCTTGCAGAGCCTGTCTTCCTACAGATGCCAGCCTTATCTTTTACCAAGTGTCTTTCTCCAGTCAATGTTGATGCAGAATGTATTAGGGGTTTAGATGCCCTTTTGAGCTCTCCACGCACACTTGTATATACGGCACCTGGTTGCTAACACAGGAATCATTCTTTATATCTCTGTTTCGCGGGCCTCCTGACATTCCTCTTCTGTGTGTCTTGGGCTCCATCTCCAGCCTATGGTTCTTCACACTGGAGTATGTCTTGTTATCCGAGTGTTTGGGGCCTCCAGGCATGCTCGTGCGGTGTGTTTTGGGTTACCAACCTCGAGCCTTTAGTTGCTAACACTACAGCTAGTCGTTATATATATATATATATATTCTTCCTATACCTGTGCTCTGGTTCTTCAGGCCTGTTTGTGCTGTGTACCGGTCTCTATCTCTAGCATATGGTTGCTCAACCTATATTTGGTCTTTGTGCGTTTGAGGTTGTTATTCTCAGTCGGTTTTCTGCACGTTTGTAGCCTCTGCTCAGTAATTATAACTTTTCATCTTGTGCTGTGCGATTTATCATCCTATTTTCCCCCATAAACTTTAAGATGTTCGTTTTGTGTACTTGGAAATAGTTTCTAGGTTTCTATCCTTCTGTTGAGTATGTTTGGCTTTAGAGTTATAGGCAGGACCACTGGAATTATGTGGCGGTCGAGGGCCAAATTATATGGTAGGGTTGAGTCAATTATGCAGCAACAAAAGGCAAAATATGTGGCTCATTTTGTGATAGTAATTCTTATTTATTTTCATTTTTAGACTCTTTAATACTGTCTGGGCATTGGTTGCAACTCATTAGTACCAGTTTAACACTCAAATGTAGATGTAAGCAGCAGAAAGGTGATCAGTGAAGCTTTTGAAAAGGCCTTGCAGTGTGCAGCAAGACATGTCGCTGCGTTTTTAGTAACTTTTAAACCATTTCAATTAGAAACATAATTTTTGTTAAAATTTGCAGATTGTGCAGCAGATGATGGATTATGTGACAAATTTGGCAAATCTACTATTTTATGAAAAAGCTGCATCAGCACAATCGCATAATTGAGTGGCCTTGGTTGTAGGCCCTACTGCCACTTTTGCAGAGGCGGGTTATTCTTTGAATTTTTGTACCACTTTTCTATGCCCGATAGAGACTTTTGCCGCCCCTCGCCCACAAGTTATGCTGTGCCCTGTGGACATTGCTATGAGTACTTAGCGCCTGTTTACCGAATACTTAGTGTGGGTTTTTGAGCTGCACCCTACCTAACGAGATCTTGATTCTGAGCTCATTAGGCCCAATAAACAACTGGATCATAAAGATACCACACACAGGTACGGTAGTGTGAGAAATTGTAGTCCACCACCAGTAATATTAATCACCATTCTTGTTAGGTGCAATAAAAGTTTCAATAATTTAAACCTTGGCTTGGCCCCTGGTAGCTATGACAGACCGGCTTTACTTCAGGAAATGTGTACACATTTAGAAATACCAAAACGGGTAAAAAAAATAGAAAGCAGAACACAATAAAACTCACTTCAATTTATAAAAGTTTATGAAAGTAGAGACTATTTTAATGAACAAAATTACACCAAAATTAAAAAAAATCAATAAAGGGAACCAGAGATATTATTTTTTTAAGTTTTATGTAAAAATAGTACAAAAAATCGGAAAGCAAAAACCATGGGCAACTGGTTGCAATACACCAAGATGTAGATAAGGTTTAAGGCCAACAATGATGGAGCGTGGTTCGAATACAGAGACCAGGTATGTTCCAGTCTGATATTTTACCTTCTAACATAGGGCCTGATTTAGAACTCAGTGGACGGGTTACTCCCTCACAACGGTGACGGATATCCTGCCCGCTAAATTCAATATCCCATTATATCCAATGGGATTTAAATTTCAGCTGATGGGATATCCATCACTGTCGTGATGGAGTAACCCATCGGCCGAGTTCTAAATCAGGTCCTTAGTCTCTGAAATGGAAGTCAAAGATCCTCGGCAGGAAGCAGGCTGTGGCTGAGATGGTATCAAAGGGGCTGGATAGCCATCAGATGAAGTCCTGTTGAAGCTCCTGACTTTGAGCAGAAAAGCTAAGAGCAGTAGAAATTAAACAGTTGCACCAAAGAAAGGTCTCTCACTTGCTGAATACTTTTGGCACCTTCACCCAGTGAAAATTTCTAACTTCGGATGTAATCACACTTTTTTGGAGCTCAGATTTCTCCTGTGGGGCAAGGCTGCCAGCTGTAGCTGACCAAGGCTCCACGAGGCCGCATACATTCTCTGCGATGGCCTGCTGAAATGGATTTGCTGTTGCAGAAAATCTTCAAGGTCCAAACTGAAGCTTTGGCCCAGCAAGAATGCACCTTTGTCGGCTTGACATGGCAGGTTGTCTCCACAGGTCTCTTCTGCACAGAATCCTACAGTGCCTCTTTCTACCTAAAACCAAGATGGCAGAACTTTTCATCCCTTGTGCAGAGCTCATGTGCCCACCATAGAGTTGTGACCAGGCAATGAGATAACTCTCTCCTGTGGTCAGTGAAAACTGTTTTTGAGGGCAGCTTCTCTCCCACTAGGAGTGTTGACTGGCTGGCTAGGAGGACAATAGAAGAGGCAGTCCAAGGTGTGAGCTACATCTGCCTGTCACCAGGCAAGCCACTTTGATGATAATTAGAGTCCTGGGCACTGGCCAGATGGTCATCGTGTCAGAGTAACATGACACTTCTCCACACCCAAGTCATTTGTCTCAGCTCTGGGAACAAATTCACACAAAACCAAGAAGCTATTCAGCTCTTCGGTGACAGGGACTTAACACAAGCCTCTGCAGCCCCTGTGGCACAGGGGGCCTCCAACCCTTCAGGAGACCCTCAATTCTTCAGCGGCTTCTCATTCCACCCAAGGCCAATGAATATTAGTGAGACATGCAAGATTTGGGGGCCCCATCATTCTGCGAGCAGGGGCATAATTTTGTGTTACACCACGGCTGGGTGACAACTGGAAGCTCATGAAAATTGACTTCTAGAGGCTTTAGGCAGTCGCAGGTTACTTTCCTAAAGAATCTTTTGTAAAATACTGGCTTCAAATCCAACTTCACCAAAGAACTGGATTTGTAATAACTATTTCAAAAAACCCCAGAATGAACTATTTATTTGGTTACCAGGCTGAGAAGTTATTAGATTTAATAATATAAACAAGTGCTTTCCTATGGAATAGCTATCCCTCTTACAGTGAAAATAGCTTTTAGGGCATAATCACTATAAGGACATGTTCAATATTAACTTTCACTTGTTGTACTTTTAAATACCACGCACATTGCCTTTCTGGGAAATAAGGCCTACGCGGGGGTGGCTTATTAACAATTTAAAGTGCTTAAGCCTGTCAAAAAGACTTATTTTGATAGGTCAAATTCACAGTTTAAACCTGCACAGCCAGGTTACCGGTGGCAGGCTTGCAGTCATGCTTTGCATGGCCACTTTAGTGGTGACAAAATACATGCTTCAGCCGGCTAGTGACTTTTAATTTCCAGGACCTGGATACACTTTGTACTATATACTAGGGACTTACAGGCAAGTTAAGTATTCCAATTAGGTGTATTCCAATGTGACATGTTTTTAGGGCTGAGAGAACATACACTGGTGTGGGAAGCTGGCTCTTTATATATCAAAATGAGATACATCATGCAAAGAGTGCAGGGGTTCCCTTACTAGTGGACAAGGGCTTGCTCTAGAAATCCCAAGGTGCTCTTTTTAGGGGTTAGTGTTGTCATGCAGCCTTAGGCTTATCAGAGAGGAGTGTTAGACATCTGCAAATACACACACAGTCAATAAATGAAACACGCAACTCAAAAAAGAGATCCACACTAATCTACAAAAACAAGTATCTTTATATCCAGAATCAATACGATCAGGTAAGTATGTTTTGCTAAATGTGAGGGGCAGGCTATGGACAGTGGCAGGCAGGTGGTTGGTACGGGATTCAAGAGCAAGGCAGCTGAATGTACTCAGGGGTTTTGCATCAAAGAAGGAAAGTAAAAGCATAAAAATGATCACAGGTTACTATGGAAGAAACATCAGACTTCTGTGTACAGAGCAGCTGGCATGCAGGGGCCTGCAAACAAGACATTAACATTTGATGATGTGAGATCACTAGATTTGCCATCAGCAAACTGCACAGGGAGTGACATCACTGGAGTTCACATCATCCATTTGCACAGGATGTGACATCTCTGATTTCCTGCCCAAACTTCACTCAATTAAGGCTGCAGGTCTCACCAAAGGTAAGTATGTCTGTGCTCATTTGTGTCTCACCCATGCAACTCTGGTCCTCGTTTTGCTCCTTCCTGACCGGCCACACCTAATAGGTCAGCCTGACTCCCTTCACCTTGGACACCATCAACCTCATCTTAGGAGATCCACAAGGATTCTCACTTAGCCGCACTCTTTTCAATACCTACATGACTCCACTCGCCAGCATCATCTCCTGCTTTTTGGTCGGGAGAAGCTCCCCACGCCGCACAGCTCCACTGATGTGTCCGCATCCCTCTCCCCGCCCTCGCAGCTGCTACTGCGAGTTCTGGTGGTCCAGTGGTGCCGTAAGTATCGTCTGTCTGTTTGCCTTATGTCTGTCTTTCACTTTCTCTTTTTTTTCTGCTTCTCTGTTTTTCTTGGCCCGTTTTTTTGTGCCTTTTTCCTCTATTTGTTCCTTTTTCCTCTATTTTCTTCTGCTAGGCTTCCCTCGTGGTTTCCCCTGCCACTGCGTCGCCCGCGGCTCCATCCCATTCACGCCCCCACTCGCGCTTCCCTCCCGCCTCCCAGCTGCTCTCCCTTTCCACCTCCCCCTCTTAATGGCGGGCTCTGCGCAGTGAGGTGAGCAACCCATGACCTGCTTTTTGGTCGGGAGAAGCTCCCCGCACCACACAGCCTCACGGTTGTGCCCGCGTCCCTCTCCCCGCCCTCGCAGCTGCTACTGCAAGTTCGAGGCCCTCCTCCACCCGCAGGCCCCACCTACGCCTCATCCCTGGTGGTCAAGTGGTGGCGTAAGTATCATCTGCCTGTTTGCCTTGTGTCTGTCTTTCACTTTCTTTTTTTTTTCTGCTTCTCTTTTTTTCTTGCCCCGTTTATTGTGACTTTTTCCTCTATTTGTGCCTTTTTCCTCTATTTTCTTCTGCTAGGCTTACCCCATGGTTGCCCCTGCCGCTGCGTCCCCTGCGGCCACGCCCCCATCGCACGCCCATTCGTGCTTCCCTCCCGCCTCCCAGCTGCTCCTACCTCCCACCTACCCCTCTTAATGGCGGCCGCTGCGCGGATGCGTGCCAGAGGCAAGCCCGTCTGTGCCCGTCCATGCCTGGACTGCGCCCAGCGCCAGTCCCTCTGGCCGCCGAGATCCCCCCGGCACCAGACACAACTACGACCCCAACGCCCTCTACGCCCTCAACACCGGCCACTCTACCACCTGCTTCCAGGCCTCACCAAAGCTCGCCCACGGACCCTTCTCCTGCCAGAGGTGCAACTTCTCCACCCTCCGGACCACCACCTCACCCGCAAGAACCAAACGCAACCGACTCAGGTGCATCCTTCTCAGCACTCGCTCCGTCCACAAGCACACCATCGAGCTCTGGGACCTTCTCGTCTCCTCCTCCCCAGATGTCGGATTCCTGACAGAGACCTGGCTGAACCCATCCTCAGTTCCCAACATCACCATAGCCATTCCATACGGCTACAAGATCACCTGCAGAGACCGCACCAACAGACCGGGAGAAGGGATCGCCATCGTCCACAGGAACACCATCAGAATCTCAACCAACACCGAAGACACCCCTGGCAGCGTCGAACACATGCACTTCCAAATCCACATCAACACCAAGACCACCCTCAGGGGCACCATCATCTACAGACCCCCCGGATCCCGACCTCAGTTCAGTGACTCCATCGCCAACATCACCAGCGCTCAAGCCCTAGCTTCTACAGATTACATTCTCCTCGGGGACCTGAACTTCCACCTCGAAAACACCAATGACAGCAACTCAATCTCCCTGTTCGCCAACCTCGCCAACCTCGGACTCAATCAACTCATCACATCTCCCACTCATTCCGCCGGACACACGCTTGAACCCATCTTCTCCGCCAGCAGACACATCACCTTCAGCCACACCACCATTCCACTGTACCGACCACCGCTGCTTCCACTTCACCTTCAATAAACCCACCACCCACTACCTCCCGCAACCGATCCCCCGCCGCAGCTGGAACAAGATCACCAACGACCGGCTGATCTCCGCCCTTGCCCAAGCCCCACCAGCTGTCTCCACCGACGCCGACTCAGCCGCCCGCAACCTCAGGCAATGGATTGAAGACTGCGCCAACACTCTCGCCCGTTCAAAAAACCCGCTCACAACCACACCATCAGTAAGGCCACCTTGTTCACCACCGACCTCCAAACAGGTCTGCCGCAAACTCGAGAGGAGGTGGCGCCAGGAAAAGACTCCACCCACCCATACAGCCCTCAAGAACGCCATCTGCAAGTAGCACCAGCTCATCAGAACCACCAAGAGATCCTCCTTCAAGGAATGTTTCGATAACAACACACACAACAGCAAAGAGCTCTTCAACATCACAAAGGAGCTCGCCAACCCCAGCTCCAGCACCAACGACATCCCACCTTCACAAGACCTCTGCAACTCCCTCGCCACCTTCTTTCACAGAAGATCACCGACATCCACGACAGCTTCAACAACATGACCTCACCAGCAGCCACCAACACCTCCGACTCTTCGCCCCCCAACCACACCAACCTCCTCCTCTCCTGGACACATGCCAACGAAGCCAACACCATCAAAGTAATGAACGGCATTCATTCCAGCTCTCCATCTCACCCCTGCCCGCACTACATCTACAACAGAGCAAGCTTCATCATTGCTCCCTAACTCCGTTTGATCATCAATAGCTCCTTCGAGACCGCCACTTTCCCAGAAAACTGGAAGCACGCCAAGATCAATGCCTTACTAAAGAAACCCCAGGCGGACCCCAAGGACCTCAAAAACTACTGGCCCATCTCCCCACTTCCATTCCCGGCAAAGGTACTCGAGAAGATCATCAACAGGCAACTGTCCCATTACCTGGAGGAAAACAACACTCTGGACCCGTCTCAATCCGGCTTTCGCAGCAATCACAGCACCGAGACCGCCCTCATTGCTGCAACCGACGACATTCAGACCTTCCTGGACAAAGGCGAAACAGAGGCCCTCATCCTCCTGGACCTCTCGGCCACCATACCCTGCGCACACGCCTCCACGATGCAGGGATCCGCAACAAGGCCCTGGACTGGATCTCCTCCCTCTTTACCGACAGAACACAGAGAGTCCGCCACCCACCATTCCTATCTGAAGCCACCAAGACCATCTGCGGCGTACCACAGGGCTCCTCCCTCAGCCTGACACTTTTCAATGTCTACATGGCACCACTCACCAAAATCGTCTGATCTCACAACCTCAACATCATCTCTTACGCCGACGACACCCAGCTGATCCTCTCCCCCACCAAGGACACCGCCATGGCTAAAACCAACTTTCACGAGGGAATAAAGGCCGTAGCCAACTGGATGAAGAACAGTTGACTAAAACTTAAGACGGAGGTCCTCATCTTTGGCCCCACCCCCTCCGCTTGGGACGCCTCCTGGTGGCCGCCTTCACTGGGAGCCGCACCAACGCCCACCAACCACGCCCGCAACCTGGGTTTCATCCTTGACTCATCGCTCTCCATGACCCAGCAAGTCAACGCCGTCTCGTCCTCCTGCTTCAACACCCTTTGCATGCTCCGCAAAATCTACAGGTGGATCCCTACCGAAACCAGAAGGACGGTTACCCAGGCCCTTGTCAGCAGCAGACTGGACTACGGCAATGCCCTCTACGCGGGAACCATGGCAGCTCTCCAGAAAAGACTGCAACGGATACAGAACACCTCTGCACACCTCATCCTCAACATCCCCTGCCACAGCCACATCACAGCCCACCTGAGAAACCTACACTGGATTCCGGTCAACAAAAGGATCACATTCAAACTCCTAACCCACGCCCACAAAGCACTCCACAATGCCGGACCAGCATACCTCAACAATTGTCTCACTTTCTACACCCCGAACCCTCAGCTCCGCTCTGCCAATCACACCCTTGCCACCGTCCCACGCATCCACAGGACAACATCCGGCTGCAGATCTTTCTGCTACCTCGAGGCCAAGACCTGGAACACCCTCCCCATCCACCTATGGAAGACCTACTGACCTACTGACCTTCAGGAGACTCCTCAAGACCTGGCTGTTCGAGCAGTAGCAGCTCCCCCCCCACCCTCAAAAGCGCCTTGAGACCCTCACGGGTGAGTAGCCCGCTCTACAAATACTCTGATTGATTGATTGATTGATCACCGCCCATGGAATCAACATCATATCCTACGATGATAACCCCAGCTCATGCACTCTGCTCTTCTTCAAATTCAAGATGATTCTGATGGTTCTGTGTTTCTTAAAATTTATTATAACTCTAATAGGCTCTTCACTTCTTCAAATTCAGGATAATTCTAATAGACTACGCTTCTTCAAATTCAGGGTAATTCTAATAGGTTCTGAGCTTCTTCAAAATCAGGATAATTTTAAAAGGCTCTGTGTTTCCTGTGCTCACTTGAGAGTAGGCCTTGGAAATTCCATCCATTCCCAAAGTAACACTGTAGCCGGTTCATTGTCTGGTGGGTGAGGGTGTTACATCCTCTCCTTAGTGCTTGCCTCCTGATTCACCAGCGAGAGTGTTCTCTTTCTCTTACCTCTCTGGAGGCCCAAACTGGCCGAATCGGGCATCAGGCGTTTCCCAGGAGGCTGGAAGGGTGGGGGTCATTTTTGTTACTGGAGGTGGAGGGGCTGGTTTTGTAGCAGTGCAGCAAATGTAAAAGCACTGCAGAATTCCTTGTATATCCAACGGTTTGCAGGCAACAAGGAAAGTGCCAAGATAACTGGTGATTAATGTACCTGCTGGAGGGAGATAAAGTTTTGTCTAGTGACAGTTTTGACTCATCCAAGGTAGCACAGAAGAAAGAAGATGTACTATGCAGATTACAGAACAGCATTTTATGTGCATAGCTCAGCGGGATACTTCTTTTGTCATACAGATCCATTTGTTACTGTGCAGTTCATAAGTTATATTCATAATCTAACACAGTCAGCTATGAACTGCCATCAAACAGCTGAATGCAAACTGAATGGTACGTTAAAAAATAATGTTTTTTTCCAGTCTTTGATTATCCTTATTTTTTACAATAAGGTTTGGCTAGAAATAAATTGTTATTAGTAAAGTCAACCCTAACCACTGTGTTATGTTCTGAATTCTGAGTTTATGCTTCCCCAGACTAAAAACTCTTTAAAATGCCTACCAGTATGGTTGACATTTGGATTCTTCACTTTGTAGTCCCCTTTGTCTCAAATAGCATTTTCTATACACTGATTTATACACACATAATTCATTGTCTCTGTATGTGTATGTGATGTAAAGTGCTCCAACACCCTACTCTGGTAAGAGAGGCACTATAAAGCAATTGAAATACATGTGAGTGGAGGTTATAGAGAGATGAGATCCACTGTTAGAGGGTGATGGTCAGGGAAACATTGAGGTGCCACAGTAAAGATTGCTGTATCATGGTGCTCTGCAAGGTCATCATTTACTATGCTTTCTAAAATAATACAATTGAATATATAATTATAAATGTGTTGTAGAATGCACAGTTTTTGCCTTTTTTTCAGATTTTCTTTGGAGGAGAACCCTCCCCAAGGCCAATTGAAGTGGTCAGCCTTTCTCGCTATGTACGATATGGAGGCTGATCTGACAAAAAGGGCCGTGCTGCTTTGGGGTCCCAGTCCAGCTGTGCCTCTCTGGCTCCAATATGCAAAAGTTCATGAACATGCTGAAGATGAGGAAGCTCCTGTTGGACAATACCTCGATATGAAGAGATCGTGTAGTATGTATACAATCTCTCATTAGAGGAGCCACGACATTTTTTGAAATTTTGAACACTGTGCATAATGACCAGATAGTTGCCCTGCTCTGGGCCCAGACATTCTCATTAACCACAAGACCCAATACAAGTGGTGGCCATAAACATTGCTGTGCCCCAAGTATAAGATCTCTGCATCCTGCCAGAACATCGGTGCAGCTGCATAAGGGAAAGGGTCTTACCTACTCTGAAGAGTATTACTGGAGTATGGCCCAAAGAAGAAAGCCTCCCTTGAAAAAGAGATCAACAGCCCAGCTGCATGGAAAGAAGAAGTTGCGCAAGAAGGAGACCAACTTCTACATTGACAGTTATCTAGAGGAAATATCGGTTGTGAACATCCTTTGTGATTGACCCCACAAGTGTGCCCATAGTCTGCCCTTGACAGGGCTTTCAGGTCTAACTTCGGCCTCCTTTTTTTGCACAGCACTCCCCCTTACTGCGCATGTATGTTTGGCCGACTGTCTCGGGCCGGCCAAACACACATGTGCAGTAGGCTCTATCCTGCCCAGCAACACAGTCTGAGCAGCGTCATGATCGGCCTCAGGGCAGGCTGGAAGCCTGTGCCTGCAGCAGAGGAGCGGATGGAGTGGTGCAGCGGCAATAATGGAGGTAAATGTTTTTTTTTAATTTTTTAAATTAATTTCTTATTCCCCCTGTGCGTCGCCCCACCTTTTCTGCACGCTGTGAGTCACGACTGACTCATTGGTCACTACTACGTACTCCCCTAAAAGCCCACTAAATGCAGTATCTTGTGAGCACCCCTAGACCTGCACATTAGATTCCAAGGGTACCAGAAGGCTAGCAACAAAGAAGACCCAAGGCTCAAGAACTGCATTCCTGCTGCACAAAGACAAAGGTGCGAAACCCGGCCTGCTGCACCCAGGACTCGACAATCGCTGCTGAGGGGTTGCTCGGACATTGGACGGACTCTAAAAATTCCCAGAGGACCTCCACTCTTCTGAAAATCCCCAAAGATCTTCCTCCAGAGCGAAGGTATCACTCTTTTGCAACAAAGACCAGTGAAGTCCAGTTCACTGACTGGCTGCTGATCACAAAATCAGATGCTGCAGACAGACCAAATTTCACCCAACAGAACCAGAGGGCAATCCCTGCAAGTGTGCCAAGTATGGTGCCACTGCATCCTCTAGTGGCTGAACTGTGCAATAGGCCAGGGTACTGGTTACTCAATGTCGGACACCAAGAAGACAAGTCCACACCGGATTCCACAAGGACCAGAAGGAAGCCCCAGTCGAGGGATTTCAGAAACCATCAGAACCACCCACTAGAGTGGCCCTGCTAACCTGCAAGCGACCCTCAAAGTGGCCTCCATCCTGCTGCCTTTGCGCACAGCTCTTGGCTCATCTATCTGCTGATTAAAGAACCGGACGCTGCATCCAAACCAAATTGCATCCAACAGACCCAGAGGACACATCCTGCAAGTGTGCCGAGTTTGGTAGCACTATGCTGTCCAGTGGCTGAACCCTGCTATTGCCCGGGGTACCAGTCACTCAACATCAGACAACAAGAAGACAAGTCCACACTGGACTCCAAAAGGACCTGGAGGAAGCCTCAGTTGAGGGATTTCAGAAACCACCAGAACTACCCACCAGAGTGGCCCTGCTGACCTGAAAGTGACCCTCAAAGTGACCTCCCTCCTGCTTCCAAGGGCACCTTTGGGCATAGTTCTTGACTCATCTATCTGCTTTGTACCCGGCCACCCTGGGCCCTGCACTGGAGAACCAGCTGTGCTCTAAGGGTCCCCCACCCCTTGCAACCGCTACACTCCAGGGGACCCACTGGACTCACCTTGAAGTACATCTGTGCATTGCTTTTTCAAGTGGTCCCCCACCGTGGTCCTCCGCCAGCTCCAAGAACTTTTCAGCAGCTCTTCCTGCCAAATCGGGGAACCACCCAAACTCCTCCACAGGGCTTCTTGATTACAGCGATCTAAGAACAGAAAGAAATACGGGTAAACACATTGCCTGATTTTATATGCATTTGTTAAATTTTCTCCCATTATTTCCTATGGTGCGTAATTACATACATATAAACTATTTTTGCTAAACTTTGAAAAATCATAACTTCAAAAGTACTTACCAGATTTTGATGATCATGATCTTAATAAATTTACAAAAAATTGAACTATTTTTGCAAATTGGTCATGAGTTATTCCTTTGAGTGTGTGTCTTGCGTTAGTAATACGGTTAGAACAATAAAGGTTTTGCGCTTCTCCAAGATCGCCCTAACTTGACAAAGCTTTCACAAAAATTAGAGCATTAGGTGGTCTAGCTTTTACCTCTGTAAACCAAGGTGTGGTAGCCCAGACTCTCTGTACAGTGTGCCTGGTTTTACATCGAGAGCCCGCCTCCTACACTTGTAACTTTCACTGACTTGCAGGCCTTGGGTTTCTGGAGCACTAACATTAAGGAACATCTTCAGTCCTCCAGCAAATTTTCGCTTATGTGCTGCCTTGTTCCTTCCTTGCATCCCAACCTACCAAGTTTCAACTCTATATTGCATGGGGGGTTGGAAGACTGTGTTTAGCCCGAAGGAGCTGAAGTACGCCTGGTTGTGGCAAGGAGGTCATCTCTGAGACGTTCGGCACCTTCCAGAAGACCATACACTTTCAGCTATAATCGCTCTCTGTGATCTCTGGGCCGCTCTGTAAAAGACTAAGGTGGTCATTACAACCCTGGCGGTCGGTGTTAAAGCAGCGGTAAAACCGCCAACAGGCCGGTGGTAAAAAAAATTGAATTACGACCGTGGCAGAAACCGCCAACATAGACAGCCACTTTAACACTCCGACCGCCACGGAGGTACAAACAAACACCATGGCGGTAACCGCCAACAGACAGGCGGAAGACAATGTACCGCCCACAGTATCATGAGAGGCAAATCCGCCACCTTTTCCGGGGCAGATTCACTGCGAACAAAAACACGGCAGAAACAGGACTTCGAAGGGAAAACGCTCACCTCTACACACCCCATGAGGAACCAGGACACCATTGAGCCGGAACTTCAGATACCTTTATCTTCCTGCTCCTTTACCAGGAGCACGAACGCCGGTGGCGAAGACCACGGTGAGTACTGCACCTACGACACAGGGGAGGGGGGAGGGAAAAAACAGTGACATACACACGCAATACGCAACACCCCCACCCCCACCCTCACCCACGACAACACACACACCAATACATGTTGATACATCACAGTTACACCCCCCAACCCCCCCTGGAAGAATGCAAGGACAAAAGGAAATGAGTCAAATGATTGTAATATATTAAAATACAGTAATCAAAAATATTTACATATATA
This sequence comes from Pleurodeles waltl, assembly GCF_031143425.1. Lineage (NCBI taxonomy): Eukaryota > Metazoa > Chordata > Amphibia > Caudata > Salamandridae > Pleurodeles > Pleurodeles waltl. The sequence continues at coordinate 442,032,837 of NC_090443.1, read as the reverse complement.
CACATTTACACTATGAACAATTATATACACCAAGAACACAAGTCCAAGGGATTCCACCATCATAGTCCGTGGACCACTGGGCCCAAAAGGCATGGGCGAGGCCCACACTCAATACCCAAACAAGACGGAGAGAACAATGCAGGGGCATCAGATAGAAATAAAACAGACACCTCAGAGGGAAGGGAAGGGCGGGGCACCTTAGCCGGATGAGTGTACTACGCCAGCTCCACGAGGGGGCTCCACGCCCATTGATGTATCCTAGGGAGTTCAAATCCACAGTCTCTCAAGTCTCTCCAGTGGGTGGGTTGCCCACTGTTCAATCCTGCGGACTGCAAAGCCACAGTCTATCAAGTATCTACAGTGGGTGGGTTGCCCACTGTTCAATCCTGGGGAGTGCAAAGCCACAGTCTCTCAAGTGGATAACAGTCTCCACTGGTTCTGGAGGGAGCTTGGTGCCCAGAGTGCTTCATCCCGCCAAGGACAGAGGTAGTGGATGCCTTTCTCCACTGGTTCTGGAGGGGGCTTGGTGCCCAGAGTGCTTCATCCTGCCAAGGACTGAGGTTGTGGATGCTTTTCTCCACTGGTTCTGGAGGGGGCTTGGTGCCCAGAGTGCTTCATCCTGCCAAGGACTGAGGTAGTGGATGCTTTTTCCACTGGTTCTGGAGGGGGCTTGGTGGCCAGAGTGCTTCATCCTGCCTGTGGTGGCCTCAGTAGCGTAGTAATCATTGGCGCTCACTGTTCTGCGGTGTTGCTGGCTGTCTTGTCCTGCGCAGTGGGGCTGCTGCTGGCGGTCCTGTCTTGGGCAGCGGGGCTGCTGGCGGTCGTGTCTTGGGCAGCGGAGCTGCTGGCGGACTTGTCCTGGGCAGCGGGAATGCTGCTGGCGGTCTTGTCTTGGGCAGCGGGGCTGCTGGTGGTCCTGTCTTGGGCAGCCGGGCCGCTGGCGGTCTTGTCCGCCATGCTGATCTTCCCAGACTTGCCGGTTTTAATGTGCCCCTTCCCCAGCTTGGATGGTGTCGCAGCTGTCTCCACACTCCCAACTGTACCCCTGGGAGCGGCTTTGGTGGCTGATTTCTTTCCCCTCTCCCGCCGGGTACCGGCCAACTTTTTATGCTTGAAAGGTGGGGGACCGTCCGTACTCTGGCTCCTTGCAGCACTGGCTGTCCTGCTGCCTGGTGCACTCCATGATCCGGTGACTACTGGCTCCACTGGTCCCGCCGATGTTGTGGCTGAGGTGCTAGGCTGAGACCTGGATAGTCGGGCCCTAGGAGACTGAAGGGGTGGGGGAGGTGAGGGAAAGATGTCAAGGTTGGCCAGGAAAAGTTTCTTCGGAACACTGGGACGGGTAGCAGGAGGGGGTTTGGGAGTGGAGGAAGAGGTAGTGGTTGTAGGAGATGTACGTTTGCTGACTTTGGGTGAAGGTGCATGGGCTGGAGGCTATCGTGAGGTGGATGGCTGTTGGGTGGGTGTGTGGCTGCGTTTGTGTACTTTGGGAGGTGGCCTCACAGACACACTGGGAGAGGACACAGGGGACGTGTGAATGGTAGTGGGGGTGGTGACTGCACGTGAGCGGGGTGTGGTGGTGGGTGTGCTGGTGATGGAGGTAGTGGCTGAGGATGTAGTGCATGCAGGTTTGAGTGGAGATGAGACAGGGAGGGAGGAGGGAGACAAGAAGGAAGGGGACACAGTGGAGACAGTGGATGTTGGTGTGTCTGCATGGGTCTGATGCTTGCGTAAGTGCCTGGGGGATGTGCTTATGTTTGCCTGAGCTTCCCTTCTGTGTTGAGGTGTGTGCATGCTGGTCTGATGGTGTGCTTGGGATAGGCTAAGGTACAGGGGTGTGGGTCTGGGTGGAGGAAGTTGGAGGGGGGAGGCTAGAGACAGGGACAATGGCTGCCATCAGTGCTGAGGCCAGAGTCTGAAATGCTCGCTGAAGGGCTGCCTGACCAGAGTGAATGCCCTCCTGGTATGCATCGGTTTGTTGCAACTGCCTCTCTACACCCTGGATGGCATTCAAAATGGTAGACTGCCCAACAGTGAGGGACCTGAGGAGGTCAATGGCCTCCTCACTGAGGGCAGCAGGGGTGACTGGGGCAGGGCCTGAGGTGCCTGGGGCGAAGGTGATGGCCACCCTCCTGGGTGAGCTGGTACGGGCAAAAGCTGAGGGGCTGCTGGGAGGGCGTTGCTGGTAGGGGGGTGGTGGCTGTACCTGTAGATGCGGGGGGCACAGATGGGCCCGCCACCGCAAGGGAGCTCCCATTAGAGGAGGAGCCCTTATCGCTGGTGTCAGCTCCTGTGCCCGCCGTGGAGCTCCCCTCGCCCTCCGTCCCACTGGTGAATTCAGACTCTGTAGTTTCGCCCTCCAGGGCCATGTGGGATGCAGCTCCCTCCTGCTCCGGTGCCACTGCTCCTCCACCTGATGATGCTAATGCACACAAGAACAGGGAGACCACAAAAAGGGGGGGGAAGACTGAAGAAAGGCATGTTGAGTGCATGCAATACTGCTACCATTAGCGGACACAACAGAAACAGAAGCCCCCTGCGCTACGCCGCTCACTTGGAGTCCACTATTCAATCCCATGGACATGGATTACCAGGCTATGGGCGATTTCTGCACACATGGATGTCACAGGAGCCTGACTAGGTGTAGTTGGCACTGTACACAGGTAGGGTGGGGTGCCACAGGGCCTGCCTTAAGTAGGGTCCTTGCCTACTAAACTCGCCCTGGCCTAGGGGAACCCACAGCCCACCTCCCCCACCCAGACACCTACAATGCGCGCTGAATCAGCAGAAGGAGAGTGTACTCACCCCCTTGTTGCTGCTGTGATGCCCTCAAGCGCCCATCCAACTCACTCCGGGTACGCCACCGCCAGGATCCTGAACATCGGGGGGTCATGGTGCGACGGGCAACCCTCCCACGTTGGAAGGCCATCCCCAGCTGGGCCTCCGCCATCTTCTTGCTCCAGCGGCGAATGTCCTCCCATCTTTTCTGGCAGTGGGTGCTCCGTCTGTGGTAGACCCCCAGGGTCTGGACTTCCTTGGCGATGGCACGCCAAATGTCCTTCTTCTGGTGGGCACTGACCTACAGGAATAGTACAGGGGAAAAGGAGAAGATATTACCGCCCGCACCGTCACAGTCATTGGCCCGCATCCCTACCCTTGCCATGACGCACATGCACTCACCGTCTTTTCATGCACGCCTCATTCTCACACCCCCCCCTATCTTTCATCCGCCCCACTCCACACAGGCATTGCCCATACAGCATGCTCACAGTGTACTTACCTGTTTGTCTGGAGGACCTTAGAGTAGCGTGTGCTGGGGGAGGACCCCATCCACGAGTTTCTCCAACTCCTCCGTGCTGATGGCAGGGGCCCTTTCCCCAGACACACGAGCCATTGTCTCTTCCAGACTGAGGTCACAGCAGCACTTGCAGTGTAGGTCCTCTCCTGTTGAAGATCAGGTATCAAGTGATTAAACAGAGAGAAAATAGCGGTCACGTCCCTGGCGTTGCGTACCGTCACCGCAGGCGTACAACGCCAGCGCAGTTACCTCATATCCCCATGTCCCACTTTACAGGTCAGGCAGCTGCCATTTCATGGGCCTACATGGCATTATTTTTGACTGTGTCACACATAGGTAGGCCTTGCCTAAACACTCATACAGGCTAATTTCAAATTGCTAATATTTTCAGAGTAAGCTGTGTTTACGTACCTCAGAGTTGGTTGACTCTCTGCTAGCTGTTTTCCTCCATAGGCACCGTCCGTTGGGGCATGTGAGGAGATGGCGGCATCCTCCGGTGTATAGACCGCTGGTGGACCTGTCGACAATGGAGGAGCGACATGTGATCATCACCTACAGGCCTGATTGTGCAACAATCCAGGAACTGTGTGCCCAGTTGGAGTCAGACCTGATGTCAGCTATCCGCCATCCCACAGGAATCCCCCCTCAAGTGCAGGTGCTGTCAGTACTCCATTTCCTAGCAAGTGGGTCTTTTCAAACTACAGTGGCCATAGCATCAGGGATGTCCCAGCCTATGTTTTCCAACGTGTTGTCCAGAGTGTTGTCTGCCCTGCTGAAACACATGCAGAGCTACATAGTTTTCCCTCAGGTGGAGGATTTGCCTACAGTGAAAGGTGATTTTTATACCCTGGGACATGTCCCCAACATCATAGGTGCCATTGATGGGACACATGTGGCCTTGGTACCCCCCCCGCTTGTGTGAACAGGTGTACAGAAACCGGAAGAGTTACCATTCCATGAATGTGCAGATGGTGTGTTTGGCAGACCAGTACATCTCCCATATTAATGCCAAATTCCCTGGCTCAGTGCATGACGCTTACATCCTGCGGAATAGCAGCATCCCTTATGTGATGGGGCAACTCCAGAGGCACCGGGTGTGGCTATTAGGTGAGCACATGGACCCAATACAGTGGGAATAGTTGTCTGGGTCTGTGGATGTCCCTATGAGTTTGTGTGTGTCTAACAGTTGTCCCTCGCCATTTGCAGGTGACTCAGGTTACCCAAACCTGTCATGGCTACTGACTCCAGTCAGGAATCCCAGGACAAGGGCAGAGGAACGCTACAATGAGGCCCATGGGCAGACTAGGAGGATTATAGAGCGGACCTTCGGCCTCCTGAAGGCCAGGTTCCGGTGCCTCCATATGACAGGTGGTTCCCTATTCTACTCACCAAAGAAGGTATGCCAGATCATCGTGGCCTGCTGTATGCTTCACAACTTGGCTTTGCGACGACTGGTGCCTTTTCTGCAGGAGGATGGTCCAGATGGAGGTGTTGTGGCAGCTGTGGAGCCTGTGGACAGTGAAGACGAGGAAGCAGAAGAAGAGGACATCGACAACAGGAACACGGTGATCCTGCAATACTTCCAGTGAGACACAAGTAAGAAGACAACACTGCCTGCTACATCTGATTTAAATGTACTACCTCTCTACTGTCTGTCATTTTCACCCAGTGTATGGTCACTTGTTGTCACTTTCCCTTACGATTTCACAGATGTGGGTCCCACTGTGTGACATCTGCTTTGTTTCCTCATGGACTATAGCTGTGTGACATAGGTATGTTGACATTACATTTGAATGAGCATTTTGCCACTGTAATTGCTAATACACTATTTCGAAATCACAGACAGACTCCAGATTGTTTTGTGCTTTAAGGGTGTAGTGCTAAATAGTGGCGGGGGTTGTAAAATGGTGAGGGGTTATGGTGGAGGAATGTCCATGGCAGAGTCCAGTCTATTAGTCTCACAGGTTCATTGTCCAAAGGGGCATAGGAAGTGGAGCTGGGGCAGTTTAAGAATGGACAGGGTGGCAAGGTGGGACAAAAGGATGACAATCAGGGTGGTCTAATTTCTTGGCGGGGGTCTTGGCATCGTTCTCTGTCTTTGTCCTAGATCTCAGGGACCGTTTGTGGGGTGGTTCTCCCTCTGCAGGGGGTGAGGTGCTGGTGTGGTGGTCCTGTGGCGGTGCCTCCTATCCACTAGCGCCGGCGGAGGTGGTGGGCAGTTCATCGTCCAGGCTAGTGTCAGGGACCCCTTGTTGTGCCACAGTGTCCCTCCTGGTGTTCACGAGTTCCTTCAGCACCCCTACAATGGTGCCCAGGGTGGAATTGATGGATTTGAGTTCCTCCCTGAAGCCCAAATACTGTTCCTCCTGCAGCCGCTGGGACTCCTGAAACTTGGCCAGTACCGTTGCCATCGTCTCCTGGGAATGGTGGTAGGCTTCCATGATGTTGGAGAGGGCCTCGTGGAGAGTGTCGCCCTGTCACACAGCAGCCCTCCCAGTTCCCCTGTGTTCCTGTGCCTCTGTCCCCTGAACCGTGTGCCCACTGCCACTGCCCCCAGGTCCCTGGTGTTGTTGGGGTGGTGGGTTAGCCTGGGTTTCCTGTAGTGGTAGACACACTGCTGCTTGACGTGTCCTGGGGACAGAGGTATGGGCCCACTGGGTGGGTGCTGTGCTGGTGTTTCCAGAGGGGGGAAGGCCTGTAGTGGCTTGTGCCAGTGTGAGGGAAACCGACTGTCCCGAGGTCCCAGATGGGCCGGGCTGGTCATCTAGATCCAGTTGGACAGAGCTGATGCCATCACTGTGGGCCTCTTCTGTGGGTGGAGTGGACATATCTGGACCCTCCTGTCCGGTGACGTTGGGTAGGGGTCCTGCAGGGGTGTAAAAGCATGATTATTGCATCTGTGTGTGCCATGGTGTGCAATGGGTATATGACCGTGTACCCCAGTGCTTGCATTCCTGTGTAGGACCTTGTGTGATAATGGTTTAGGGGGGTGTATGGGTAAGTGCAGTGGCCATGCTTTGGTGATGGGTGTCCATGGTTTGGTGTTGCATTCAGGGCCTGGGTTTGGGATGTGTGGTTTGTGATACTGAGACATGTGTGAGGAGTTGGAGTGATGGGAGTGAGAGCGAGGGTGGGGGTATGTGATGGCATGCAGGTAGGGTGGGGGATGAAGAAGTCAAGATTTGTCTTACCAGAGTTCATTCCTCCAGCTACTCCTGCGAGGCCCTTAGGATGCAGTATAGCCAAGACCTGCTCCTCCCATGTTGTTAGTTGGGGGGGAGGGGGTGGGGGCCCGCCGCCAGTCCTCTGTACCGCAGTGTGGTGTCTTGAGACCACGGAACGCACCTTCCCCCGTAGGTCGTTCCACCTCTTCCTGGTGTCATCCCTAGTTCTTGGGTGCTGTCCCACTGCGTTGACCCTGTCCACGATTCTTCGCCATAGCTCCATCTTCCTAGCTATGGAGGTGAGCTGCACCTGTGATCCGAATAGCTGTGGCTCTACCCGGATGATTTCCTCCCCCATGACCCTGAGCTCCTCCTCAGAGAACCTGGGGTGTCTATGCGTGCCATGGGGTGGTGTGGGTGATGTGTGGGGTGGTGTGTGTTATGATGTGTGGGGTGATATTTAGAGGTGTGTTGTGTGAGGTGTGTGGATGTTATGTGGGTGATGGTGTTGAGTGCCTGTGGATGCAAGTTTGTAGATGGTGGTGTCTCTCTCTGGCCTTCTGTCGCAATTGTGGTCATGGGGGGTTGTGGGTGATGTGGGTGTGTGTTTTATATTGTATTGGGTGTATAGGAGTGGTGTGTGTATGTGTATCAGTTGTGTGTATTTGGTATTGTCCAATGTGGTAGTGTTTTGTAAGTGTTTGTGTATTTTGACCGCGGCGGTGTATACCGCTAATGGATTACCGGGGTTGAAAGACCACCGCGTGGATTCGTAGGCCGTGATAGTGTGGGCGTATTCCTGTTGGCGTGACAGTGGAGGTTTTGTTATTGCCAGTTTATCACTGACCTTTGGTGTGGCAGACTTGTGTGGGTGTCTAGATTTTGGCGGATTCCGGGCTTTGGGTCATAATGACTGTGGTGGAATTCTGCGGCGGTGTGTTGGCGGTCTTCTGCACGGCGGTAAGCGGCTTTTACTGCCAATGTTGTAGTGACCCCCTAACTGTACATGCACAGTGATGTAGAGGCAGGGCAAAGAACTATGGAAAGTACATTGCTTTTGAAGCATGAAACTTCATCCTAACAGTGGCAGCCACGGCTGTCCAGGAACTAAACATTACATTGAACACTGCAAGGAGATCTCTGATGACAAACCCTATAGGAATGTGTTGGATATAGTAATCTCTGGGACAAATGCAGATCACGGGGTCTGGTGCATCGTCTAGATTCTGTGACAAATGTAACAAACTAAGGACATAATGTGTGAACCTTGTTAAAGGTACTTTTACCCAGATCACTACTTGAGGAGTGCCTACAAGACTGGTTTTCATTTGAACCTGAGGAAGCCTTTAACTGCTCTACCTTGCTATTTTAGGAGTTTCTTGATGAAGAAATGTTCTTGATGTGCTCAGTTTAGGTCCATTCGCAAGATGTTCCCAGGATGCCAGAGGTAAAAGATCGCATCGGTCACTGTTGATTGCTGATTGTACTGCACTCAAAGCAGTTCCCACATTTGGCGTTTCCTCAAGTACAGGATGTTTCTAAAGCCTTTGCAATTTTTCAAAATACAGATAATTCTATTCACTCTGCACTTCAAATTCAAGGTAATTTCAACACATTTGTGCTTCTTCACATTCAAAATAATTCTAAATGTTCCAGCTTCAAATTCGATGTAGTTACAACAGATCGGTGCTTCTTCAAGTTCAGGATAATTCTAAGTGTTCCAACTTCAAATTCAGGATAATCAGAATAGCTCTCCACTTCTTCAGATTTGTTGTAATTTCAATGGTTATGCACTTTTTCAAATTCAGGATAATTTATCTGCTTTTCTGCATTCATTGTAACTACAACCGTTATGCATTTATTTAAAGCGGGGTAAATCTTATAGCACTATGGGCCAGATGTAGAAAGCATTTTGCATGGTGCAAACTGCGAAAATCGCAGTTTGCTCCATGCATAATGCCTTTTGCGATGCACATTCACAATTTGCGAGTCGGTACCGACTCGCAAATTGTGAATGCGACTTGCAAATAGGAAGGGGTGTCCCCTTCCTATTTGCGACTCGCATTGCTATGCAAAATTGCTTTGTGACCGCGAATGCGGTCGCAAAGCAATTCGCAGTTACCACCAGTGTCACACTGGTGGTAACCCATTTGCAAAAGGGAAGGGGTCCCCATGGGACCCCTTCCCCTTTGTGAATGTTGCCAATAAGGGTTTTTCAGAGCAGGCAGTGGTCCAATGGACCACTGCCTACTCTGAAAAACCAAAAGGTTTCGTTATTTTTTTTATTTTGCAACTTGTTTTCCTTTAAGGAAAACGGGCTGCAAAATAAAAATAAAAACTGCTTTATTTAAAAAGCAGTCACAGACATGAAGGTCTGCTGACTTCAGCAGGCCACCATCCCTGTGAGTGCAGGGACTCGCTATGGGGTCGCAAAATGCGACCCACCTCATTAATATTAAAGAGGTGGGTCTTTGCGACCCCATAGCGACTCGCAGTAGATGTCTGAGACACCGTACTGCATCCGATTTTGCGAATCGAAAATTGCGAGTCGCACCAACTCGCAATTTCCGATTCGCAAAATCGGAAATTGCTACATCTGGCCCTATGTTTCTTTAAATTCTTTACAATTGTAATAGTTGTGCAAATTCAGGATAATTCCTCTGATTTTTTCAGATTCATTGTAATTGCAACAGTTATGTGCTTCTTCAAATTCAGCATAATTCTAATGGCTCTGCACTTCACCAGTAAAGGTGAATGCAAAAGTTAGGCACAGTTTTGAAAAGATCAATCAGACAGGTTACATTGTAGAGGAGTCAAGCAGCAACACTGATGGCAATTGCTAAATTGATGCCCAGGAAACCCCTAAGTGAGTCCTCTGACACAGCTATGGTGCCAAACTGCTCTCAGCTTCGATGGCCTCTCTGCACAGTTTCCAAATGCTCTGTTAAGTCTTAAGCCTTTTTGATGAGCGTACTACAATGCAGGATATAAAAGGCCTGTTTTATTAATTAAATTATATGTTGGAAAGAAACTGAAGATTTGATAAGGAAAGTTCATTTTTTCCCATCTAAGCTCCATCTCCCTCTACCCATCTACACATACGATGGTCTTAATATAACTTATAACCGAGGATATGTGAGTACAGCTGATCTTCACGGGTAGGCTTGCTTGGCCCCACTGACAGGAAGAAACTGACAGCGGAGTTGCTGGAGCTCCCGCTGAAGTCTTCTTCCTGCCTCGGGTTCAGAAACTACAAGCACTCAGGTGAGACACCATCACCATTCTCACCTATGGAGGTCGACTAGATCTTTGGAAGTGGCGAAAAGTGTAGTAGTCAGAATTATTCAATCATAAATCAATAACATAAAACATAATCAGTTCTTGACACCATGGATATTTTAACACTAAATCATACTCCAAACAAAATAAAGTTTGAAAGCTTTATTACAATCCCAAAATCAATGTCACATATATTGTGCGCAAAACTAAATTAAAAACACACATAAAAACTATAGGTTGACCAAACATCTGAAAAGATTTAACCTGCTAAACATCAATACTGTTAAGCACTCCAAAAGAATAACATAGATGAGCAACAATACAATATGCACATTACTATTAGGTTTCAAAACAGATGATGTTGACATCAGTAAATTATCAAAATACAGTTTTAGCAATCAATTTCAGAGCTGAGCCATCCTTTTCACTAGCACAGATTGGGACTTGCACGTGTGGTAACGTGCTGAAACAGACTAACACATGTAGGCAAAACAAAAATAAAAAGAGACAAAAATAATTTGGAAAATCATCTAACTGGGGTTCTGCTCTATAAAAATACGCTTGTGTAATTATCTAAACTAAAGGAAACATAAACCACATTTAGTTATACCTCTCTTCATGGGACAGCATACAGCGATGTTTCTCCAGCAGAGCAGTCACCTTCTTCCGACGACAATTGACAGCAGCATCAGGGCAGTACAGGACAAGAGCTGCACATAGGACCAATCAGCAGTTCTGAAATAGTACTGAACCACATAACAGAATAGGACAATTATGACAATGCTGAGGAAACTCATCAGAAAGCTTGGTGAAGAATAGAGGAGATGACAGCAACAGACCCGAGACAGGGTAGACTGGAATCAAATTAAAATCAAGACTCTAAGAAGATAGACTAACTTCGGTTTCAAAGTTCCTCACGTTGTAAAATGATCATAATTCTTCTGAATGGTTCTTCTGGTGGTCTCACCCCAGATGTCAAATTCAGCATCCAATAGCCATCAGTGGCACAATCGAATTTGCAACTATTCCAAATCTTTTCAGAGAAAGTACATTATTATTTCACAATAATTTCATACAATTCTGCCAAATATTACATTTTCTAAAATTCTCCAACATTAAGATACTCTCTCATGACACACAATAAACTATACTAATACTTTCACATCAGACCTACAAATTCCCTGTCCTGTTCAACAGCTAGAACAAAAAATGCAACATTGTTGGTGATAAACATGTTTTTCTGCCTACAATACGACATTCAACAATACATCAGCATCCTAAGAAAGAATTCAGGTCACGGGGGACTAAATAAACAAATGATTTTCTATTACTGCTGCAAAATTACACTTTCAGGCCTAGTCAAGTTAAGAAAACTTAAATGCACATTAACACAATTAATACATTAATAAACCTACTGTGCACCTTACAATTCAAATCAAATATGCAAAACGAATTATTTAATTACAAACAATATTTAAGACCTGTTAGAACTGATTTAAACGTGCAATTATTTTTCTGCACACACATAACTCATGTTTAATTAACTCATTTAATTCATATAAGTGTGATTAATTCTTTTTCATTTAATACTTTCAATAACACTCAATATTAATTCACATTAGTACTTCATTTAATATAAATGCAAAATCTCTCATGTTAAAACGTAGTGTTTATTACAAATGGTGGCCACATGGTCCACCATAATTCAAACGAGCACATTTTACAACTCATGTTATTTTCTCTGTTAGGCTTTTAAATGAAAATGAATTAATCACCATATGTTAACTTCTATGCCACTAATTTATTAATAAATGTTGATCTCTCTCAGGGTCAACGGGAAGCCTTTAAACAACATGTTGGTGATGGATCACAGGTCTTTGTAATATTACAGCTTTGCCCAGATTATCGTATGTGCCTGGTTTCCATCAAAGACTAGTCTGAATGATACACATTCTGGAACAACTGAGATGCAGAACCACTGGAAGCCCGTCCCTTTAGACTACACTCTGCCAATCACCTGTGGTGATTTCACCCTCCCACCAACCACCGCTGCCAGTAGAAGCTGAATACTGCCAGCTGTAGTGATGCTACCCTAAAAGCCACTAGTAGAAACCAACAGTCAGGTGCACAGCTGCCAACCACAGCCAAAGCAAGTAATATGCAACACAACCAGCTGCATTCCTGTCACCCTTCCAGCCATCGTCACTGCAAGTAAAGGTTCACCCAACCTGTTGCAGTTCTGCCGCCCTCTCAGTTACTGATACTGTCAGAACTGGCCAATCCAGTGGCAACAAACTGCCAGCTACAGCTCTTCCACCCATCCCCACTGTTAGTAAAGGTCCACACAACCAGCTGCACCCCAGAATCCCTCCCACCAACCACCCCTGCCAGGACAGGGTAATGCAACTAGCTGCTACCATGCTTAATGCCAGTAAATGCCCTTTTATCAGCTGCATTGCAGCAACCCTCTGACCCACTGTCAGTACAGGCAAACACAATCTATTCCAATACTGTTACCTTCCCAGCCAATGTCCATACAGGTCAACCATCTCATCCACTACTGCTACCACTACAGGCCAGAACCACCAGCTGCAGTGATGCCCAACAGACACCATCGGTAATAGATCACTGGTAGTGATGCAATGTTTTATAACCTTATAGCCCGCTGTTGAGGGCTATGCTGGTTGTTAAAAGTTCTCAACATGAGTTTTACATCTGAGTCGCAGGAAATGGTTTATAATGAGGAAGAGGGCATTTAACAACTTTATAGTCCAGGAAAGAGGGGCTATTAGAACATCCCACCCACTAAGGCTATACTGTTCAGAATTCAAAAGGGAGAAAGATAAAATCAAACATTGGAATGTTGCAGCACAATGCTTACACCAGCCATTATAAGCCAAGAGGTACTCCATTGTCTCCAATGGAGCTTTCAACAATCCAATATTTTAACAATGAATAGATGGGATCTGCATGTTTAAGCACGAGATGCACAGGGCAAACTAGTCTTGACGTCACGCTGTAACAGTTGCACTAATGTAAAGAGGTTTAAAAACTCAGATAAAGGATAGATGCAAGCTGAAAATCTGTGGGAATAAAATGCAAAACATTGCCCTATTATTTTCAACTTTCTGTAGGAAATAGACCGCCTCTCTCAAGGCTATTAGGGATACTGTCTCCAGTCTTGAATCTTTCCTTGACAAACCAATGATTTCAGGAGTGTTTGTCTAATTACTTCAATGATAGGAAAACAAGACTACAAAACCCAGAATGCATTGGACCGTCATACAAAAGTGCAGGACTAGAACCAGTGTCTGTAATGACCTGGAGAGATGTAGTTGCCCTAGGAGGAAAAAAGGTAAAAAATGGGAAATGACAGTGATAAATGATATTAGCGTTTCTGAAATCAGTGTAAAAAAACAATGAGAAAATTCAATAGTACCACATGCACCGTATTTATTATCAAATGTCCTCAATGTTTAGAAAGCAAGCTAGTTGACATACACAGGGTTTCTATGCTATGCTATGCTAGGCATTTATAAAGTGCATAGCTACCTGACGGGCCTCCCAGTGATAAAGGCAGTTCCTTCCTACTGCAAGCATAAAAGATAAATCACTGAAAGAGATGAGTGTACTCTCTTATGCTACAATTTGTGCCTCCTAACATCGAGGTGTGTCTTACAAGCTTCCGGACACATTTTTCATCAGCATTTCTGTGTCCTGCACCCTCACAAATTTTACTTCAGGCCCCATTTTATGTTTGTAGAACCAATAGCGCACGAATGCTTAAATGCATGCAGTTAATGTGGCCGGGGGCATTGGGTGATGTGCCAATGTCTGAGCAGCACCTCTCTAAGATACAGGCCCGAATGTATCCTTTTTGGTGCAAAACTGCAGGAACGCACAATTCCTGAGCACCAGCTGGGCGCCAAATTAATGGACTGGCGCAAGATGGCACTCAGCTTGGGCTAGCATCAACTAAAATGATACTAGCCGGGCGGGGGTGGTGGCAGGGAAGGAGGAGATTGTGCCCAAAAAAATTACACTAGGCTGGTTAGAGGCAAAAATAAGCCTCTAACCAGACTAGTGCCATTTCCTGTCACACATCCACCAAAAACATGACTCCTGTCCACCCCAATGGCCAACACAAGGGACAAGTGTCCCCTGGCCATGGCCATTGCACCCTGTGCCATGCAGGTGGTCCAAAGTTAGGGCCCCCGATGGCAAAAAAATATATATTTAAAAAATACTTACCTGGACTTACCTGGGATAGGGTCCCCCATCCTCCGGTGTCCCTCTGGAGGGGGTGAGGGGGTTCCTGAGGCTTGAGGGGAGGGCACCTGTGAACCCATTTGCTGGTGTTTAATCATGGAAATGGGTCCACAGGTCACCTAAGGCCTGGTCTGACCCAGGCGTTAAATAATGGTGCTAAACAGGCTTAGCACCCTTATTAAGCCCCTCCTCCCACCCGTGCGTCCTTTTAGCACGGGGAGAAATATGGGGCTATGGAGATAGCACCATTTTTTGGATGGGAACACCTACCTTGCATCTCATTGACGCAAGGTAGGTTCACTCATCCAAAAAATGGTGCAAACTCCTATATTTTGACATTAGACATGTCTAACGTCAAAATATAAATATGAATTTAGGTTTGTGCCAAATTTGCATCAAAACAATGATGGAAATGCGGAGCAAAAAAAGTATAAATATGGACCATAGTGCTCAAGCACCTACTGTTCGGCCAAGCATGCAACTCGGGTCAGCAGCTAACAAAATGAAGTGCATCAAAGCTGGTGTCTGTAGTGTTCCAAGTTTATGTTAACAGCTGCCACTGAACATCCACCTAACTTGCCCCACTCATGCCTCCTTTCTTTATAATGTTTTACACGCTTGTTGTCTGCTTGGACATTTCGGCCGAGTTAGATGATCTGTAGGTAGTTTCTAAAATGTCAAAAATCTGCAGAAATTTGCACACTGTCCAAAATCTGCAGTGAGATAAAATCTGTATTTTCTGCTGAAAAATCCGTACTCATTAGGCTGTCCCCTGTAAGTGCAGGAGAAGAAGCTGCAGAAGTGCACATTTTTCAGGCGAAAAGGCGTGTCTTTCATGGAATGTAACTTTTCCACCAAACATTTCAGAGAAAGATTTTTTTTTGCCCAGTGTTTTTTACTCACCTCATCAATGAGTTTGCAAATGTCAAAAAAATGCCCAAGGGATACAACTTGCTGGAATTCTCTGCTACGAAGTGGTGTCGAATTCTGCAATGTAAGGACAAATCAAGGAGTGGAAATGTTAACGGCGAACCCTCAGTTCTTTCTCTATAGTGTGGTTGCAATGTATCAACCGCGTGCTCCGAACGGCAAGTTTCCACTGACAGACAGGTCTGCCGCCCAGAACATACTGTTCCACTGGTGGTGGTGACCTCATGTGTACTTCAGATACATTAAATGTAGAGCAGGGAACAGCCCACGTGCTCTGAGACTGTAGGTGCCCCAATGAAGTCATTTTGTTGGCTCAGACCTTCCCATAACTTTATTGTACGTAGGAAAGAATGAGATTCCTAATCACTGTTTTACGTCAGATGGAATGAGCGTTCAACTTGGGACTCAGGGTAAGAAATTAAAGTATTGTGTAGAAGCATCACTAATTTTAAATATTAAAGCGGTATTGAATTCAACCTCATTGTCCTCACAAAGGGCCTGCTCTAGCATTGGATTCCTTATTGGAAATTTGTTTTTTTATCAAGCGTTCTGATGTCTAAGCTCCATGTGATAGGGAAAATGAGTATAAATGCCTCGCCGCATGGAATCCCTCTTGGAAATGTGTATTGCTACCGATCATTGTTGCTACCTAAGGTACTCATCCTTTGCCCACCTCAGTACGGGACTTCAAGTCAGAAACAGATATTGACAAGCATTCTAATTGCAAAGATCTGATACTAGACATCAACCAATGTCCTCTCCAACTGCCCGCTTTGATACGAACTTGGTGACAAAAATGTGTGTCATCAGCAAGTATTGCTGATGTCAAAGTTCTGAGTGATATTGGAAATCAACTCTTTGGACCACCCAAACCTAAATCTAACATGGAACTTACTGTTGGAAATGTGTATTGGTAACAAGCTTCACTCATCTCGGTTCACGTGATACCCAAAATCAATCCTGTGGTTCCCAAGGCATGCCTGTCAAGAAGACCTTGATGAAGGTCGACTTGTGTGGTGCTCCCTTGTGACAGCACTCAGGGCTACAGAGAGGATCTCTGACCGGGGCTCAGTGATGGCATCAAACATGAAGGTTGAACACACAAAGAATTGGCTATGCAGCTAGTAACGGTGCAGTAACACCAGAGAGAATCCCAGTGTGTTGCAGACACTGAGTGCATAGTGCAGCAGAGGTCATCACATTGTCTATGACAGACACCCCTATAATGGAAAATACCTGGTCTCTGTTGAATTCAGCCAGTCACCTCCCCTGGTTCCTTCCTGATTTTCCACCACAAATAGGTGGAGCCACCCAGCAAGATCTCAGAATTATCAGTCATTGTGGTCTACCTCCATGCAACAGAGTTCCGCTGTGGAACTATCACTTCTGGGTCCTTAAAACCTCAAAATGACTAAACAGCAGCTCTCTTAGTATCTCGGGTACTTGGGGGATGGACCAGCATGTCATGGGTCTTTTTCAACAACCAAAAGGGTATTTGATTTCTATGGCAATTTGTTCTCTACAGCTAGAAAAAAAAAGCAATTATTTTACTGTTTCAAAGGCCAATGCATTGAGTTTATTGTTTTCGTATATTCTTTGCTTTTGTATAGTGCATAAGATGCGAGTCAGTTGCTTTAGAGCACTTCAAACCAGCGGTGGTGGGAGGGAAGAATCCGTAGAATGAAGTCCTTTACTGTCCGATTAAGTGCCTCAAAGGAAATCTTAACCAGTGTGTGCTTTAAACGATTAAAAGGAAATGCAGGTTTTCAAAGCTTGCAAGGACTTCCTTAAATCTACCTCAGTGGGAGGATTAAGGCGGGGTCCATAGTGTCGAACTCTGCGAACTATGGGAGATCTCCCTTTAAAGCAATGTGTCTGCTGAGATCTGCCTTCCCATCTCCTTTTCTGTGTGTTGATTGTTTCATGCTATTCCATAGTTTGCCCCACCTCCCTCAGAACACTTTGGGTGGGAAGGCGGCCAGTACAGAGTAGACTGAGATTACACCTGCATAAAACAACTGAAGACTGTGGAGGTTGATGAGAAGTTAGGGGTCCACCATATTTTTTTTTTTACAGATTTTATACTCTGGAGATGTATGTCTGTTTCAGGTCCTGAGCTCGCCCCCCACGACCGCAGCACCAACCTGCTGCCTTCTGCCTCTGTCCCACGAGCACGCTGCCGTTTGCGTGTTCGAGGCCCTCCTCCACCCGCAGGCATCCTCCTGCGCCTCATCCCTGGTGGCTAGTGGGCTCACTTGACCCGTGTGCCGCTTCCGCCGTCCTGTAAGTGTTTTTTGGCTTTTTCGTTTTTTCAGCGCCTCGCCGCCGGCGCTTCTGCCCCCTTTGTGCCCCCCTGATTGCTGTCTCCCCGATCGTGTATTGTGCCATTATTGTATTTCTGATTGTATTTTCTCATTGTAACTGCTTGTAGTTTTGCTCGTTTTCAGTGTTTTTTGCCCCTTGTGCGCTTCCCGTTCCCTGCCGCTGCCTCCCTGCGGCCCCGCCCCCCTCGCGCCCCCATTTGCCGCTCCCTCCCGCCTCCCAGCTGCTCCTCCCTCCCCCCTCCCTTCTTAATGGCTGGCGCTGCGCGTCGCGAGTGAGCGAACTCTGACCTGTTTCAGGTCCTGAGCTCGCCCCCCACGACCGCAGCACCAACCTGCTGCCTTCTGCCTCTGTCCCACGAGCACGCTGCCGTTTGCGTGTTCGAGGCCCTCCTCCACCCGCAGGCATCCTCCTGCGCCTCATCCCTGGTGGCTAGTGGGCTCACTTGACCCGTGTGCCGCTTCCGCCGTCCTGTAAGTGTTTTTTGGATTTTTCGTTTTTTCAGCGCCTCGCCGCCGGCGCTTCTGCCCCCTTTGTGCCCCCCTGATTGCTGTCTCCCCGATCGTGTATTGTGCCATTATTGTATTTCTGATTGTATTTCTGATTGTATTTTCTCATTGTAACTGCTTGTAGTTTTGCTCGTTTTCAGTGTTTTTTGCCCCTTGTGCGCTCCCCGTTCCCTGCCGCTGCCTCCCTGCGGCCCCGCCCCCCTCGCGCCCCCATTTGCCGCTCCCTCCCGCCTCTCAGCTGCTCCTCCCTCCCCCCTCCCTTCTTAATGGCTGGCGCTGCGCGTCGCGAGTGAGCGAACTCTGACCTGTTTCAGGTCCTGAGCTCGCCCCCCACGACCGCAGCACCAACCTGCTGCCTTCTGCCTCTGTCCCTCGAGCACGCTGCCGTTTGCGTGTTCGAGGCCCTCCTTCACCCGCAGGCATCCTCCTGCGCCTCATCCCTGGTGGCTAGTGGGCTCACTTGACCCGTGTGCCGCTTCCGCCGTCCTGTAAGTGTTTTTTGGCTTTTTCGTTTTTTCAGCGCCTCGCCGCCAGCGCTTCTGCCCCCTTTGTGCCCCCCTGATTGCTGTCTCCCCGATCGTGTATTGTGCCATTATTGTATTTCTGATTGTATTTCTGATTGTATTTTCTCATTGTAACTGCTTGTAGTTTTGCTCGTTTTCAGTGTTTTTTGCCCCTTGTGCGCTCCCCGTTCCCTGCCGCTGCCTCCCTGCGGCCCCGCCCCCCTCGCGCCCCCATTTGCCGCTCCCTCCCGCCTCCCGCCTCCCAGCTGCTCCTCCCTCCCCCCTCCCTTCTTAATGGCTGGCGCTGCGCGTCGCGAGTGAGCGAACTCTGACCTGTTTCAGGTCCTGAGCTCGCCCCCCACGACCGCAGCACCAACCTGCTGCCTTCTGCCTCTGTCCCACGAGCACGCTGCCGTTTGCGTGTTCGAGGCCCTCCTCCACCCGCAGGCATCCTCCTGCGCCTCATCCCTGGTGGCTAGTGGGCTCACTTGACCCGTGTGCCGCTTCCGCCGTCCTGTAAGTGTTTTTTGGCTTTTTCGTTTTTTCAGCGCCTCGCCGCCGGCGCTTCTGCCCCCTTTGTGCCCCCCTGATTGCTGTCTCCCCGATCGTGTATTGTGCCATTATTGTATTTCTGATTGTATTTCTGATTGTATTTTCTCATTGTAACTGCTTGTAGTTTTGCTCGTTTTCAGTGTTTTTTGCCCCTTGTGCGCTCCCCGTTCCCTGCCGCTGCCTCCCTGCGGCCCCGCCCCCTCGCGCCCCCATTTGCCGCTCCCTCCCGCCTCCCGCCTCCCAGCTGCTCCTCCCTCCCCCCTCCCTTCTTAATGGCTGGCGCTGCGCGTCGGCGCAGCGGGCGCGCCGCTGGCGCGCCGGAGGCACGCCAGAGGCAAGCCCGTCTGCGCCCATCCGCGCCTGGACCGCGCCCAGCGCCACACCCCCTGGCCCTCGCGCCCCCCGCATCCGCTACTCGATCAACGAACTCCGCGCCTTCAATCCCGGCCCCTCCACTGAATGCTGCCGGGCATCCCCGAAGCACACTAAAGGACCTTTTTCCTGCCGTACCTGCAACTTCTCCTGCATCAGAACGACCAATCCAACTACTGAAACATTCAACCCCAACCACCTGAACTGCATCCTCATCAACACCCGCTCCGCACGAAAACACGCCATCGAGCTCTGGGATTTGCTCGACACCACTGCTCCTGACGTGGCTTTCCTGACCGAAACCTGGTGGAACGACTCCTCGTCTCCGGACATCGCCATCGCCATACCGGACGGCTACAAAATCACCAGAAGAGATCGAACCAACGGAATCGGCGGCGGAATAGCCATCGCTCACAAAGCTACCCTCAAAATCCACACCCACTCAGACGACACCCTCAGGACAGCCGAACACCTCCACTTCCAGATCCACACGGACCCCAACACGACCCTCAGAGGAACCCTCATATACCGCCCTCCAGGACCAAGAGCCCCCTTCAGCGACACCATCGCCGACCTTGCAAGCACCCACGCCCTCGCTTCCCCGGATTACATCCTCCTGGGAGATCTGAACTACCATCTGGAAAATGCCAACGACGTCAACACCGCATCACTGACCTCCAACCTCCTCAACCTCGGACTCCGCCAGCTAGTCAACACGCCCACCCACATCGCCGGACACACCCTTGACCCCCTCTTCACCTCAAGCAACCACGTTTCCTTCAGCCACACCTCCGAACTCCACTGGACCGACCATCACTGCGTCCATTTCACCTATAAGAAAACCACAGAGCAACACCGCATCCAGCTACCTCCCCACCGCCGCTGGGGCAAAGTCACCCAAGACCAACTGACCAGCACCCTCATCAACAACCTTCCACCCGACGCAACCGACCCGAGCACAGCCGCCATCAACCTCCATCAATGGATCCTCGACTGCGCCAACACCCTTGCCCCTCTCAAGAAACCCACCGCCATCCAAGGAAAGAAAAAACCAGCCTGGTTCACAGACGATCTAACCACCTCCAAAAGCATCTGCCAGAAGCTCAAAAAGAAATGGATCCAAGAACGCACACCCGACAACCTCGTCGCCCTCAAAAACGCCAACCGCGAACACCATCAACGGATCCGCATCGCCAAGCGCGCCCACTTCACCGAACGCATCAACAACAACGCCCACGACTGCAAAGAACTCTTCGGCATCGTGAAGGAACTCTCCAATCCAAAAGCCAACTCCAACGACATCCCGCCCTCCCAGAAACTCTGCGACGGCCTCTCCACCTTCTTCCACCAGAAAATCGCTACCATCCACGACAGCTTCAACACCGGTCCACCGCCAGACCCCACCCCCGATGTCTCCTCCCGCGACTGCCGCCTCACCGCCTGGACCCACGTGGACGAGGCAGAAACCATAACAACCATGAACACCATCCACTCAGGCTCCCCCACGGACCCCTGCTCCCATCATGTTTTCAACTCAGCTAACGCCACCATCGCCCCCGAACTCCGCAAGATCATCAACCTCTCCTTCACTTCTGCCACCTTCCCGGACAGCTGGAAACACGCAGAAATCCAACCCCTCCTCAAAAAACCCAAGGCCGACCCCAACGATCTCAAAAACTTCTGTCCGATCTCTCTCCTCCCTTTTCCAGCGAAAGTCATCGAGAAGATCGTCAACACTCAGCTCACCCACTTCCTCGAAGACAATTCCATCCTGGACCCCTCACAATCCGGATTCAGACGAAACCACAGCACTGAGACTGCTCTCCTCGCCGCCACAGATGACATCAGACATCAAATGGACAACGGCGAAACCTCAGCCCTCATCCTCCTCGACCTATCGGCCGCCTTTGACACCGTCTGCCACCGCACCCTACTGACCCGCCTCCAGGAAGCCGGCATCCAAGACAAAGCCCTCCACTGGATCTCATCCTTCCTCTCCGACAGAACGCAGAGAGTCCGTCTCTCCCCTTTCCGCTCCAAAGCCACCAACCTCATCTGCGGCGTCCCCCAAGGATCCTCCCTCAGCCCTACGTTGTTCAACGTCTACATGGCCCCCCTCGCTCAACTGGCCCGCCAACATCATCTTAGCATCATCTCTTACGCCGACGACACCCAGCTCGTCCTCTCCCTGACCAAAGACCCGCTCACCGCCAAAACAAACCTCCACGAGGGACTAAAATCCATTGCCGATTGGATGAACAACAGTCGCCTGAAACTAAACTCCGACAAGACGGAAGTCCTCATCCTCGGGCGCACTCCCTCGGCCTGGAACGACTCATGGTGGCCCTCCGTCCTCGGACCCCCGCCCACCCCTGCCAGCCACGCAAGAAACCTCGGCTTCATCCTGGACTCCGCCCTCACCATGTCCAAACAGGTCAGCACCGTCTCCTCCTCCTGTTTCAACACCCTTCGAATGCTCCGCAGAATCTTCAAGTGGATTCCAACAGAAACCAGAAAGACGGTGACCCAGGCCCTCGTCAGCAGCAGACTTGACTACGGCAACGCACTCTACACAGGCATCCCAACCAAAGACATCAAACGACTCCAACGCATCCAAAATGCCTCCGCCCGACTGATCCTCGACATACCCCGCCGAAGTCACATCTCCCCTCACCTAAAGGAACTCCACTGGCTCCCGGTAGACAAGAGGGTCACCTTTAAACTCCTGACCCACGCTCACAAGGCACTTCACAACACCGGACCCTCCTACCTCAACACCAGACTGAACTTCTACACTCCAACACGTCAACTCCGATCCGCCAACCTCGCCCTCGCCATCGTACCCCGAATCCAGCGCAAGACATCCGGCGGCAGATCCTTCTCCTTCCTCGCCGCCAAGACCTGGAACTCTCTCCCCACATCTCTTCGCCAGACCCAGGACCTCCTCGCATTCAGAAGGCTCCTCAAGACCTGGCTCTTCGACCGCTAAATCAGCAGCGCTTCCCCCCCCCCCTCTCAGCGCCTCGAAACCCTGACGGGTACATAGCGCGCTTTATAAATACTATGATTGATTGATTGATTGATTGGTCTGTCATACTTCCAAGCAATATGAGCGAGTACCATTTTATTGCACCCTTTATTGCACCCTTGGAAATTATGGTCCCACTTCCCAAAATCTAGGGTTAATTTTGTTCCATGAATGAATTAGGGCAAAGGCCAGGCACTGAGAAAACACCTCCACGCATTACCAATGTGTCACCAGAAAAGGCTGGCAGAGTGCACTCGGTGTGAAGGCATCTCTGACAGGTTGTGAAAGGGTAATATGCTGTAAGAACTGTATGTAGAAACCTCCCATCAAGCGAGAGCAGTACTGCATCCTAAAGGTACCCCTTAGAGGTTATCAGAGAGTAACACCGAATCTATGATTCCTAGCTGCAGAAACCTCTCACTGGCAATGTTCCCTCAAGGGAGGCAGGTTCTACACTCCGGAAGCATCACTTGTGGGCTGAGGAAGCTTAACACTGAGCAAGACACACACAGATATCACGATTCAGCAATGTGGACAGGTCCTGGTGGCAAAGGTTGCCCCAACAACCTAAAAGAAGCTCAGCCATTGCCTGGAACGGTTTCCGAGGCTGCGGTAGTAAATGACACTTTTGTTTCCTGGCTCAGTCTGTCCTTTGATTCTCCCTTCCCATACCTCTGTTTGTCCCAGGACAGACTGGAATTCAGACTCTGTTCTCCCGCACGTCTCCCCACCAAGAATGGAAGATTCTGGGCCGGTTCTGAGCCAGGTCAGTACCAAGCTTTTCCTATACACTCCCACCGGCTCCCGAGCAGCACGTCTGCTCTTCTCTTTAAACAAATTCTGTTTATATACAGACGGCCTGAGAAGATGGAAAAGACATTAAGACGTAGTCCTGAGCTGGAAGCTGGCTGTCATTACCACAGCAGCTCGGCACGCCGTCTCCCGCCATTGTTTACCCCAGACTAGGCTGACCTCATCCTTCCAACATGGCGTCTACATCACCCAGGCGCACTCTGCCGTCTGGGCTCCCTCTTTCCACATCTACCTCACTCTTGCTGGTATGGTTCTCAGGGACTAGGCCTCTTTAGTGACCTCTGGATGCCGGGACTTGCGAGGTCGAGCTAGGAGGAGAGTTAGCGATATGAAAAGCTTTATCTGTATAATATAAATAAGTGGCCCACACAGGAGCAAGTTCTAAAAGATACAGTTTCACAAAAAGGGAAGTTTTGTAGCACAAGGCCTGCAAGGTCTGCATAGAAGGAGGTGTATATAGCTCCTTAGCCGATTTATTATGTATGTTACTGACAAAAGCTTTCGTGCAGAATTAAGTCCTAAAAGATAACATTTCGGATGGCATGGAGTCCTATGGCACTGCTTTTCCAGCCTGCCTGTGCCAGTCACGTTTTGCCAGGTCTGGTCAGAAAGGAGTGCTCGCTTCATCTGAAGGTGTATTGATATGGTAATAACAAGGGTATCCACACACAGAAAGTAGTCCTGAAAGATAACATGTCACATAACAAGTATTCTGCAGCATGCCTTTCTGTATGACTCTACCAGTACCAGCTAGGTCTTATTAGAAGGTGTGCTAGTTTCATCCGAAAATGCATTAGTAGAGTATTAATATGGGAACGCGCAGGCAGTAGATCTGAAAGCTGCCATGGTACTTAACAAGAAGTGCTGTAGCACTTCTGTCGCCGGTAAGTCGTGCTAGGTCTGGCTAGAAGGAGGTATTGTTTATTGTGGTACTGACAAAGGGACTTGCACGGAATGAAGACCTGACAGATAGTATTTCATATGGCAGGAAATCCCATGGCATCTCTTCTGGTCTGCCTTTGTCTGCTTGACATTGCCAGGTCTGGCTAGAAGGATTGTTAGCTACTTCTGAGCACTCATTGGGAAGGTAATAACAAAGCTATTCACCGAGAACAAGTCCTGAAAGATAGCATTCCGCGCAACTGGAAGTCTTTGACTATAGCACTCCTTTCAGTCGGTTCGACAGGAGGAGGTGGGTAAGCCAAGAGATTCATAGGGAGGGCCGAACCAGAGTCAGCCAGGGGCCTGGCTTGCTTCTAATCGCCAAAGCAAGAGGCAAGACATCAAAAGATTCAGCATGTAAATAGTACAGCAAACGTCACAAAAAATATGGTCAAGGCTCATTAAGATGACACAGGTTATTTCTTGAATGCTTGTGTTTCACTTCAGTACATATGAATACCTCACTTTGTATACAACTGTCAAAAGTATTCGTTGTAAATGATTTTTTTCCACCTCCAATCCCTTGACAACCCTACTTGAAACTTGTACACAGCCCACTATGGTGGAGGGGTGGGGAGGCGGCCTGCACGGCTGTGGTGCCAGGAGTCCAAGAATGCCTGAATGTTCAGCACTTTCATGAGGACTGACGTCTCTGTCTTTGGGTGGAGCAGGATCTTCACCTGGGACATGCATAGACAAGCATGCAAGGCGTGAGAAGCATCCGACGATGCACAGGAGCCTAATGCCTTCAGATTACACAGGACCAGCTCCTGACATGTTCAGCCCATGCTGAAGACGTGTAATGTTTTCATACTCCACAGGACGTTTGACATTTACATGTAAAGTAGGTAGTACAAACTACACAGGCATGCAGGCAGTGGTGTACCTCCTACATCGTCTGGTATGCAGAAGATGTGCATAGCACCTTGTTTGCACACAACACATGACTGACTGCTGTGAGGAGCACTCCGGTTCTGCAAAGTGGAGGTGACACCATCGGTTTGCACAAAATAAATTCCTGACACTTGTGCGTTGTACTTGGACTGTCCAGAGTGTGTGATACACCTTGCGTCAATGCAGAACACAAGTGGCACTTGTGGAGCACATGAGAGATATTTTTGGGAAGCACATGGACTGAGCGGATTGTGAGACACCCTTAGTCTGCAAACAACTCATTCATAACATCGACGACTGGAATCTGGGGAGTTCAGAATGTGTGTAACATCTCCAGTCTATGTATAACACATGATCTACACCTGTGGGTAGAAGTTAGTGCAGTGGTTGTGACACAAGTTCAGGTTACGCAAAACAGAATCATGACAGCGTTGGTAGCGCTTACACTGCGCCAAGTGCATAATACACCTTCAGTCTATGCACAGTACCTGCATCATATCTATGGGAGTATGGAATGCAGACTGTGCAGTGTGTGTCTATGCACAACACATCAGTGATACGTAAAAGCAGGATGTGAAATCAAAATGAAAGCAAAACCTGCAGTCTAAGCACAACACGTCTAACATCTGAGTGTTGCAGTTGGACTCCGAAGTGTGCAACACCCTCAATCTGTGCATAACAGGTGCAACCGCAAACAATACTGAAGACAAATGAGATGCATTTTGTGTCATGACAGGTCTGCAGAGTTACTGGTTGACTCTTTCAGTGTCTGTAGAATATGCACACAAAGCCTTGAGAACCTGAAGAACATTTTTCTGATGCCTTTAGATTCTATGAAATGTGTCTGAGAGGCAGCCAGAATTTGCAGAACTTGTGTGTGTGTGATGCGTTCATAATCAAAGAACATGTGGATGTGATACTTTATAATCTGCAGAACATATTTTATTATCTGCACCACATGCGTGTGAGGTGGTTGGAGCCTGCAGAGCATGCATGTGATGACTTCAGAGTCTTCCGATCTTGATGTCCATACTAAGGGCCTCATTATGACATTTGCGGCAAATGCCGCCTACCGCCACGGCGACGGCCACCAGCATACCGTCGCCGTGGCTACCGACCGTCTATGGAATTATGACCGTAGCCGGAATTCCGCCAGAAGGCTGGTGGAATTCCGGCTACGGTCATGGCGGCGGACGGCAGTAAGGTGGTGCTGGTGCCAGCAGCACCTCTACGCCAGCAAAACACTGCCTACCGTATCATGTTCCATGATACGGCCTGGCGGTGTTTGGCTGGCGGACGCTGCTGCTGGCACCAGCGCCACGTCCTGTCTCCTGTCGGAGGACCCCCTGTAAGCAGGTAAGTAGGGTTCATCGACAGGAGAGGGGAGTGGGGGGTGTTGTGTGACTGTGTTTGAATGCATGCATGCGTGTGTAATGCATGTGTGCATAAGTGGGTGTGTGTGTAGGTGCATGTTGTGTCGTGTGATTGCGTGTGTGCCTGGATGTATGTTTGTGAGTGTTGCTGTGAGTGTGTATTAATGTATGCATGCGTGGGTGAATGTGTGTGTATGCATGTGTGTATGGGTGTGTATGTATGTGCGTGTATGGGGGAGGACTTTGGGGAGGGGGGAGGGGGCTGGGCAGATCCCTATCAGTGCCAGGGAAGAAATTCCCTGGCGCTAACAGTGCCTACCGCTATGGTTTCCGTGGCGGTACAGAAACCACGGAAACTATGGCAGTGGGCGGGGTCAAAATGCCATGGGCGGCCTAGTGACGGCCGCCGGGCTGGAGACTGTAGTCTCCAGCCCGGCAGTCGTTACCGCTGTGGCGGTCGGTGTGTTAACTTGGCGGTTTGGCTTTGGCCAAACCGCCAAAGTCATAATAGTGGAGGTATGTACCCCCAGCCTGTTGGCAGTAATATCTCCACTATTACACCGACCGCCGGGGTCATAATGACCCCCTAAGTTCTTGTAGCCGCGCTGACGTTATGTAGTCTGGCCCTCTTCTATGCGGACCTTAGTCACTGTATTGAGCCACACACATCCTGGCCAAACATTCTACCTCCAAGGTGCTGATTGATGAGGGTTACTTTTGCAAATAAGATGAAATTGTTTTGCAGAGAAACACGTTTTTCAATTTAAAAAACGGCGTCTTTTCAAACAGTGTTTAAGTTACAGAAGAAGCAGTATCCCATTACAACCAACAACACATAAGAACACCAAGTCCCCATCTCGGGGAAACCTCATTAGTCACTGGGTCGAAACGTGTCGACACACCTTCCAGGGTACATGAACACGACGAACCTTCTCCCAAGGCTTCCATACTTGTGAAGGATGAAGCTGTGGTGGCTTCAGGAACGCATATTCAGCCTACTCTTAGAGACCACTGTGTACATGCGCAAGTGACTATTTAAACAACTCGTCCCCACACATGCAAGAAATGGACTGGTGTTTATCTAACTTTTCAATGACATTTTTCAACGGATTTCAAAATGAATACAGACTACAAATAACAGAGTTAAGAAGCCAATTAATCTTTTAGCTGCACAGGGCTTTGCACTGGTGACAGTTGCTTTCCTTTTTCGTTGATTTTTAAAGTAATTGTGATATTCTAAATTTGACGACAAAGTTCTTCTAATTACATCTCTGTTAAACGATGTTTTCAACTCTCGTTGTACAAAGGAATCTGCTGGCTAAGTGTACCGTTTTTCATGATTTCTCGGTCAGTGATCGATTCATTTGTGTACTGTGTATAAAACTAAGCAAGAGTGGCCTTTTTTCTGTAGCAATCCTTATTGAATCCCTGCGTCACGCTTAAGATTTAGAGAGCCTGCGGAACATACAATGTCTTCAAAATCTGGGATATACATGTGTGATGCCTTCAGAATACGTACACCGTTCATATGATGCCTTCAGAATCGATATACTGTGTCACCATCTCAGAGTGTTCAGAACAAGTAATTAATGGCATCCTAATATGCGGGCCGAGCGTGTTGTGACTACAGAGTCTGCAGAACATGCGTTATGCCTTCAGTTCCTGCAGACCGTGTGTGATGCATTCAGCATTTGCAAAATTTGTGTGATCCCATTATAATATGCACATCCTGTTTCTTGTTATGAATTTAGAATTTGCACAACAAATAATAAGTGGTGACTACAGAATCTACGTGACATATAACGCCTTCCGAATCTGCAGAAAATAAGAGTGAACCCTTCAGCACTTGCAGAACATTAGTGTGAGAAATTCGTAGTCTGCAGAACTGCGTACCACGCCTCTATAGTCTGCAGATTACGTCTGTTGCCTTGAAAATCCGAACTCCTGAGCATGCGTGTGATGCTTTCAGAATCTGCTGAACATGTGATGACTTCAGAATTCGAGGTGTATGTTTGTGATGCCTTCAGATTCAACACAGCATGTAGAGAGTATGCTTTTGATGCCTTCAGTCGTCCGAGCAGCTGTGTGAGGCTCTTGGAATGGGTTTGCTGCTTTCAGAGTTTGCAGTGTATGAATGTCATGCCTTCAGAATCTGCAGAACACGCATTTGATGCCTCCAGAATCTGCAAAACGTGTGTGATCTCTTTAGAACCTGCAACTCCTGTGTGTGATGCTTTCAGGTTTGCATAGCGTGAGGTGACTTCCAAAATCTACAGTACATAGGATGACAGTAGCATCTGCAGAATACGTGTGTGATGCCATCATTCTGCACGCGTATTTCTTGTCTTTATAAGCTACAGAACACTCGTGTTAACCTTCACAATCTGATGAACATATATGTCTTGATACGGACGTTGTGTGTGTTGGCTTCGAATTCCGCAGAACATGTGTGTAAGGCCTTTAGAAACTGTTGAACTTCAGACCCCGTGAATCATAGGTGACACAGTCAAAATCTGGAGACAATGGCCCATATTTATACTTTTTTAGCGCTGCATTTGCGCCACTTTTTGATGCAAAAGCGGCACAAACTTACAAAATACAATTGTATTTTATGTTTGCGCCACTTTTGCGTAACAAAAAAAATTATGCAAATGCGGTGCTAAAAAAGTATAAATATGGGCCCATGTGTTTGAGGCTTTCAGGATCTTCAGAGCAGCACCCCGAGGTCTTTAGAATATGTTAACATGTATTTCGTGTTTTCAGAATCTACAGAGCACGTGTGTGATGCCTTCAGAATCTGTACAAAATGTGTGTGATACCCTTAGAATCTGCAGAGCGTATGTGAGGCACTTAGGCCCATATTTATACTTTTTTAGCGCCGCATTTGCGTCATTTCCTGATGCAAAAGTGGTGCAAACTTACAAAATACAATTGTATTTTGTAAATTTGCACTACTTTTGCATCAAAAAATGACGCAAATGCAGCGCTAAAAAAGTACAAATATGGGCCTAAGAATCCTGTGAACGTGTGCCATGCCTTCAGTCTGTTGAACAGTTGTGACCCTTCAGAATCAGCAGAGCATTGTGTAAAGCCTTCCTAATCTGCAGAGTATGTGTGTGATGCCTTAAGAATCCACAGAACATGTGTTATGACTTCTTAATCTGCGGAAAATGCACGAAACCTTCCCAATCTGCAGAACATGCATCTTACTGTAACATTTATATAGCACTTACTTTCCCACCTGAAGCCCTTTACTACATGGACAAAAGGCTAAGCCATGTAGGGGGTGTGGCAGGAAGGGTGTTGTTTCTTTTTTCCCCATGTGGGTAGTGTTTCGATGTCATGCGTGACAACCACCGATGTGCAAATTACATTTTATAGGACATACTACTTAGCACTGTGATGGATGAGGAAGTGTGGGAGATAGATGTGCAGTTTATGGTTAGCCGGTAATTTCGATGAGTTGTATAGATGTCCTTATGGTATTGTTGACGATCGCATTCCACTTAGGTGGTTAATTCACAGAGTTGTCCAATTTTAGGTGCTTGTGGTCTTCAGCAGGCATGGTTGGTGTTGAGATCTGCTGGGATGGACTTGTTACTATCATCCTATATCGGATTGTCACTGTGAGATGTAAAAAAGCTATCACACCATGTAGATGCCAGTTGAGCCCTGCAGTACTGGATTAGATTAGATTCCTCTGATTGGCTTGCAGTATTTGGCACGTCTCTTCAGTTATTCCATGCCTCTTCAGTTGGTGATGGCTGGTTTATGGGCTTCTACAGGACCGAGTGATGGTCAAGACGCGTAACAGATAAGATTTACATGTGTAAAAGCATTAAGTGTAAGAAGTATAAGGGTGGTTTATGCAGCCTGTATGACCTACAGTTGGATGCTGACCACTGAATGTTATGGAATTAGTAATAGTATGGGCCCAAATGATTATATATGAATCGACATTAGTATATAAGAACCAGACTAGCTGTGAGTCATCCCATTATAACTTACCTGGACATAGAAAGTACTGTGCAGGTTGGGCTGTTCCATTTCTGTGGACTTAAAACTGTAGATTGTACTAGAAGGTGCAACTAGCATTCTAGGTTCTATCCCAGGGTTGTGGGAGGGTGCAGTTATTTCAGAAATTGCCAAGTTTTCAACTGTGTTCTGGAACGCATATGCTCCCGAATTCTTTCAATCTTGGCTGGTAGTAAGTTCCAGATCCTGGCAGCATGTAGTGAGCAAGCAGTGCCTCTTATGGATTTCTTATAGCAAGGTGGTATGAAGATCTATGGTGCAAATCTGGAGCACAGTAATTTGTTTTTATTTATGTGTCTTAAAGTTACCTTGTAGATATTGCGCTTCTTTTCATTGAGAGGGCCTGTGGACAATGCAGAGTGCCTTGAACATTTCTCTTCTAGGTATTGGTAGCCAATGCAGTGATTGTAGGACTGGAATTAGGAATTCTCTTGGGAGAAGATTGCAAAGGAGTCTTGTGACAGAATTTGGAATTAATTACACTCGGTGCCACTGGAATTATGCAATTCCACTGCCACTGCTTTTTTCACATAATTATGGATTGCACATTTGCCACATAATCCATCATCTACTGCATATTCTGCAGATTTTAACAAAAAAAAGTTACTAGCTTTAACAGATCAAAAGTTACTAAACAAT
This sequence comes from Pleurodeles waltl, assembly GCF_031143425.1. Lineage (NCBI taxonomy): Eukaryota > Metazoa > Chordata > Amphibia > Caudata > Salamandridae > Pleurodeles > Pleurodeles waltl. The sequence goes on along the minus strand of NC_090443.1, from coordinate 442,001,915 downwards.
TGGCTATGTGGATTTGCATGCTGTGAGCCCTTTCCATATGTTAAGTGGTCATCTTTCAGTTCCTTTTTTCTTTATTTGGTTGTTAAACTCGTATGAATAAGGTGGAATCTTTGCCAATACAGTATTATCATGTGTAGAAATTACAAAATAATGAAGTAATAGTATGAAAAATGTGGTGCATTATGCCGCCTACTTTGCCTTTTCATACTGCCTAATTTAGTCATCCATGCCACATAACTTGATGGTTATAACTGCAGTGGCATTGTTTTTACTTTGTGTATAATGGTATTGGGTGTGCCAAAGTAAAGGCTGTTGGCATTGTCAAGCTTGGACATTACAAGTGGGAGTAAAGCGTGTTCCCTTTGTTGATACCCAAAGTATGAGAAGATGCATTGCAGTGCTGTCATTGTGTAGAAGGTGCCCTTTGTTATCTTATTAAGATGTGGTATTTAGTAAAGGTTTCAATCCATATTTACCCATAGGTTTCTTACTTCTCTTCAGGTTGTTGGAGGGATCTCGAGTTCCTTGTGCCATATGATAGTAGGCTGGTATTTTTTGCATTTTCCTGGGGTGATGTTCTTTTATTTTGTGGTGTTGAGCTTTAAATGGTTATTCATCACCCATGTATTCATGATGCAAAGGCTTTTGTCAATTTTGAGTTGTGGAGGTCTTCTGAGCTTTCCATTTTCAGAAAGATTTGCATGTCACCTGCACAGATAAGGTTGAATTATTTAAACAAATCTGGTAGGAGGAGAGAGATATGATGAACACCAGAAGGGATGCTACAGTGTTGGGTGTGAGGAGCTCATGTGAAAGGAGGTATGAAAAGGTTGTAGGTATACCACTCTATATCTTTGTGCCTTGTAGAGCACACTTAAGTGAGACCTTACGAAAACCAAGAAAACAATGTACATGTGGCCATGCTATAGCAATGGCTGTAGTTATGGGAACATGACAACACTTTGCTACAAAGATGCAGTAGAAATAGGAAATTGGCAACCAACCCTGCAACCACAGACAGAACAAGCCTGTTGTGAAAACCAAGGGACCTGGATGCTGCTGTCCTGTCACAAGTCTGCAGAGAAATTAAGAGAAAATATCTGCTGCCAACACTGAGATGGAATGACTTCTTCAGAGTGATGTCAAATTCACCAAAACAACCTCCACTAGGTTCAGAACGGGGATCTTCATAACAGCAGCACTTATGGAAATCTTTGCAATTTCATAAAATGGAGAAATTCTGTCAGTGTAAACTTCCGCAGCTCTTAACCCAAGTCATGTTTCTAATTCTTTAAAATCATGTTTTAAGTATTTGAAGATGAACTTCGAACAAAATTAAAGAGGAGTGCCATGTCTGATGAGAACCATCAGAAGATCAGTTATGTGCCTTCTTAACCTCTGGCCTGGTTGAATTACGGACCAACAGTCAGGGTTTTCAATATTTGGCATTCTGCACTTTTGCAGTCTCCGATTTGCACCTTGAATAGTCTAAATGCAGATTTGAAGGAGCAATTTGCATCACAAAATACTTTGCTACTTATATCAAATTGACACAAAGCAATTTCTTCCTCTACAGTCTGGTCAATCTGCTGCCTCCCAATAATGTACACTATCATCTTTGAGGAGACAAAGTGTCAAGGAGCCATAGAGATGTATGGAGTCGCAGCAGTTATATTTCATGGTCACAGAGGTGGTCATATCTCTTGTTCCATCTGGGCATAGCATTTAGCTTGGTGGCTATTTGTGACTTTCAAGAGTATACTGAGGGAATACCAGGCAGATGATAGCTTTGAAGGCTCTTGCAAACATATTGAGATTGATTCTAGCTGGGATAGGATTCTACACTACCAAGGAGGGTGTGGGGATATCTAGCTTAGTGTTGGTAACTGGCGTTCATCGGTGCTTCGCCATTTTAGGAGGTCTGCTCCCATCTGATCTATCCTAAAAGGTGGGTGGTCACAGGGCATTATCATGACCCAGCCTCATAAAAGGGAAGAATTGAAGTATTTATCATAATATAAAGTTCACAGAGCGACAGAAGGATGTCATCCTTTGATGCATGCTCAGTTAAATGATGCCGTCCTGTCAACAGACATAGTTTGCATATTTCTTTACTGATGACCTACAAGCAAGGACAGCCACAGGGTTGTTCCAGGACGGGGAACCCAAAATTACCATACCTTGTGCAGAGGAACGCATTTATGCTTCAGATAGTGAACATCGGCCTTTCCATACCTAATTTCCATGCACCCTACATTTGAGCTAAAATAATACACTATCATGTCCCAAAACACACAGTCTGCTACTTGCACACAGGGATTGTGAAGCGAATGGGAGACTGAGAGAATTTTGCAGTGGTGATACTGGCAGGCCTTATTCCAGGCACAGGTAAAGGCTAAAAGGGCCACTAACACATTATTTGGTTGCCACCAACCGTCTGTCTACCAATCGCCTGGATCGCGCATTCTTCACTATAGGTGGAAGTAGTTTGGGTTCCTCCCTGGTCCAGGAAATCCTAATGTTCTGCTGGTAAAAAAAAATATACAGATGGAGCAGAATTACTGAGTTTTCAGATTCTCAAACAAATGGAGTGAAAATTTAAGGTAAAGCTACGAAAAGGCCAAATAAGGGCAGTTTCCGCCAGCTATCATTGCCTTGCAAGGCCATTTCATCCCTACAGTGGTCTTTAAACCCTCCTTGCATCAGGCCATTCCTGTTCCAAACACAGAGGTGCATGGCAACAGACTCAGAGATGAAGAGCTGGACAGCGCAGACTCTCATACTCGGTGGTTAATTGGTAAAAATAAGTACCAGTGTCCTCGACAAGAGGCCACTGCAGTTTGCACCACCTGTTCCCCTTGCCAGAGCAGCCAATGACAGCACCAAAACACTGCTGATCGCCGCAGTGTTAAACGTGTGACAATTCCAGGCCCCCAAAGCTATGAAAAAAACGGCTTACGTGGTAGGTGTTATTCATTTTTATTGTGTATAGAACTAATAAACAGCTGTTGTTGCGCTTACCTCTAAAATTGACTGACAGCCCCACCATGTCGCAGACTGTCATAAGTGGCGGTGTTGACAATTAGGTGCCAGTGCCAAGCACCAGGAAACCACCGGCTCAAATTAAACACTGATTATACCGTGTCTGCCAGTCTGGTGAAGAAGGTGCTAACTCAAGAGGTGGCGTGAACAAGCTACTGTACTTTTACTGGTTTGGGGGTTAAGCTCTCTTGTTCTGCTTCGGTAGACTACAAAAATGGAGATATCCACCCCAGCAGTGGCATTCATGCCAACAGGCCCGATTCAGATGGGAGACTCCCGAATTTAGAATCCAAAAAATGGCTTAATTTTCTCCTGGCTGTAATGGCCTCTCCTTTAACAGAAGTCAACGGGGGAAATACGTTTTCCCTATTATTATTATTTTTGTAATCGTCCGCTTTCCCCTTCTAAAATATTGCCATCGATGCGGTAGCAATCCGCACACGGACATCCGTAGGCCCCAGGGCAGGAGCCGGTCACACCGACCCGAGCAGCGCTCTGGTCTTTTCTCTTGCAGGACTGGCCGCTTCGTTCATGGCTTGTGGTTCGCACCCCCCAAGGGAGTAATTCCTTACATCGCCGGCTACCGGTGAGCAAGAAATCCAGGCCCAGGATCCGGCGATGAAGAGGCTTAGCTGCACTCTGTGTCGCGCTGTTCCGATGGGGGTGTCGTCATAGGCCAGAGTGGAGACGAAAACATTTGAGCCGGAGCCCCCGCTGCCAGAACAAAGAGAGCTCTTGTTTCCATTACAGTGTGCGGAGCCCCCCGAGCTGCTCACACTTTGCTCCGGAGTCTGGGCTGCTCCGTCTGGGTTCCGCTTGGCGTGGGCTCCTAACTGGGAGGTCCTCGGGGGCAATGTTCCGCTAGAGCCCCAGTAGGATCCCCACCGCCCCACTTTCTAACGCCTTCCGGTATTTTCCAGACTCACTGTGGCCTGCGTCCCGGAAATGACCCTCCTAATGCTTTACGGGAAGAAGGCCTCTTAGACGCATGGGATTCTTCGTTTCCGACCCAACCGGCAATCCACCTTTCTCCTTTGTCGGTCTGACACCACACCCTTTCAGGCATTACTCTGCCACATATTTCCCTTTTTAGAACGTTCTATTTTCGCGAAGATGTAATATATGGAAAGCCAGTGGGCGAGACTCAGGCGGTCATTCCAACCCTGGCGGTCGTTGGGGACCTCGGGAGCACCGCCAACAGGCTGGCGGTGCTCCCATGGGCATTCTGACCGCGGCGGTACAGCCGCGGTCAGAAACGGAAAACCGGCGGTGTACCGCCGGTTTTCCGCTGCCCTGCTGCGCCGCCATGGGGATTCCGACCCCCATACCGCCATCCTGTTCCTGGCGGTTTTGGCCGCCAGGAACAGGATGGCGGTATGGGGTGTCGTGGGGCCCCTGGGGGCCCCTGCAGTGCCCTGCCAATGGCATGGGCACTGCAGGGGCCCCCGTAACAGGGCCCCACCAAGATTTTCAGTGTCTGCCATGCAGACACTGAAAATCGCGACGGGTGCAACTGCACCCGTCGCACCCCTTCCACTCCGCCGGCTCCATTCGGAGCCGGCATCCTCATGGAAGGGTGTTTCCCGCTGGGCTGGCGGGCGGCCTTCTGGCGGTCGCCCGCCAGCCCAGCGGGAAACCCAGAATAAATCTGACCGCGCAGCGGTATTCTGGCGGCTCCTGCCGGCCCTGCGGTTACCGCGGCCGGCGGGAGTCAGAATGACCCCCTCAGTTTGTTGAGAGGTGCTGTGCACACATTGAACCATGAGCACCCCAAAACTTTTCACCTCACTGTTCTGTGATGTGGAGAGGAGAATCATCAATGGATGCCAGGGTAAAGTAGTCCTCTCTACTACACTACTAAATTTACTACAGCATGAATTCTAAATTCGTCATATAAAATTAATAACTACTTGTCCACTTTTACTGTAGCGCTTGCAAAAGATCACCCTTCCTGAAGGGTGCCAGAGAGATGTGCGAATTGACATCCTACGCGAGTCCCATTCCTTATTAATGGAAAGTGCTCTTTGTGTTGATCTCTTTTTTTAGGTGAAGCGTAAGTGTACGACCTCTTGTATTTAGGTCGAGCATAAGCGTACAACCTCTTTTAGGTATACTTCTTCTGTGGGCTTCCAGCTACTTCATTTGTTAATTTCAGTGTCATTTAAAAACCCTTGCTTCCTAGTGGTCAGTCATGCCTCTTTGTCCCTCCTGTGTGGGAGCAGAGACCAACTACTGTATAATTACATTAACACACTAACAGATAGGAGTTGAGGTGAATCCAGCCGCACATATACATTCAAATTGTAAAATAAATCAGAACCATGTGCACGAATCTAGGGTGCCAACTCCTTAGACTTCTATTATCAGAAATCCGATACAACTTGCATACAAGAGTCAGCACATAATATTATCCTTATTTAATACATATCATTATTGGCATCCCATTGTCTTATTTCAGTATACAAATCCAAAGCACTCCAGTGATCCAATCATATTCCAAATTTATAAATCTTTATTACTTTATCTTGATCATTCTTATCCATTTAAAACAGCCACTAGCCGACGTGTTTCGTCCTCATGGACTTCATCAGGGCTTGTACAGTTGCTGCCACTGCTCGGCCTCCAAGAGTACGATAGATATATACCACTGGTATGCCTGCCTGGGTAGGACGCTCTTCCCCCCCCCGTCGGCTGCGGTTAGTGCCAGCTCGCGCATGCGCAGTGTCTCCGCTGGGTCCGTTTGTTGGTCTGACAGCTCGGCCGGCCCCGGAGAGCAGGGAGACCCATGGAGAGCCCGGTGAGGGGAGGTCGGCACACGGGGCGCCGGAGGGGCGGAGCAGCCAGGCAGGCATACCAGTGGTATATATCTATCATACTCTTGGAGTACCCAGCTCTACTAGGCCTCCGCAATCCTTAGAGACAGTGCCCACATTTGCTCCATACTGGGATCAACTCGCAACTCCTTCAGTTCACCTCCGCTCACACACTCCAAGCCCTCAGCTGTGCCAGGAACCCCACACACACTGTCTGCCAGAGCACCTCAGTTCCTGCATTCAGTACACTCTGCTGCTCCAGTACTGTGACCTCAGGCGCAGCTCCATCAATGGACTGCAGTTCACACACCAAGCCCTCAGCCGTGCCAGTGCCAGGAACCCCACACACGCTGTCTGCCAGAGCACCTCAGTTCTTGCAGTCAGTACACTCTGCTGCTTCAGTAGTGGGATCTCGGGCCCAGCTCCATCAGTACACCTCAGTTCACACACTCCAGGCCCCTCAGCCGTGCCCACGCCAAAACTCCACACACGCTGTCTGCCAGAGCACCTCAGTTCTTACAGTCAGTACGCACTGCTGTTCCAATACTGGGACCTTGGGTGCAGCTCCATCAGTGCACCTCAGTTCACATGCTCCAAGCCCCTCAGGCATGCCAGTGCCAGAACCCCACACACGCCGTCTGCCAGAGCACCTCAGTACTTACAGTCAGTACACTCTGCTGTTCCAGTACTGGGACCTCGGATGCAGCTCCATCTGTGCACCTCAGGTCTACCCCGGCGATGTCACTTATTTTCCTATACTGGAACCCGCTCACATACAGTTCCGTTATAGCAGCTCAATTCTAATATTCAGGCCCACTGCCAAGTCAATACTGGACATAAAAGAGCAAAACACAGCTCAGCCAGTGCACCTCAAGTCTAACATCCAACGCCACTGTTGATGGGAACCACCACAATTCCACCAGAATCCATCTATTCTAACATTCAGTGCACATTTCTTCTCAGTACCAAGGCTCACACACACATACCCTCCAGGACTCATCGCTTCTGTGGTTCCGAGGTAATGCCACTGCCATACTGGGCCCCACTCGCAGCTTTACCAGGGCACCTCTAGGCAAACACTTGGCAACACTGGCTCGCCAATACTAGGTTCCACACATAGCTCCATTACCATACCTCACTTCTGACCATGTGTGCCCGTTACTATTCCAGTACTGCTGCCCACATACAACTCTGTCAGTGCACCTCAACGCTAACCTGTAGCGCCCCATTATTCCAATACCAGGAATTACGCAGCTCTCCATTTCTCATTCCTCACCTGCTGCCTTTCTGTTATTCCAGCACTGGGCAGGAACACAGCTCTGTTTATACCCCCAATTCTGATCTGAAGCACCCCAATATTGCTGTATTGGGGTTCACATAAAACTCTGCTAATGCACCTCCTGCTGTTCTGCAGAGCCCCCTGCTGTTCCACACTCTGACTTCTGTTTGAGTACGTGGGGGAGCCAATCAAATCTACTCTTAGCTGCCATCTTTATTTGGGAGAGTCTGTTTCACCCAGCTCACTCGGTTCTTTCTGTTATTCTGATTACTCTCAATGTTTTCTTTCTCCCCCACTTTTCTCTTTCCAGCTCTTAAAATCCACATGTTAACAGTTCCGCTCTTTCTTTCAACTGTTTACTTCTACTCCTCTCCCTTTTTAGGGTCGAGGACACAAGCGCTCAGTCCCTGTTGTAATCTCTCTTTGGGCTTTTAACCACGCCCATGTCATGCCTGTCACTTTCATTGGTTTGTGGGCCTGCCTTTTGAAATCCACTTGATTTCATTAGTGAAAGGCATGTATATGACAGTTCTTTTTGGGTGTTTAGCACTCTTCGAGCGCACCGGCCAACTACTGAAAATATACGAGGCTCCTTGTTTTCAGCATGGTTTCTGGACCACTTTATCTTTATATTTTCCACGCAGCGCGATTGCAGGTTTTACATAGCTTGATCGCGCCTGTTTTTTTGGGTTTTCAATTTCAACGATTGTGTTGCATTTTACATAGAGCGATCGCGCTTGTTTTTTTTCTTTCAATTCGTGTGGCAAGAAAAGTCCGGTTAGGAGTTTACAACGCTAATAGCTCTATCCCGAGCAAATGCAAGACCCGTTGCATTGCAAATGCTTGTTTTATTTCCCTCTTCCTTTTGATACCTTCTCTTTCAAACTCGCAAAAACATGGTTATTTCTTTCCTTGTTTCATTCTTCTCTTTTTTCTTCATCAGGCATTCATTCTTTCACTATTTTATTCTCTTCCCTTCATTCTTTCTTTTCTTTTATTATTTGCTCTTTCCTTTGACTTGGTATGCCTCCTTTCACTTTTTTTTTTAGATCTTTCTTCCTTCCTTTCGCTGGTGTTTTTTTTATCTTTATCTGTCAATTCACGCTTTACTATAAATCCTTCTTTTTCTTCTCTGTATGTGGAAGCCACAAGTTACTTGTCGGGACCCAAAGTATCAAAGTGGTTTTCCCATTCTGTGTCTTTGGGAAGTGCATTATTACATACATGCCCTAGTTCTTTCGCTGCTTGTTTCTCTCACCATCTATCTTTTTTTTCTCTAATGTTCATTTTTCTCTTTCTTTTCACAATTCTTTCATTATTTTTTCCTCTTTATCTTTCGTTCACTAGCTTCCTTCCCTTTTTTCTTTTGTCTCACATGTTTGCTCTATTTCTTCGCTTAGTTGTTTTCATTTTTTCATTTTTCTTTCCCATCCTTTTATTTCTTTGCGACCCCTTCTGTTTCTTCCTTTTGTCTGTTGTATTTTTTTCACTTGTCTTTTTCTGCCCCATCCGCTTTCTCTCCTGAGGCCTAGTTTTCAAAGGAGCAACAGGTGCAGTGGCAATGAGGCCCAGAGACCTATGGACCTCACTCAACTCTAATTACTGCTGTATTTTCCTACCGAAATTGAAGTCAAACATTTTCCTTTCTTACTTCGGGGCCCTTGACACCGTTACTATGCCACTTGTCCTCTTCATCTTTACTCCCGACTCCCTCTTTCCTTTCACCCTCCAATCCGTCCCAAATGATATTTTTGTTATGGTGTTTTGAGCTTTACACTCTAATGCCAAAAGTTTATTTCTGATTCAGGTTTATATGATAATTGTATATGTTTTAAGATAGAGGAAGAAGGTAAATGGAATTGCTATAGTTAAATGCAGGGCCACTGGAATTATATGGCAGGAAAAGGGAAAATTATAAGGCATGGTTGATCAATTTATGTGGCTAGAAAAGTCCAGTTATGAATTTAAAATGCCAATAGCTCTAACTCACGAAAATGCAAGACATTTTGCATTGCAAATGCTTGTTTGAGATGTGGCAAAGACATGCTTTTTAAATCCTCAACAATTTCAGAAATTGAGTCAAAGGGGAGTGACAGTTTAACTCTTGCACATATCAGTATCCTTGCTGCTCTATCCCACATGGTTACTTACACCTACTGAAAAAGGGAAATCCGACATAGCTTGTACAGCCTGAGAGTTAGCCACCAATTAACAAAGTGCTGAGTCACTGCTATTTTTTTCATGTGCTTGTACTTTGCGTAAATGACGCAGTTTGGATTTTTGTCCGTTCATCATTAACACTGTCTTAAACATAATGCTTATTGAAAAGTTCATTTCGTTTTGGGATCTGTTTTTTTAAACATAGTGGGAGACGTCCGTTTTGCCTCCTTCCACTGCCGGCCTTCTTCCACTGTCTCAGACGTTCAGACATTTTTTCTTGCTGTTAATTTCACTAACCATTTGCCCTGCTGTTGCATCTCGGTCGTTTGCCATCAACCAAAAATGTTGACTCTTTCCTCATTGTCTGCTGACCTCCCCCACCCTAACTTCATCCCATCATGACCCTTCAGCCACTCCACAACAAACAAGGTGTGGCGCCTTACTGTAACCCTTCTACCATTTTCATAGTCTGTTTTCTGTTTCTTATGACAAAGACTCCAGACATACTTCAAACGAAGCCATTGTCTTCTTGCGCGCAGCATCAAGCAAAGACTGCACAAATGGAAGTAGTTGTCTTGAAATTTGTTCTAACTGCATTTCTCTTCTGCACTGGTGTGTAATTTTGGAAACCACACATTCTGACAAAATATAAATTTTCAGTTAGGATTAATGGCAGTTAGCACAGTTACAGCGAGAATATCACACATATCATACACAGTAAATGTACTAACTGCACTATTAATTGAAAATGTGGAAATCCAGACGGTAGAAAAAAATCACAGCTTAGATTTGCCCATATATTTGGAAAATCTATCTGAGCATTAGCTGAGGTAGGCAGCAACTGTGAATAAATGCGACATAATACATTGCATTGTTGCTGGAGCCAGCAGAAGCCTGACTGTGGCTTTGCTCATGATAGGACACTTAAGAGAAACGGAAAGATGATGTGTAGCTCAGCTATGGATCATTTTTGGCAGGTGGTTCAAGCAACCCGCACCCGCTGACTAGTGCGTACTTATGAGATGAGCCATTGAGCTGCTCTGCTCTTGGAATCTCAAGCAGTGAAACTGCCAACTGGCATGTAGTGACTAATATGTCCCATCAGAGACAGAAGATGCGTGGTATTTCTATGTCATACCCCCTCCCTCACGCCGCATTAGTTCCTTCTCTGGCCTTTTAACTCTACACTTCTATACATGAACTCTTTGAACATAACAAGAAAACTAGCACATCATCTCTGGCCATTGCTCTATGGTCCTAACATAGCAGGCTGTGGCCAGAGGTGGTTGACAGTGATTGTTCATTGCTGAGGGTTTTGCAGTGGCTCGCTCGTAGATAGTAGGTATTGATGGCCATTGACCAAGCTACCCAGTTGTACTTGCACCAGCCCGTGGTTGGTTTTTGTGGCTTCCGTTGGCTTCTCAACTCCAAGTTTGTCATTGTTGGCCAAAGGGGATCAGATTAAAACTTCTCCTCATTGTGAATGAAATTAAATCTGTGTCTGCCTTAATTTTGCACAATCTTGTCTGGTCCTGGAACATATGTAAGATTAGTCCTGGTGACTTCTTTTAATTAATGCAGTGTTTTTATGAATGGAGGTCCTCTCTTTGAGAAGCTTTAGTGCTCTGTACACAGAGAGAGTATGCACACTTTAGAAGGGTGTAATTTGAAAAGGTCCCAGCGAGGGAATTATTCAAGGAACAGAGAGGGTGTAAGCAGTGCTTGGAGGGATACGATTCAATTACCATTGACAGTGGCCCCAAGGAGGGACAAATTCACTTATAGAGCAAGGATATGATAACAGCCCCTAGGAGGGAAAGTACAGTGTCCAGATACATGGAAAGCACTACATGCTGTCATGATTCAATGATGGTGTCATTAGACATAAGGATGGAAGGTAATGCTGTAGAGAGGGCGAGGGTAAGTACAAACTGGCAGCACGATTCAATAGTCATAACTGAACAGGTATAAGTCATGCTTACTCCCCCTGGAACCTTTGAACATGCCAGGTTTGTCACTTCACACTGCCTCTCGAGTGCCTCTCGACATAAAAAGGTCTTTCAGATAGCTGGACGTTCATTTTTTTCACGAAGACGCAGACACAGTAGAAGGCAACTAGAGCAAATCAATAACATCCTTGAAGGAATCCTCTCAGTTCTGGAACAAAGGACCTATATCAACATGGGGGGGGGGGTGTCTGTCATTATTTTTGCTGTTCAGTTCCATTATCATATTATACCAGACTGTCTGAGGTGACATTCTGGGACAATATGATACAGGCATTAAGGAGCAAAAATAATGACAAACCCCGCCTCCTCTTTGACATTAATAAACCATAGGTGATCTACTGGTAATTTAAAATAAAAAGGGACTGAGATTATCCCTTTCTCAGTATTCCCATATCTTACAAACACTAAAACCACCGCAGTTAATGAACACTTCATAACATAGGAATCTCAGTTTTGTGTGGAACTCCAGTCGTCACCCCCAGCCCCCCATGTCCAGTAAAAGTGACCGTGAACCCAAGTCCACAATAACACTTCCAATTCCACATAACTTGATTAATTGTGTCCCACCGGTGTGTTAAAGCGGAAGGTATTGTTTAAATCTCAAGTAGTCAAGAATTGAACTGGTGGATTCTGTTATAATTGTAGATGTTTTTGTTTTTGTTTTTAATGCACATTGTTAAGCCTTTCAACAAATACGAGACTGCACTGAATGCATCTTTTAAGAGCGAACATTTGAAAGAAATAGTTGAGACGATTATTGATAATGGTCCAGTGAGGGAAAGATAAAGTGCAGGAAGAGACTGCTAGAACGTCTTGGAAAGTGTGATTTAAGTTCCAAAAGACAGAAATGTATCTTTACATTGAGGATAAACACATCCTAAAGGTACAAGTCTCCCTGTATCATTCTAATTTTAGTATATGTGGAGACGAAGCGAGCACAGGAAGGCTTGATGGTACAAGTCAATGATTTTTGGTTGAGGATGGGTACTCTGAGCAGCGAAACTAAATAGAACTTGGTGATATGATTCACTGATCATTGCCAGAGGGTATGTTTGACAGATTGACACTGGCCCCAGGGGAAGGCAAGCACAATGCGGTACGATTCAATGATAGCTGACAATGGTCCCAATGAGATAGTTATATATTTATTTGTTTGAGTGTTTTGTTATGCACTGGCTTGTGATGGAAGAAGCTTTTTAGCAATGATATAGCTCTGTGAACAAAGCATAGGGGGATGCCAGGGTGTGTGCTATTGAAGACTTGCCCAGCTGGGTAAGGAAAGGCTCAAGGAGGCAGCAAGTGGCCCTCGGTTTTATTGGCTATAGTTTTGTGTACTTGCTGGAGAATGGCTGGAAGGCATTTGTAGTTATGGGTGATAAGGAGTCGGTTGGTGCAGAGTTTAGTGATGTGGTGGTGAAAAACAGACTGAACCACAGGTGATTAAGGGCATCCTTTAGACTCCGACGGACAGTCTGTTCTTTCAGGGGGTGGAGCCCATGGCTTTTGCAACTCAGTCACAGGATATTCTACCTTATTAAGAGATTTCCACCTGTCATGCAAAGATCTCAGTGCTGCAAAGGAGCCATTGCCAAGCAGGTGCCATGTTTAAAGTGCTCGATTCAGCAAACGTTTTCCATTCAGAGAATAACCCCCCAAATCAGGAGTTTGTTTTCCTAATGAAAAACACAAATAGACTGATGAACAGAGAATTTTCCACGCTGTAAGTGTCAGGAACAAACATGACCGTCATTGCGACCTGGCGGCCCCATGGCAGACAGGTTACCAGATCAGAGGTTTACACTAGCTGAGTAAGCAATGGCTTTGCAGGTGTAAACACAGCACTTCCCCCAACTCTAAATAGAGCGTGGTAACCACAAGTTTGGTGGAGCAAGAGCACTGCCAATTTACAGTGATGCTCCTTTCAGTCAAAGCCTAAATAAGGCCCTAAGTCCACCACTGGTGTATATTGCATGAAGACTTCAGTGACAGTGGTTCTGTGAATTATTAGTATTAACCATGAATTTCGAAGGAAGCCTCAAGATTAGGAAATGTATCTTGCGCTTGATGGTTAGGAACTAGTCTCTTGGCTCTGCAGCTAAAATACTGAGTATTGTTTGATGTTTTTTGTCATGCCTGAGTGTTAGTAACAGACGAATTGTTATCATATCTACGGTAGAGGTGCCCTGGAGGCGGCATTGATGATGCTAAGCTTCAAGTTTAAAATCATGGCCCATTTAGACTAAAACAAGCTAACACAATGAGGGGCAGTGATTGACCAGTTTACGTAGCTAATGGGAAATTCCCAAGCGATACCTCCCTAAAGAGTTTGCACCTCAAAGTTTGGTAGAGGTAATCAGTTTATATTCAGCAAATGACTACTGCCCTCCAAAACAAGGTGCTGTATCCTTGTGAAACTACAAATATGCCTGCATGGACACCGCAAATCACGAGATGCAATGCATTTTTCCAGACCCTGTCAGTTTTTAAGACGTCCTGGTCAATATCAAAGGTGTGGCTTGTGGGCTTCCTGCTAGTGGGACAGCAAATTTTGCTTCTAAGGCATCCTTCATCCTTTTGGGTAGCATGGTCAAGTGGGTAAGGCTTGCTCAATGGGAGATCGAGTGAAGGTTGAGGTCAGCCACAGATTAACAATAGATTATCGCAAAATATAATATTGGCCGCTGTCCAGGCAGAGATACCACTTAAATTCATGTCTTAAATTAACACATTTAACATTGTAACTCTATGGATTTAGCACCTCGGATAGGTCCGCACCTGTCATATTTTTCTGCAGCTTTTCACGTGGTTACATGGGGGCTGTGACAGAGCAACACCGTTTTCTAAAACTTTCTGAAGGACCAATCCTGGAACAGTTTTCATAGTCTCTCCAAGATTTTATGATTTTTGAGAAGTTAAAAAAGAGTGTCAGTTGCCACTGGTTGCAATTGGAACATTTTTGTCCCCACATGGTTCCTTAATCTGGCCCAAATGGATGTCAGGTTTGGAGTTACCATGGTCTAAATGGTCCTGTGCATCAATGCCATATTGTAATGGTCACGATATTCCTGGTCCTAGGACCTGCTAATACCTTGAAGTTACAGTAAGCCCCCCCTTAAAAGTTAAGCCCAATATATTTAACCTAGGTCATTGTGGTAAAGGAACTCCTTCACACCTGAGTTATCGGACCATAGGCAAACCTTGCAGTTACAGTGAGAAGCCAATCTACACTTTAAAATCTTGGTACTGGATGGTTGTGGCCATGAAATTCCTTTGTTTGGAATATAGGAAGCCCTTCTGGAACCTCATGATCAGTATTAGTGACTCCATGGCCCTAACGAAAGGAGCTAGCAACAGTCTGACTGTTTGCTGTTAGGTTTTCACAGCTCCACTTGGTGGCATGGAGACTTCGTAAGGGTAGTGCCCATGGGAAGCCAGTTCGTGATTGTAGGGGTTTGTGGTCAGAATTCCTAATCATAAGGGAGTATGAGTGGCTCCACATTCTTGACTGGGAGACAGAAGTCACAAAGCTATGTATCTGTAACCCTCAGGTCTATTTGCTGCTGAAACCCGTGCAGCCAGAAAGATCCAATGCACGTAACTCAAAGTATAGTCAAGGAGAGATTAACCCTAATCCCAACACTATTTGGGTGCAGACTAGCCTGTACTGGGGGTGAGTGTTTTCTCCACTACAAAACAAGGTTCATACTAGGTGAACTGAGCTTGACAGGCAAAGTCTGCACTACCGAGCTGGCTCACCTGCTCTTGTCATTTTTGCAGGGGTGGTGTCCGGATGCTGGGGTGTACTGGAGGCCTGAGGTGATCTGTAAGGGTTCTGTGGAAGGGGTTCTCTTTTCACTGGCTGTATCCACTGACTCAGCAGACACTCTGAGACATGCAGACACGCAGCACAGCCATAGGCTGGTCTCTGTAGGCTGTTGAATTGGTCACAGCCTTGGGACGTCGGGCATCTTGCTGCTACGAAGACCAAGAAGTACTACCACAGGTCCATGCTGGTCCTTCTTCGACCCGCAGCTTTGTGGTACTGGACCTTTGGACAAGCATGACGAGTTTTTTTAGGTGCAAGATGAGGTTCGGCTCAGGTCAAGAGCGTGGTTCAAGCATCTGGAGCCCAGTCAAATAGGGAGGAGTTCGTGCTTCTGCCCACCATAGCCTACAGCATGGAGCAGTGGGTCTGTCCAATTCAGCCTTTAGCTTTCTTTGTTGTGAGTGACTGCATTTTTATCTTGCACGTTTGTGTATCCACATAGAAAGTAGTCACTTTTAGTGCTAGGACTGGTAGGCCAATTTCTGCTTTCATTTTTTTTTTTTTTTAATTCATTTTTGCAGTTTGTCATTTTGTATATCATTTTCTTTTGCAAACATTTGAACTTCCCTTTAGACATTTCTATATTTTCGCTTTTTATAACTTGTACACGTTATATGTTTGGAAAAAAAACCGAAATAAATAAAACATTGCAGACTTGCCAAGCGAAGACCATTGCTTTGCCTGTGCTTGTTTAAAGAAATGATCTATGAAAACATTGAACTGCTTTGTAATTTGAAGGCCGATGACCATCAAGGATTTATATCCTGGCAAAGTAGATAGTTCTGAAATGCATAACATTTGTGCCCAGTTAAGGGTACAATTGGTACCCTTTTGAGTGTGGCCTGGTATTTAATTACCTATAATAGATAAAGTTATGTTAGAGTAACCACATATATTCTTATCTTCTGATTATGAAAAGACATATACTATACACTCAGGTCTGGAGATTTTAGTTAAAGTTTTTATTTTAAAATTAACAAATTAGAGTCATTCGATCTCGATAATAGGAGCCAGCCAGTGAAGAGAAAAGCACAGAACTCGTACCCAGTTCCTTTATCATCAACAAGAAGCATTCTAGAAGATTCTTTTCTTTGATGAAACCTGCCTGAGTTTTGCAGCCTACTGTGACATCATTCATCGGCTGACCCCTTGAATGCAAGTCTTTAGACGTGGCGGTATCCTCCGTTCTTTCAATTGGATGTTGTAGGAAGCTGGCTCTTTATATAGTGGACGAAAACTAGGTACACTGTGCAAAGAGTCCAGGCAAACCCCAAAGGTATCACAGAGACACAAATGACTTCCCAAATGCTCTCTTTGGTGGCAGTGTGGGGGAGCAGTTAGGCATACCGGAGGGTAGCACTAAGCAAGTAAAGCATACACAAAGGCAGTACGTGAGACACACTCAATAAAGAAATCTGACACCAATTTATAAAAATAACACATACGGTTATATAAATTTAGGTATCAAGTTCACCAGAATCAGGTGAGTACTTTTAGAGTTATGAATTTTTTGAGTATAAAAAAGTTGACAGTGCATTTTTCAGAGGTGGCAATGTTATCTAATGAATGAAGAACAAGCACTGCATACAGGTATAGCACAGCGACTTTCGGGACCAATCTCCTGGACTTAAGGTAAGTATGGGGCAAGGTCTAAGGCTACACCAACAGATCACCCCGGGCGGCACTGGGGCAGTCGGATGCAGTGAAGCCTTTCAACGTCAGGTGCCTCATATGGGGATAGGTCCGGTCACAAAGTTGCTGCAGGGGTGGACCGAGAGTATAGTCTGGGTGAACTACGAAGGGGGTTCAGTTCTTGTGATTCTCGGAGAAGTAGGGACACCAGTGGTCTGTCTTCATCTCTGTCTAGGATGTCCAGGTGCAGAGGTGGTTTAGACCGCCAGGATTTCCGCCATCTGGGGCAGTCATGGTAGAAGGGGGCCACAGAATCAGGCTGCAGGCGTGGACTGGGGGCCAAGTCTGACCGAACCAATGAGTGGGCTCAGGTCTCACGAGTATCTGGGACGTAGGGGCAGCCGTGATCCCCTTCTCCTCTGTCCAGGGCATCCAGGGGCAGAGGTGCAGTGGACCGCCAGATCTCCGTCTGCAGACACAGGTTGCTCTTCACTTACAGGTGAAAGGGCTAACTTACAGGCTTTGTTGGGTTCAGGGAGCCTGTTTGCTGTTTGAGCGTGGGGGGTTACTACATCCTGTAGCAAACACCCTTCTTCCACTCTCTCTTCTGTTACCTGAGGAGCCACCAACTCATGCTCAACAGTTGCCTGACTAGTCAGGACTTTTTGTGGATTAGGTAGGGCTTCACCAGTTCCATCTCTGGAGTTCTTCTTTACTGGAGCAGAATCTCTTTGGCCTACTGGAACTTTGGCTAAAAGTTGCCCACCTTTACTACACTTTCTCCTTTTTCTCTTCTTCTGGGGCCTACTTGTACTAACTGCAGGTACAGCACCTCCAGAATCCTTGTGGGAGGACTGGACCAGGTCCTATTATGGGCTCTGACCAACCTGTGGAAGGTCATTTCCAAGGAGACAATTAAGGGGGAGGTGTGAACTGACTGCCACCCTCCACCAACGAAGGATCCCACCTAGGGGTACTGAAGCCACTGGGCTATCAGTAACCTCCTCTGGGACAACCCTTACTCTTTTAGTCTCACCTGGGATGAGGCTGGTTTGAGAGTACTAGCGTGTCATGCACAAGATTGTGACTGACACAGTAATCTCTCAGGGCAGAGGCTTGGATTCCATTCACCAGTAGGTGGTGGAAGTGTTTGCTTACCTCTGGAATCTCCAACTCACCTTTGAGTCCCACTTTCCATTAAAAAAGCTATGAGGACCTCCTCATGTGTGGAGTCACCTTCTAAGGCTACTGACAACCCCTGGGGACACACTAGTGGGTTTGTTTTTAAGACAGGAAGTGTCCTTGGTTTGGTGCCCTATCTGCTTATAGTCAAAGCACCTAGCCTTTGTGGAGTCCCAGTTTTACCCTGGTACCCGCTTTTGTTTTATGAGGTGTCTTGGGGCCCTCCCTCCTGAACAGATTTTGGGGGCCTACAGAGAGTTGCCCCCCACTTTTCTCATGGCTACCCAATCCCTTTCTTTTGGTCAACCCTCCATGGCTCTTCTTGGACACACTAGTTTTACCCGATGTTCAGCCTTCTTCCCCAACTTCTGAGGAGAGACCAAACCCAAGTCCACCAGGTATTGATACAACTTTTCAGACATACAGTTACTCAGTATATGTTCCTTCATATTCAAATTATAAAGCCCATCAACATTGTGCACCTGACTTCCCTTTAACTAACCACCTAGTGGTTTCACTAAAAAGTCCACAAAATCAACCCAGGGCTGACTCTGGGTTTTCTGAGTCTCCCTGAACATGATTCTATATTCCTCAGTGGGGAGTCTAAAACCCTCAATCAGGGTTAACTTCATAGGACTCAGCATCTGTCTCATCAAGTGTCAGGAATCTATTTGTGCACTTCCCTGAAAAATGCTCCCAGAGTAATGAGCCCCAATACTTTTTGTTGTGTTTCCTCATTCACAAGCCCTCTCAAAGGCTGATAACCATTTGGTGATATCATCACCTTCCTTATATTTGGGGACAATCGCTTTGAAGATTCTAGGGTCAAAAGCGACTTCTTTCTCCCTATTTAAGTTGTTGCTGCCACCAGAGATTGGTTCTATACATATCTCAATTCTTTCTTTTTCTATAGCTAAGAGGCAGTTTTAGGAGATCAGGATACTCACTATCTACATCAGCTGGGGTACTGTCAGAAGTGCTCCCAGTGGTGTTACTATTGAGGCAGTGCTGAGGGAATCATTATCCTCATCGACATCCTCTTCCCCAATGGAGGTTTCTTTTTCTGCTATGGCGCTATCATGGTCTGCCAACAACTGCTGTAGATGGGCTTTTGTGAGTTTAGGGCCCATGGAAAGTTCCCACGCTTGGCAGAGGGCATAAAGTTGGACCAACTAAAGGTTTTTGTAGGGGCCCAGGTTACGCTCCTGGGAAGGACCTGCTGCCTCAGACGTGGTTTTTAAAATAGCTTGGACCTTTTTAGAATCTTACACAAAAATCCTAAGTAGTTTTTAAGGCCCAATTATCTTGTAACTTTTTACATTTCTAAATTACAAAGACTGGGGATTTAACTAAGGCCCTAACAGACATGATTAGAAATTCAGAAAAAAAATATGAAATCCCAAAAAATATTTGTGGTAACTAAAGTAAATTATGGATTTTTAGTGGAATCAAACATCTGACAGAATCGTGCAGTACATGCAAAGTCTTCTATCCCACTGTACCACCAATGTTGGAAGCTGGCTCTTTATATAGTGAACCAAAATGAGGTACAGTGTGCAAGGAGTCCAGGCAAACCCCAAAGGTATCACAGGGGCACAAATGGCATCCCAAATGCTCTTTTTTGTGGTAGTGTGGGCAAGCAGTTACGTATATTAGACACACATAGGCAGTAAGTGACACATGCACTTAATAAAGAAATCTGACTCCAATTTATAAAAATAATACATACATTTAGATAAATTTAGATACCAAGGGCACCAGAATCAAGAGAGTACTTTTCAAGTTGTGAATTTTTAAAGTTTGCAAAAGTTGACAGTGCATTTTTCAGATGCTGCAATGTATCATATAGAGGAAGAACAGGTACTGCATACAGGTATAGTACTGCGACTTACAGGACCAATCTCCTGGACTTAAGGTGAGTATGGGGCAAGGTCCAAGGCCACACCAACAGATCACCTGAGGCTGCCAGGTGCAGTAGTGCAGTTCAACATCAGGTGCCCCGTATAAGTCAAACGGAATCGGCCCTGTCACAAAGTTGCTAAAGGGGTGGACTGAGAGTCCAGTCTGGGTGAACCACCAAGGGGGTTCAGTTCTTGCAATTATCAGGGACCTTGGGACACCAGTGGTCCTGTTCTCCTCGGTCTGGGATGTTCAGGTGCAGAGGTGGTTTGGAGGGTTGGGTTTTCCGTCACGGAGTGGTTACGGTAGAGGGGAACCCACAGATTCAGGCTAGGCTCAGGTCTCATGAGTCTCAGGGATGTAGGGGCACCTGGGGTCCTCTTCTTCTACATCCAGAGCATCCTTGTGCTGAGACTCCGTCACCGGAGGTGGCCTCGGTGTGGAAGGGGGTCTGCAGACACAGGCTGCAGGCGCTGTTGTGATGTGCACAGTGGGATTACTGAGGGTGGGCTTCATCTCCGGAGGGCTTGGGTACCACACTGGCACCGCTGGCCCACTTCATCGCAGGCTAGGAGGCTCACGTGCAGTGGTGCTGTCCCTCGTTGGGTGTTTGGCGGTACCGCTGCTCACAGTTCTTTCTTGGGTTGCCTGCGGATGCGGGGAAGAAGCTCCTCTTCTCCAGGGGAGTTCTTCTTGGTGATTTGTGAAGCACTGGCAGCTCTCCTGGTTTTTTGGAAGCTGCAGAGATAGAACAGGTCCATTGCTTCTCTAGGGTCGGGTGCAGCAGACAGGTTAGTAGGGTTGGCGCCAAGTCATGCTCCTCGGTTCTCAGGTTCAGCGGGCTTTTTGTCCACTCCTTTTGTGCCCAGGGAAGATCTAAGGTCCTGGTATCAGGGGTACCCTAAATGCTCAATTTAGGGGTGTTAAGGGGAGTGAAGGGTAGTAGCCAATGAGCTATTTACCCTCGGAGTCACTACACCCCCTAGATGACCACTTCCTTTGTGGAATGTGTGTCATCCTGTCCCAGAATTCCTGATTCCACCACACACAAGATGATGGAATTCCTAAGGCTGTCTTCACTTCAGGTTGGTCACCCTACAGGTGTGTCCATCCTGGAAATGCAACATGCCTCCTGCATATCTAATTTTCACACCTGTCCAGGTGGCAAATGGGCCCTTGGGCAGGGGGGGGTTGGCATCTCCCTCTGAGGAAGGTCAGATCTGCATACCAAAGGCAGTGGGCTTCTTTGAGATTTGCAGATCATGCAGTTGGGAGGGGTGTGTAGCACCCCTGCCAGAGCAGGCTTTTTTCTGACTGCAGAGAGCAAAGGCTCTCACCCTCGGAGGTCAGAATCTCGTCTGTTGGTGGCAGGCTGGCTAGAAGTAGTCAGTTAAGTGAGACCACCAGCAGTTGGTAGGGTTTCAGGGGGTACACCTAAGGTATCCTTTGGATGCATGTATTAATAAATCCATCACTGGCATCAGTGAGGGTTTATTAATCTGAGGTGTTTGATACCAAACATCCCTCGTTTCAGTGAAGCCATCATGTAGCTGGGAAACGTGTATTGACCAGTGTCCACCACATGTTAAGGGGACATGTTGCTGTGTTTTCACTTTTTTGGAGCACCTTGTCACGCAGCCTGTAGTGACAGACTGCATACGTTTGGTGCTGAGTCTCTTAGAGTGGCACAGGTAAGGCTGCAGCAATCTTAGGGACCCTCTTTAGAACCTAGGTACCAGAGGTACCATTTACTAGGGACTTCCAGAGGTCCTAAAGGGTCTGGCCACTTGGGTATCAAGTGACTAGATATCTTGTTTTGGGGAAGGAACACTGGCACTAGGGTCCTGGTTAGAGGGAACCTAGTGTGCAACAGTCAAGTTGCATCAGAAACCAGGCAAAACATGGGGGGATACAGCAACTAGAACCCATCTTCCTACAGGTGTCTGGGAAAAATAGATGCCTCATTGCCTCTGAAGTGCCGGTACAAATAGTACCACACCTTCTGGCTCTGCCATAGCCTATGGTAGAATCAATGGCAGGGGGCTGAAGATGTGTTGTGGTCTAAATTTAAACCTCTCCACAGATGCTTATCATTTCTTTCAAATTCCTAAAGTACAAATCCTGCCTGACACCAAATGTACTCAGTGCTGCATAGTAACTCCCAACCTCTGTACAGTTCCTCAGGTGAACGAGCATGTCAGGGAGTATCAACAGTTTTTGCTTTCTTGCCCCATACTTCTATTTCAGAGTTTTTCTATGTGACTTCTGCTTCTCGACTAGTAGCAACCTATCGTTCTGAAATGAGCTTGCCCAGAACACCAGCAAATAAATCTATGGACATGCTTCCATCGGGCCCCACTACAGACGCACATCACCTATGAGATGTGTGAGTGGTTCAACATGGTAATCTTTTCAAGGACTGTTTGGCAAAGATTTGCCTTAGGTATACAGTGAGGATATGTCTTCAAAGAAGTGGACCAGTAGGTTTGCAGTGGTGCTGAAAGTACATCCATGTGGGCTGAATGACTCCCAGATTTTCAGGATGTTTGTGCAAGATAAATTTACATAGAATAAATCTGGATGGATGTAATCTACATAGTTAGTGGTTATCCTGAAAATCTGTTTTATATCAGGCTCCCTTTTGAAATAGGTGTTTTATAGATTGACTATCACTCAATTTACCATGCATTCTTACTCTTCTGCTGAACCTGACGGCAATAAATGTGCCTTTTTCTCCTTGACCACCCCCAATGTTTCACCTTTTCATGGACCCTATATTTTTGCTGGCTTTAGAACTGCATCGATGTTACGCCTGCTAACCAAGAGTAGAACACAAGTGCTCCCCGTTTAACCTTTCTTACATTGGCTTATTTCTAATTCCCAAATGGCACATTAGCATGCTTGTAAGTCCCTAGTATGTGATGTAGCAAATGCACACAGGACCTGAAAGTTAGATGACACTTGTGAACTGCAGCACCTATTGTGCCATCCACTACAGTGGCAGTACAAAACTGGTTTTAGGTCTACATTTTGTATCCTGATTGCTGCAATGTAAAACATGCAGTGCAATCTGTTAAAATAAATATATTTGAGAGGTAAAAGCCTCCCTTTTAAATATAAGTAAGTCACTCTAAGCAAGTCTTAAAGCCCACAAGATAAGGTGCATGGTATTTAAAAGGTGGACATGTGTAAAAAATAATATTACTTTGTACCTAGAGTGGCAAGGTCCAAAAAGCTATTTGTACTGTATCAGACCTAGCTGTCCTATGTAAAATACCCTATTGCCTTGACAGAGTACCTGTCCTCTGACTCGAGAGATGTTTGGCAGCCCTGTGGACATCTCTTACATCAACAGGAACCACCTTGAAGGCGATTCCAACCAATGTATTAACCCCTTCGCTGCCAAGCCTTTTTTGGGCTATTTGGGGCAGTTTGAGCTTAGGCCCTCATAACTTTTTGTCCACATAAGCTACCCACACCAAATTTGTGTCCTTTTTTTCCAACATCCTAGGGATTCTAGAGATAACCAGAGTTTGTGGGTTCCCCTGGAAGAGACCATGAAATTTGCCAAAATACAGTAAACATTTTGTTTTTCTAAAAACAAAATGGGAAAAAGGGCTGGAAAGAAGGCTTGTGTTTTTTTTTCCTGAAAAAGGCATCAACAAAGCGTTTGTGGTGCTAAAATCACCATCTTCCCAGCTTTCAGGAACAGGCAGACTTGAATCAGAAAACCACATTTTTCAGCACAATTTTGGCATTTTACTGGGACATACCCAATGTTTTCTATTTTTTGTGCTTTTAGCCTCCTGCCAGTTAGTGACAGAAATGGGTGCGAAACCAGTGCTGGATCCCGGAAAACTAAACGTTTCTGAAATGTAGACAAAAATTCTGAATTCACCAAGGGGTCATTTTTGTAGATCCTACAATGTTTCCTACAGAAAATAACAGCTGAAATAAAACAATATTGAAATTGAGGTGAAAAAAAGCCATTTTCTCCACGTTTTACTGTTAGATTTTCAAAAGTAATATACCATTACGTCTGCTGGACTCTTCTGGTTGCTGGGATATATTGGGCTTGTAGGTTCATCAAGAACCCTAAGTACCCAGAGCCAATAAAGGAGATGCACCTTGCAATGGGTTTTTACTGTCTGGTATACACCAATTAATTTGCTAAAATATAAAGAGTGAAAAATAGGTATCAAGGAAACTTTAGTATTTCCAAAATGGGCACAAGATAAGGTTTTGAGAAGCTGTGGTTATTTTCACATCTTTGAATTCTGGGGTACCCATATTAGCATGTGAATTACAGTGCATTTCTCAAATAGATGTCTTTTTTACACACTGTCTTACATTTGGAAGGAAAAAATGTTGAGAAAGACAAGGGGCAATAACACTTGTTCTTCTATACAGTGTTCCCCCAAGTCTCCCGATACAAATGGTACCTCACTTGTGTGGGTAGGCCTAGTGACTACGAAAGGAAACGCAACGTAGACACATCACATTTTTACATTGAAATCTGACGTGTTTTTTGCAAAGTGCCTAGCATGGATTTTCCCCTCCAGCTCAGCCGGCACCTAAGGAAACCTACCAAACCTGTGCATTTTTTAAACCTAGACACATAGGGGAATCCAGGATGGGGTGACTTTTGGGGCTCGCCCCAGGTTCTGTTACCCAGAATCCTTTGCAAACCTCAACATTTGGCCAACAAAACACTTTTTACTCACATTTCGGTGACAGAAAGTTCTGGAATCTGAGCGAAGCCACAAATTTCCTTCCACCCATCATTCCCCCAAGTCTCCCGATAAAAATGGTACCTCACTTGTGTGGGTAGGCCTAGTGCCCGCGAAAAGAAATGCCCCAAAACTCTTTGTGGACACATGAAAAATTATCATATACAAAACTACCTGTTTTTGCGGAAGGGTAGGGCCTGCGTTTTTGGTCCTGGGCTCAGCAGCCATATAACCTACCAAACCCAAACATTTCTGAAACTTAGACACCCGAGGGAGTCCAGGGAGGTGTGACTTGCGTGGCTCCCCTCGTGTTTTCTTACCCAGAATCCTCAGCAAATTTCAAATTTAGCTAAAAAATCACATTTTTCCTACATCTCTTAGTAGGATCACCGCACCTGCAGAAATTTCCTACCACCCAACGTTCCCCTCAGTCTCCCGGTAAAAATGATACCTCACTTGTGTAGGTGTGCCAAGTGCCTGTGACAGGCAAGAGTCAAAAACTTTTAAATTGAGGGGGAACCAAAGCGGGTCCAAAAGGGCAGTTTGAAAAAAAACATTTTTAGGTTGACAAGTGGGGCAGAATTTTTATTGGTATAGATGCGGCAATGCTGGGTGGTAGGAATTTTGTGGATTTCTGCAGATTACAGAAGGTTCCATCACAAAAATTTGGGAAAAATGTGTGATTTCCAGCAAAGTTGGAGGTTTGCTGGGCATTGTGGTAAGAAAATGGTGTGGGATGCATTTGAAGCACACCACCCTGGACTCACCCAGATGTTTAGTTTTCAGAGGTGTCTAAGTCTTGTGGATTTTTCTACATGGTAGTGTCCCAAAATCCAAAGAGTGCAGCACTTTTGAAAGTTAGACAAGCTCTCATGGCCCAAATATAAAACCAAAACACAAAATTATCAAATGTCCCCTTGCTTGCCGTGGGATAAGGTGTTTTAGTGTGCAGGAGGAGAGCTGAAAGACTGTTACCCCCTTCAGTTGGGGTGGAGGCATAACCGTGCCCATACTTGTTGGTAGCCACTACCCCACTATTTATTTTTTAATTCCCTGGCATCTAGCAGGCTTTCTGCCCCCCCCCCCCCACGGGGAGTGGATCGGGGGTAACTGTCCCATCTGGCCACTGGTGGGCAGAACAACTTTGGCACCATTTATTTGGGAGTGTATGGCCATACCTCCACCCTCTTTTTTTTAAATAGAATCTTCCCTGGTCTCTGGTGGGCTTTTTGCCCCCTTGGGGCAGATGGGCCTTCCAAAAATAGGCCCATCTGCCCCCAAGGGGGGCATATGTGACCAACAGTAATATGCCCCCATGGGGAGCGACCCTTGCCCAAGGGGTTGCCTCCCCAAACAAAACACACACATACCATTTCCTGGTGCCAAGTGGTTTCTGCCCACCTTGGGGGCAGATCGGCCTAATAGAAATAAGCTGATCTGACCCCAAGGGGGACAGAAATGGCCTAAAATTAATTTGCCTCCCCCCAGGGGAGCGACCCTTCTCTAAGGGTCGCTCCCCTTGCCTGAGACTGGCGGAAAAATAAATCCCTAGTGCCTAGTGGTTTCTGCCCCCCTAGGGGGCAATCAGCCTAATAACATAGGCCGATCTGCCCCCAAGGGGGGCAAAAATGGCCTAAAATAAATTTGACCCCCAGGGCAACAACCCTTGCCTGAAATTGACACAAAAAAAATAAAAATTCCTGGTGTCGAGTGGTTTCTGCCCCATGGGGGCAGATTGGCATAATAAAAATAAGCCGATCTACCCCCAAGGGGGTCAGAAATGGCCTAAAAAGATTTTTGCTCCCAGGGGAGCGACCCTTGCCTAAGGGGTCACTCCCCACGTCTGAAAAAAATAAAACAAAAACAAACAAAAAATGATCCTTGGTGCCTAGAGGTTTCTGCCCCCCCCGAGGGGGAGGTCGGCCTAATTACAATAGGCCAATCTGCCCCCAAGGGGGCAGAAATGGCCTAAAACAAATTTTCCCCCTCAGGGGAGCGACCCTTGTCTAAGGGGTCGCTCCCCTTGCGTAAAACTGACAAAAAAATAATCCCTGGTGTCTAGTGGTTTCTGCCCCCAAGAAAAATAGGCCAATCTGTCCCCAAGGGGGGGCAGAATTGGCGTAAAATAAAATTAACACCTCCCCACCCCCCCCCACCCAGGGGAGCGAACCTTGCCTAAGTGGTCACTCCCATCTGTAAAAAAAAAAAAATCCCTGGTGCATAGTGGTTTCTGCCCCACCTGGGGGCAGATCGGCCTAATTACAGTAGGCCGATCGGCCCCCAGGGGGGCAGAAAAGACCCTTAAAACAATTGCCCCCATAGGGAGCAACCCTTGCCCAAGGGGTTGCTCCCCTCCTGCAATTTTTTTTTTAACAAAGAAACAATCCCTGGCATCTAATGGTCAGAAAAGGCCTAATAATTAATTGCCCCCCTAGGGAGCGGCCCTTGCTGCCCTTATGTATAAAAAAATCAATAAACACACATAAACAATTTCCCTGGTGCCTAGTGGGCATTTCTGCAGCCGGATCGTGAATGCCTCTCCCGCCCCACCTCCCGGTCAGAGGAGAAATGCTCTTGCATTTCTCTCCTGGCGCGATCAGACCTCTGATGAGGTCAGCACGCAATTTGCGTGCTGACATCATCAGACGTCACTGGGGGGGTGGGGCGATCGTGGGTGGAAGGGAAAACGATTCCCCTTCCATCCATGCCCTGGGGGTGGGTGGGTCATGGGGGAAGCGCCAGCGCTCCCCCCATGGGTCCGGTGCAGGACAAGCTGGTCTCATCCTTGGCACACAGCAACCATGGCTGAGGGCAAGATCAGCTTGTCCCAGGCACCATATGGGTTAAAATGTGACTACAGCTGTGTCAACATGTTGGTACCAGCTGTCAAAAATATACCTGTGATTGTTTATCTTCAAAAAGAAAAATCCAAAGCAGGATTTGTTTTGGGGAAATATAAACACAAATGAACCCCACACCAAGGGAGTTGTATCCCATGGTGTGGGGGCCATTTTGTAGTTTTCCCTGTCTCTTAGAACCAGGTTAACCTGGTGGCAACATTCAGTGAACCCTGGCCATTTGACCTTACACTCTAAATCATGAGCGATTAAATGGCCAAACCTCCGACAGCCATTACTCAGTTGAACTGTCAGAGGTGTATGTCAGTGGTGGAGACAAATTAGTCTCCATTGCTGACATGCTGAAGTCCCGCCAGACTCTAAATGAGACAGACAGAACTTCAGTTTAGCAGAGAGGGTACTCTGTCGCTATTGTGATGGAGTATCCTCTCTGACAAATGTTAAATCAGGGCCTAAGTCAAAAGGTAAGATCTTTGATGGGGACTAAACTGTTTGTTGTATCTGACCCATTCTCCATTGCAATCAGCCTTCAATTACTCCTAGGACTGGTCAACTGCGACCATAGACTATTGTTTGTATCTGTCGCTTTTTGGTGCTATTTCTGTTTAAAAATTTTACAAATTCATATCACTGGTTCCCCAAATTGGATTTTTTGTCATATTGTTTATTACATTTTACTCTATTTTTCTAATTTGGTTGGGGATTTTTTTTGCTGTGCATTTTAACGTTATTTCTGTTTTAGTACTGCCTTACACATTGCCCAAAGTTAAGCCTACCTGCTATGTGCTATTGCTACCAGGGGACTGAGGTCAGGTTAATTTAGTGTCTTAAAGGGTTCACCCTGACAAGAGTTGTGACAGTCATCCACCCCAAATAAAAATCCAGTCACTTACACTGACATTCACTCTTCAAGTTTGGCATTCAACCAAGATAGGGAGTCCAATTTACACCCAGGAAGACTTAATCCAAGTCTGATTTTCAGGTGTCACTGGCTTTGCAAATTAGTTCTATCAGATGTATTGGATATAAATGTATCGTTCGTGGAGAATAGGAAACCTTGGCAGGAATTTACTTTATAATGTCTACTCTATTAAGGACTGTGCCATGTGTGCCCCGTCGGAGGTTACATTATCTCTTTCTCTACTTAGGCTTTACCAAAGTCTGTCCTCTCAGAGGCTGAACAATATGCTTCCTCCCGATGCCTGCCCTCTTCTTTATTGCAAAGTGCTTGCCCTCTCAGTGACTTTACCATGTCTGCTCATGGGCATCAATTCACCAAAATGCCAGAGGTAGTAGAAATGACATCACATGCCATTTGATCTTTCTGTGACTCACACACCCATGCTTACACATACACACACATTCACACAGTGTTTCTCACATAAACACACCCCCACCCATAAGCATGCATAACACATACATTTGAAAGCATTTTTTACTTAGATTAGCTGCCAGATAGGGTCATATTCTAGTGAATTGTACTCTATTTGTATTACACAAATAGTGAATAATATTATTAACTATTTGTGTAATTAAAAATTGACAGAAAACCAGGAAAGTTGAACCCCAACAGATGTCCATTAGGACGAGCTACCTCTGTGTTCCAGGCACTGATTTTGCCACCTCTCAATCAGGGATCAATCAATCAGGGATTTGTAAGGCGTGGCAACTCACCTGTGAGGGTCTCAAGGCGCTGGAGAAGGTAGGGGACGAGGCTGAGGATCAGTCGAAGAGCCAGGTCTTGAGGTCCATCCTGAACTGGGATAGGATAGGAGACCAGGGATCTCAAAGGCAGTGCCAGAGGTTACAAGAGGCAAGCCAGGGGTCACACTTGCGACCCCTGGCAATCCCTAAATGACTCCCATGTGTCTGCCCTGCCCTGTTATGGACATTGCTAAAGCCATCACCTTACTGGTTGTACAATCCCTGCCCTCTGGCAGCTTTACCAAAGTCTGCCCTCTCAGTGTCTGCGCAATTTGTGCTCACAACGGAGCTTTGCATTGTCTGCCCTCTTCTTGGTTGTACTACGTCTGCCTCTCTTAGGCTGCCCCACCTCTGCTCTGTCTGAAGTTGCACTGTGCCTTTGGGTGAGGCTGTCTGGCACAGCATGAAGTAAGAGGGATGAGCCTGAGTCCAGTCTGCAGCCTCGGGGCATGTTCCGCTGCCACAGCCAAAGACCAGTCTGGTCTGAAACGGGCACTCAATAGTCTGGGCAGAGATGGGCAGAGGCTAGCTGGAAAGTGCTGAAACCAAGTCTTCAAAGAGGCCTTTATGTACCTGGGAGGGACTGCTGAACATCTCACCACATTAAAGAGTCTTAGAGGTGCCTCAGAACAGAGACAGGCACTATTCTTTAGTATGAAAGGTGAAATTCAAGAATGGCAATGCCCATACCCTCCTACACCTTACTCTTAGGCACTGGAATTACATGGCATGGGGGACCAAATTACACATCAGGGTTTACTAAATTATGTGGCAAGAGGTGCCAAAGTATTTAGGGCAATACAGCACATTTTGTGATAGTATTACCTCATTATTTTGTCATTTTACATGTTAATACTATCTGGGCAAAGGTTTCACTTCATTAGTACCAGTCTGGCACACTATTTGCAGCAATAAGCAACAGAAAGATCCCCAGTCAACCTTTGTGAAGAGCCTTGTACTGTGCTTCTCATTGGCATTTTTTGCTGCATTTTTTGTGACTTTTGATCCGTATGACCTAAAAAAATGTTTTGTTAAAAACTTCAAATTATGCAGCAGATGATAGACAAATAGGAAATAGCAATAAATACATAATTATACGGAATACACAATATTTGCAAAATTGCATAATTCCAGTGGCCCTGCACCTACTGCACTCTAAACCATCTTGGAATTCGGTAATATCCGTACCAATACCCTCATCGATCCTTAATTTCCACTGCAAGTCATAAAATTTCACTGCTAGTGCCCCTTTATACCCTCTCTGCCCCCATGCAGCTTTTACCCTCTCACTACCCTCTTATCCCTGACTGCCCACCCTGCTGCTCTTACCCTCTCATTGCCCACTTATCCCTCACTGCCACGGTCGGATTAAGACAGAAAACAGGACCGGGTGCCGAAATAAAAGTGGGCTTATTGGCATATTAGGTAGCTGTAAAAGTGGCCCATGTATGCAAATTGAGGGAGTTTTTAAATTGTAAAGGTATGCTGTGTAAGTGTCCTGCGAGGTATAGAAGACTGTATGAAGTTGGGCTTGCTTCTGGCATTGTTTGTTTTGATAGCAGGGAAGTCTACAGTGAAAATAAGCATTTGCAATGCAATGGGTCTCGTGTTTGCTAGAGTTAGAGCTATTAGAGTTGTAAATTCCTAACTGGACTTTTCTTGCCACATAAACTGAAAATAAAAAGTAAAACAGTTGACATAATTGAGTTGATTCAAAGCGCCATGACCGCCATGAGCGCGAAGGAGAGACACAAAAGGAAAAAAAGAGGTTTGCTCGCAGTCAACTGTATCGGCAAAAGTGCAATTATACATGTAACAGGGTTGATGGCCAAGGTGGTAACAAAAATGCCCTAAGGAGGGACAAATGTAAAGGATTTACCAATGATAAAGGATTTCTGAAAGGCAAGCTCATGAACGAGTGATAGTGATGGGAATGGTTAAAAGTCCACAGATAGATTTCAACATGTCAGAGCACTTGCGTGTTCGACCTAACGAGCACAGCAGACCATAAAACTGGCCCAAAAAAAAACGGCCCACACACTGACCTGTCAGATCAACGCATTCAGTGCTGCCTGATTGCCCTGTCGGCCAGTCCGATCCCACTCACTGTCCCCATAGTCACTCCTACCCTCTCACTGACCCTTATTTGGCATACATTTAAATTATGCCTGCACCCCTCCATTCTTACTCCTCCCAGGTGAAAATTAGGTATTTCTATGGGGCAGTTAGGGCACTGAGGTGAAAGGGAACATGATACTGTGACGACCGTACAGGTGAGGTCCATGAACCATGACCAACTCCATCACCTGCAAAATGTGCAGTTTAGCAACCTTACAGGAGAAGCTCCTAGACCAATACTATCCGGAGCCTGACAATAAGACACCCTTCACCTCCAAGACAACCTACCCTTGTGAGTCTGGAAACACTTGGTCCCAGTGACATAATTAGCCCCTTATATCTGAGGTATGCCAGCAACCTACCAGTGCCAGCTCCATCACACCCTCATTCCAGACATGCCCACCCCATCATTCAATCTTAACCCTCTATGACCCCCTGATCACTACATTTTATGGACGTAGCTCCCCCCCAGCAGCCTCCCCAAGTGCTCTTCAGCGGCCCTCTCCCCACTTTTCAGCAGTATTAGGCTTCTCTCCCTAGTGTCTCCGTACCCCCTTACATTTCAAGACTATCTGTACCCCCATCCTTTTACATTTCGGGAGTAAATACCGGTAGTGCAATGTCGTCCATGATCTCAGTCGCCTGCTTCATAATGCCCACCATTACCAGCCCCCTAACTCCCTGCACACACCTGCCCTCTATGGTCCCAGTTGCATGGGGGAGTACCACGGGCCCTAATGCAACCACAGACAGTGGATTTCATCCCCTGGTTTGGTGGTGATAGATAACAGTTATAATTGGGGTGCAGTGGGCCTCTCACAGCTCTAGGGCCTCGGTGCCACAGCACCTGCTACGCCACTGATAGCCACGCTCCTTCTCTTCTCTCCACTGTTCCCCCGACAAGCTTCCTCCTTCCCTCTTTTGTCTCACTTCACCATCCATTCTGCCCCTCGCTCTCTGTCATACCCTCAAACCCCTCTCACTTCGCACCACTTCCTTCCCTCTTGCCCCCTTGGCCCTCCTTTACTCTTGCACCTCAATCCTCTTTTCCCCAGAACCCTCCTTCTTCAGGCCTAACTACACCCATCCTGGCCATAAAAGCGCCTTGCAGATTGAGGGCTGGCCTTCTGAGGCTTGGCCACCACCACCCCCCATATCGCCTCCCCCACCGACCCCTCATCATTTAAGGATAACTGCATGTCTAATAGGGTCTGGCCTCATGAAGTTCGCCCCCCAATTCCACCTCCTCACGCCCCTTAGTCGTTTTGCCCGAGCTGCCCCTCCCTACCCTTCTTGTTGGTTTGGAGGGGGGGTGAGGGGGACTGGCTCTTCAGTTTGCTCCTCAGATCTTATTCCCCCAGGATCCCCACGCTCCTCTACCACTGTGTCTGGGGATAAATGCTGTCTGTGTATTGGGGTCCCCCATGTTGCCCCATCTCCCTCCCTCAGAACCCCGCCTCCTTTAGCCCTCACTGACACCCCGTACCCCTGTGGCTGGCCATGAACGCGCCTGTGTATTGGGGGGCTGTCCCCCAATCTCCGGCTGGCCCGGTGTGTGCGCTCCCTTCTGTTGGATTTTATGAATGGCCCCATTGAGCGGGCCCCGCCTCCTCACAGGAATGTCTGCTCAGATGCAGGGGTTGATCTTGGCTGCGTCCGCGCTGGAGCCGTGCCCGGGGCGGGGGGCGGGCAGGGCTGAGGTATGTCAGCGCCTATATATACAGGGCAAGCCGTGTGCAGGCTCAGAGCAGATCTCACTGCAGACCAAGAGTCACACGCGGATCTTCGTCGGGTACCTGGCCTTATTTTTGGGTTTCATTTTTGACCATCTTTCACCGCCTGTGGCTGATTTACTATCTGAGGAAGGAGCACCTCGCGACAGCACCTCACGACAAGCCGCGCTGTGACCCCCAGGATGGACTCTGTGGCCGTGCTGCTTCACGTGCTAGCTGTGTGCACGGCGCTGGTGAGTGCTCGCAGGCTGTTGTTGACTAGTTTCCGCGGGTGCGTGCGTGCGCGCTCCCGAGGCACGGAGGCAAGTGCGTGCCGCGCACTGAGACGGAGGCAGTGTGTACGTGGAGCGACAGACAAACGTGCGTACCTGGGGAGTAACGGAAGCGCATGTATGCCATGTGCGCACACATGCGTATCTGGGATGATGGACTTGTAAGGATGCAGTGCGAGTACAGATGTTTGCACAGAGACACAGACTCTTGAACATTGGTGTTTCTTAGAGACAAGGGGTGCAGCGAATGCGCATCTTTGGGAGAATGGAGTCAGGTGTGTACTTGGGGAAATGGGGGGTGATGGGCTCGTGTCTACCCGGAGGCACTTGAGGCGTGTGTGTACTTGGGGGAGATAAACGTGTGTGCGTAGCGGTATTATGGAGACGTGTGGAATGTGTGACACACCTGTATGTGTCGTTTAGGAGCACATGGGTGCGCTGAAGAATGTGTGTAGACCTTTTGCGTTCAGGGGCATGTGTGTGCCACATGTACACACATATGCGACACAAAGGGCTGTGCGCACATGAAATGCGATGGAAACGTGGCCTATGTACACCTGGGGATATAGAGGTACATGCCTGAATGTGTTTATGCACGTGGGCCAGCCAGTGAGGCATGTATTTACATATGCAGGACAAAGTGCGTATGCCTGTGGGGGTGCCCGTGCCATGTATGTATGTACACTTAAGTGTGTCCATTCGGGGCATAGGATGCTTGCATGTGCCTAGGGGAGAGGGAGACCCGTTTGAGTTTGTGTTGTGTACGAAAAATGCATCTGTACCTTAGGGTGATAGAAACACACGTGTATCAATTGTTGGGGGATACTTGCGTGTGTCTCCAGGGTGTATCGAAGGGTAACCTGAAAGTGATGGAGACGCCTATGTGCGTTTGTGTGTGTGTGTGTACGAGAGAGAGAAGTGAAAATGCGCGCCTGGAGACGAGTGTACATGCATGGGAGTTACAGAAACATACGTGTGCCGGGCAGGTGGCCGGGTTTCCGAGAAATACATGCTTTGTGCCACAGGAGCCAATGGCTTTAAAGCCAAAAATTAGAGGCGCCAGGTTTGCAATAGCCTTTACATTAGAGGGGTGGATATTAAAAATCGCTTTAGTTACAGTCACAAATGTGTCCGCACTTTTAAAGGTTGAGGCTTGACAATACCCCACGTGTATCCCCTTCTTTCTCTACTCCTCAGCTCTTCCTGCCTTTCGCCATCTGTAAAATCACACGAAAAGGCAAGGCTAGGGTAACTCCTTCAGGCAAACCACACAAAAGTCTAACACTGTAGAAATCAACATACCGAGGAACGACCTTTGTGTGCATTTAGCTTGTTTGTACCCTTGTTACCCTCTTTCTGCTCAACCCAGTCCTTGATGAGGGTCTACCTGTGGCAGGGATGATCTTTCACTTCCACTTTCTGGGTGGCTCAATTCCATTACGTTTATCACTCCATGCTGCCAGTTCACTAACTCAGAGCGCGTACATCTGTCCGCCACGACTAGTTCCACTCCCAGAAAACTTCGGGGTGGAATGCAGAGGCTTTGGTAGTCTTTGGGGATATCTCGAGATTTGCCGCTAGGCTAACACTGAAAGACAGCTGGCATTACGTTTAGTGATATATATTAGCATCAATACAAGCGTTAACACAGCGTGTATTGAAGGTACGATTATCTTTGCTGAGACTGTTAAGATGGCACGCCATTGGGGATCATCGATAAACAACCACACTTGTCTCAAAATGAAAGCAAACGTCACACCGAGCTCACCTTCCAGAAGAAGCTGCGGCTTAGAAAAATACTTCTGGTACGTCAGTATACAAGCTTGTGCCCTTCTGCCTTCTCTGCCTATCACAGTCATGAGGTACATCAAGAATGCTCACAGAATGATAGTATTAGAACCATTTTCATGCGTCATTGGGTAGGTTAAATAAAAAACCAAGGCCCATATTTAAGAAAAAGTGGCGCATCAGCTATGATGTTCCACTTTCTTGAACCCCCCAATACCGGCACCTAACGACACCATGAGTGGCACAATGCATGCAATATGGCGTGGCAGAAAAGCCACTTTTGCGCACCTTAGCGTAAAACAAATGGCACTATGGCGGTGCTAAGTGCTCTTAAATATACCCCTGAATGTTTGTTTATTTGGTAAGTCTACAAGATCAGTCACTAATAGTGCCCGACTCAAGAAGAAAATCATGAGCCCAGGGTTTTTTTTCCTTCAGGAGAGTTAGCTCTCAAATCAGTGGCAGGCTGGAGGCATGGGCGCTAGAGACATTTGTGGGTGTGTTTGCAGATGGGGTCATGAGGGTGCCTCGGAGTGATGGGGATCAGTGCAAATGTGGCGGGGAGATATGCATGTCTGTGGGTGCTGGACACGCGTGCATTATGGAGGGGAGTGATGGAGACGTGCATAATGGTGGGGAATAGGTGTGCGTGGGGCGAAGGAGGCACGTGCATTGCCGTGGGGCATGTACGGGGAGATGGGACACATACATGCACCTACAATTGATGGAGGCACGTGGCTGAGAATGCTGGATGGAGGTGATCGAGAGATCAGGGACCACTGGGGAGAGAATGGAACATCCAAGTCCTAGACTGATGATAAAATAGGGCTGCAGTGACATGGGGCAGTAGAAGAACATGGGTGGCAAAGGGAGGCGGAGGACGAGGGGAACCAGGACGGTGGGGTCGTGGTGGGGGGAGGATAAAGCACTGAGTCTGAATACACCAGTGAAAGATCAGAAATAGCAGCAGGCCCTGTATACCCCTACTCTTCCTTTGGCCCCACCACACGGCACAGGCCGGCCCTTCATCAGAACAGCAACAGTTAAACCTCTTCAGATCTGCGGATTACACTGCGACACAAGAATGTGGCAGGCAGCTTCATGTTAATGTAGACAATAACTCCAAGGGCCGGTAAAGTAGAGAGGAATGCTGCCCTGATGATGAAGGTAATTAGCTGGATCCTGGAGTTACAGGCCTTGAGTTACCCCCTGCTGACACACTGAGTGACCTTCGGCAGATTGCCAGCTGATTCCTAATTTCGCTCGTCATTTCAGATGCTCATGGAAGCTGCTGGATTTTGACCCTCTCTGTGCTTTTCCTTTCCACCTCTAGGTGTCCTGCACTTGCCCCAGGGAGTGTACCTGCCCCCCGAGGCCGCCCCGCTGTGCCCCCGGGGTGAGCCTGGTGCTGGACTCGTGTGGATGCTGCAAGTCCTGCGCTGGCCAACTGAATGACGACTGCAGCCGCCTGCAGCCCTGCGACCACCACAAGGGGCTGGAGTGCAACCTGGGCGCCGACCCGCTGGCTGCCAGGGGCATCTGCCGAGGTGAGTCCAGGGGACACAGTTCTGTCAGTCTTGTGCTTTGCGCTGTCGTTTTTACAGGGAGGGGCCAGCCGTTCTATCTATCTATCTATCTATCTATCTATCTATCTATCTATCTATCTATCTATCTATCTATCTATCTATCTATCTATATATCTATCTATCTATCTATCTATCTGTATCTCGAGGTAAGTACATAGATATAGAGTGAAGATTAGTAAATCGCTTCCTATCTATATATCCTTATCTTGGCGCTATAGCAGTGGTTGGTATAGTGCTAGCTGACACGCCGCTAGTGGGTATCCTGCACTCAGAATTATGGTAGAGCACCCAGGGGACGCAGGTCACAGAGAGCTATGCCAGTGGGCCTTCATCCAGAGAATGAGCAGCAAGTTCTAAAAGTGGATGGGGGGGGGGCAGAGGTTGGCGATGACGGCTGATATGCCAAACAGATTTGCATTACATTTCGCCTATCACCAACCCTTTCAAGTTGGGTGTTTATTTTTGTCCGCCGCAGTCTCAGCACGTTCCTTCTATTCTAAGTTCTCACCACAGCCCTCGTTGGGGTCCTTTTCTGGGGCGAGCATCATGGGGGGAGTTTCACAGGGGATCACTGCACCGTCATGTGAGTGGGTGATGGGACTAAATCCACCTGCCGCATGATTTTTGTCAGGATTGTATGGCCCAGCAGGAAGGTTCTAGAATGGCAGAGAAAAGAACATTGCACCCCATGCATGACCAATAACCCTGGAAATGGACTTCTCACTTTCTCTTGTTTGGCGTCTTAGAATCTTGTTGGATTCACCCACCTTCTTACCAAAGACCAGAACTCAAATGCCCTGGGGTGCTCATCTGTCCAACAATCACTCATAACCCTGTGTCAACCTGCAGCGATTCTTCAGAAAACATGTGACCTGCAGACTTAGAAGGCATTGGTTGGGTGTCTTAGTTGTTCCCTCACACCTCAGCATCAGCGCATAATCATTAGCTGTAGCTGCCGCAAATCTTAAGGGAACGGGTCAGGGGAGGGACGTGGATGGTGAGGATAAATAAAAAAATTAGTTTAAAAAAAAACATACCTTTTCCCATCGCTGCCTCCTGCTACACTGGTCCTCTGGTCTCTGGCATTTACTGGGATACCAGCACAGGCTCCCCAGCAATCATGGCACTAATTTCATGCTAAACCAGCGGCTTGGACTGCCAATGAGAAACAACCTCGGGGTCTGTGCAGTTTCCCCAGCCCAACTGTGTACTCAGCAGGCCTGAAGAAACCCAAGTGCGCATATGTGTGTTGGCCGGCCTAAGATGGCTGGCCAAACATACATGCGCACTTAGTACACTTCAGTCCTCCTACCTCCCATGACCCAGCCCCGCCACACCCTGAACACGCTGCTGGCTGATCCAGCAGATGAAAGATAAAACAATAGTTGAATATTGTTTTATCTTTCATCTCCTGGCTTAGCCAGGGGGCGGCTCCTTCGCCATTGTGGAGGAGCCACTCCTGATAACCGTACCAGTGTTTAGAGACTTGTTTGAAAACCAGTGTCTCAGTGCCCTTCGACAGCCTACATAGAACTGCTGCATTGCTGCTGCTTGCAGTGTCTGGTCTCTGTGTGAGTGAAGCTTGCAGTGCTGCCAGCTGCACATTATCTGCTCTGTGTATGGCAGGAGCATTGTACTGGTGCTGTCTGCACAGTGTCTGGTCTCTGTGTGAGTGAAGCTTGCACTCTTGCTGGCTGCACACTATCTGCTCTGTGTGTGGCAGAGTCATTGCACTGCTGCTGTCTGTGCAATGTATCTTCTCCATATGACTGAATCAGGCATTGCTACTGCTGCCTGCACAGTGTCTGGTCTCTGTGTGAGTAAAACTTGCACTGCTGCTGGCTGTACCATGCCTCTTATTCATAAGACTGAAGTATGCATTGCTGCTGCCTCCACAGTGTTTGATATCCATGTGAGTGAAGCTTGCACTGCTGCTGTCTGCACAGTGTCTGGTCTCTGTGTGAGTGAAGCTTGCACTGCTGCTGGCTGCAGATTATCTGCTCTGTGTATGGCCGTGCATTGCACTGCTGTTGTCTGCACAATGTCTCTTCTCCTTATGATTGGAGCAGACACTGGTACTGCCAGCACAGTATCTGTTCTGTCTGTGGTGGATGGTTGCGTCACTGCTGCTGGCACTTTATCTGTTATGTGTGGAACAGAGCTTTGCTCTGCTGCTGCCTGTGGTCTATATGTTCTAGTTCTGCTGTTGCATTCATAGTCCCTGCTTTTTTTGTGAAAGGCACCTTCCATGCTGCTGTCTGCACAGTGCCTGTTTTCTTTGTGAGGGAAGCTTGCTCTGCTGCCATTCACGGCTCACGGGGCTACAGGGGGTGGGGCGGGCAGCGCACAGGGGGCATTAATAACATGAAAAAAAACTTACCTCCATGCCGCACCGCCAATCCTCCACCGTCTCCACGCTAGTCAGGCACAGTCTCCCAGCCTGCCCTGCGGCCAATCCTGACGCTGCTCAAAGCAGGGTTAGGATTGGCTGGGAACGCCCAGTCAGGGTGCTCCCAGGCAGACTGAGAGCCTGGGTCTATACATACATGCGCAGTGAGGGGAGTGCACAATGCACTCCCATCAGTGCTCGTCACCCTACATACCCCGCCCCTTTAACAAGGAAAGGATAATAAACGTAGTTTATTTTCCTTTTCTTGTTAAAGGCTTTACAGCAGTTGCTGCTGGTGTGGGGGGGGGGGGCGAGCTCCTCCGCATTAGCAGAGGAGCCGCCACTGGCTGCTGCTGTCTTTGCCTATGTGGGAAGGAATTTTGTGCTGCTGTTGTCTACATTGTCTATTCTGTATATGAATGAAGCTTGTGCTGCTGATGTCTACATAGTATCTTTTCCTCTGTGTGTGTGTGTG
The DNA here is from genome assembly GCF_031143425.1 of Pleurodeles waltl. Taxonomy (NCBI): domain Eukaryota; kingdom Metazoa; phylum Chordata; class Amphibia; order Caudata; family Salamandridae; genus Pleurodeles; species Pleurodeles waltl. Next base: position 441,962,420 of record NC_090443.1, on the reverse strand, counting down.
TTTGCGTCTGTGTGAGAGAAAGAGAGATGTAGAAGCTCGCACTACTGTTGCCTGCCCTCTGCCTCTCGTTTGTGTGGTGTAAGGCTGCACTTCTGCTTCATGTGTTTCCTGTTACAGCTGTAGTCTGGAATATCAAGTATAGAGTATCGAGTGTCCATAATTTCATGACCAAAATATTGAAAACCAAAATATTGAGGAGGCAAGTACATAAAGTTAAGGATAGATTTACTATTCTTAAGGACAGATCTGCATACCTTGAATATAAATATATATAAAATATATGTGATGTGTCGTCAAGGTGCATAAATCTGGAGATAGGTATAAAAAAATAATTTATGCTTACCTGTCAATATTTCGGTGCTCGATATTTTGGTCACAATATTGTGGCTGCTCAATATTCTCTACTTGACATTCCAAATCTACACCCAGGTAATGGTATGTGGTAGCCTTGCGCTGCTGCTCCTTAAGTAGCTTTTCTGTGTGAGAAGGAAGCTTGCACTGCTGCTGCCTTCCGCACTGGTTCTGTGCTACTCTACAGGGATGCTTGCAATGCTTCTGCCACCCGCACAAGTTCTGTTCTGTTCTTCAGGGATGCTTACACTGCTGGTCCTTAAGTCGCTGTTCTTTGCGAGAAGGAAGCTTGCACTGCTGCTGCTGCCTGCACAGGTTCTGCGCCGTTCTTCAGGGATGCTTGCACTGCTAGTCCTTAAGTAGCTGTTCTTTGCGAGAAGGGAGCTTGCACTGCTGCCTGCACAGGTTCTGCGCCGTTCTTCAGGGATGCTTGCACTGCTGGTCCTTAAGTAGCTGTTCTTTGCGAGAAGGAAGCTTGCACTGCTGCTGCTGCCTGCACAGGTTCTGCGCCGTTCTTCAGGGATGCTTGCACTGCTGGTCCTTAAGTAGCTGTTCTTTGCGAGAAGGGAGCTTGCACTGCTGCCTGCACAGATTCTGCGCCGTTCTTCAGGGATGCTTGCACTGCTGGTCCTTAAGTAGCTGTTCTTTGCGAGAAGGAAGCTTGCACTGCTGCTGCTGCCTGCACAGGTTCTGCGCCGTTCTTCAGGGATGCTTGCACTGCGGGTCCTTAAGTAGCTGTTCTTTGCGAGAAGGGAGCTTGCACTGCTGCCTGCACAGGTTCTGCGCCGTTCTTCAGGGATGCTTGCACTGCTGGTCCTTAAGTAGCTGTTCTTTGCGAGAAGGGAGCTTGCACTGCTGCCTGCACAGGTTCTGCGCCGTTCTTCAGGGATGCTTGCACTGCTGGTCCTTAAGTAGCTGTTCTTTGCGAGAAGGGAGCTTGCACTGCTGCCTGCACAGGTTCTGCGCCGTTCTTCAGGGATGCTTGCACTGCTGGTCCTTAAGTAGCTGTTCTTTGCGAGAAGGAAGCTTGCACTGCTGCTGCTGCCTGCACAGGTTCTGCGCCGTTCTTCAGGAAGCTTACACTGCTGCCCACACAGATTCTGCCCTGTTCTTCAGGAACGCTTGCACTGCTGGTCCTGAAGTAGCTGTTCCATGGGAGAAGGAAGCTTGCACTGCTGTTCCTTAAGTGTCTGTTCTATCTGAGAAGGAAGCTTGCACTGCTGCCCTCACAGGTTCTGTGCCTGTTCTGTGTGTGAGAGAAGCTTGCACTGCTGCCCTCACAGGTTCTGTGCCTGTTCTGTGTGTGAGAGAAGCTTGCACTGCTGCCCTCACAGGTTCTGTGCCTGTTCTGTGTGTGAGAGAAGCTTGCACTGCTGCCCTCACAGGTTCTGTGCCTGTTCTGTGTGTGAAAGAAGCTTGCACTGCTGCCCTCACAGGTTCTGTGCCTGTTCTGTGTGAGAAGGAAGCTTGCACTGCTGCTGCCTCCTGCATAGGTTCTGTGCTTTTCTTCAAGGATGCTTTCTCTGCTGCTCCTTAATTGTCTGTTCTATGTGAGCAGGATGCTTGACCGGCTGCTCCTTGAAAGGGTAAAAAAAGTAACCAACCAGCCCCAAAAAGTAATCTCGAAACTCTGCACCCCAATGTTACCACATACATGTTTAGCTATCTCAAAATTATATTGTCGACATTTTGACATGGGTTACTGTCCAACGACCTCAGCCTACCCCTCCTCCCCCAATTAGCAAAAGCAGCAGTCTTCTAATAAACATTCCCATGTGATCATTCTCGCCCAGCCGCCATTCTCTTCCATGGCCTATGGATGTTTGCGTTAAAACTCTAGTCGGAGGGGTGCATAATTGTGGGTACAATGGCGCTGTACTATTGACATATGGCGTTGTATTTTCTGCTTTGTGCCTAGATCGCCCCAGCTTCGTCCTAAACCCTTCCCAGCCCCCGGAGTGGGGGGCGGCACTGGAGCCAGACAAGGTTGCCTCTGTAACGCGATCGCCCCTTCCTCCCCAGGAGACATCCTGTTTTTCAGAGGTTATTTAAAGCCTCGCATGCCACCCCTCCCCCTGCTGGCAGCATCCAACTGTCTAGGTTCATAAGGGGGCAGTGTATGAGGGGCACGAGGTGCACGCATAGAGAGAAGAGGTCAGGTCCACTGAATCTTTTATTCATGGCCAGGGCCACCCCTTCCCTTTGAAATTGGAGTCTGCGGATCAGTCACCTTGCTTTAGTAGTCGGGGGCTGTCAGGCAGTCGGGCCACATAGAAGAGCCTTGGGCCGGGTGAACGGGTTGTTTGGACTGACAGAGCACCCCAGAGGTATTTGTCAGACATCGAATCCGTCTGACCTTGACTCAAGTCTACCCTTTGCCTGTCACCAGTCCCCATGCCTGTCCAAGGGAAGGTGTGCAGCTCCTGGCCATGCACGTGGCGGCTCGGGGTGGGGCGTCGAGTGGCGGGGGGGGGGGTGGGGGGGGGGGGTGATAGAGAGGTATTAATAAGGACAGACGTCGAAGGAGCAGCAACAATAAGGAAGACAAGCACTGTTCGATAAAAAAAAGATATTGTGTGAATAAAATAGATTTTGTATTTTTTCATAGATTGTACTAAATGTTTTCCCTTGAAGAAGCCATAGAGGTTGTCTGGGATTGTGTTTGGTTATTGTACATATTTCCTCTTTCCAAAACCATGAAGTATAATTTGGGGGTACCCGTTTGTCCGAGTTCAAGCTCTCAAACTCGTTGGGTGAATTAGGTTAGGCTCCACATTCGTAAAATCTGCCATTTTGTGTGGAAATTGTTACGCAATGATGTGTCGGAACCAATGCCTAGCGCAATATACAAGGGCTGTTAGAGTCAATCAGGTGTGTGCAGGATCTCCTGGCTGACGTTCTTCAGATGTAGCCCTTCACCAGTTCTTCACTCAAATGACCATCTCAGAGTTTCTGTTGTGAGACTCTTCTCAAAATTCAGGAAGTCTGGTCCTGCCAGTCTGTAATATGTATATTTGGACAACGTAACACGAATACTAGGATGGTGAGGGTAGCAAAGTATGTTGAATATATGTGCATGTCTCAACCCAGCATAGTCAAGGTATGATAGCATTACATGACTATTCTGGTTGGTCAGTGCAATGATCAAGCAAAGTGACTGGAGTAGGGTATTTCTGGGCTCAAAATGAGTTGACCTTGGTTGCAGTAGGCCCCTGCTCAATATGTTACTGCTTTTGCTGCTTGCTTTGCGATCTCCTAAAGATGGCATCTCATTTTGTCTCATTGTAGCCAAACAGGAGGGCCGGAGTTGTGAGTACAATGGACGCATGTACCAGAACGGAGAGAATTTTCAGCCAAGCTGCAAGCACCAGTGTACTTGCATTGATGGGGCTGTTGGCTGCTCCCCACTTTGCCCCCAAGAACTTCCGCTCAACACTCTCAAGTGCTCCCACCCCCGCCTGGTCAGCGTGCCAGGCCAGTGCTGCAAGAAGTTTGTGTGTCTGAAGGGACCAAAGAAGTTTGGCGTGGTGACAGAGGACATTCTGGAAAACAAAGCAAACAGCAATGAGCTCATCTATGTGGGCAAAGAAAGCCACTGGAAGAACATGCCTGGTGAGTGTTGACACCCTGGCTCCTTGTCTAAGCAACACCCCTTCCTGTTCCATCACTTCCGGCCTCTTCACTTTCCGTCTCAGGTCTTCCTTTCCCATCAGTACCTTTTCCCATTACATCCTGCCTCCCTGACAGACTGCTGGCTATACCTACATTTTATAACCCGGGAAATCAAGGCTGGAATGGTTAGGTACCTGTTGTGCCTATTGTGATAGGCACATGCACAGATTTTGACCAACACTCAAAAGTTGTTTTTTTCAGTAAATCAATGTAATTTAGATGGCTCCTGTGTCAGTTAAATTGGTGCACTGGTCACAAAGTAACTCAGTTGACTTCAGTAAAGCATATAAGGCTCAAAAACAGAAAAGAGCGAAACAGGCAACTTAGTTATCTTTCCCTCTTGAAAAATATTGCTAAGCCAGGCGCTGCTTCATGGCAATGCCCCATTGCTCTTTGCAGGATGGCAATAGTAGGTATACGCACCTATACACTACAGAACAATAGGACAAGTAAGCACTGGGGCTTTTCTTTAGATTTGACATGACTTGAATTTGCATTAGTCATGACAAACGTCTTGTCTCCTACACACACGCTAAGGGACCTGGGGTTAGCTTCTTCAAACATTGGCTTCTTTTGCTCTTGAACTACAACCACTAGCTTCAGACATTGACACATATTGTATGAGCACACAAGAGTTTTTTACTCTCAACAATTTTCTATTAGCTTTTCAGGTGTATCTTTCCACCTCCAATGAATTGCGTAAGAAACTGTTTTAAATCTGAAACCAGTCCACAGCCGGCCTGGTAGCACTGACTGACATTGGCAAATGTGTCTGAAAATGGGTGCTGCAGGAGGCAGTGATATGTGCTTTGTGCTTCCTGTGTTGTTTTCCACATGTCTCTACACACACACCATACCAGTAGAAAGCTCCTTGGGGTATACTGATGTACTTTTCTTAAGCTATATGTAATGACCACAAAAGAGGTGCCATCAACCACTAACAAAGAAAAATACGAGAATAATCTCACTTTTCTGTCTTCCATGAAGGGTCAGCGGTCGGGATGGGGTAGTAAGATAGAAAGCGGGAATCATGAGAGGAGGAAAGAGGTGGTGGAAGATCTAAGACCAACACCACACACAAGTGAAATGTTTCTCAAATCAGGCAGTAATTCAGGAGCTACTAAAGGCCCATTAAGGATGGGGTTGTTTTCCTGCCTCATGAAAGTTGAAATGTCAGCCATAAATCCTTAACTCAGAATTTCCAAGCACGGATTAAACAAACCAGCCCTCTATTCTCTGTCCAATGACAGCCAAACTCCATGGCTAGCTTCCAGTTAGGACTGGCCAGTGGGAAGGGGTGAGTCACACTCACTAGTGAAGAGAGCAATAAAAGCTTTAAGCAAAGCTATAATGCTGTCTGTTGTTGGGTTTTCTGAATCCCAGTTCTTCTCTCGGGTGGTAATGCCTAAGGCTGAGTACATTAATGTTTATTAATAGGGAGTAAGCAAAGGATAGTTTTGAAATGAGTATTTAGGAGGTCTATAGTTGGTGATTTGCTATTTCCACTGGGCAAAACACCCAATAACAATGTTGTTTTCCTTTTTTTTCCCTAGCCTGGAGACCACTCTTCGAAGGCCGAAATATTGGCCAGAGGAAATGTCTTACCCAGACGACGGAATGGTCTTCTTGCTCCAAGACTTGTGGGATGGGGTTGTCTACTCGTGTCACCAACAACAATCCAATGTGCAAACTGGTGAAGGAAACCCGTCTGTGCACTATACGGCCTTGCAGTCGCCCCAACTTTGCCAAGCTAAAGGTAAGAAATTAATAGGTTTTGGGTATTATTGGCACTACATATATATTCTCTAATACACAGACACTATAGCCAGGATGGCAGGGCAAGCTTCCCACGCATGCACAAACCAGGTAATTTATAGACAGCATGAGTACACACACATACACACAGAGCAAGCACACTACAGCCAGCAACTGGACAAGCTTCCTTCAGCGACACAGGTGCACATAACATGTGCAGCATTAGTGGCATTGCCAGCCTTCCACTCAAACAGAACATGTACGGCATGGGCAGGTATAGGGCAGGTAGCAGCAATAGATGCCTCCTGTACCCAGAGAACAGATACTGTGCACATAGTAGCGTAGGCGTCATGCGACAGTTACAGCACAGGATTCCATCACATAGAACAGGCAGAGTGCAGGCAGCAGAGGACACTCCTCACTCACACCCATAATAGATATACTGCAGGTAGAAGTAGTGCAACCTTCAAACACATGTACCAGATACAACACCGGCAGTAGTGTGCTATTGTAATTATTAAACAGACAACACAAGTATCAGGCATACAAGTGTCCCTCACACAGAAGACATCCAGCCAGGGTTGCAGTTGTGCAAACTTCCATCACATTGAATACGCAGGGCAGTTGTGGAAGCTGGCCAAATTTCACCCTCTCTCTGTTGGCCTCTCAGTAGTGAGGGATGGGACCTTTGGTTATATATTCGCTTAATAATTTCTTTATATTTAAGCACTGCAGTGATGCAAAGGGTGGGAAAGAAACAATAGAATATTTTCAGTTGGGCTTAGAAGAATGTAGATAAAGATAAATTCTTCAATGAATGTAAAATGAAGAGTTTTGCTTTAAAATATTCTATTAACCTTTCAGAAGGGCAAAAAGTGCCTGAAGACCCACAAGCCCCGGGAGCCAATACGCTACACCTACGCCGGCTGCAAGAGTATCCAGCGGTACCAGCCCAACTTCTGCGGCACTTGCATTGATGATCGCTGCTGCGTGCCTCAGCTGACCCGCACCGTCAGCGTGCGCTTCCGCTGCCATGATGGGGACACCTTTTCCAAAAGTGTCATGACCATCCAGTCGTGCAAGTGCGGCACCGACTGCGGGCACCTGAACGAGGCCTCACAACCACACTACCAGTTATATGGAGACATGCACAAGTTCAATGAGTGAGGGGTAGCAGTGTGGCGTGATGGCCTCCTCTAAATACAGTAATGCCCCACACTGGAACGGGACCATACAGAACCAGGAAGCACTTCTGAGGGTGCTGCAAGGCAGGGGGATAGAGAGCGCACATAATCAAGAACAAAGCGCTAAACTTCAGAGGAAGCCCCTTCCCCAGCTGCTGGAAAATTTCTCCTGCCCCTAAAGAACAAAGATGTTTGCAAGCCACATCATTAGAAGAGTGGCGAAAAGCCACATGAACTACAGGGGTGTCTGCTGAACACTGTAAGGCAGTTGTGGAAAGGTGCACAGGATGTACAAGGGCCAGGGAAGTGGTTGCGTGGTGCGTAGATGTGCAAACATGCCACCCTATTGACTTCATTCAGGGTGTGCTGTGACACAGTTTACGGTCTCAGCACAGTACTAACATTGGGCAAGGATCAAACTACTCAACAAATTTAGTTGGCATGACAAAGACAAGATTAATTTCTTGTTTTTTTAAGTCTATGACCAGTTACTCAGTTTTAAGCCTACCTGCTCGACTTCTTAGTTGGTAGTTTCTTGGCTTTAGTTTTGTGCGCCACTCCCCCAGGGTACCCGGGCTATTTTAGAACCAGCCTCCGCCTGACGCGTTAGATGCTACCTTTCTCAAGTTGCGCAGACGTTTAGGTTGCAGAGTCGTCAAGTGTTAAATAAACCTGCTATATATAGAAATATATATATATATATAAATATTTTAAATCATTTGAAAATGATGTTAAAAGCTCTTTGAGTTAGTCGAGACGTCAGATGATAGTGTTGCCATTGAGAGATGATAGCTAAGCTACAGCAATGGACGGAAACAGAGATTGTCCCTCTTTAGGGGACTGGGAATGAACGTTACGAAGGTTTGCACAATATCAGCTTCACAAAGGGAGCTCGTGGCTAAGTTATAGCTTCGTTAATGGAGCGTTGTTTTTTTTTAAAAACCATTTGTACCAAATGTTTAAATTAGCCTTTGTGTTATTTTTTACACTCTTCAAAAGTCATGTGCAAACTGTATATCTAACTATTTAAATGTATTTTTTCTATATTGTCTTATGTATGTTTATATTTTGAGAGCCTATTTTTTCTAACACAGTGTGAACGAAACATTAAGGTGTTGCAAAGGAAATATTGAAATTCCGTCTTTGTTTTTGAAAAGGAGGTACATTTGTTTTAAAGACATTGAAGTCACTGAAATAAACCTCTTAGTAGAGACAGAATTCAACCATAAAAAAGTGTGAAAATCCAGCCAGAGTCCCCATGTTAACCTCCCCAAAATGGAGTCTAAAAGGATCCTTAAGACTCAACTAATGTACTCCCACAATTCTCTTCTCGTTGAATTTGCAACTAAATTCTGACCATTGCAAACTAAGCATATTGCTCACTCCTGCCATTCATACCCTATTGGCCCATCAAGAGGTTTCACCCCTTCTCATATTCCTCACCTTTCAGCCTATCATAGAACTTCACTCCATCCAGCACTACAATCCTCGTGAGTTCGATTGGTATTCTTGCTCTTTTTCACAACCCATTCCTAATACACTACCGTGAAAGTCCCTCTCCTTCCGCATACATTCCATCATTCGTTTTCTCAAGTATCTTATCTCTCTGCTCACAATCTATGCTTTCTCACAGTCCACATCGCTCCTCTCCTCTGAAATGATGTCCATCTGCTTCCCACATACCTATCTTCATGGGTTACAGTAAAATATGGATTCTTCTCACATCCATCTTCTCATGGCCTGCCATAAAGAATCGGCTCACAATATTTGCTTTCTCACACAGATCCCATCGCCCCTCTCCTTGCAGCCTGTCTTGGGGTCTGTCTTGTCCCACATCCATCTCCTCAAACAGATCCCATCACCCAGCTGCAATGAAATCTGCCTACATCCCTCGACCCTTTTCTTAGACAGATACCATCACCACTGTCCTCGTGAGGGCTTCCTTGGCTTCTCACTTGTTCCTCAGTGAGGTCCTGTCACCCTTCTTATGAAAGTTTGATTTTAGGAAAGCCTTAGAAAGAGAAATTTAGGGGTAGCAACTCCTAAGCATGGTGAGGCTGGCACCTGAAAAGTAAGACTTAGCAAGACCAGGGTGGACAAAGGTGGAAGCAGCTATGACCAGTTCAAAGGTCGTGTCGCATGTTTTCATCCCATTTGTACCCAAAATGTCTCCAATCCTCCTGTTCAGTGTCTTAGAAACCTGTTGTCTCTGAAGAGTATTTATCGAGAAGTAGTGTCTAACGTGCCCATTTTTTAAAAATGAAATGATATCTATTTGCAGTTTTTAATTATTTAACCATAAATTTATTTCGTTGAAAATTCTCTCCTTTGTCTTGATTTTTACTTCTGTAGTTTTATATGGGCGTGTGGTTGTTTTTACATACATGGTGCATGAATGTTACAGAGATTAAAAAAAAGGATGACAATTCATCACTGGTTTCTCATTCCACAGCCATAAGCGTGGTGTTGGAACCCAAGAGCAGCTTTTCAGATTTATATCACATAAGCAGTCCTTGTCAAGACTTTAAGCCGAAGTCAAAACTCAGTTATTTACAGCTTCAGTAACAGCTGAGGGACCATCGTCAAAAAGAAACACAAAGACAAAGGTTGAATGAAACTACAGATCTTTGGGGAAGCTAATAACATTACAGGCAAAAACGCTGAAGTGCAACTCAGTATTTTGGTAAAAGTAATATCAATCACAAAGCAGCACTGATATTCAAGAACTGACTTTTTCATAAATCCTTGTGGGCAGTATTATATTTTGGAAGACGTTTCTGGTTACAAGGCTCCGTACTTACAGCATCATTGGGATGGCTATTTTCAGAGAGCTTTGATGGGGGCGGAGCGTGCAGCTGCAGAATCCATACAAAGCAAATAATTGCACTAAAAGGGTGGTGAGAATCTGCTTACCAGGAAACCATTTAGTCGTTCCTGATGTGGAAGAGTTCACCAGTCAGGAATATGCTCTGAACTGACTGGTGCAAGGCTACTCTGGGTCCATCCCATCCATCCCTGAAGGCCATGGGGCGTCTTACCCAATCGATTCCAATAAAGTCCTTGGAACAGGGAATCACAAGAGCAGCAGGAGCTGCAGATCGCTATAAGCCGTAGGCTAATGTTCTCATCAGCCCCATTGCACAAACTGCCTTGGGAATTGATGTTGTGCCAGGGAGAAAGCCATGGTGGAGGTTATCGGCAACTTAGAACCTTTCTAGTCATAACTAGCACTACAAAGTGGTGCAGCACAAATTGATGGTTTCCACTGCAAAAAGTTTGGAGGGTTCTTAAGGAGTCCAATATCTCAAACATCCACAAAATATTTTAGGATTCCCTACACAGAGAACATGCCCCACCGCAGGAGCTGCTGGGGACATCGTTGTGTCTTTGGCATTGAGTGTATTTTTTTCGGGGGGTGGTTGAAGTTCCCAAAACACAGGACTTCAGTGTTGCTGTCGCTGGTGCTGTCACTGTGTGTGCATGTTCAGTTACATGTAGCAGCACCAAAGATGCTCGACACATCCTATGGACCGCTCGGTGTGCAATGCAGAGTGCTTTGAATTATATTCACCTTGCGATGGTAGAGCTTTGACTGCAGGGGGTTTGTACTACTCTATCATGTTTTGAGTATTTATATAGCCCTGTCCACACCCCCTGCAAGACCTAATGGACTCCTAGGTGCCCTCGAAGTGCGTGTTTGAAAGGTTATTTATGGACCAGCCCATATAGGATGTACTGAATGCGGTGTATGAGGTTTGACAGTATGGTGGGTGCACAGTGCATTGAATCGCACTGCGCATAAGCATGGGTATGTCAGAAAAGTGTGAGCATATATACAGCCTCGCATACAGATGTCTTATTTTGGGTGGGCAGTGTTATCAGGAGCATCTGAAAGGGTCTGTCTAGGAGATCATATGTGCAACTGATTGGAAGCACTGCTAAACCACCATGGGTGAAATGCGAGTCCACCCATTAATGTGGTCTCATCTGGTCTAACTCAAAGATGGCTATGATGATTGATGTCTAGTAGAATGTAGGTATTTTCATCGCTAGTGAATTAACTACATTAAAAGACAAAAGGCATTGTATGGTCTCTCACAACGCTAGTGAATTATCTACATTAAAAGACAAGAGAGGCGTTGTATGGTCTCTCTCTCCGCTAGTACATTTACTACATTAGAAGACAAGACAAGATTGGGCTTTGTATGGTCTCTCTCACTACTAGTCAATTATCTACATTAAAAGACAAGAGAGGCATTGTATGGTCTCTCTCCCTACTAGGGAATTATCTACATTAAAAGACAAGAGAGGCGTTGTATGCTCTCTCTCCCTACTACTGAATTAGCTACATTAAAAGACAAGAGGGACGTTGTCTGGTCTCTCCCCAGCTCTCCCTTAATGGTGAAATATCTACATTAAAAGACAAAAGGAGACATTGTATGGTCTCTCACCCCACTAGTGAATTATCCACATTAAAATACGAGAGAGCAACACCCCGTCCGCTTGGGACGACTCTTGGTGGCCCGCGGCCCTTGGTACCGCACCGACCCCCTCAGACCACGCCCGCAACCTAGGCTTCATCTTGGACCCTCTTCTCACCATGACCAAGCAAGTCAACGCTGTGTCCTCCGCCTGCTTCCTCACCCTCCGCATGCTCCGCAAGATCTTCCGCTGGATCCCCGCCGACACTAGAAAAACCGTGACCCACACCCTCATCACGAGCCGCCTGGACTACGGCAACACCCTCTATGCTGGGACCACCGCTAAACTCCAAAAACGCCTGCAACGTATTCAAAACGCCTCGGCCCGTCTCATCCTTGACGTACCCCGCAACAGCCACATCTCCGCACACCTGAGACACCTGCATTGGCTCCAAGTCAGCAAAAGGATCACCTTCCGACTTCTCACCCACGCACACAAAGCCCTCCACAACAAGGGCCCGGAATACCTCAACCGTCGCCTCAGCTTCTACGCCCCCACCAGTCTCCTCTGTTCCTCTGGCCTCGCGCTCGCTGCCGTCCCTCGCATCCGCCGCTCCACGGCGGGAGGTCCTTCTCCTTCCTGGCAGCCAAGACCTGGAACACCCTCCCCACCAGCCTCAGGACCACCCAGGACCACTCCGCATTCCGGAGACTCCTCAAGACCTGGCTTTTCGAGCCGCAGTAACTCCCCCTTCCCCCTAGCGCCTTGAGACCCGCACGGGTGAGTAGCGCGCTTTATAAATGTTAATGATTTGATTTGATTTAGAGACGTTGTATGATCTCTCTCCCTGCTAGTGAATTTACTACATTAGAAGACAAGAGTGAGCTTTGTATGGTCTCTCTCTCTCCTCACTAGTAAATTATCTACATTGAAATACAAGAGAAGCGTTGTTTGCCCCCCACCCCGTGCATTATCACAATTAACAGGGAGGAGGGGACATTGTATGGCCTCTTCCTTCCATAGTGTACAATTTAAATTAAAAGAGAAGAGAGGTTTTTCTGCGCCCCCTCCATAGTCCATCACAACATTAAGACCCATATTTATACTTTTTTTGCGCCGCATTTGCAACATTTTTTGACGCAAAACAGGCCCAAACTTACAAAATACAATTGTATTTTGTACGTTTACGCCGCTTTAGCATCAAAAAATTGATGCAAATGCGGTGCTAAAAAAGTATAAATATGGGCCTAAAAGGGAAGAGAGGGCATTATGTGGTCCCTCCCCGACTTTGTACATCATGCACATTTCCAGAGAAGAGAGGCCATTATGCGGTGTAAAGTTTGTTTCCAGCAGGAAGTCATCTTGTGGCTTTTCATCTCTTCTGTGTTACGCCCGTTCACTGGGAGAGTGTATGGTTTTCTCCTTTTGCAGAAGAACCAGCGTAGGATGCTATAGACAGAAAAGTTCCACACTGCAAAGAAACAGAAGAAACCACAAAAAAAGACTGTAACAAGCACCATTCCTCTTAAATGGCCACCACAATGAAGGTCATCAAATTCGACCGATTTCCCAGCAGGAAATTAACTCAGGGGTCACCAGGCGAGACCCCTACTTGTATCCCAAAAGACCTGGCTTCTCACCACCAGGTGTGCCTGTCAGGAAAAACAACGTGGCTAACGGAGAAACACAGGTACAAAAGAATTTTTTATAAAAGGACAGTGATATCAGAATCCACTGGCATTGTCCTGGCAAAGTCGACACTGAAGCTGTTTCCTTTGTTGCTGGACGCAATGTTAGTCCTTGGACGTTCACTCAGGAGCAGAGCTTAAGGCAATACTTTGAGGCAAAGCACACTATGTTACTTTTGGATCTTGTCATCCAATGTGCATAGGTGGGAAATAATCTGGCTATTCAATAAGAGAAGTAAACAATGTTTCTTGTATTACAAGTAACTGTATATAGGATACCTAGGTTAAGCAGTCTGACGTAGTGTACACAGTATCCGAATAACAGAATGCATACTTACAGTTGGTCCTCCGCAGGTAACCCACTAGATATCTTTGGTAGTGGCACCCCATAACTGGGGATCCTTATCGATCTTGAATAGCCTGTGAAGGATTTGTGTGTGCACGGTTTCACCATCAGCAGGTAAATAATGGTGGTTTCTATATGGACACAATGTGCTTCAGTGTGCAAGATCTCCCAGCAGGCTGCCCTCAGGACTCCTTGCACAAAATAATTCTCGCTGGTTGGATAGGGAAGACTTCCCATCCACTCATGCTGTTCAGTGCAGGGTACCCTCCCAGAGTGAAAACGTACCCCTCTAGTCTTCCTGTGTTGCTGGATATCATGTGGTTCTGGTGACCTTCTGTCAAGGCTATCTGGCTTGGATGAACATAACATCTTGACCAAGACCAAACTGGTCCCACATTAGATTTCCTGCTTCAGAAGCCAGTGCATACCAGGCACCAAAGAATTTAATGTGCCATTCTACCTGCGTGGGAAAGGTTTTGAATTTTAAACAAATCCCCACTGTGCTTGGCACAGACTTTGTGCTCCGCTTCCCAAAGGAAGGTAGGGACTGGATCCTTTGAGCCAGTAACCTGTGCAACATTTGGACTTCAGGTTGGTGAACTGCCAGGAGCAGATGTTCTGTTGGTGATTGCTCTCTCTCTCTCTGTGTTGCCAAATCCGGGTCCCTGCAAACCCTGGTGACGTGTGTGGGTAGAGGTGTAGTACTGCTCTGCAAGCAAATGAACTAGCTGGGAGATTTGCAAAAGGTCTTGCTGACTTAAGAATCTGTGTGGAGGCTACTTCAAGAAACTTCTACTGCTCAGAAGGCAGGAGATCCTTAATGCCCAGATGGCCAAGAAGAAAGATATTTATTAACACCACAACAAAGCATTGTCTGGGTTGTATCACTGCAGTGATGTTTTTTTCTGCAACATCACTGATGAACCTGCACTGCACCATAGCAAACACATTTCACACCCTAAGGGAGAGGTGTCTGGATAGACCGCCCGGAGTTGCATGGGTACCTGATGTTTTGGAAATTTCAGGTCCACAGTGTGGGTCCTCGAGTGGGCCCTCCCGATTCCAAATGCATTTGAAACACCACTTTCAGATATCACATTTAAAGCTGTTAAAAGTTATGGTTGGTCTCCAACAGCAATATTCAGTCCAAGGTAGAACCATTGAAGCAGTAGAGTGTGGTGGGTGCCCCAGTCCCATTTGTGGCCCCACCACTAGAAAACCTTGACCCAGCTGACAGATTCCCATGTATGGGCCCCAAAATATAGTTATCCCTGGGGATGTCAAAGTTGGTTCAGTCCACTTCTGTATCTGCCCCCACTGAATAACAACAAGACCATTTGGAAATGGTACTGTTCCTTGAAAATAAAAATAACAGTGTCTCACGTAGGCACCAGTTACCAGATCCTGAGCATCAATGGATTGAACACTGAGACTCTTGGTACACTCAAAGGCTACTGTTGACTTTTATGTTTGAGTGGTGATTTTAATACATCCTCATTAATTTTCCATCTAAATCATCAGTGAAAAAATATAACTTATCAATAATATCAATAATAAATTGAATTACATCCTATAAATTCAAATACAAATGTTCTCCAGTCTTTTTAACAGCTCAATTAACAGACACATATGGTTAGGTTTAAAATGCAAAGAAGACAAGTATGAAGGCATGTAAGAAATCTGTCTTTTCTGCTTGGTCACCCCAAATTTGTCACCTATTTCTGGATGCTATATTTTTGCTGGATTTGCAATTCTGTGCTCTTTACTCCTTCTAACCTGCCTGTGCTCCCCTTTAACATGGTCATATTGGCATACTCCTAAATGGTATGTTTAGCTTGTCTACACCTCCTTAGTATGTAGTACACCCAGGGACTGGAAGTTAAATGCCACAAATAGACTGCAGCACATAGTATGCCATCCACTATAGTGGCAGTGAAAACGTAGATTAAGTCCTACAATTGTAGGCTGACTATAGCAGTGTAAAAACTACAATTCAACCTGTCAAAATAACCGTTTTCACAGGTCAAAACATCCCTTTTAAATATTCATGTCAATCCTATATAGGCCGTTTAGCCCACAAGGCAGAGTGCATGGTATTTAAAAGTAGGACATGTAAGAGTTTAATATTAACATGCCTTTGCAGTAACTAGCACCCAAAAGCTGCTTTTCACTGTGGCAGGCCTAGCCATCCTATGTAGAAAACCATAGTATGGATGAAGATCCTAATATTGTATCTTGGGAATGGGACTAGTTAATAATATAATTAAATAACCATTTTTGTAACTACTAAAATCAATTTAAATGGTGACGTCTCCTCACACAGCTTGGCACCATCACCCGACTTCTAAAGAGCCCTCAAAATCTGGCAATTCGAGTAAACCTTGTCGGGAACTGCAAGCTCCTGGATACCCAGTCGGGTGATTAGCAGCACGTTATGAATCCTGATTGATTGAATGCAACTTTCAGAAAGTTAACTTTTCCCTGCCTGAAGTTTCTGGATGCTAATAAGCATTTCCTCACCATCCTCTCTCACTCAAAGGTTAGCATTTGAATAGGTGTAAATGAAGTATGAAATTCCACACAGGACCTACACAATAGATCACTGTGATTGACAGGATGGCTTAAATAGGTAGACATGACTCTTCTGAACCTTACAGGATATGTAAGGTGGGGCTGTGGGCTTCCTTTTTGACATGGTGTCAAATTCTGCTGGAGTAAAAACTCCTGCTTGACAGGTCTGCTGTGGTTTACATATAACACTTGGGTCACACCTGAAAACAAGAAAACAGGGCGCCAAAGGAATGTTTGTGTAGCCACTGTGTGATTGCTGGAAACTTCTGCTTTTGTCTGACCAGCCTTCTGTTGGTAGGTTTTATATATAACATGTAGGGTTCAATTGAAAGCAAGACAACTGGATGCCAGGACAATGTTTGTGTATACACTGGCTGCTCGAGAAGCCTGCCTTTGTCATACTAGACTTCTATCCCTGGGTTTATTGGGGGTACAGTGGCTGCCTCAAACTGGAATTAGTGTTAGATGTGGGAGAACACAAGACTTAAAATAATATACTCTCCACACACACCGCAAGCCCCCAGAGCCCAAGGTTAGTGCAGCAAAATACTTTTTCTATCTTGAAAATACCCAAAGTCTGTAGGGTTGGCCTCAGGAACTTTTACCCCACTGGTTAGGGAGTGCCTAGGAGTCATTCCCACCCACTAGTCTGTGCATAATAAACATGGTATCCAGGGACACCCTTCAGAACACTTCTGGACCTGAGAAGGAACAGAAGAGAACTGAACCTGCTGCTGTCTGTGACCTAAGAGGAGCCCTTAAGGACTGGACCTGTCCCTTTTGTGCCCAGAACAAAGAAGTGGACTCCAAAGTTCATAAGATTGATTTCCTGTTCATGGTACAGGGATGCAAAAGTTACAAGAAGCCTTTCCTGCAACAGCTCAGCTGCCCAGTGGTACCTGGTCCTTGACTGGACTCTGCTGTTACCCTTTGCTTGACTCCCTGTTAGTCTTTAAGTGCTGTCCCTGAGGCTCTGGAGGCTTTAGAAGTGTACTCCTGTAGTGGAGTAGGACTTAAAGGACTAAACTCAGAAGGTAAAATCTTCCACCAGGACGAACCTGGTTGGTGTAACCAAACTGCGTTCCATTGCGGACAACCTCAAATTGTGCCTACCTGTATTGCGATCATTGACTATCATACATACTTTGTGCTTCTTGGCATTATTCCTAATTAAAACTTTAAAAATTCATACCTCTGGTACCTGTTATTCTATTTTTGTCATTTTTGTTTCTTAAATGTCCCTCTATTTTTCTAATTCTGTTTGGTACTTTTACTGTATTGCATTTTGGCTTTGCTATTGATTTGGAACTGCATAAATTCTTTCTACATTGCCCTATGTTGAGTCTGTCTGCTCTGTGCCATAGCTACCAGGGTGAGCTTAGGCTAATTTATTGATTATGAGGGTTCCCTCTTACAAGGGGTGTCATTATAGTGGTAGTTACCAACCCCAAATAATAATATTTTCTTTTACCTGGTATTGATAAGAAACAGGAAGTAGGATAGGCATCATATCAAAGCACCATGCAGCTCACAGCATGCACCCCATATCTCATTGTTTCAATCCTCTTCTTTAGCTTTAAAGTTCATTATGTATTTATGCCTAGACACTAAGAGTAGACCTTAAATCCAAAGTTTCAACAGACAGATAATTCTTGTATTTCGATTTCTTCAGGACCTATGAAAATATGGAACAGTAAGTGTTGCTGTCCACTAGTTAATTTCACATGCCCAGTACGTTTCTGACCCTAATGCAGGGTCTCACAGTATTACCCAAGGATCCATGCTGTACGACACAAGCTAATGTGGGTGGACACAGCTAATTTTTTTATTTGTACAGAGCCCAGTATAGAAAGAAAAAAGGTTAGCCTTTGTTCAGTACATTTAAGATTAAGGTCAAGCGAGTGCTGGATTGTTGAGTGCAGAGATTTTGCTGTTTAGTTCAAGACCAAGACAGCACATGCACTATCTGGTGGAAGACATATTGCTAGTTTGCAGACTACTTAAAGCTCACCCATTGCTCACCATTGTTCAATTTATTGTCACTTCCATTTGCTTGTTTCATATTCAACAGCTTCTGTGGGCTTTCCTTCCTCTTCTGGTGTTTGTCCCTCTCCTGGAGCATGGACTCATTACTTGTGTCCTTACTCTTCTCCCTTTTCATGTGCTAGGTTTTAGGTCGAAGCCTGCCAGACTGCACAGATGTCTGGTTGTGAAAGATTTACTGCAGACATGTTGCTAGCTGACCTGAAAAGCAACTCTGCCCTTTGCTTTCGATTGGCTTTTTGTTTTGTCACTGTTATTTTCATGTTTTCTACTAGATGGCTTGATTTGTTTGATCCCTTTCATCTTCTGTTTGTCCCTCCTATGGGCCACAGCCTGTTGATGATGTCTCTGACTGGTTCCTTTTATCCTTCCACAAACATCTGATTTTTGGAGAAAAAAAAATTCTTTTTGTGAAATCATTCCATTTTGGTTTCCCCAACTCTCTGCATTTTTACTAGGCCTGTGTGAAATTTTAATTACACTGGAGTAATCAGAGTAATTTTAGTGATACAAAATTACCGAAATACCGCAATTACACTAGCTTGAGTAATTAAGAGTAATTTGGGGCAAAAATCCTATTGTAAGAGCACAAGAACAACAAACTAAGACAGTGAGCAGCTGCCGGCTACTGATGTTCATGCCCCTTAGCATTAAGTGTTATTTTCTTGGCGCAAAATCCACCCTTGTTACCATTTTGGGCACTAGGGTGCATTTTGCAGGAAAAAAATAACGCTAAATGCTGTATTACACTTTAATTAGTTATGCATAATTACAAGTAATTTTGCTGTAATTATGATTAATTAAACTTGAGAAAATCATATCAGTTACGCACACCCCTAGTTTTCAACCTTCTCCCAGCGCATACTTTTATGTAAAAAGACATCAACCTTGCATTTCCAGTACACATCATTTAACACTTCTGCTTTTCTCCTCTACTGTGCTCCATTTTTCTCTCTCACCATGTGCTTTTGATTTCGACTTGTGTATGTTGTGCTTTTTGTCACCTGCGTTATTTGTAAACAACCATACACCTCATCATCGTCCTTTTCCACTTCTAAGCTTCACAATCTCCCTTCATGTTCTGGTAGCCTTTTAGCCGCCATGGTGCCCAATTACATTTTATCTACATTCGCATGTTGTTTATGTGCCAGGACTGTACTTTGTGGAATTATGTAGTTTATCTATTACACTCCATCTTCATGCATTTCCATCCCTTTCTTAAATACAAAATATGTTTTTTCAGGGCCATGCACTTTTCTTACAAACCCATCTAGCAGGATAGGTACTTTTCAGCCACCCCACACCCAAACATGCCTCTCTGTCGTCCTCTCTCATCCCAAGCCTACTCAACTACACCTACTGGTCCATAGAGTCCTTGTGCGCAGCAGTTGCAGTGGCAACCACACTCCAAAAACCCATTGAACCCAGATTACTGCTTTATTTCACAATTCAAGCTGAAGCCAAGGAGCCCATTTACATTCTTGCACTAGGGCCCATTGCATACTAACTACCCCACTGCCCACTTCCATATGTTTTACGTCTGTCTCTGTTGCCAGCTATGAACTATGCTGTTTCATAGCTGAGGGTTTTACTAACATCACCATCACGCATCACCCGTTTTGTCCTCCACCCCACTGCCAATATACCTCTAAGCGTTTCTTGATTTACTGTTTCCTTTATAAACAGTCTTTACAAAAGAAACCATGCCATTATAATCAGAATACAGCTGTCAAGTACCATAAAATATATTTCAGCTTTTTTTGGGCCATTTTACTTTTTTTAAACAATACTTTACAAATATTACCAAAACCGACAGCTCCACACTGACATTGTAAAGACGCAACCTATTGGGTTTGCCAATGCTTGTTTCTTTTTGGTTAAGCTCTCTCGGAGAGTGTTTGTGTTCCAGCTGTCTCCCTTGGGTACTTCGCATTCCTCTTTCTCGCCCATGTGCTTCTTTGTCCGCTTTCCCTCCCTCAGTTGCCATTCTTGCTTCCTTTCTGTCCATCCACCATCCGTTGCCACTCTTGCCTGCTCACCTACCTCAGTTGTCCATTTGCCTGCCCATCCCTGCCCACTCATCCTTCATTGTCCGTGTCCATCCCTAGTACCTCCTCCCCACCCTCTGTTGCCCTTTTTTTTTTACCATTCCTGCCTGCCTACCCTCTGTTGTTTACAAGGGAGTAGCCGGAAAATTAAAATAACCCCTCTTTGAACCAAAGCTCTAATGCCACCCAGCAAGTGAGCCGGACCCTTCCTCAAAGAGCTCCCATGTCTCTTCCATCCATTCATCCTTCCATCCCCCCACTGACATCCATCATTTCACCTCTACATTTTGCCATCTATGCATTCTCTCATCCATCACACAATCTATCTTTGTTCCATCCATTCTTTGGCTATTCCATCCATCCATCCACACATCCATCACCTGTGCATGCATCCTTCCACACACACATCCATCCATCCCTACAGTCATCCTTTGACCTATTCATCATTAAAGTCTTCCATACATCAATTGATCATTTCATCCATCCATCCACTCAGATTTCCATTTACTCTGTCATTCTTTCATCTGTCAATCCACCTATTCACTCGTCCATCCTTTCACCCAACGCTCAATCCATCCATACATCCACTTACTCTTCCATCCATCTATCCACTCATTCATCCATCCTTCCTATAATCCTTCATACCTTTCTTTCACTCTTCTTTACTTTCACCTTTTCTTCCTTTCAACCTTATATCTCTCTCTTTCCATTTTGTGTAATCCAGACATTTGTTTTTCTTCCTTATAGCGTTAACTACAATCATTTATCTGCCAAGTCACAGACAAAAGAGGCCCATAAAAAAAAACACCCCCACGGTAGCTGCTAAAGCAAGGGGTTCACTACGCCCATAGGTGTCTATGTGCTTCCCCATCCACGCCTATCCACCCACCTTTGACTGTGAACTTCCTGAACATCTCAAACTCACTCTCCATTGTCTGTTTGCGTCCCCTTTGTCCCGCCAAATTTATGTTGTCTGTTTGCTTCCCACAGTGCTAAACAGTATGGATAAAAATAATTGCCAAAGACAGGAGATCGCATAGGTGAGACCTATTGGCTTTGTCAATTTAATTTTAAAATGGAAACTTGCAAGGGCCTTGGGGGCGGAGCTAGCCTGCAGGCAAAATGGGCGTCACCGAGTGAGGCTCTGCCGGACTTAGGGCTATTTCTTTTATTTCTCCAGACAGAGCAGCATTGGTAGCGCTCCCCCGGCCAGGAGATCTTCAGATTGGGCCGGTGCCTTTGCCGGCCTTGGAGCTCCGGTGTCGGGCCTGTCAGGGAAGGCACGCTCGGCCTGGACGGGCTGCCTCGAGCTGCTGCGGGCACCCAGGAGAAGTCCTCTGCCCCCCGCTGGTGCGGGGCACGAGGTGAGTGCTGCTGGGGGGGCCTTCGGCTGTCTAATCGGGCCGCAGCCCCCGCAATTTTATAGCCCCGGGCCTCCGGCGGCCTGGTGTTGCGCGGCTGCTGGACGGCGCGGCCTGGAGTGGCAAGGCTTGCCCCGCCCTTGGGGTGGTGCGGCCTGGTGGCGGCCGGCGGGGGAATCCTGGGCGGCGCAGTTATTGGAGTGTGGGGCCCCCAGAGTTTGGTGGCTGAGGGGCCTCCTGTGCGACGGGGGGCCTGGCCTTTGGGCTTCGCGGACGTGCGGGCTCGTCCTGGTCCTCCTGGCATTGGGCCCCTGCTGGGGGGGCCCGATAGCAGTGATTGCCGGACGGATCGGGTCAGGGGGAGACATTGGAGGTCTTTTTGGTGCCTTTTTGGGCCTTTTGGAGGACTACGCCCTCTTCTTTGGACCGCCGCCATCGCTAGCTGGCCTGCTGGTGGCGACAGGGGGCGTCTTGGTGGTGGCGGCGGATTGAGGGTGCTCCTGGTTGGCACTTCACTCCTCCTGGGAGAAGACTGACTGGCCTGGAGGATATTCGGTACTTACCTCTGGGTGAGTGCGGTCATTGGCTGAGGGATCTTGCCCAGCTGCTGGGAGTTCCTTTGTGGGACGTCACCTGGGCCCAATACTATCTGGGTGGCCTGCCTGCTTCTTGGTGATCGGAGGTGCATTTACGGTTGGGCTCATAGTGGAGAAGCTATGGGCAAGGCGGAGCAGCGGCAGGCCAAGCTGTCCTTCGACGGTGGCAAGCGGAGGGGGCCCCCCCCGCTCCGCAGCCTGGAGAGGTGCAGATGGACGATGGGCCCTCAGATGCCTCCGTTAAATCCATGTTTCGGATGGATACAACTACCTGTGGATTCCTCACCTTATGAATTCGTCCTTGCGCCAGCATCCAACGGAAAGTCTTCTTCCTAGCTGTCCACGTCGACGAGGACGTCATAATGGCACAGCTCCACGTGACTCCGTCTGATGTCACCGTGCCAATAAGAGGTCCTCGTCGGCGTGCTGACGTCAGTTTTCCTTTTTTCCGTGCCTTCGACGCCAACGGTTTTTCTTCCTGGCTCGTTGATTACTGTTGCCTTTTTGGTGGTTACAATGTCTCCTCCAAAGAAGTCCGGTTTTAAGCCATGTAGAGAATGTGGAGGTCGGATGTCCGTGACCGATCCACATTTGGATTGTATTTGGTGCCTTAGTTCTGAGCATGACGTTAAAGGATGTTGGTCGTGCCAGAGTATGAACCCTAAGGCTCTAAAAGAGCGTGAGGTGAAGCTTTTTACGGCGAAAGCAAAGAAGAAGGGCCATAAGAGGGATTCCTCCCATGCTTCACCAAAGAAGCATAAGAAGCGGCGTCATCATGATTCACGGCGCCGTCATGACTCTCGGCCAAAAGACATGTGAGATGAGCCCTACTGTGACGCCTCAGCTTAGGAGTCCGGAGTTATCGCCGGCGCCGGCGGTCTTTGGGGTTGCTCATCATAGTCCTCAATTTTCGCCGGCGTCACAGGAGCCTGATGTACAGCAGTCATCTACTTGGCAATATCCTGCTTTCCCGGCTCCAGGGGCGGATCCGGCTGCATTTTTTAATGCAATGTATGCCGTTTTTCAGTCCATGGCCCCTGCTGGTGCACCGGCGGGTCCCACGGGGGACCTGGCATTTGATTTGGGCTCTCCGTCACCGTATAAAGCGGCTCCATTCATGCCTTTTTGTCCGGCTGAGAGTGTCGGATCGGTGCCGAGGATATCTCCTCGTGGGAGATCACCACCTGTGACGGTAGCTCCACCATCGTGTCAGCCGACGCCATCGCCGCGCCATTCGACGTCGATGATGTATCCTTCCAGGCCGGCTCCATCGCCTTCCTGCCAACCGACTCCGCGGAGGTCATCGTTGGAGTCCGTGTCGCCGCCGGCGCCGGGTGATGCTAAGAGTCACCCATCTCTTCCTGTGCCTTTCCGGGATTCTAAGTCTTCGGCGTCGATGGATTCATTATCGACGCCGACTTTGGAGACACACCTTCGGTCTCGTAGAAAAGCTTTACGACTTCTGGAGGAGGAAGAGTACAGACAGTTGGAGGAAGGTGAAATTGAGCCTTCTGATGAATACCAAGGTCTGGCCACTGCAAGCGGCCTGGATACTTCCCCGGAGTTTGACATTGCATCTCCAGGGGAGTTTACAGAGGAGGCCGCATCCTTCCATACGGTGGTCAGGAAGGCAGCAGAGTTTCTGGACTTGCCATTGTCTGTGGCAGAGGTGAAAACTAACCTGCTCACTGAGGTGTTGCATCCTTCTGAGTCCAGCGCTGATCCTTTGCTGCCCTTCAATGAGGCTTTGATTGAGCCTATATTGGATTTGTGGAGGAAGCCAGTTACGACTCCTGCAGTGAACAGGGCAGTAGCGAGGAGGCATAGAGGCGCACCAGGAGATCTGGTTTTCCTGTCACGTCATCCGACTCCCGAAAGTTTGGTAGTCTGGGCGTCTTGCTCCGCGAAGTCTGCTCCTGGAACATTCCCTGGAGTTCAAACTGATAGGGAGTCCAAGAGGATGGAGCAGTCTTCGAAGAAGATCTTTTCATCCTGTAGCATGGCGCTCAAGGCTACTAATTCTACCTGTGTGCTGGGCAGGTATGTCCACGCCCTTATGGACTCCGCTAAAGAAATGGCCAAAGATCTGCCGCAGGAGGTACAAAGGTCCTTTGGGTCTCTTTTTACGGATGCGCAGGCGGCTGCACAAGAGATTATACAGTCTGGCCTGGACACGTCTGATTCGGTAGCCAGGGCCATGGGGACATCTGTGGCTACTAGGAGGCATGCCTGGTTAAGGTCCTCTGGATTTTCATTGGACGTTCAATCCACCTTGTTAGATCTGCCATTCGATGGTGAAAAGCTGTTTGGAGAGAAGGTGGATTCTGCCCTTGAAAGGTTTAAGGACAGTCGGGCAACAGCTAAGTCTTTGGGCTTACAGACTGCTACTGCTACATCTCATAGACCTTTTCGCAGGTTCAGGGGGTTTGCACGTGGTTCTGCCTTTCGGAGGTCCCAATACTTGGCCCAGCAACCTGCCAATCCGCCCTATCCTGCCTTTAGAGGGCGGGGTAGGGGTAGAGCTAGAGGGCCAGTCCAGCAGCCTTCATCTTCATACTCCTCCTCCGGTGGACAACAGCAGAAGCAGCCCTAGTTTTCCCCACTTTATCGTTCATACTTCTCCTGTGGGGGAAGGTTGAGTCTTTTTCTCGGAAGTGGGAGTCGATTACAACGGACTCGTGGGTGTTAAGAATTGTGGAAAAAGGTTATGCTCTCCCCTTTCAGGAGTCCCCTCCTCCCTTTCCCCCCGTCCCTCATTTTGTTCAGAAGACCATCTTCTGTTGTTACAACAGGAGGTTATGACCATGTTGTCAAAGGGCGCAATAGAGTTGGTGCAGGAAAGGGGTCAGGGGTGTTATTCAAGATATTTCCTGATTCCCAAAGTGGACGGTCGTCTAAGACAGATCCTGGACTTGAGGATTTTGAATTTGTTCCTCAAACAGGAGAAATTCAAAATGCTGACCCTAGTGCAGGTACTATTGGCGTTGAACGAAGGAGACTGGATGGTGTCTGTCGACTTGCAGGATGCGTACTTTCAAATTCCGATAATCAAGTCGCACAGGAAATATCTCCGGTTTGTGGTCGGGACGCAACACTACCAGTTTGCAGTCCTTCCGTTTGGACTTACTTCAGCACCTCGAGTTTTTACGAAGGTGATGGCAGTGGTTGCAGCACATCTCAGAAGGAGGGAAGTAGCGGTTTTTCCCTACCTGGACGATTGGTTGATCAAAGCCAAGTCTCCGGAGCGTGTGTTGTCTCACCTGCGAATGACAACCCAGTTGTTGTTTGATCTGGGTTTTTCAGTAAATGTACCCAAATCTCACCTGGAGCCCTCTCAACGCCTCCTGTTCATAGGGGCAGTACAGGACACAACATTGTTTCGGGTCTACCCCCCGCCTCAGCGGGTTCGGGACATTCAGGTGCTGATTCCAATGTTTCAAATTGGAGCTGCAGTTCCAGTCCTCAAGGTCTTACGCCTGCTAGGTCTGTTTGCTTCTTGCATTCTGTTGGTCACTCACGCACGCTGGCATATGAGGGCTCTTCAGTGGTGCCTCTGCAGGCAGTGGTTCCAGCACAAAGGAGATCTCGGGGATTCGATAAAGATCTCCAGGGACACTGCAGCGGATCTTCAGCGGTGGACGGCAACCTTTCCCAAGGAAAACAGTTTTCACTACCACCGCCTGTGGCCACAGTAATATCGGATGCTTCCACTCTAGGGTGGGGAGCTCATCTGGGGGACCTGGAGATCAAGGGTTGTTGGTCTCCAGCGGAACAGATGTTGCATATCAATCTGTTGGAGTTGCGGGTGATACGTTTGGCGCTCAAGGCCTTCCTCCCTTCCCTTCGAGGTCGGTCGGTTCAGGTCCTGACGGACAATACTACCACGATGTGGTATATAAACAAGCAGGGAGGAGTAGGTTCGTACCTTCTCTGCAGAGAGGCTCTGCGACTCTGGTCCTGGGCTCAGGACCATCAGATTTGCTTAATAGCGAATCATTTGGTCGGAGCACTGAATGTACGTGCGGACGGTCTCAGTCGTCACTTCTCAGTAGGTCACGAGTGGCGTCTCGATCCAGACCTGGTCCTCTACATCTTCGGGATGTGGGGTACGCCTCAGGTGGATCTATTCGCCACTCGGGAGAACGTGCACTGTACGTTGTTCTGCAGCCTCCAGTATCCGTTGCAAGGAGCGTTGGGGGATGTGTTTCAGATGTCCTGGAGCGGCCAGTTGCTTTACGCGTTTCCCCCCATACCCTTGATTCCTCGGGTTCTGAGGAAGTTTCGTCAAGACCGGGCCCAAGTCATCTTGGTGGCACCGGACTGGCCGAGAAGGGTATGGTACACAGACCTACTTCAACTCTCTCAGTGCCCTCTGCTCCGTCTCCTATTCAGGGCAGACCTCCTCTCACAGTCGCAGGGGCAGGTTCTACACCCCCACCTCCAGAGCCTGCACCTTCATGCCTGGAGATTGAACGGGGCAACCTGAATTCCTTTTCTCTCCCACCGGATGTAGTGGATATTATTCTATCGTCCAGGCGACACTCCACTAAATCCATTTATGCCAGTAGGTGGGCAAAATTTGTGGTTTGGTGCGGAGAGAATCAAAAAGATCTCTTAAAGTCCCACCTTTCAGATGTTCTTTTGTTTGCTCTTGATTTAGCAAAGAAAGGCTGTGCGGTAGCTACAGTTAAAGGCTATTTGGCGGCTCTGTCGGCTTTTCTTTGCCTTCCAGACCAGCCTTCTTTATTTAAATCTCTGATTGTAAATAGGTTAATTAAGGGTTTAGTTAATAGGTTTCCTCCCACGCCCTTTCACATGCATCAGTGGGACCTGAATCTGGTACTGACATTTCTGATGGGTTCGCCTTTCGAGCCTATGCATTCATGCCCGTTGAGATACTTAGTCCTAAAGACTGTTTTCTTGATTGCGATTACTTCTGCTAAAATGGTCGGGGAACTTCAAGCCCTTTCTGTTAAACCTCCATTTACCATGTTTTTCCCTGATAAAGTGGTGTTGAAAACCAGGGCAGCTTTTCTGCCAAAAGTTGTCACTCCTTTTCATATGGGTCAGACTATTACCCTTCCCTCGTTCTACCCTCCTCCCCACCCCTCTAAGGATGAAGAGAGGCTCCATCGGTTGGACCCTAAAAGGGCTCTGAGTTTCTACCTGGAGAGAACAAAAGACTTTCATCTGGATGATCAGCTGTTCGTAGGGTATGTTGGACAGCGGAAGGGCAGAGCGGTCCAGAAACTAACAATCTCCAGGTGGGTCATCCTGTGTATAAAAGTTTGTTACTCTCTGGCGAAGAAAGTTCCCCTCGAGGGTATCAGAGCCCATTCCACCAGGGCTAAGTCGGTCACTTCGGCCCTAGTGAGAGTTCTTTTGGACCTCAAGTGCAGCTTGGCAGGCATAGATGCCAAGCTGGATCATCTGACGGAGCAGATGGACCTCATCAGGGCCCGGGTAGATGAACACGATGCTCGCTTTTGACGCAGTTGTGCGTCAAACATTTCACCGCCGGCTAACGCCATTTCAACGCACCATGTGGGCGCCTTATTTATGGAATGATGTTAGCCGGTGCTGCGGACTGGTCTGAGTAAACAAAAATGACTCACACCAGGAAGCGCCGGCGTATGGGAAAAAGGGGGTTGTGCATCAAAAAATGGTGCAAGTCAGGTCTGAGGCTAAAATCAGGCCTCAAACCGGACTTGCGCCATTTTGTTTTGACGCACAATCCCCATTGACATAACTCCTGTCTTAACAAAGACAGGAGTCATGCCCCCTTGCCCAATGGCCATGCCCAGGGTACGTTTGTCCCCAGGGCATGGTCATTGGGCATAGTGGCATGTAGGGGGGCCCAAATCAGGCCCCCCTATGCCACTTAAAAAAAACGTACAAAAATACATACCTGAACTTACCTCTACTTCCCTGGGATGGGTCCCCCCATCCATGGGTGTCCTCCAGGGGTGGGTGAGGGTGGCAGGGGGTGGCCCTGGGGGCAGGGGAGGGCACCTCTGGACTCCTTCCGAGCCCACAGATACCTTAATGCCTGCCCTGACCCAGGCGTTAAAAAACATCGCACATCAGGCTGTGCGCCGTTTTTTAAGGCCCACCTCCTCCTGTGCGTCAAAATGACGCTGTCTTGCACTGTATCTGCATCTCCAACCCCCTGAACATCCCATATTAAACCTTGAGTACTCAACTCTGCTCCGTGGGAGCATCAATTACCCTCAAGGAGTTACCTGGTTATGCAGTGAGAGCGCTTTACTGTTGCCAGTCCTGGGCCCGTGTTTGTTAGAATACTGACTACAAGAATATTGTGCTACAAAACTATCATAGCTAAAGTATAAATCACCAAAATACTGTGGAGGTATGGAGAAGAGTACAGATTTACTTTTTCCAACTCTAAACCTGTGTACCTTGAAAATGTACAAATGATCAAGGAACACGTGTGGAGTCAAGTATAGCAAATCCATAAATATGTTTATTCTCTCATTGACAGTATTTTGGCACGCAACATTGTTGCCATGATAGTTTTGTGGCGTGATATTTAGCATTCGATGCTCCGGTGCCATACCCCTCGACAGCGCCCACTATGGACACTGCCCAGTGAGCTCTAACTGCCCCGGGGCCCAGAGAGAAGGCCTCCCGATGTGCGTCCGGCCTGATCGGTGCTGCCCTCTCTGCTGTCGCCTTCCTCTGCCCTCCTCGCCTCTCCCCTCTCTCCTCGCGCTTTTCCACCAGCAGCTGGTGAGATATTCACAAATCCCCTCACGCGGAGCTGGGAGTAAGCTGTTTAAAAGACACTCTGGAAGGAATGTCCCTTGCTGAGCTAAAGTCTCGAGCATTCCTCCTGCTCCAGAACCAAAACAAGGCGCCGGGCCCCTCACGCCCCCCCCCAACTCCCACAGCGGCCTCAAATCACCTCGATGATGCCCCCCCCCCAACTCCTGCCAAAAACAGCACTCGGGAGCTCAGAGGGGCAAAGGGGCAACACTGCTGCCCAATGATGGGAGCAGAGGGGGCAAGGTGCTGTCTACAGGAGGGGCGCGCAGAGTGCTGTCTCAGCAATGCATAGGAGGATTCAGAAGCGCTTTAAGGCATGGGCAAAGTGGGCTCTGGCCCAGGGCCTCAGCCTTTTTGTCGACCCCCCCCCCCCTCCTTATAGAGCAGCTCTGTTCTGCAGACAGCCCTGCACTGAAAACCATTAATTAATTCTTCAACAGATTGTTTTGAATACTGTTTTCCTTCAGTTTATTTTTAATGTGAGTGAGGTATGTCAGTCTTATTACAGACGTTTTGCAGAGAAATGTTGTGTTTACGTTTTTCTACACCACGCAGCACCCATAAAAATGTTACTTTTACATCTAAACGGCACCAGTTCTTTAAGTGGGCCGGTGCTGAGTACTTTTTTTATTTTGAGAGGGAGAATACCTGCACTTCTATTTCTCCATTCAAACACTGAACAGGACCTCACATATGCGGAATGGAAGGGGGGTCCCAGAGATTATTTGTAATAATATAAGTGATCTGCCGAGGTACTACATTACCTCAAACACAGTTCACTATCCCTGAATATTAGATTTAAACTTACTTGTGCATGGTATGTCAGTGACCTGGCCAAAGAGCTCATGAAAAAGTTGAAATTGGATCATACATTCAAAACTGTTCTAAACAGGTGCTCCCAAAATACATTTGGCCCAGGGCCCACAAAATCCTTAAAATGTCCCTGTTGAGAGGGTCTTCTGTGCTGGGCATGGGAGACCATGTGGGGGTTGGAGGGGCACATTGAGGAATGTCTCTGCTGTCCATAGGCCATGAAAGGGGGAAACACAGGGGGTCCTCCATGGGCCACATAAAGAGCCAAGGGGCAGGCAAGAATGTCTCGTCAGCCCAAAGAAAGAACCAGGGGACACACAGAGGTTATCTTTGCTGTCCACTAGAAAAGCCAGGGGACCAGTCTGACTCTGCTATCAGCAGAAAGAGGGCGGGACACAGTAGGTGCCAGGGGCACACAGAATGATAACTCTGCTGTCTGCGGTGACGTCAGAAGGGCATCAGGGGGTACTCAGAAGATTGAGATCAGCAGATTGAAGTGCATAAAAAAGTATGGGAATTGTGATGCTGCATGCAGTGGGGGTCGAGTGCGTGAGCATGGGGCAGAGTCAAAAGTGTGGCTAAAAAAGAAATCTGTACTTTTTTTGGTCTTTCACCGTCACGTAGCTACCTATAAAATAACATGCAACTTAAATGAAAAATACATTTTTAAAAGTTGTTACTTATTGGGAAATGCACTACAGTACATTATGAGACCTCTATTAGATACTGCACTGCAGAGGTCTTGGGTAACCAGAGAGCCACAGAATTAAGTCTTGGTTGCTGCGGTGAAGAAAAGTGACTTGTGTGTTCTTAGTGCTACGAGGGCGCATCATGTGACAGAAAGCACTGGGAATATGTAAGTCATTATTTTAAACTTGCATTAACCACAGTACAAGATAGACTGCTACAAAATGTGCAAAATGTTTTAAGATAAAATGATCCTTCCAAAGTATAGATGTAGGTAATATCCAGAGTGTATGTAGTGCAATTTGTTTTACATTACTCTCACTTCAACACCTCCTGGTGTAGTAAGCATGATATAAATATAGTTACAATCAAAAGCACGCACTTCACAGCTCAGCTGTTAACTCTTTGTAATACCACTCAAAAGGAATTCATCTTGGTCATCCCAAAGCTTCGAGTGATTAGGTCAATTAAAGCCAGTACTGGCTCCAATGCATTCTTTACTATTGCAGATTAACTCATAGGTCACATTTGCACTTCTTTCAGGCAAGCAGGCACCCTGGCAGGAAGGCTTCTTTAGTTGTCTGCCCAACTTCAGTTTCACCTAACAGGAGACACACTGAATGACACTTCAGCTGAGGCATTTAAACTGTGGGAATTAACTGTCCCAGGACAGTTGTCTTTTTACAAAAAGTAGGGGGGCGGTGTTTCCTAAATCATAAAAGTAAGGGCAAGTCTAGCCCCTCTGATCCCGCCCACTTTGACCAATGTCTAGGGATCACACAAGGGTCATGCACAGATGCATTTCTGTTGCCCTCAGGTGGGGCTGAGGGCAGATAGAAGGGACTCTGTTATGCCCAAGGGGTGGTCAGATTGCACAGAAAGGGAAATCTCCAGTGTTCAAGTCTGGGGCAAGGGACTAGAGGTGGTCACATTGAGGGATGGTGCTGGTGTCCCTGGGAGAATCTAGGGGGCACATAAAGATATAACCGCTGCCCATTGAAGTAGCTGGGTTAATGGACATCAAGGGGACCATTGTTGTAAACCTTGGGTGGGGTTAGGGGCTTTAGAGGTCATACAGAGGGTCATCGCTGATAGCCTTGTAGGAGGTGAGGGTGGGCTAGACAGGGGAACCAAAAGCATCCCTGGCAAAAACGCTCAATCCAGCCCGCTTCCTTCATCTGCTTGTGCTACCTCTCTCTTTCCAGTAATCCATTCTCTTTCTCTCCTCTCCACCTCTATACGACTTCTCTCTACCTTCCCACTCCTTCCCTTTCTCTCTTCCTCTCGCTCTTCAAGCCTCCCTGTGTCTGCTGCAGTTAACCGTGAAGAGCCAGGGAAAGTGACAGAGACATCAATTGTGGCCCTGTGCTCCTAAAACCTGTCTCCAAAGGCTCCAGCCCACGGGGGAAATGCCCAGTGGATTAGAAG
Source organism: Pleurodeles waltl (assembly GCF_031143425.1). Lineage (NCBI taxonomy): Eukaryota > Metazoa > Chordata > Amphibia > Caudata > Salamandridae > Pleurodeles > Pleurodeles waltl. The sequence continues at coordinate 441,930,669 of NC_090443.1, read as the reverse complement.
GCCTGTCTGGCCCGAAGACTGGGGGATAACATTGCAACGTGGGTTCGTGCTGGTAGGGTGCTGCCCTGAATTTTATTACCCATTTTTAGCTAAGTGAAACCCTCATGATGCCAAACACATTTTCAGAAACGGGGTTCACACAACAACAGTTAACATATGTCTATCCAGGACCCCCCAAAATCCTTAAGCTGCTTCTGAACAAAGATTGACTCAGAGTTAGAGACAGGCAGAGAGGAGCGAGGCTGAGACATAAAAGGAGGTGCTGGATTGAGGTAACACCATGAGCCCCTTGAAAAAGGGGAGGGTGTTGGGCAATTTTCCACTCTGGACATGCCTTAAAACATATCTGGGGGTGGGGTGGGGTCGAGCCAGCAGAGCAACTTCCATCCACATTGTAAACATCTTACTGTGCAAAAATGTTCTGGGAGCTGGTCTGCGGCCAGGACATTCATAAGTCGTGTGGAAAAGCCCTGGAAATACCATTATCTGGGCAACGTATACATTTACGTAACTTTCACCCACTGGAAATTACATTATCTGGGTAATGTACATACTTAAGTAAGGTTTCATCCCCCCAGCTAGGCAGACACATTGCGGAGGCCCTGACAAGTTAAACAACCCAGCCCTCCGGGTTGTGGGAAAAGTGCCATTGGTCCTAATGTAGACAAGGAAACCTGGCCCCATTTACTGTTTGATGGTAGAAATCAGATATAACTGTGGGACAGAAAGTCCCTCACGTCCCTGGGCCCCTGGTGTCACTGCACCTGCTGCTGTTTTCCATCCCCCAACATGACATGGCTGAACGCTTCTGTATTATAAGCTCAAACTAGGAGTTTCAAATTCACAGCTCTCGCTGGAGAGGCTGAAAAGTACACCTTTTATCTTATTTGATTTTTATTTATAATGTAGAACCACGCATCGACAGCTTCCACGCGACCCTGCAGTGGAGTCATGCTAAATGATGCCCCCACCCCTTCACAGCTCCCGGCGGAACGACTGGAAAGTATACTTTTGATTTTGTTTCATTTTTATTCATATTAATGAACAACAAATACCATGTGATGACAGCTTCCAGGCGACCCTGCATGATGCACAAACCAGTAACAGCAAGCTTTCCCAAAACTGCTGCATAAAAATAAATAACTAAAATGTATTAATAGACTTCGGGCCAGGTGGACATAGCTTTAGGCTTGTGATTTCCTAATAGCAAATTTTTGCGATTTGCTAGTAGGAAATGGCAAACCGCATTTACTACAGTGTGTTTAACACTGGCTGTGATCCTACATGGGTCACAAGGGACCTGCTTCATTAATATTCATGAGGCAGGTCGCAATTTGCGACCCATGGGGAATGGTGGGCACTCAGAGGGATGGTGGCCTGCTGGGGTCAGCAGATGACCATGTCTGTGACTGCTTTTTAAATAAAGCAGTTTTTTTAAAAAATGCATCCCGTTTTTGGTACATGAAAACAAGATGCATTTAAAAAATAAATTAAAAGTTTTCTTTTCATGTATTTTTAGAGTGGGTAGTAGTCCGTAAGAACACTGCCTGCTCTGAAAAAATGTTGGTGCCCCATTCACAAAAGCGAGTGGTCCCCTGGAGACCCTTTCTCACTTGCAAATGGCTTACCACCAACTTGAAGTTGGTGGTAATATGCAAATGTTTTGCAACCGGTCGCAAAACATTCCTATATACCAGTGCGACTCGATATTTGGAAGGGACGCCCTTAATACACCCCCTCCTAAAAGCGACTGGCAAACCCTATTTTGCGAGTCAGTAATAGTTTACCAACTCGCATAATGGGGTTACATGCCAAAAACATTTTACCGGCCGTAAACGGACTGGTAAAAGGCTTTGTATACATCTGGACCATAGATTAAAAAAAAAAAAAAGAAACAAGGTTTTCGCAGACCGGAATCATCTCAATACACGGCTGCCCTCTAGCGGTCAGGAGAGATGTTTGCAGCAGCTAAGGAAGCAAAACCGGAGTACAGGAGCCCGGCTGCCTGCAAAGAGGTTTTATATATGACCTGTGTTGCCTCGTGTCTAAGAAGATACAAAACGAGTCTTCTATATCATTGTCTGCTCCGTTTGGGGCCCAGGAGAGTGATCATCACCTACGTCTGTTGGGGAGCTTGCTTCATCTGCACTCCAGGAAAGCAGATGGAAGTCTACCAGTTGCCTCCAGGAGCCTTGAGGAATGCATTGACGTCAGCCTCTGGCCCGAGGACACTGAAAGGTACCTGAAGGAAGTTGTCCTGAGACATAAACCATTGATTTAATTGAAATTTGTCAACCAGATCGAGAGATATTTGCATTTTACCCCGGCCTGTTGTATGTAGCACAGTCTCGGCTTGATGAGTTGCTGCAGTACGTACCCCAGAACTTGTGGGCACCCTGGTACTGTAAAATTCCAACCACAACTTACGTATAGCAAAAGAAAGCATCTACCACTAGGATTCTTGGGAGCTAGCACCAAAAACGTATTTACTCCTCCAAGGACAGGCTTGTGGGCGAGTGGGCTCTAATGGATTGCTCACGGGCTTTGACCAACATACGTTGTCCTCAATACCCGTACCTCAATCTTTGTAGTTTGCCAGGTTTGGGTGGGTGCTTCAGGCCTTTTAGGACGGGCTCGTGGGCAGCTGTTTAGATCCAAGAGGTTTTATGACAGGTGCACCAAAACCTCAATAAAAAGTGTACAGCAGTGCCTAAAACTGAAACCTGCTCTAGGCTAGCAGAGGACTCACATTTCCCCTTGAGGAGTATAAAAGAAAACTGTTACCCTTTTCAAGCATTTATTTTAAACGACTGAAACAAGCTATAATTTGGGTTTTGCATTCTTAGGGAAGGATTTTTGCTGACTCTAAGAGCTGAACTTGCAAACAACGCTCCTGCAGTCATCCCCATTGCAGCAAATGGTCTTGGGCTATCTCCAGTTTTTAACATCTCCATAGGCTAACCATGTCAGCCCGGCAAGTTTCCCAGGTACATGCAAGATGTGCTGCTCCAGTCCAGCTTTGTTTTTTTCCTTTGTATTCTGGGACTTGTGGCCTTGTTTATTACATTATAAAACAGGGCAACACGTCCCAGAATTCAAAGGAAAAAATGTAGACTGGAACAGCCCATCACACACTGACCTGACAGACTTGGCCGCTATGTATTGCCTATTGTCCAACATTAACTAAACATTTAGTGCTTAAAGCCTAGGTGCTACATTCGCATTTTGGGTCAGACCTCTGGCTAGGAAGAAGCCAGAGTTTTCTGGTTTTATTTGTCTATCAGAATTTCACAAACAGTATTTATTTATGTGAGTAATAAAGAAGAGTTTTGTTTTTCTTTTTATAAAATAAATCATAGCATTGGCTGAGAGTTCAATTATCAAGGGGTATTGTTGTGTTTTACTGAAATCTATGGGACATACTTACGAGCCCCTTGTACTACCTTTGCATCATGGTTTGTACACTCCAGAAGGCAAACTTTTTAATCATATCTATTAGGCCACGCAAAGCCGCCTTGCGTAGCTTTGAATGGCCTCATAGATATGGCGTAAGGCAAGGCAGCACAAATCTCTACATTGCCTCACCCTGCACAAGGAAGGAGTTCCATGGGCGTTGCAGTGGATGTTCCACGCAACACCCATTGGTTTTGAAGCATCCCCAGATTTACAAGACCTTGTAAACCTGGGGATGCACCAAAACCTTACGCCTCTCCAGAAGAGGCACAAAAAGGAGAAATATCACTATTTCTCCTAATGGTGCCCCTTTCTGCACAAAAGCAATCCTGCAAGCAACAAAGGCACCCTTACAAGGGTGTCTGCATTGGTGCTAGGCTGCGGAAACGGTGACAGTGCAGGGGGAAAGGACAGGAATGCGCCATATGCCATAGATACAGCGCTTTCCTGGCCTTTGTCTTTGATGCAGTGCAGCAAGGTGACTTGCTGCACTGTCATGCACCAAAATCCCATAAAGATGGGCCTAAATGTCTAACCCTCATTGCTCGTGGAAGCCTTGGACTGGTCGTCTGGGTATCTTGAGAGAGTCAAGTGCTAAAAACCTAATTTGGGGTCCAGCATTACTGTGCTTAGGGCTCCTTTAAAAGGTTGCACTTGAAGCAAAAAAAAAAGGACTGAGTTCTGGCAGACAGCAGGCGAGCCGTGAGGGTGGAGCCAGCACGTGCCCTACACCACAGCTTCAATCCACATTTATGCTCTTTACTATGCAAGAAATGTTCCAGGAGCTGGTCTGCCGCCAGATAATGCAGCAGGTCTGGAGGAAAAGGCCCTGGAAACAACATTATCTGGGTGATGTATATATTTTAAAAATGTTTTAGCCTCTGGAAAAACCATTATCTAGGTAAAGTACATATTTAAGCAAGGATTCAGCTCCCCAGCTAGGCAAACCCATTGCTGAAGCCTCATCTGAAGTCACGTAACCCAACCCTTGAGTGGCGTAGCATAAACGCCATTGGAACTAACGTAAGCAAGGCAAACTGGCCCTGTTTAATGTTTTGGTAGCAGAAATCAGATATAACTGTGGGACATAAGGCTCCTCAATACCCTGTGTCTCCGGTGCCACTGCACCTGCTGCAGTATTGATGGCTGCTCCCCCTCTCCCGTCATGATGAGGGTGAACACATCCGTATTATAACCTCAAAAAAGGAGTTAGAATTTCACAGCTCTCACTGGAAGTGCTGAAAAGTACACCTTTTATCTTATTTGATTTTTATTTGCAATGTACAATACATATCAACCATGGATGGGCAGCTTCCACACGACTCTACCAGTGGCGTAACGCAAAATGATGCCCCAACGACAACACTCCTTCTCCCGCCCCCCAACATAGAACCCCTATTGCAGAATGTGATGAGTGGCCTATTAATCTTGCATACAGCTGCGGCCACCACACATGTCCATATGGGAGGGTGGACTATGACGGGGACGGAGGAAACACAAATAATAACATTTAAAAAACGGTATCGCCGCCGTCGCCTGCCGCCTTGCTCCTCTGCATGGACATACTTATACATACACACAAATTCATACTTACATACACTCTCTCACATAAACACACTCTCATCTGCAAGCATGCAGGCAACATGCATTTAAAAGCATTTTTAACTTACCTCAGCTGCCACGGAAGGGCGTATTTCAGCTAATTGGACTCCATTTTTATTACACTAATAGTGAATAGTATATTAATAGTCACTAATAGTATAATAAAAAATTCACATAAAATAAAGAGAGTGGAGCCCTAACAGACGTCCATAAGTACAAGCTGCCTCTGTGTTCTTGGCAACAAATTTGCCACCTTTGAGGCCAGGGGTCGCAAAGGGCAAGCCAGGGGTCACAGTTGCGACCGCTGGCAACCCCTAAATGACGTCCATGCAACTTTGCTGTCCTGGTGCGCATTTCAGTTTGGCCAACCTAACTGACACGCGCACTTCACTCCTCCGTCCCCTCCCAAGGTCCAGCCCTGTCTGCACATGCTGGCTGAGCCAGCAGCTGAAAAATAAAACGATACCGAAATATCGTTTTATTTTTCAGCTGCTGGCTCTTAGCCAGTGCGGTGACGCTCCCCTGCCATTGCAGAGGAGCTGCCTCTGCGCATATATCACAGATTATAATTGACTGTGGGCCTCATGGGGGGCCCCAAACTGTTGAGTGCCCCCATGCGCCTCAGCATGGGCGTAGGAAGTGTGGGGGACGCAGGGGATATGTCCCCCCCCAGATTTTGGAGTGGGGGGGACACGGGGGACAAGGGTGGGGGGGACGAGGGGACAGAAGAATTTTCCCTTCTCCTGTATTTCGCAGGGCCATTAGCGCATGAAAGCGCTACCTATAATGGCCCTGCACTTGACCTGAGACCTGCCTCCAGGACACTCGCCCTCCTCCCTTTTGTTGTGCTGCAGCACACAAGGGATTACTTCTCACCTTGCCCCACAGCCGCCTGCAGTCTGCACTTCTGAGAACAAAGGGAGACGAGAGGCCCTTTGTTGATTGCTGTCTGCATCCCAGCCCTCCTGCGCCAACCCTTCCTGTCCCTTGAAGATCCAACCCTGAAGACAGCAGCAAGACTTCTGAAGATAAGGAGGTTTGGGTAATTAAATAAAGTATTGCCAAGTAACTCCCTTTCTTTTTAAATACAGTGCTGTGTTGCAGAGTATCTCCCTTTCTGAAAACAGTATTGTTGAGTTACCGTGAGATATGAGCAGGGCAGGCTTTAGCGCGCTAGTGGCACCCTGTGCGACAATGTTTGTTAGGGCCCCCCTTTCTGCCGCCTCTCTCTCACTCTCTTCTCTCCTCTGTCTCCAGCTTGCCTGCCCCAGTGCTAATTATTGTCCCCTATGTTGACATCCTGCCCCCCCCCCCAACATTTCGGTCCCCTGTCTCTCCCTCAGCCTTCCTGGTATTTGTGAAAGCCTGCTCTGAAGGGCAAGGGCTGTCTGTAAATCTCATTTCCTGCCAATGGCCTGTGGATGCAAAGCCGGCACTGTAGCAGGTCACAGGCTTTACAGGACTTCACAGGCTGTGGTGGTACAGAGCCTGGCACTGCTGGATAGACAGCGGAGAGACTAGCACACAGCACGGGTCCCAGGAAGAACCAGATGGCCTGAGAGATGGACAGGACTAGGTAAGGCAGCAGGGCCAGCTCTAGGGCGATGCAACTGGTGCCGCTGCACTGGGTGCTGACTTAGGATGGGGGTGCTGTGTTTGCAAGTATATTGTGACTTTAAAAGCACCTGCTGGGTGTTCCTTGCCACCAACAGTTTCAGGCAACAATAAAAATCTCAAGATAATTCCGGTGATTAATGGTGTTCCTGGAGAGAGATTGAAGTTTTGTCTAGTCGGAGTTTTGACTCATCATAACGTACAGGGTTACTATGCCTGCTACAAAGAACGTCTACATGCAGATCACAAAGTGTATATAATGTGAATAGGTCAGTGAGTTACTGCTTTTGTCCGATGCAGGAAAGTACCCTCTTTTTGGCATGGTTACCCCACTTTTTGCCTGTTGTCATTATGTTTTGACTGTGTTCACTGGGATCCTGCTAACCAGGACCCCAGTGCTCTCTCCCATTACATTTGGTTGCTTGGACCACACACACCCCACATTTGGCGTACTGGTGCCCCTTATAATTCCCTAGTATATGGTACCCAGGTACCAAGGGCATTGGGAGATCAGGGGTGCCCCATGGGCTGCAGCATGCATTATGCCACCCATAGGAGCCCATGTAAACTGTGTCTGCAGGCCTGTCATTGTAGCCTGCGTGAAAAGGTGCTTGCACCCTTTCACTTCAGGCACTGCACCAAGTCACTGTAAGTCACTCCTATGGCAGGCCCTCCTAGCCCCAGAGGGCAGGGTGCAAGTACCTGTGTGAGAGGGCACCTCTGCAGGAGCAGAGGTGCCCCCACAAACTCAGCTCCATTTTCCTGGACCTCGTGAGCGCGGGGAAGCCATTTTACGCGTGTACTGGACATAGGTCACCACCAGCTCCATAATGGCAACTGCGAAACCTGGGTATGTTTGGTAACAAACATGTCAGATTCATACGCCAATCCTATTGTTAGTATTGATTGTATGATTCCATGCACTTTGGGGGCTCCTTAGAGGATCCCCAGCATTGCTCCTATCAGCTTTCTAGGATTTTCCGGGCAGCCCATGCTGCTGCCACCCCTCAGACAGATTTCTGCCCTCCTTCTGCTGCTTGAGCAGCTCATGCCCAGGAAGGCAGAACAAAGGATTTCCTTTAGAAGAGGGAGGCAACACCCTCTCCCTTTGGAAATAGGTGTTACAAGGCTTGGAAGGGGTAGCCTCTCCAAGCTACCGGTATGCTCTGGATTGCATATTTGGTGTCCTCCTTGCATAAACCAGTCTTTACCAGTTCAGGGACCTCAGCCCCTACTCTGGTGCCAAACTGGACAATGGAAATGGGCGTAACCACTCCCCTGTCCATCACCACCCCAGGGGTGGTGCCTGAAGCTCCTCCAGGTGGCCACTTGATTCTGCCATCTAGAACCCAAGGTGGGCAGAGGCCTCTGTGAGCATCTGAGTGGCCAGGTCAGGCAGGTGACGTCACAGCCCCCTCCTAGGTGGTCACCCTGCTAGGTGACCAATCCCCCTTTCTCGGCTATTTAGGATTTCCCTCTTCGGTGGGTCCTCAGATTCAATGTGCAAGATTCCAGCAGGACTCCTCTGCAACGTTTAGTTGGACTTCTGCCCACTGGAACCGCAACTGGACTTCACAGGAACCTACAATCTCCAGCTCCAGCAACGACTTCGCCCTGCAACATTGTTTCTCTGGCTCCTTCCAGCAACTGCAACATTTGCCCGGCTGTGCTTCCTCTGATGGCAGCAAGTCTTCATTCTGCATGAGAAGAAAGAAGGAAAATTCCTTGGAGTGAAGGAGTCACTTTGCTGCATCCGCAGGCACCAACTGCAACAACCACAGGCTGCGTGGATCTCCTCTCCTCTTGAGCTGCGTGGATCCTGAATCAGGCGTGGTAGTCTGGAGTGGTCTCCTTGGTCATCTCTACCAGCTGTCCAACTTTGGAGTCGTTAGGTCCTTGCCTTACCATGCAGGACAGTACGCCCATGCACCGCGTCTCTTGCAGTTACCAAGGCCTGTTGTTATCTCCTCCAAGGGATCTTCAGGCTCCATGTGGCCCCAGCACTCTTCTCTGTGAAGCACAGCCCTCAACGCGCTTCGCCTGCGACGTAGGACCTCTCTCCAGGTGTGCTGCGTGGGCCTCTCTGCAGCTCCTGGGCTCCTTGCCTGTAGGTCTTTTGTGGGGGCTGCCTCTCCTTCTCCAGACTCTCTGCCTTGCTGAGGGTCACCTGGGACTCCCCTCCATGGGTTGAGTCCCCCTGGACCTTGCTGGTCCCCGGCAGCTCCACTTTTGTCCTACTGCGGCATTTGTCTTTGCCAAGGCTTGCTGGTGGGTTTTCCACACCACAGACTGACTGCAATTCTTCATTCGGCGTGGGACATCGACTGCATCACCTAGGAACTCTTCATCTGCTCCAGTGCTGCATTGCTGACTGTCTTCGTCTCCCCGTCCACCAACTCCTGCATCCACAGATGGGCGGGTAGTGGCTCCTGTCACAACCTGACACTCCTACGTAAACTGGATTTGGTCCCCTTATTTCCCAGGTCTTCCTCTTCCAGGATCCACCTCTAGTTTTTTGCAGTCTTGCCTGCGTTTTGTAATATCCTTCTCTGAAGTCCTTTTGGTGGGTTGGGGAAAAACCAGTAACTTACCTCTTTTCTCATGGTCGCTGGGGGGCATTCTGGTACTTACCTTTGGGGTTTCCCAGTTCCCGCAGCTCTCCTCTACTGATTACACTTCCTTGCATGGGGACCCGGCTTTCGCATTCCACTTTTTAAGTATATGGTCTGGTCCCCTCTAGGCCTTCAGTGTTGCCTATTGCTTTTCACTGTTTTCTATTGCTTTTTATGCCAATTTCTGATTGCTACTGTACATATAACAGTGTGCTACTTACATCCTATTGGAGTATTGCCTATCTAGTTTTTTAGTGTTTGTGGTACTGTAATAAGGAACCTTTAATTTCGTAACACACGTTTCTTTCATGTGTGTAAGTGCTGTGTGACTACAGTGGTATTGCATGATCTTTGCATGTGCCGTAAATAAGTCTTGGCTGCTCATCCACAGCTACAGACACTGTCTACACTTCACTAATAAGGGGATACCTGGACCTGGTATAAGGTGATAATACCATAGGTACTCACCACACACCAGGCCAGCTTCCTACATCAGAGAGCCCGCTCCTTTTTTGCCACCTGCAATTTATAAATTAAAACTGAATATAGAACAGTGAGCAATGAACTCATCAAAGAGCTGCATGCAAACATCAAGGTATAGATTAGAGCGCTATGATTTCCCCCCACTTTTTAATTAACTTAATGTTGCAAAACAAGTTAATTTGAGCGTAAATCAATTCTTAATATTAAAGAGAGTCCCCAACCATGGTGTTATGTTTTTAATTCAGAGTTTGCGCTTCTCTAGATAAAGCACTCAAACTATACCTGCTACCAGTATGGATGACCTATGACACCAACACCTTGTAGTCCTCTGTCCTATGTAACATTTCATATACACTGATTTACACATATATGATGATTGTCTCTGCGTAATGTCTGTGTGATATAAAGTGCTTTGACACCCTAGACTGGTATGAGGGCTGAATGATGGAACAACACATACGTATATCATGCATGCCTTAACATTGCGGTCTCAACAACGACCGTGTCTTTACTACTCATGCCCTTACAACAAATTGCTGTAAAAGAATGTTTGGTAAAGGAACATGCGTGGTAAATTCTCCCCGCCCTGCCCCCTTACATCTGATACCATACTTCACCCTGCCCAATCACTTATAACTGCCCCTGCCCTAAACCCTAAACCTCCCGCCCTGAGCCCTAAAAGTAACCCTGCCCTGTCCTTAAAACTACCCAGCCCCCAGTCTGAATCCTAAAACCTACCCTGAACTGCCCTAAAAACTACCTTGACGCCTCTGCCCCCCTGAACCCTAAAACCTACTCCGCTCTGTCCTAAATACTACATGACCCCCACCCTGTTCCCTAAAACCTACCCCACCATGCTAGCCCCATATCTGTGGTAATGGCAGCGTGGTCAATGCATTGCATTGCATTGATTGCCTTGTAAGGGATATTTCCCGGTATTAGTGGTGCTATAAAACGAATGAAATGCATCTGAGAGAGAGTGGTGATGGATGGTAGTGAGGGAATCCGTGGCAGAGGTGGTCACTGGGGGGTGCCAACAAACAATGTTGCACAGGGCGCCACCAGCACTAAGGCTGGCCCTGTCAGACAGCACAGCAGTTCACAGGAAGGCGGCAGCACAGAGACTGCCACTTGACAGTCAGACAAGGACCTAGCAGCAATCATAGGCCTTACTGACCTTCACAGGCAGGCGGGGGGCCAGAGACTGACACAGCCTGACTAAAAAGAAAGCTCCTAACAGGCAGCACAGTGCATTGCAGGCAGCACAGGAATCGACAGGAAGCACTGCGCCCAGCAGGCAGTACATGCCTCTTAGGACTTCACACAGGCAAACAGCAGCACAGAGCTTGTCGCTGCCTAATAGGCAGCCAGGGGCCCAGCAGACATGGAATTGAAGGCCGCACAGGACTCGACTGGAGGCGACCGCCTCCTCCCAACACCCCCCCTCCCCCCCCCCCCCCCCCCCACGGCAACCCTTCTGGGTGCAAACTTTGTGCAGGGGGCCCACCTCAAGGTTGTCCCTGTCCCCCCCAGAAATGTTGTGTCTCCTACGCCCCTGCGCCTCAGGTGTTACAGGGGCCTGCTTTACGTCCCTGGACCCTGCATGCTGCGCTAGGCAATAAAAGTAGACGTATTTTTGCACGATTTTACAAACCTGCCTCTTCTCAATATTTTGTTTACTTCATCTAATACACGGCGGCCCTCTAGTGACCAAGAGAGAGATTTCAAGAAGCCAATGAAGCAAAACTATAGATGTGTTTGCCACTTAGGAAGTGAATCCACTCAACAAACGCTCACGAGAGCTAAGACACAGGGGTATAAAACGATTGCCCTGAATCACACGAAAAACTCAAGTGGATTAGGTGAGATTCAAACTCAGTGCCCCAAAGAAGCAGCGGCAGGTAAGGTGACCAGGCTTCCCAGATTTTCACCATATGTCCTGGCGAATTTAGCACATGTCGCAGTTTACAGAAAGGTTTGACTAAAGAGAGAGAGGGGTGCAAGTTTTTATTTATATATTCGAGTGGAGAATGAGCAGCCTCTAGTAGAAAACAATTTAATAAAATTGATACTGTGGGTGAAAGCTACATTTTATTTCACATAGTGCCTCATTATCTGTGATTTTTAACGTTGATGAGCGTTGTGAATTTAGTAATTCAGTGCCCTTCGGTCAATACAAAGTTGTAGTCCTACTTCTGTGTTTATTGCCTGTCATCGTTTTTGTTTTTCAAAATCAGGGCACCCTTTGGCAGTGCAGAGCCCAGTTTCACTAACCAATGACAAAGAAGGTGCCAGCATAGGATGTGGTCTCATCCACCAAAATAGGAGCAGAGAGGGCGCTAGTGACTACTAGGTGCCTCAAATGGAAGAAAAATAAATGGGGATCACTGTTTTTATATTTATGAAACAACCTGTTGCCAGTGGTTGAAATGCATAAACAGGTATAGGGACTGTATTCCTGAGTGCAATAGGGGTGTGGGTAAGTGAATTTGGGGGTGGGTTCAAAAACGTGGCTAAAACCAGAATATTCTGTAACTAGTTTGTTGGTCTTTCACCTTCAGGTAACTGCATATAAAACAATGCACCCACTTTATATGTAAAACAAAAAATAAAATAAATGCCAGTTAGCCTAGCTTGAAAGAAATCAGTCTCTTATAATATGAAACATCAGTTGGTTAATTTCATACCTGCAGTTGCCTATCTGAGTAGCCAGGGAGCCACAGAACTGAACTCTTCTGGAACAGTGAGAATAGAGATGTGTATTGATAGTGCTAAGAGGCCCCAGCCTGTGACTGAAAGCACTTTAAATTAGTAAGCCATTGCCTTTCAACCCCTCAAAAAGAATAAATCTTTGTCGCCATGAAGTTTCAAGTGATCCCATCAATTAAGTGCCTATACTGGCTCCAAGCATCTTTTTTACATTAGTTGATTAACCATTTTTTTTATTTTCATGGTATTTATTGAGCACAAACTACACTCTCACACATGGTTTCCTAGTGCAGTATAGAAACCTTCTAACACTCTGCATGCCAGTTACTGAGCCTAAGCGATGCCAAACAGCCATGTGTTTAGCCTTTCCTGGACCACTTAAAGATTCCTACAGATAATCTGTTGGACCCCAAATTCAGAAGAGGTTATGGACTGTAAAATCGCCTTGTCGTTCACCTATTTATTCTACCTTTCAACTGTTTCCATAGTCCTTGATGTTCCTGCCTCTTTTCTGAAAAAGATTGCAGAAGCTGTTATCTTTTTTTGGCTAAGTATTCCCAGGTGGTTACCCTGGGTGATTGAACCTTTGGTTAGACTCCCTAACAGGCCTTCACTAGCGTCCTTTTCTGTAATTACTAACTTTGGCCTAATAGAATTTGTTAATCAACTAACCCAGCAAGATGGCTGCACATTAGGCCTTGTTTTTGGAATACCTGGCTTAGCAAAGTTTAGTTCTTCCACCCAAAGAGATGGATAGACCATTTCTTGGTCCAATGTGATATTCTATCTACAATCCCCTGCAAAAAGAGCACAGGTCAAACCAAACCCATTCTCCCTTTATGTTGGAGTAACATTGAGATATCAAAAGACTCCCAAACATTTTAGAGGGTTGGGTAACTGTGTCTTCAACTGTGGACCTTGAAACCTTGTTTTTGTATTTAAATTCTTATTAATCTGTGGCTCTTAAAGACATTATACTGACAACGACCAACTAAGGTTTTCCTAGTCGACTCTCCCAACCTTGGTTCTCAGTCTCTCTTAAAGCTGAAAGCTAAAGGTTAGTTAAGCATAAGGAAACTAGTATAAATCTTATGACAACAGTGCATTGTTAACCTTTAAATTGAGGTCAAGTAGTTACAAAAGCTGTATCCTTCAAGCTAAAAGTTTCTCTTTTGGGACTATAATTAAAGGCGCCGCACACACTTTGTTTAAAATTGTTGGAGAGCTTACTAACTATCTTGTTTTGCTACCTCAGTAATTCCTACACAAGAAATATGGGGCAAATTGTCTTCCTATTTTATTAATAAGGCCCAAACAATCTATAAAGGGATTAAAAGTGACTCCATCTCACATGAGACTTCAACAAATCTCAATGACAAGGTATATTTTCAAGAAACGACTCCCACCCTGACAGCCAAGAGATCTCTAAAGTGGAAATATCCCCGCCATTCACAAGGATAACACATTCAACTACTAAAGTCTATTAAGTCTGGATCACCCGATGAGATTTGCCCTTTCCTTTCACAGTCCGCATTTGTTTGATGGCCAGGTCTCCGCAACTGCTGCTAAGATGGTCACACTTTATCCTATTTGTTTAAGAAAAACTATTTTAAATCACATAAGCATGGAGAAATCAGAATCTCGGTTGTTCCCTCTAGTCCAAGGATTCTGAGAACAGAATCGAGCTTAAGCCAATTATGCAAGTTTTTGCTTTCTCTTTTTTTTTGCAGTTTTATATAGCACATACTCAACTTATATTGAAGCGCCAGTTGGGTTACACAAGGTCACTTTAATTTTTGTATGGTAGGTACTGGGAGATTAAGTGATTTGCCCAGAATCGCAGGATGTTCAGCTGATGCTGAGACACAAACCTGGTTCTTTAGTTTCAAAGGTGGCAGCTCTGGCCATTACACCACATCCTATACCCAATGTTATTCAGTACTGCAGCAATACCATCTCCAATGTAGATTATGTTTGGATGTTGAGTTTTTTCCAAAGCTAAAATGCTGTGCCTCACATTCAGCTTTCATACTTTATTGTAAACGGCAAACTAAACAAAGATATTTCCCATTTCCCAATCTGAGGTACTGGCCAAAAAGGTTGCTGGCACAGAAAACCAACATCATGGATAGTGTTGGGAGGTGTTAAGCAGCAGCTGAGGCGGTTCTGAGAGGGGCAAAAGGGAGCAAGCAAAATAACAGCAGGAGGAGGGTGGGCGAAAGGGAGGCACCAGCAAGGACTTGGAGCAGGCCAGACAGACTGCAAACACATGCAAAAAAAAGTACCCCCAAAAGTGCCACGGCCAATGGAAAGACAGGAACGGAAGCAGTGTTAGGGCCACACCCACGGATCGGCCAAAAAAACAGGAAGACAGTGGAATCGTGCCACTGCCAAATAAGAAGCGAGGAAATCGGAGTGAATTGGAGGCAATCACTTGTAAGTGATGGGCAGGCTCTAAGCCCCGTTTACGTTTTTTGTGTACAATAGATTTGGCAAGCACATGCCAAGCACTGTGCAGGCAAAACCTAAAAATAGGGAGGGGGCATTATCTTTTTTTATTTTCAAAAGGAAAATCCTGCTTTGGTATTTCTTTTTGAAAATAAAAAGGTAACCAGTTAGGTGCAAGGTTCCACCATGTTGACAGAGCCCTGCACCAAATTGCAAATTACATCAGTTCCTGGTAATGCTTTTGAAATTGCTGCCAGCTTGGCAGCCATTTCCAAATTAGATGGGCGGCATCTCCATCAGAGAGACAGAGCAATTTACTCTGTCACCCTGGTGGAGAAACTAGCCACCTGCCTACATTTAAGTTAGCCCCTTAGTCCTGTAAGTTCCAATCTACCACAGGAGTAAACTTCTAAAACACCCAAGAACCTCAGGAGAGGTATTTAGAGATTTACAGCATGTCAGGCAGAGGACCCTGTCAACAGCAGGATCCAGTCCAGCTCCAGTTACTACTGGTCAGCTGGGCAGTTGTGGGAAAGACCTCTTGTAGAATGTTGAACAGTAGGTCAGTCTTAAGACCCTTGAAGTCCACTTCTTTGTCATGGAATAAAGAGGGAGCAGGTCCAGCTCTTCGGGCCTCCCTCCAGGTCACAGACAGCAGGTCTAGTCTTCTTCAGTTCTTCTTCAAGTCCAGGGGTGTGCTGAAGTGGGTACCTGGAGATGCTACATTTATGTCTAGCAGTAGCTAGTGGGTAAGAATGGCTCCTGAGAAAACCATAACCAATGCAGTAAATGCTCCTGGGGCCAACCTACCCACTTTGGACATTTTCAAGAAGGCTAAAGTATTTGGCCACACTGAACTTGAGCTCTGAGGGCTGAGGATGTTTGTAGGGAGTGCACTATGGTAACCCTAGTGTTCTTCAACGCTAACGCCAAACTCCAGTGTCAAGAAGCCACTGTACCCTCAGTAAACCGAGAGATATTAGTTTGGTAGAACATCAGTGGGGGTTTTCAGTAACCAAACATTGGACACAAGAATTTATAACACAAGACACAAGAATTGTCCGCTTTTGTCTTTGACCATAGGTCTATGGAAGTGGTGTATTCATGACACTAAATTCTGGACTTTTAATTTTTTTTTAGGAGGGAGGTGCCTGGCTTCCACTGGACACCTGACTTGGCCTAGTCTCTCTTTTATTTTTATTGGGTTTGTTTCCTTACTTTTACATTTGTTTTGCTTTGTTCCTTGGTAATATGTGAGGCAAGGGAGTGTGACCTCACACACAGGATGGATTTGCCAGAATCCAGTTATACATTTATTTGTCCCCCCTCCCTTCTAAGCTTCATCAATGTGGTTACGCTCTAGTCTCCTGGTCTTTCTAGACCATGCTCCCGCCATGACGGAGGGCTTTAAACAGGGAGCTGTGACATGTTCATTTTTATCTTTGGCCTTAAACAACAATGCTTACCTCGGAAGTAGCGTTTTTATGAGACCCAATTAGGGGGTCTTTTAATTTCCTTGAAGGAGGCAAGGGCCTGACTCTCATTGAACACCTGAGTCTTTTTTATTTTTATGGGTATGTTTCCTCGCTTTTAATTTCTTTGTTACTTAGTAAAGTATGTGGCAATGGAGCTTGGCCTCATACACAGGATATGCTGGTACCCAGTTATACTTTTATTCCGCCCACCTCTTCCATGCCTCGTCAGCATGGTAAGCACTCTAGTCCCCTGGTCTCTCTAGACCACTTCCCCGCTAGGACACCAGGCTCTCAAAGGCGCACCTCTGCATCTTCACTTTTATCTTTGCCCTTAGAGATCTTGCCTACTTGGTAAACGGCATTCCTATGAGACCCAATTCTTGGCTTCTAATTTCCTTGTAGGATGGAGGTGTCTGGCTTCAGTGCTTAAACTGTAAAAACATAAGTACAGGACCCTCGTCAGGAGGCCACTGCACCAACCATTGCTATTGCAAGCGCTGCCAGTGACTGAACCAACATAACTACCAACCATCACACTCTTTGAAGGGTGACAACTAAGGCTATTATAGTCCACCCAAAGCTATAAGAATGGTTTGGACAGCAGGTATTAGTATTTTTTAATACGTATTGAATTAATAGACAACAGTTGTGCTCATCTCTAAATTAGACTCACAACCCCACCATGTAGCAGACCGCCATAAGTCTCCGTGTTAACAATTAAGTGGCAGTGCTGGGTATTAGAAACCACGACTCAAACTAAGCATTTCCTCCTCCCACTAGACTCCTTCATCAGATTAGTTTTTCTCTTATTTTTATTGGGTTTCTTCCTCACTTTTAATTTCGTTTTGCTCTGTTCCTTGGTAGTATGTGAGGCAAGGAAGCTTGATCTAACACACAGGGTGTGCTGGGATCCAGTTATACTTGCATTTGTCCCCCCACCTCTTCTACACTTCATCAGCATGGTTAGCATTCTAGTCTCCTCATCTCTCTAGACCATGACCCCCTGCTGGGACAGAAAGCTTTAAAAAGGGTGCTGTTGTGCATCCACTTTCATCTTTCACCTTAAAGTACAACGCCTACTTGGGAAGTGGTGATTCAATGAGACCCAATTTGAGGCCTTTCATTTCCTTGAAGGAGGGAGGGGTCTGGCTCTCACTGGACACCTGACTTGAATGTGTTTTTCTTTTACTATTATTCCTCACGTATAACTTATTTTTCTTTGTTCTTTGGTAGTGTGTGACGCAAGGGAGCTTGATCTCACACATAGGATTTGCCAGGATGCAGTTATACTTTTATCTTCATCAGTGCAGTTAGCGCTCTAGCCTTCTGGTCTTTCTAGACTACGCCAACCATCAAAATGGAGGGCTGTAAAAAGTGCGCTGCTGCGCTTCCACTTTTATCTTTGACCCAAAAACTACAATGCCCACCTGGAATGTGGCTCTTTCATGAGACCCAGTTTGGGGCTTTTAATGTCTTTGTAGGAGGGATGTATCTGCCTCTCACTGGCTTGCCCTCACACACAGGATTTGCTTGTATACAGCTATAGTTTCATTTGTCACACCCTTATACACTTCATCAGGTGGTTCTCTCTCTAGTCTCCTGGTCTTTCTAGACCATGCCGAGGGCTTTACAAAGGGAACTGCTACGTGTCCCCATGATGAATGAGCACTAGGGGTGTGCCCGAGGCACACCATGGGCATGCCCATCTGCACACATCTGCATCTGGATCGCGCCCTTCACCCTGACTGTCCATAGTAACCCCCATTCAATATACTCCTCAGGACAATAGGGTAAGTGTGTGCCTGTTTTGGAGAGCATGAACAACATTCAAACAATCCACTAGCCCATCTTGTGATGTTATTTATACTGATCCTTCACCTTCTATACATCACTTCTCCCTCATGTGAGCTAAAATCAGAGCCCTGGAGGAGCAGATTTATAAAATGTATTTAAAAAATGCTCGCTCTTTGCCCAAACATATACTCAATTCTTATGATTTCATTCCGGATTTGAATCCAGATGCCATTTTAATTACGGAAACAGGGCTAAAGCCTTGCTCTTTACCAGATATTGTGGAGGCTCTTACTGATGGTTTTGCTATTTTACATCGTAATCGGCAGGATAGTAACTGGTGATGGAGTCACCTTCTTTTTTAGGCCAACTTTGACTTGCTGCATGGTCACCATTACCACCTTTAAAAATATTCAAAGCCTGTTTCTTTTCTTTAACCTTAACACAAAAATGAACTTTATCTGGCATATTAATATATAGTGCGCCAGGCTTTGATGCACGGTCTGCAGAAATGTAATGGACTTGCTAACTTTGCAATCTTGCGGGGACTTTAATTACCACATAGACTTTAGTTCAATGGCCCAGCTTACTGCTTTCAAGAGGAGCTGTCCTCATTCCAGCTCACGCAGTTAGTTACTCAAGCCACCCATTCAGCAAGTAGTATATTAGATTTAATATTGACTAATTTAGAAAATCTTGTATGTGAAGTTCCACAGCCACTTTGTCAGATCACCTGGGTGCCCCGTATTTCCTTTACACTACCAATTAGGGAAAACAAGGATACTGTAATCACTCCCAAACACCCTTGTCGCCAGATTAAAGACTGTGGATTTAATTCACTTCTGGCAACTAATTGAACGTTATTGTCGGCCAACATAACTACTGTTTGGAAACATTTTCAAACCTGGATTACTTCAGCCCTAGATACCTTGTCCCATGTTAAAATCAACAAAGGATTTGTGAGAAATCGTCCCGTCACCTGGTTCACTCCTCGTCTACTGGCCTTAAAGAGACATTGTCGTCAAGTAGAAGGAAAATGGCTCACTCCAGGAGCTAAGTCAGATAAAGAAGCTTATATGGCTAGTAAAAAACTCCATCATAAGGAGATAAGATCAGCTAAATGGCACTTTATGTAACTAGGATTGAGACTGCGAAGCACTCTTCTAAGACTATCTTCAATATAGATTAATCTTTGACTCATCGAGGTACGGCTATTTCAAAGATTAACTATTCACAAGTTAGATGTGACACACTGGCACGGTATTTTTTTAAAAAGCTCTGTTTAATCCAAGACACCTGAGAGGCTTCTAATGTAGCTGCTACACCTAGTACGAGACCCAAAGATTACACAAGCATAAATGATTTGCCCCATTTCCATTTTGGAGATGACCAATTTATTGACTAAGGGGCATATTTATACTCCGTTTGCACCGGAATTGCGTCGTTTTTTTTGACGCAATTCCGACGCAAAACTAACTCCATATTTATACTTTGGCGTTTGACGCGTCTAGCGCCAAAGTCCATGGAGTTTGCGTAATTTTTTTGCGTGGACACCTACTTTGCGTTAATGATATGCAAGGTAGGCGTACCCGTCTAAAAAATTGACTCCGAGGCATGTGCGCCGTATTTACACTCCCGGCAAATTTCACGCCCGGGAGTGGGCGGGTAAAAAAAATGACGTTGGCCGCTTTTGCGACGTTTTTTAGCGCCTGGACAAGGCAGGCGTTAAGGGACCTGTGGGCTCGGAAGGAGCCCAGAGGTGCCCTCCCATGCCCCCAGGGACACCCCCTGTCACCCTTGCCAACCCCAGGAGGACACCCAAGGCTGGAGGGACCCATCCCAGGGACATTAAGGTAAGTTCCGGTAAGTTTTCTTTTTTTTTTTGTGGCATAGGGGGGCCTGATTTGTGCCCCCCTACATGCCACTATGCCCAATGACCATGCCCAGGGGACATAAGTCCCCTGGGCATGGCCATTGGGCAAGGGGGCATGACTCCTGTCTTTGCTAAGACAGGAGTCATTTCTATGGGGGTTGGGCGTCAAAAAAAATGGCGCAAATCGGGTTGAGGCGAAAAATTTGCCTCAGCCTGACTTGCCCCATTTTTTGGCGCCCAAGCTCCATATCCCCCTACGCCGGCGCTGCCTGTTGTACGTCGTTTTTTTTCACGCACACCAGGCAGCGCCGGCGGCTAACGCCGGCTAACGTCATTGATTAAATACGGCGCCCGCATGGTGCTTCAGAATGGCGTTAGCCGGTGCTAATTTTTTTGACGCAAAACTGCGTTAGCGCAGTTTTGCGTCAAAAAGTATAAATATGGCCCTAAGTTTTCTTCTGACTCTCCTAATAATCCTTGTCCACCCCCCATTCTCAAACTAGTTGACCCCACTTTAGCGCCCACACTTTGTGCGCTACAAAACTCTTCTATTACCTCAGTGCTTTTACCAGATTCTTGGAAATCTAGCTGCCGTGGTCCCTATCATGAAAAAAGCAAACACAGACCCAAAGGGCCCTGCAAATTTTAGACCTATTTCGCTATTACCAGTTCCCGGCACAATGCTAGAAATGTATATTAACTCTCAATTAATCCAGTTTCTAGAAAAGCACAATTTTTCGGCCGTCTCATAATTTGGTTTCTGTGCGGCTAATAGCACTGAATCCATACTTCACACAGTCTCAGAATTTCTAAAATATTTTGAATGATGATGGCACTGCTGCTCTTATCTTACTTGATTTGTCAGCAGCCTTCATTACCATATCCCATAAGATCCTCATCCATTGTCTTATTTAAATTGGTATAAAAGGACCCTCTTTAGCATGACTTTCTCACCAATGGGCACCACACCAATAGGCTTCCTCTCTGTTCTTCGCAACTGGCCTTGCTGGACTGTTGAGTGCCACTGGGCTTGTCCCAGAACCCCATACGTTTAATATTTATATGGCCCACCTCTGGCAAAACTCATCTGAAGTTTTGGTTTCAAAGCTTTGTTCAATGCGGACAATACTCAACTGATAATATCTTTGGCCAGTGATGAGGGTTTTACCAAACGAAGAATTAAGCAATGTTTTTTTGTCAGTAACCTCTTGGATCAGTGAGAACCACCTTAAACTGAATTCAGATAAGACTGAGCTTCTTATCTTGGCAAACTTAGCTCACTCCTTTTCCCTGTGGCAGTTGTTCACAATCAGATGAACAGCTTTCATTTAAACATATGATATAAGCTGTAACATCAACTTGTTTTGGTTTGTTAAAAACCCTTGGTAGAAATTCTAATGTTCCTGCCTTTTACAACTAGGGAAACTGTAATCTATGCTCTGATAACCTCTAGGTTAGATTTCTCAAATTTTCTATACTAAGCATTACCTAAAATGCTTATTGGCAGACTTCAGTGAGTACAAAATTCAGCAGCGAGGTTACTGCTTAATATCCCTTGGTACTGCTCAGTATGTGCCAGACTGAAAGATCTCCACTCATTTTAAAATTCTATCACATATTCATAGAGCTGTATTTAAATCAAGTCCCTACAGTCTTCAGAATCTCTTTTCCTTCTGCATTGCTGCCGGGTCTTTTAGATGGTTGTAGGAAAACAGGCATTTGTTACAGTGTCCTTTCCTCGGGATCTGCACGTTGCTGAACAAAAGGCCCACCTCCCGGCGTCACCAATTCAGAAAGCTATTATAGCACAGAGTTATGATGAAGCCAGTCGGGGGGAAGGGAATTAGGGAAGGGAACAGCAGGGAAAGTGATCTGAAGTAAAGGTTAGAACAAATATGCATTTACTCATTCATAGAAACGTAACTCTTTTATAGACTCTTGACTCAATGCGTCTCCGAGATATCAGGTGGAGACCTCTTCTGAAATGAGGGCAAAGCCCCTTCTTTGAAACATGGAACAAAAGTAAAACACAATCTCAGAATCAAGAGATGGCAAGAACTTTGAACTTTGATTATACACAGAATATCAATCCTGTAACATCTATGTATTCACAACATAAACCTTTGATCATGACTTAGAAAATCTCAAAGAATTTCACATCTTAAGCTTTTCAAAGAACAATGAAAACTATGATTTGCTTATCTTCAGAAATACTTTCACATTCACAACAATAAATGCCAAAAGGTTTTACTATTGAACTTAAAGCGCTTTACTGAATATAACCAGGAAGCGCTTTTACTCAAGTAGCCTGAATCAACTAGATTGTTATGCCAAAAACCTTTTCCTCCTGTGAATTGAAGCGCTTACATCTGTGAACTGAAATACTTTGAATTGTTGTGCCAAGAGCGCTTTACATCTGTGAACTGAAGCGCCAGAATTATCATGCCAAGAGCGCTTTACATCTGTGAACTGAAGTGCCTGAATTGTCTTGCCAAGAGCGCTTTACATCTAAGAACAGAAGCACCTAAATTGTCGTGCAAAGAGCGCTTTACATCTGTGAACAGAAACACCTTGAATTGCTGTGCACAAAAGTGAATTACTGTGCCAAAAGAGCACTTTACATCTGTGAACGGAAACGCCTTGAATTGCTGTGAACAAAAGCGCTTTACATCTGTGAACTGAAACGCTTTGAATTACTGTGCCAAAAGAGCGCTTTACATCTGTGAACGGAAACACCTTGAATTACCGTGCACAAAAGTGAATTACTGTGCCAAAAGAGCACTTTACATCTGTGAACGGAAACGCCTTGAATTGCTGTGAACAAAAGCGCTTTACATCTGTGAACTGAAACACTTTGAATTACTGTGCCAAAAGAGCACTTTACATCTGTGAACGGAAACGCCTTGAATTGCTGTGAACAAAAGCGCTTTACATCTGTGAACTGAAACGCTTTGAATTACTGTGCCAAAAGAGCACTTTACATCTGTGAACGGAAATACCTTGAATTGCTGTGCACAAAAGCGCTTTACATCTGTGAACTGAAACGCTTTGAATTACTGTGCCAAAAGAGCGCTTTACATCTGTGAACGGAAACGCCTTGAATTGCTGTGCACAAAAGCACTTTACATCTGTGAACTGAAACGCCTTGAATTACTGTGCCAAAAGAGCGCTTTACCTTTTGGAAGTAATAACTTTCTCCAAACTTCGATTCAGCAAGGCCTTACCGCTTCGAGGACGACCTACTTGTTTTTTAATGCACCATGGACTTTGGTTAGATGACACTCTGCCATTCAGAAACACTGCTCTTCTCCAGAAAACCCCCCATGAGGTCTGGCTGCATCGAAGTCTTCAAAATAGTGAGCAACATGCTTGGATGTGGCTGGGCTTTATAGGCCTGCCACACCCCAAGTTGGCTGCTGCCTCTAAAAAGATGGGAATTGTAGTCCCTTCATAGAATAGCACTGATAAGTGCATCTTGTCCACCAATGCCCTAAACCTGCAGCTCTAAGAACTTTGCCACAGGGCAGACGACGCTGGTGGTCACCTTTGGAACAAGAGGGGATGACAAGTGGTGCACATAACGCGCCACAGAGTCGCGCAGCGGAATTTCGGACGAGACCTGGACCGCGCCTGGCCTTATTCCTGACAGCATTTTGCAGGTTTCCCCCAACGTTTTGCCCCAGTTTGGACTACTAGCTGCTGTTTTTTTACTTTGAGAGTGCATTGAGGCCTGCTGCCCAGACCTCAGTGACAGTGTTCTTCCCCTTTCAAACTGGTATATTTAATTGGGTACCCCCAATTGGCATGTGCTGACTTACTTATAAGTCCCTAGTATATGGTACCCAGGTACCAAGGGCATGTAATGCTGTCTGTCCACACAAGAGCTGCAGCACTGGTTGTCATACTCTGCGTGTGGCAAAGTGAAACACGACTTTCAGCTGCCATTGAAGACTTAAGAGGGTGTTCATGCACTGCACACATGACTTTGTCATTACCTCTAATGTCAAAGGCCCCTAGCCTCTTAACTATACATATAGCTCCTCTTAGGCAGGCCTATGAAACCCTGTGGCAAGGAGCTGTACATTGTTAAGATAGACATAAACGTTTGATATGTCTATACAGTGAAGCTTAACGTGTTGGTGTTTGCTGATGACAGTTACCTAGCCTTACAAGGTAAATGCAGAGTTAACGGCTGGCACTCCAATGCATCTAACTTCTGACAGAGGCATCCTAACTATGCAATGTAAGGTATCAAATTAAATGGGACATCAAATGCGTCTGGTGCAGTTGACATTTATGTCCAATTTAATGATGGACGCTTTTGTGAAAGTTGTGACTCTTTGACCCAGCTAGTCCAAAGACTTGACAGAGGCAAAGGGACTGAGGCAGGTTTCTATCTGCCTAGGGAGACGTATGAATGACTCCCAGCCCAGTAAGAAAAACTGTGACCGCTATGTAGGTGGGACCCCACCCACAGGTTGGGCTGCAAAAGATGTTAGCCCCAAAGCCAAGCATCAACCTTGGGGTTTGGACAACAGCCTACCTCAGGCAGGCTAGGTGGTTCTTCCAAGTAGCTAGAGCACTGGCCTGCAGGGACCAGGGGACTTCTCCTGTATTTCACTGGTGATTTGTGGAAATTTCAGCCCAAAGGACCCTTAGGTGGCTGAAGCCCGGCTTTTTGTGACTGGGCCTCCCACTCAAAGCCATGGCTTCACCTGCCTCTCATTGGTCGATTTTTGGAACTGGTCAGCCTGCCCGGAGGAGCCTCACTCTCCTGCCTGGTCTGACATCACCCTGAACAGGCTAGGTTACACTGCCTGGTGGCTGGAGCTCCAGCCTTTGAGAACCGAGCCTCATAGGAGAAAGCCTCTCACTGTTTGATTCTTGGAACTAGGTGGGATGGAGAACCCCCAGGCTCCTCCCTGGTCTGACGCCACCCTGACCTGGGAAGGGAAGGCCTTTCTGGCTGGTGCCTGTGGGACAAGGTCCCTTCAGGCATGAGCGCTGGCTTCACCCCACCTTTCTGTGGTGATTCTTGGAGCTTGTAGGTTCAGAGGAGCCCCTGATGTCTTCCTGGTCCAACGTTACCCTGTGCTGGGTAGGGAAGATCATGCACTTTCCCTGACTGGTGACTGCAAACCAAGGGCCTCGTTTAAAAGAACAGACGCATTGGCATTGATGTGTCAGTTTTCTTGCGCCTGCCCCAAATGCCCTTACGAAGCCATGGGTGAGCTGTATTTACAATGCAGGGCTCCATTGCACTAGGAGTCATGGAAGCATCAGAAATTCTGGTGCATCTTTTGGTGCTAAAGTGAAGCATTGTTGGAGTTGGTCGTAACACTGACGCAACTCCAGCAATGCATCAGAACACAGAGGCGAGTCCCATGTTAAAAGCTCTGCATCAATCCTTATGCCTGGTTTGAGGCGGCGTAGGGATTTTGATGCAGTTAAGTGGAGGATTGATGCAGTGAAAAGTTGTAAATTTCACTGCATCGGTTTTACGTGGCTTTTAAAGTGGGAAAGCGTACCCTGCATACATTATACCCGGCGTAGGTATGTGACACATGCCTCCACAAACTGACACATTGGGCCCAGTCTGTCAGTTTGTAAATATAAAACAGTGTGGAGCACTGACTGTGCTGCCGCTGCATTAAAAAAAAAATGACACTGTGGCAGCACAAAGCTCTTGTATATATGGGTCCAAGAATGGAAGCACAGATCACAGCTGGTCAGAACAGAGACAGATGCACAGTGAGATACACACAGGCAGCCATCATACACCACAAGTAACTATGCGCAGCACTCTGCCAGGCACCCTGGCGAATTCAAACCCTCAAGGAGGCCAGGCACACAAGCAACATAGCTTGGTATGAGGACCACAGGATGGGTCCAGCAACATGCAATCGTGGAAAGACCTTTGGGGTACAAAGCGAGTACAGCCACCTGTAACGTCCCCAGGGCAACTGAGCTTCAAAACTTCAGACAGGTGTAGCCACAAGCTACGTTTGAAATATTGATGATTAATGTGTACATGTGTCCTGCAATTTACACAAATACCACCCATCTGCAGCTCTAGCAGTGAGAAGGTGCAGCCCCCCCATCAGGCTTCCTCCATGGGAGTTAGCCTTTAAAAATGGAAAAGAGTTTCTAGGTGCAAAGCTTAGAACACCTACCCCATAGCACCAGACAAGTGAGTGGTTCCCACTGTAGCACAGACAGGCATCTATATCACCGGTATTCCTGGACATCCTGGCAGGTCCATACAAGTCTTCAAACACCCAGCTTAGCCACACAGGACCAGGCAACTAGGTACCTGGCAACTAAAAAGCGTGCTGTACCTGCACATTAGTCATCCGCCACTCACTTAATCTGGCGGGAGCCAGGAATCGACCCCCTGAGTATCGGGTGGCCCCTGCCAAGGTGGCATCCCTGAGACGTGCCACCAGGCTGGGCCCCCACGTATGCCTGGTAGTGAGGCACCAGTGTAGAAGAGAAAGATTATCCCATGCCATCGGAGCCAGCTCCCCACCTGTCCCCCAAAGTGACAACCACATGCAACCACCTGGGTTCGAGCATTGGACATCTCTGAGTGATACAGCATCCTTGCTGAGAGGAGCCAGGGTTTTCCTCGTGGCCCTAGCGTCTTCCCATTCCAGGCTGCCCTGCCACCCAGGATTGGCCACTCCTCAGGCACTTGAAGCCAAGATGGGCTGTGATAGAGCACAGGAAGGCCCTAGTGACAGGGTCTCTCTCTCTCACCCAGCCAGGGAGGCACTGCAATTCAGTACATCAGGACTATGCTGAGTAAGCATGGGTTCCATCTGGGGAGGGCTTTCTGTCACATTGGGCCCCTTCTGGCCAGCCAGCCCTTGCGATTACCAGTCAAGTCCTCCTTGACAAGGAGAGGAGTCCACCCCACATCTAGTCCTCGCCCACGAGGCCAGCACGCAAGAGGAAGTCCATGGCCTTATGCCCGGGTTCAGGCTGATTCCTTTACACTCTGGCCCCTCCACAATTAATGATCCTTCAGGAGGTTTACCTACAGAAACTTTGTTACAACTCCTAGTTAATCTAATAAGTAACATTTGAACATCCTCTCTGCACTATGCCAGGACAGTTACTAAACCCCATCGGCATCAATCCAAGGATCCCATTCAACAATCTAATTTGTAGTAGCAGTGGCAGTGTGTACAAAGGGCAGGGACTTCATCAATGTCGGATTATAATCCACTTTTACTGGGAATTCCTCACAAAATAATTGCTGACTTCAAACCCAGTCATTGGACTTTTTTGCTTATGCAGGGTCATCCCCAATCTTTTTGCCTCCTGCCTCCTATTTTTCTGACCTGCTGCTGTTGGCTTTTGAACTCTGAGCACTTTACCACTGCTAACCAGTGCTAAAGTGCATATGCTCTCTGTAAATTGTATAGTTGATTGGTTTATCCATGATTGGCATATTTGATTTACTAAAAAGTCCCTAGTAAGGTGCACTAGAGGTGCCAGGGCCTGTAAATCAAATGCACCTAGTGGGCCTGCTGCACTGATTGTGCCACCCACATTAGTAGCATTGTATATAAACAACAAAACATCAACAATTGTGGCTGTGTATAAGTGGTGCGCACTTCCAAATATAAGCTACCATCAATAATCAAAGTTCATGATGCAAAAAGTCTTTTTGAAAAGAAGAGTGTTCCAGTGGTAAAACACCCAGCCACAGGGTGTAAGGATTGTTTCCTACGAAAGGTCACAATCCATGTACAGAGAGAAGAAAACCACGGCACATCTCAAGTTCATGATGATAGTCCTTTATTCCTTAGTTCTGTGTCAGGAAAGTTGGTGCCCTGATCCAATTGAATACACTCGGCAAATAGTTTGAAAGCGAATACAATTTTCATAGTTGGGAGAAAACAGCCGACACGTGTTTCATCACCCTTGACTTTTTCAAGGCTTTAACAATCTAGAGGTAAAATTTGTATTGGAAAAACTCAAAAAATTTTGAAGATGTGGAACAGATGTAAAAAGTGTGGCATGGATCATATGGAAGTCCAGAGACCATAGTAAGTCTATTCCCGGCCTCCCGTCTAGTATATCCGTGAGTGGCATCGCATCAAAGGTGATTGTAGCATTGTAATCATGTCTCAGACCTGCAACTGCAGTGTCTGTGTGTGCAGTTTTAACTGTAAACTCGACTTGGCAAGTGTACCGACTTTGCAGGCATAAACCTTCCCTTTTCTTACATGTCAGTCACCCCTAAGGTAGGCCCTAGGTATCCCCAAGGGCAGGGCGCAGTGTATGGTTAAGGTAGGACATATAGTAATGTATTTTATAAGTCCTGGCAGTGAAATATTGCTAAATTCGTTTTTTTACTGTTGCTAGGCCTGTCCCTCTCATAGATTAACATGGAGGCTACCTTTAAATCTGATTTAAGTGTAGATTCCCTTTGGGAGCGCATGGACATGTGGAGTTTGGGGTCTCTGAGCTCACAATTTAAAAATACATCTTTTAGTAAAGTTGATTTTAAGATTGTGTGTTTGAAAATGCCACTTTTAGAAAGTGAGCATTTTCTTGCTTATACAATTTCTGTGACTCTGCCTGTTTGTGGATTCCCTGTCTGCGTCAGTTTGACAGTTGGGCTGGTTGCACCTCACACTAGACAGTTACACAAAGGGAGCTGGGGTGTAGCCTGCATTTCCTGATGAGCCATCTGTGCTAGGAGGGAGGTGAGGAGTGGTCACTCACACCTGAAAGGGCTGTACCTGCCCTCACACAATGCAGTCTCCAACCCCCTGGTGAGTGTCTGGGGCCTGGACTGGGCAAGGCAGGATTTTACATTCTAAAGAGACTTTACTTTGAAGTAGGCCTACTTCAAAGGAGCAATTGGGTATAAATAGGGCACCCAAAACCACAGACTTTAGGAACACTTCTGGAAACAAGAGGAACCTCTGCCTGGAGAATAGCTGAGGAAGAAGAGCTGCCCTGCCTGCGACTGTGCTTTGTGGAGCTACCCTGCAGTTGCTGCTTCTGCCAGAGTAAGAGGGCAAAGACTGGACTTTGTGTGCCTTCCATCTCAAGAAGAACTATCGAAGGGCTTGATTTAGAGCTTGCCTCCTGTTGTTTGAAGTCTCAGGCACAGCAAAGACTTCTCTCTGCCAGCACCTGGAGCCTCTGGAGAGACTCCTACTCTGCCCTGTGGTGCCCATCCAGTTCCTGGAACCCTGAAAGGAGAAGCTGGCAGCCCAAGAGTGAGAAATCCACGCACGGAGCGATGTGCAGGACGCAACTCCGATCTGCGGCTGAAGAAACAACGCGTTACCGGCTCTACGGCTGAAAATCAACGCTCGCCAGAAACGTGACTGAAGAATCTACGCACGGAGCTGGCATCAATCACTGACGGAGACTTGGAGATCGAAACCCACACTGTATGTTTTTTTTAATTATCGTGCGGCTGGATTTCCGACGCAGTACCACTGGGCTTGTAAAAACAACGCAAGGCCTGCCCGGACCCGAGAGTGCTGACCGGATCGATGCATTGCTCTACTTAAGAAACGACGTGCCCGACTCGACGAAAGGAGAAACTACGCAAGGTCGTGCTCGTGAGTGAAATCGACGCATCGCATGCCCTTTTTGACGCTCACTCGCCCGTGTGGGGTAATTTTTGACGCACCCAAGGTACTCTTTCACGCTAACAGTGTTAGTGTGTGTTTAAAACTACATAAAGACTTCTTTTGCTTTTTAATTGATAACTTGACTTGTGTATTGTGGATTTTTGTTGTTTTGGTCTTGTTTTGGTTAGATAAATATTCTCTATTTTTCTAAGCCTGTGTTGTGTCATTTTGTAGTGTTTCCAGTAAGTTACTGTGTGTGTTGGTACAAATACTTTACACCTAGCACTCTAAAGTTAAGCCTACTGCTCATGCCAAGATACCAAGGGGGTAAGCAGGGGTTAGCTGAGGATGATTCTCTTTTACCCTGACTAGAGTGAGGGTCCTTGCTTGGACAGGGGGTAACCTGACTGCCAACCAAAGACCCAATTTCTAACACCAGTCATGAATGGGGTTCAGCAGGATACCCGCTTCTGTTGCAAAGGGTAGGCACATGCTACTCCATTCAGTGTAGTGTTTGTGCAATCCTGGACATCCAAGGGCATCATAGACCTGTTATTGCTCAATTTTGTGTGACTGAATACCACTTGTCCCTATAAGAAGTTGAACGCTGACCACTAGAAGTTTATATAAGTATTTAACATGGAAGAGAATCACTTGTTTGGAAATTGACTAAGCAATTCGCTCCACCAACTATAAACAGCCATGCATTACCACCTACAGAAAGAGATATCAATCTGTGAATCATTTCTGTGCTGAGGTTTCCCATGTTAAGTCAAATTAAGCCATAAGCTTTACTGCTGGTTGTGCCCTTTTGTCAATTCCTTCAATTCCTTCAATTCTCAGGTTTGCAACCAGAACCCAGAAACGTCAGTTGCCTCAAAGCTGTTTGGAGGGTCATTGGAATAAAGCAGTTGGGTCGCTAAATGGCATTGTTTATGGTCAGAACTATGATATTATCAGATTGTCTTCGAACCACTGATGTTTATTCTTGATTAAAGAAACAAATCTTGCCAAATTATTTGTTTTGGTTCATCTGGTGCCAGTCCAATAAACAACAAAATAGAACCAGGGCTCTATTTCAATATTCCTTACTGGAGTATTCTGATGATTAGACTGCTTTGAACTCTCCAATTATTTTAATGTAAACACCTTGGACTGCCAGGGCACTCAGTCAAGAGCTTCAAGGGGACACCGCGAGGAATGGGCTCTGGACCACCAGCTGGATCTCAAGATCACATTACAAGCGTATTAACTGCAACAACTTTAATATACGCTATTGGAGCTGGAATTACTGCAGCTGCTGGCACCAGACTTGCTCTCCAATGGATCCTCATTGGCTCTCCAAAGGATTTTCATTGGACTCCTTCCGATTACCAGGCCTCAAAGGAGTTATTTTTCATCATTACCTCCCTAAGATGGAAGTTTGTTATTTGGATGTGGCAGGAGTTTCTCAGGCTCCCTCCCCGTCATTGAATCCTGAATCCTGAATTCCTGTTACCGGTGGTCACCATGGTAGGTCATAGAAAGTACCATTGAAAGTTGATAGGGCAGGCATATGAATATATCATCACCAGAGGTTATGTAAAGTTACCAAGGAGGTTAGGCAAGGCCAGATTGTTCTTGGTCTGATAAATGCATACATACCGGGAGGTCAGCGCTCCTCTGCATGTGTTAGCTCTAGAATTACCTCAGTTATCCAAGTAACAGATGGAGAAATCAAATGAACCATAACTAATTTTATTAGCCATTCACAATTTCACTGATACATGTGCATGGATTAATCTTTGAAACAAGGGTACACTATTAGGTGGATCAACCAGGTAGCCACACCTGCTGGAGGAGGAGCTGTGTGCCCATGCAAGACAGGCCTTCACAGCCAACAAGAACTAGCATGGAAGGGGAGGCACTGCTACCTGCATGGCCTGCATGGACAGGGTAATGCAACAGGCACTCATAGCCCAGCCTGCTCTGCAACGATGGAATGGAGAGGGAAGGCCAAGGTGCAACCTGTGTGAGATGGGGACATCCCCAAAGGAACAATCATTCTGAGGTAATAGAAAAATGTATTGAGTGCAGAAAAGGAGATGGAACACTACGCATGGGCCACCAAGTCACACCCATGGCTAGCACCACCCAACCCACCATCCACTATGGTCAGACCACTAGAGGACAAGTTGCCAGACACTTTGGCCTTTTCTGTGCTAGGTGGGGAGGACCGCTTGAGAGGTGGGCTTTCCTGAAAGGCACACACTTGAGTCGGATGGTCCAGGCAGGGTGGAAGCGCTTTGCTTGAAACAACAGCCAAGGCTGGTCAAGCAGTCCATCCCTATATGAACCAAGTATGACCAATCAATCACAGTACAATGCTGGCTACACCACGCTCAAGCAGGCCACCCTCAATAAGATTTTTATTTCGGGTTCTTCCCTGCTCTCCAGGAAGGCTGGCTGCTGGACAGGCTCCTTAGACTCAGTTTAATGGTGAACATGGGCCTAGGACAAGGTGGTTAGAGCCTTTGCTGTACCCATGGAGTACAAACAGATGACAAGCAGTTCTTGAGCACCTTCTCCCTACTAATCCAGAGGAAGGTTGCTAGCTTTTCTTGCAATAAATGCACACAGGCTGATAGAAGGTGGACATTGAAGTAAATGTATCCAACCTTCTGAAGCCCACGAAGGGCTTGAAGCTTCCAGGCATTCCCAAGAAGGCTGCCCTGGATGGGAAAGTTTCTCTTTAGAACCCCTTGCCAGTTCTCTGGAAAACTGTGATAGGCTCATCAGGCAGGGGTAGAGGGTAACTGGGGGCCAAGGGCCCTGGGGACCTGGAACATGGTAGCCAGGACCCTTCCAATGTCCATGAGAGAAAGACCAACAGGTCCAAATCACCTTCTCTTAAGTAATACCGATAAAGGCAGCTAGCCATTACTGTAATCCATACACAGTGGGTGACAGAGGGGGATATTTGAGCAAATGTATCCGACTTCCTGGAGCCCTGACTGGGCTGGAAACTCCAAATGGGCTCTCATCCGTCATTCACTAATATTGGGCATGCCACCAGCTGGTTGGGGCCCAGATGACAGCCATCTAGTTGCACAGTGCCCTCTGAAAAGCATTTCTCTTTGAATTGGAAGGGTGCAGAAGGATTCAGTTATCTGAGGCTCGGATCTTGGGGCAAGAATGAGGCCCAGCCAGTCACAGGACCCCCTAGAGGCCCCCATCTAGACCCTGTCTAGTGTTTCTCACTCCAGCAAAGCACAAGAGACCTCCCCTGGTCTATAGACACCAGTCCTGGGCAAATTGAATCATGGCAGGCCAGTGCATGGATCCCCGTTCCCAGGGACCCTTTCCTGGAGCCTGCCTCAGCTCTGACCAGGGCTTTATCATGGTTTTTCCCCATGATGAAGCAGGGAGTCCTCGCTGGGACTCTGAAAGCCCTTCATGGGTGCTCTAGGACACAGCAACCCGGAGCATGAACACCAGTTCTCA
The DNA here is from genome assembly GCF_031143425.1 of Pleurodeles waltl. Lineage (NCBI taxonomy): Eukaryota > Metazoa > Chordata > Amphibia > Caudata > Salamandridae > Pleurodeles > Pleurodeles waltl. Next base: position 441,897,521 of record NC_090443.1, on the reverse strand, counting down.
TGGGTCCTGTCTCAAGGCATGTTGGTGCTTTCACACACTGCATAGCCAGGGCTCTTCACCACAGTGAAGCAGGGAACCCTCAGTGGGTACATTGTGGCATAATAGGATAGAGTACAGCTTACAACGTACAGGCCTGCATAGCTCTACCCTGACCCAGTTAGAGCTTTTAACCAGGCCAAGCAGGTGAGCCCTCCATGGACCTGCAGGACTCCATTCCAGGGACTTTGCAACATGATGGGCTGAAGAATGGAGCCCAGAGCGGGGACATCCATGCTGGGAAAGCTCTGGCACAAGACTCAGTCAGAGCTTCTTAACACATCCAAGCAGGGGAGCACTCACGGTGCCTGTGGGACCCTGTCTAAGGGACTTTGTGACACGGAGAGCCAGAGAAAGAAACCCCGACCCAGCCACCAAATTGAGCCCTCCCCTGGACTGTAGAACCCTGTCCCTGGCACTTTGGGACACTGTGGCACAGAGAATGGATTCCAGGCCTGTGGGGCTTCCACCCTAGGGCCAGTGGGAGCTGTGATCCAGGTACCGGTGAGAGCTTATTAACCTGGCCAAGCAGGTGAGCCCTTCGTGGGCCTGTGGGACCCCATCCCAGGGATTTTGCAAAAGAGCAGGTGGAGAATGGTGGCTAGGGACTTCCTCCCTCTAAGGCCATTTGGAGTTGTGACTTGGGACCAAGTCAGAGCTTTTTAACTTGCCAAGCATGTTAACCCTCCTAGAAATCTCAGGACCCTGTCTGGGGCCTTTTGTGACTCAGATGGCTGGAAGACTAAGCCCACGGCCAGGAGCTTCCACCCCCAGGGCCAGCTAGAGCTCTGACTCTGGGCTGGTCAAAGCTTCTTAATCCTGCCAGGCAGGGGTGTCCTCCCAATCCCTGTGGGACCTTGTTCTGGACATTTTGCGACATGGCAGGACAGAGGGTAGAGCCCAGGGCTGGGGGTTGCACTCCGAGACAATCCAGAGCTCTGTCCTAGGGGCCGTTAGGGTTCCTTAACCCAGCAAAGTAGAAGAGACCTGCCTGGACCTGTGTGGAACCTGTCCAGGGCACTTTATGACATAGTGGCCCAGAGTGGGTGGAGAATAGAGCGAGCCAGAGCCCAGGATCAGAAGCTTCCACTCCACAGCCACTCATAGCTCTGCTCCAGGCCCAGTCTGAGCTTCTTAACCCGACCAAGTAGGAGAGCTGTCGTGGTGCCTGTTGGACCCCGTCCCTGGCACTTTGCAACACAGCATGCTAAAGAATGGAGCCTAGGGGTGGGGGCTTCCAGCAGGAGCTGTGACTTTTTAACCTAGCTAGTTAAGCTAGAGAAGCCTTCACAGTGCCTGCGGACCTCATTCCAGGCACTTTGCGACATGGTGGGGTGCAGAATGGAGCCTAGGCCTGGGGGCTTGCACCTCTGGGTCAGCTGGAGCTCTGACCCTGGGCCCGGCTGGAGCTTCTTATCCTGGCAAAGCAGTGGAGCCCGCCTAGTGCCTGTCGAAGCCCGTTCTAGACACTCTGACACACAATGGACATCCATGGCTCCACAGAGCTCTAACCTGGCACCAGGTCAGGTCTTTTCAGCCTGACGATGAGGAGAAGTCCTCGGTGGGCCAGCACATCAGAGCTTTTGCCTGGGGCCCTAGCAGAGGTTTCCACGCCACTGAGAGCAGAGACTATTTACCTGGTTACTTGTTTAGGGCGTCCAAGACCCTTGCACCATCTGGGGAGATCAACCATTTGGACGTTAGGCCACCCACACCCTCACTCTAGTAACCAAGAGCAAGGCCACTAGCTTTTCATGTAATCCATGCACACCAGGGGACAGAAGAGGCGCTCGATCGAATGCATATGAACTCTCTCTACCCCCCTCCCAGGGAGCCTTAACCAGGCTAGAAGCTTCGAAGGAGCGCTAATTGGGATATGCAGGGCAGTCACGTCCAGAAGTTAAAATGTTTTTTTTTTTTACTTAAAATAGAAAACGTCATCATTGGCCTGGCACATTTTACACCATCCGTGTGGGCGTGGTAAATGTCTCACTGGGATAATTTCACACAGGGCTAGTTAGAAGTAGAAAAGAAAGCTTACTCTGTGCTTTCTTGTTCCATCTTTTAACTGCAATTGTGCATCCATGGCAACATTTTACTACTGGCACGTGGGAAATGTAAAAATAAATTTCGTGAGAATGTATTTTCCCCATTGACTTACATTGTTCCTAAAGGATATTTCAAGCAGGGGACAGCTAAAATAAAGCCATTTGGGGCTTCAAAATCGGGAGTCTCCTGTCTGAATCGGCTCTTTTGGCATATATGATTGTCAATTGTGTGGGGAAAGGCCGCAAACAATAGAATGGTTCTTTGAAGGAAGTGTTCGTAGATCGTGCCTTTTCGAAAATGAATTGAAATATACTGAATTATATATAGTACACACATCCCGCACATCCAGTGCTTACTTTGTGCTTGTCGTTTCCGGTGCGGAGCACCGGCACTTATTTTTGAGGGCAAGCACTCATTTTTCTGCCTCAAACATTTACTGTGAGCGAAAGACTCAGATGGAAAGACGGAGAAAGAGAAAAACGAAAAAGCATTACGAAGGGACAAAGCAGCAAGAGTGAGCTGAAGAGGCAGGGAGTGGCCGTAAATGGATTTAAGAAGCCGGAGATGGCTTCAGGATTACGCTGCTCAGTATTATGTGCTCGCATATTTAATTGCAGCAGCCGCTGGTTTCAGAGGTGAGCTATGGGCACCGGCACGTTTTTATTTACAAATTAAGCACTGCTCACATCCCATTTCTAGAGGCGGGTGTCATTTCCGAATCAAAGCGCTTACACAAAAAAAAAACTGTAAGGAGATAAACCTTAGTGTCAATCCCAAATATCGACAGAAGGTGGCGCTCTTGTCTTTAGAAACAACCAAAGGAACCTCCTCTCCCACCCGGCACTTCTGCTGCTTGTAACGTCCCATGCAGCCAAGAAACCCCATTGTCCCACTCCAATTAATAGAGAAAACCTCCTCCCACCGAATCCCAGCGTCAAGGAGCAGCACTCCCTGGTGGGGGATGGGGCGTGGAGGCGTGTGATAATTCTGGCAACTCCGGCAGGATCTGCACAGAATGTGGAATGGAAGAGGGACAATGCAGCAGGGTGGGAGGCGCACTCTAGGCAGTGAAACAACAGAGAGCAGGGTCGGAGAGCGAGCGAGATGGTACACCAGACATGAAACCACACTGGGAACGGGGAGCAAGGGAAACAGTGAAGTAACAGGGAGAGAAAACACGGCAAATAGTTAAGTAAGGGAGGGGGAAGGACCACATACATGAAATAGCAGAGAGAGTACGGAAAGAGCAGGGCGCTTTGTTTTCTTGGAATAGCGTAAACTTTGTTGAAGGGCATAAGAGCGCTTTACAACATAACAAATGTATTGCACCTGTTTTAAGCATGGGGGGAGTGGGGGGTCTTTAAGTGATTTGGCCAGAATCACGGCATGTTGAGATTCACACCTGATTACCAGTGTCCCAAAATCAGAAGTTCTAGCCACTATCCCACATCCCCCCAAACATCAGGGATGGGACAGAGAAGTCATGCCAGACATGCAGCTTTGCCAAGTACAACGCATCAGAGGTTATACTAACGCTTTTTAATGTGGTGGGCCGCATCACTGAACTAAAATAGATTGGTCACACTTTTATAGCGCCTCCTAACACCACCAGCAATGCAAGGCGCAAGTGAGGCTGACAAGAGCTGAGCTGAGCTGAGCACTGCCGGAAGAAGGAATGGGCCACCAAGACCAGGGTCGGGGACTCTGAAACTGCTTCATATTATAATAATGTCTGAAAGAGCTGTTTTAAAATGAAAGGTGTAATCCTATTCCAATATAGCTGGGACGGTTCAGTAAACTGAACAGTAGTTTTTGCAGGAATGGTCTTATGTCTATTTCTACCATTGAGCCTTTGAAACCTCTCTTCTGTATCAAGCAGGTAGACATGTGTATATCTTGCTCTACTCTGGACTGGTACATTTTCATTCACCCCTAGAAAATTGGGATTGTATCTGTCAGCAGGGGCGGCAGCAGGAGCTGCAAATCTTAAAAAATAAAACAATAATAAACAATTGTTTTATTTTTAAAGGGGTGGGGCCATGGGGGTGAAGAGTGCAGAGGGGAGTGCACAGAGCACTCCTCTCAGTGCGCATGTATGTTTGGCCGGCCGTCTCTGGCCAGCCAAACACATGCAGATGCAGAACAGCGGGAACTTCCTTTGCATTCCTGAGGATGCTCAGGAAGATACTAGCAATTCTGCCCATTACAGCTAAGAGATTAGTTATCCAGGCCATGATAGGCACCCGGCTTGATTACGGGAATGCCTTCTTTACAGGATCTCCCCAATATGTGATAGACAGACTACAGAGGGTCCAGAATGCTGCAGCACAAGCACTTTTGAACATTTCTAAACATCAGTCTGTACATAAGGGAATATCTTTGCTACATTGGCTTCCTGTCGCCAAAAGAATAAAATTTAAAACCCTATGAAATATATTCAGAGCCCTACATAATCTCGGTCCTGAGATGACCAGACCATTAGCCACCTTTTATATACCAGGCAGACAATTGAGATCCTCCTCGGCTAGTCTGGCTAAGGTTCCGAGAGCAAGAAAGGCAAGATGGGGAGAAAGAACCTTGCCCTTTCAAGGAGCAAAATTATGGAATAGTCTGCCGATTAATATTCAAGCATGCTCACAGGAAGTGACATTCCGTAAAATTTTGAAAACATGGCTATTTAGAGTTTGAAGTATCTGATGTTATGTTTCTTGCGATCAAGTTGTCAGTATAAAGCGTTACGAGGCCTTCGGGCAGATAATGCGCTATATAAAATCTTATAACATAACATAACATAACATGCACACAAGGGCTTTCTTCAACCCGGCACAGTGTTGCAGGGTTGGAGAGAGCAAGCCCAGACTCCCAGTCTGCGTTGGAGAGCCCAGCAAGGGTGCTCCAGCCAATCACAACGCTACTTTGAGCAGCATCATGGTTGGCCACAGGGCAGGTGGTTGCCTGGAGTGCGACGGACAGCGGCAGTGTGGCGGCGAGGTTCAGGTAAGTTTAAAAAAAATTTGGGGGTATTTTTGTTTTATTCACCCTCCCCCAGCACGCAACTTTTAACAGTCGCCAGCCGCGACTGTCTGTCAGTGCTTGCAGAAGATTGGTTGAATCATTATGGCCAATAACCACTCCTTCCCACAAGCCACTTTGGCAACAAAATGGATAGAGGAGGCCATTGAGTCATCACCTGAAGATAAGGAGTGCTGGGTGCAACAATTTTAGTGGTGCTTTACCCCCAAACCCCTTCACCCGGTTAGATGGCCCACAAGACAGGCAGGGTAATTCATAGAAGAGCTGTGAGTTTGGTGGTTCCCGGACCACAAAAGGCAGCTTGTCAGTGAGAGCTGCTCATGCTACATCACTGTGCTTCTGTGCGTTGCCCGGGGCCCACCCATACCAGGAAAGTAGTGCACTTTAAAACAAGCAAGATAGCGGACAGGCTTACCTTTCACACACCGGGTCTACCTGGCAGTCAGTAGCTGCTAATGGCGAGAAAGATTTACATATAATCCTTCTGATGAAGTAATCAAATCTGCAACTAAATACAGTGTCTTGTTAGGTCCCGTCACTGCTGTTATGGGGAAATTTGTCGGTGCCTCGAGAAAGAATCTAAAGCTCAGCATTTAGCTACCACCAGTGTCTGCAGCCAGGACAGATGATAAGGGATCAACAAAAGATTAACAGCTGTCATTGTTAAAACTGGGACAGTGTGCATTGTTGTACCACGCTGGGTGGTCCCTAAAATCAATGGCAGTATGCAACAGGTGAGCACCACTACCTCAGTGCAGGTACATTTGAACCAAATGTAATTGACACTTATTTCTAGAGCTTCATCTGGCACCAAGTGGGGTAGTTTCTGATATTTATCCTTACATGGATTTTCTGCTTCGTTTTAATCACAATTAACTTTCACTCATAGTGTCACACCTAAAGCATTGAATGTCACACATAAACACACTTAAACTACGTTAATGTCACAAATAAGCAATCTAAAACTTGGCAGCTACGGACATGATACAAGAGTGAGGACAGAAAGAGCAAAGCGAGCAGTAAAACAACGCAGAGTGAAAGCACAACAGACATGGAAACAAAATAGTGAGAAAAAGCACCACACGCATATAAGCAACAGAGAAAGCTCAAAAGCATACAACGGACATGAAACTACAGCGAGAGCACGGTGGAACGAGAGAGTAAAAGAGTAAAAGAACAGTGAGAAACTCAACAAGAGAGAAACAAGTGAGCGTGGAGGGGTGTCAGAGGGCGAAAGCACAGCAGACTGAAAAACACCAGAAAGCTAACTTATATCACAAGAGATTACAACAGAAAGAAAAAACAGAAAGCGAAAGAAAGCAATGGAGGCAAGAAAGCTACAGAAAAAGAGCAGACAGGAAAAAATAGAGAAACAAGAGAGATAAAGCTCATATCAGACAGAAATAACAGAGAGAGTGAAAGTGAGCAAGAGAAAGCACAGCAGGTGGTATATCTCACAAACCACCCTTATATGGAGGCATCACCATCCTTGGATTCAGTGTCACCCTCCAAAACAAGCAAAATCTTTTTCAAAGACTTGAATGGGTTCATCGACCCTGAAAACTGGCCTCACACGACAAACATGGGATCATCCTCCAAGACTACTGAACCTCACTCGGCTTCTTTGGAGACTAGAAAGATTGCGATGTACATGAGACAGGAAAACAGTAGAGAGGAAAGCAATGAAGGCAGACAGACTAAGAGAAAAAAAGACTACAGCAGACATAGGTCCAGATTCTAGAAAAGTGGCACTGCTCCCAGTGCAGCGCCAATTCTCTTGCACCCCTTTGCGCCCCCCCTGATGCCACCATGTGTGTGTCGTATCTAAGATACAGTGCACCATAGCTGCAGTTAGGGAACTAGCATCAGAATTGTTTATGTTAGTTCGGAGCTTTACAGGATTAGCACCAAAAATGTTGACGCTACTCCTGTAAAGCCCATTAAGGCCCATTGTTAACAATGGTGTGCCTCCTTTTAACGCCTGCTTTGAGCAGGCGTTAAAAGAGCTGAAAAAAATGATGCAAAGAAATTTCTTAAATTTCTTGGTGCCATTTTTTCAGCCTCCCTTTGCATACATTATGCCTGGGGCAGGCATAATGTAGCGCAAGCAGTTACAAAGTGGCGCAATGCATGCATTGCGCCACTTTGTAAATTTGGTGCAGCGATTTTGGCCTTGTTGGGCCACATTAGCATAAAATAAAATAGGCTAATGTGCCACAAGGAGGCGCTAGGGACTCTAAAATCTAACCCATAGAGACAACGGAAAAGGACTGACAATGAGAGGAAGATTGATAGATGCAGAAACAGCACAAAGAGGAATGAGAGCAAGACAAAGGCACTAGAAACAACAGAGACAGAATAGAAAGTGAGACAAATCACTACAGATAGGGAATCGACAGAAAGAATGCAAAGAGGATGAAGAGAGTAGATAGAGAAGCAATAGAGAGGGGGCAAAAGGGAGAGAAAGCAATCCAGACTTATTGGTTCTCAGTTGAAGGAACTTTTAAAGAAGTCTGCTGAAGACTGAAAACTCTTGCCTCTAGTTCATTCGGTCTTCAACTGGAGAAGAACACCCTACAGAAGTGTGTTTGGCACAGGTCCAGCAGCAAAAGGGGCATTCTTGCCCTTTTGAGGAAGGGTCAGGGCTGGGTGTACCCTGTGTCAAACAAAACACTGTCACGTCCAGCCCAACCAACTAACCCTTCTGCCCCTCTGAAAGCATGACTATGCCCAACCCAAGTCAATTCTTATGGTAGGATTTTTTCCCTCAATTCTGGGAAAAATAGATAGCAGATCTATAGGGATATAGTCTTCTTTCAAATTGTCTCTCAGTCCCCATTGAGTACTGCAAGTATATCCCTCTCCATTGTCAGACCAATTACCGGACCAAATAATGGTACTCCGTCTGCATTTAGGGGTATGAAACTTGAAAGGCTAAATTTAAGATCTTGCGGTTGTTCGTCAGAAATGGCCATAGACACTCAAAAAGTCCAGATGCCTGACAACCCTGAAAGTTTATGCAAGGCACCGAGCTTCATATTCAAAGTGGTGTGCAGCAAGAGCCAGCTTCCTGTGATCTAACTAAAGTTTTAGAATTCTTAAGAGATGGGTTCATGCTGGGCTTAGCAGTATCCACCTTGAGTCAGTGGGTGGAGATTAGAGCTGTTCGAAGTTCTGAGCTCTTCTGTTGAAACTTTAGTTATCAGACTTTTACAAAGTTTTTTTTCTGAAAAGACCAGAAACACGTTCTTCCCTTCCATCATGGGGTGTGCCATTACTTTTGAAGTCTTCCCCCTCTGGGCCTCATCGGACTGCAGACTTAAAATGTATTTCTTTCAAAACGCTCTTTTTAGTGCCAATCTGTTTAAGGCATAGAATTGGGTAATTATGTACTTTTTTGTGCACTGATCCTTTTTTGCTTTTCTTTGCAGATAAAGTTGTTTTGAGATCTAATCCATTTTTTTGCCTAAAACTCCAACCTTCTTTCATGTAATACAGGATTTAATGTTGCTTTTCTTTCCATCTCTCCGTAGCTTCACTAGGAGAAGAAGCATTACATTTCTTGGATGTTCACCGTACACTTTCATCTATATTGGCAGGACAGCACTATCGAGGAAAGTTGAGTCACTGTTTCTCACGTTTGGTGTGGTTAAACCTTCTACATCCGCATTAAGCAGATGGCTGAAGCAAACAATTATCTTTGCTTATCATAAAGAGAAGGATCTACCAGGAATTGGTCACAGTAGATCAACTCTTGGAGTGTCTACTTCGTGAGCTTTACTCTTAGGAGCCTCTATGAAATACTTTTGTGCAGCAGCCACTTAGACAACCCTGCACATGTTCATGGCTCATTACAGACTTCAGGAGGGTGGAAGGGTTTTTACATATTTGGGTGTTAAGGTTCTAGAATTTGTAGAAAATGCTTCCGTTCGTTTTGTACACAATAATTATATTCTACTATCTGTGACATTATTTCTGTGAAATTTGAATATATCAGTATTTTCTGTTTGATTTAATGCTTGGGTATTGGCTCATGCAGGAAGGACGGGGATGAGGAGGATGAGTGAGGGAGGTAATGCCCTGGTTACTCACTGATAATCTTCATTCTTGGCAAATGTAGAGGCAGTAGAGGCAGGTCACTTTTTTTCCCTTTCTTGACACCCTCACATTCGGCTCTCCCTACTTGTGAATTCGTTGCCACTTGTACAATTTATGCAAGGGTTATCATGGTTTCGTCACTCAGTCATCAATGCTTGTAACAACACATGCACATAATCACACAATCTCCTCTCCCCTCTTGCACCCTTTCTCATCTTGTCGCTCTGTCAATTTTATGGCCGTTGTTATTCATTATTCAAGGCTCATTCTGTAGTTTTTTCTTGTCTTTGCCACTATGAAGTGGACCAGTCATGTTGAAACCAGTCTTTCTATTGCCCTTGATGAAGCTATGTTTTCCCGGGCCTGGCTTTATCACTTTTTGTGTTTTTTTTACTTAAGCTGTCAGTAACATTAGATGATTTTTGTCTCTGTTGCTGCCATCTTTTGTAATGTTTTTTCTTGTCTGTTGTAGTCCCTGGACCTACCCTATCACTCTCTCTCATTCTTTCCATTCTCACTGCAGTTTCACTATTCTCTTTGTTCGCTGTTGTTAGAAATGGGGTCTTGGGTTAGTAGTCAGGTTACCCCCTGTCCAAGCAAGGACCCTCACTCTAGTCAAAGTAAGTCACACACAATCCAAATTATCCTGTGCCCACCCTCTGGTAGCTTGGCCCTGAGCAGTGAGGCTTAACTTAGAAGGCAATGTGTAAACTATCTCTGCAATAAATCATGTAATAACACAATATAAATACCACCAAAATACACCACATGGGTTTAGAAAAATATAGAATATTTATCTGATTAAATGCAGGTCAAAACACGTTGAAATATCACTTTAGAAAATTATGGAGTCTTAAGTTCTTAAAAGCAATAAGTGTCTCCTGCAAACACAAAGTACCTGGATTGCGTCTAAATTATCCACAAGGGACAGCAGAAGAGAAGATGCGTGGAAAACTGGGAGGTGTGCTTCGGTTTTTCCAGGCACACACAGACGATGCATAAATATTTTCCACATAGCAAGGGCCTTGCGTCGCATTCAGACGCGCTGACTTGGATCCTCTTCCAGTTGCAGGGTATTTGGACGCCCTTGGGGACGATGCAGAGAAATCCTGGGTGTGCGGGATGAAGTCACAGGAGCTGCGTCGATCCGATGGGTAATGCAGGGAAATTTCTGCTGCAGGGCAGGCACTGCATCGATTCCTCTTCACAGGAAGTCGGGCTGCGTCGTTCCGGCTCGGGAGTGCATCGATCCAGTTGTCTGTGCATCGAAGTTTCAGTTGCAACTCTGGCACCGCGTTGATCTCCGGTCGGGGAGTCGGGCTGCGTCATTCCGGTTCGGCGTGCAGTGATTTTTTCACCACTGTGCAGGCTGTGTGTCGATTCCGGCAGGCTGAGCGTCGATTTTTCACCGCATAAGGAGTTCTTTGCAGAGATGAAGTCTTCTTGGCCCTGAGACTTCAGAAAACAGGAGGCAAACTCAATCCAAGCCCTTGGAGAGCATTTCTCAGGGCAGCAAACCAGCAAACCAGCAGGGCAACAGCAAGGCAGCAGCCCTTCTCAGAAAAGCAGTCCAGGTGAGTCCTTTGGGAAGCCAGGCAGTTCCTCTTGGCAGTGTGCAGGTTCTGGGGCAGAGTGTCTGTCCCAGGGAGTATCTTGAAGTGTCCGCAAGTGTCTGTAGAAGTGTCTGAGTTGGTAGGGTCAGAGGCCCTGTTTAAATACCCAAATGTGCCTTTGAAGTGGGGGAGACTTCAAAGAGTGGCTTAGAAGTGCACAAGGTACCCTTTCAGTTCCATCCTGTCTGCCAGGGTCCCAGTAGGGGGTTTGGCAGTCCATTGTGTGCGGGCAAGCCACTGTCCTTTGACATGTAAGTGTCAGGCCCTCCACCCTCCCAGCCCAGGAAGACCCATTCAGTATACAGATGTGTGCAGGTATGACTGAGCATCCCATGTGTTTGGGGTTGTCTGAGTGAAATGCACAAGTGAGCTGTCAACTAACCTAGCCAGACGTGGATTGGACGGCACAGAAGGATTTAAGTGTAGAGAAATGATCACTTTCTAAAAGTGGAATCCTAGATACTTAGAACAGACATATTGAGAAAAAGTTCTAAAATAATACCAAATTTGGTTAGTTTTAGGGAAGGCTACTTTTCAATGAGCCGACAGAATGAATGCACAGCATGTGAACTGGCACAGATCTAATTTTGAGATGTGAAAAGTTGTGGCAAGAGAGGAGTCAACAGGGAGATGGTAGACTGTAGGATTAGAGAAAGATGAAAGCCCATACGCAGTTCATCCTCATCTACGGGCCACCTGGACCCCAACTCCAACCCCAATTCTGCAAAGACATCACCGACCTAGTCACCCCTTTCACAAGCGCTCACCTCCTCCATCTACATCCTACTCAGCGACCTCAACTTCCACCTTGAAATCCATGACGACCTCAACACCACAAACCTCCTGGAGAACCTCACAACACTTGGTCTCAAACAACTCATCAACACCCCCACCCACAGAGCCGGACACATTCTCGACCCCGTCTTCTCAGCAGGGAACAACATCACTATCTCTCACACCTCCGAACAGCATTGGACTGACCACAAATGCGTCAACTTTACCTTCACACTGCACACCACAATGCCCCCGGTCCCTCGGCAGACGCTGCAGCAAAGTTACAGAAGCACAACTCATCAACGCTCTCATCCACTCCCTCCCACCGGATGCAGCAGATGCAAATGAAGCTGCACGCGAGGCACACCGCTGGTTATCAGAATGTGCCAACAACATAGCCCCCCTAAGGAAACCAACAGGAAAACAACATAGCAAAACACCTAAATGGTTTACGGCAGACCTCGTAATTGGCTCCACCCCTTCTGCCTGGAACGATTCCTGGTGGCCCACCGCACTGGGAAGCGTCCCAAGGACCACACACGTAACCTGGGCATCATACTGGGCTTTTCTCTATCCATGACCCACCAAGTCAACGCCGTCTCATCATCGTGCTTCCACACCCTCCAGCTACCATGAAAGATTTTCAAGTGGATACCCTCCAACGAGAGGAAGACAGTCACCCACGCACTCATCATTAGCAAACTGGACTAAGGAAACGCACTCTATGCCGTCATCACCAAGAAACTACAAAGAGTCCAGAATGCAGCAGCCAGACTCATTCTGGACACCCCCTACACTGGCTTCCAGTCAGCAGGCACATCACATACAAGCTCCTGATCCACACCTACAAGGCACTGCACAACATAGGACCGGCATACCTAAGCCACTGCGTCGCCTTCTACGTACCCAACAGACATCTCTGTTCTTCCCAGCTCACCCTTGCAGCCGTTCCCAAGATCCGGAAAATCACAGCAGGTGGAAAATCCTTCTACCTAGCAGCCCAGACATGGAACACGCTACCCATCAAGCTCAGGCAGATGGCATCACTGAAGCACTTCAGGAAGGACCTCAAGACCCGGCTCTTCAACTGAGGAGCACGCCCACAAACAGCGCCTGGCAGAGAGAAGTCTTTGCGGTCCCTCAAACTTCAAACAACAAGAGGCAAGCTCTAAATCAAGCCCTTGGATATCTTCACAAAATGGAAGGCACACAAGTCCAGTCTTTTCCCTCTTACTCTGGCAGAAGCAGCAACTGCAGGATTGCTCCACAAAGCACAGTCACAGACAGGGCAGCTCTTCTTCCACAGCTCTTCAGCTCTTCTCCAGGCAGAGGTTCCTCTTGGTTTCCAGAAGGGTTCTAAAGTCTGTGGTTTTGGTTTTGGGTGCCCTTCTTATACCCAATTTCTCATTTGAAGTAGGTCTACTTCAAAGTAAAGTCTCTTTTGAATGTGAAATCCTGCCTTCCCCAGGCCAGACCCCAGACACTCACCAGGGGGTTGGAGACTGCATTGTGTGAGGGAAGGCACAGCACTTTCAGGTGTGAGTGACCACTCCTCCTCTCCCTCCTAGCACAGATGGCGCATCAGGAAATGCAGACTACACCCCATCTCCCTTTGTGTCACTGTCTAGTGTAAGGTGAAACCAGACCAACTGTCAAACTGACCCAGACAGGGAATCCACAAACAGGCAGAGTCACAGAAATAGTATAAGCAAGAAAATGCCCGCTTTCTAAAAGTGGCATTTTCAAATACACAATCTTAAAATCAACTTTACTAAAAGGTGTATTTTTCAATTGTGAGCTGAGACCCCAAACTCCACATGTCCATCCGCTCCCAAAGGGAATCTACACTTTAATCAGATTTAAAGGTAGCCCCTATGTTAACCTATGAGAGGAACAGTCCTTGCAGTGAAAAACAAATTTAGCAATATTTCACTGCCAGGACATATAAAACACATTACTATGGCCCTCATTACAACATTGGCGGTAAAAGCCGCTTACCGCCGTGCAGAAGACCGCCAACACACCGCCGAGGCCGCGTAATTCCGCCACAGCTATTATGACCCACAGCTCGGAATCCGACAAAGTCCGCCAAACCAAAGGTCAGTGATAAACTGGCGAAAACAAAACCTCCACTGTCACACCAACAGAAATACGCCCACACTATCACTTTCCACCGCGGTATTCTATTAGCTGTACACACCGCCGCGCTCAAAATACACACACATTTACAAAACACAGCCACATTGGAAAATTCAAAATACACACACCTGATACACATACACACACAACACGCCCACACACCCAATACAATATAAAACACACACCCACATCACCCACAAACCCCTACGACCAAAATCCCGAACGAAGGCCAGAGAGAGACACCACAAACAACTACCAAGCATCCACAGGCACACAATACCATCACCCACAGAACTTCCACGCACCTCACACAACACACCACTAAATATCACCCCACTTATCACTACACACACCACCCCACACATCACCCACACCACCCCATGGCACGGCAAAGACATCCCAGGTTCTCTGAGGAGGAGCTCAGGTTCATGGTAGAGCCACAGCTATTCGGAGCACAGGTGCAGCACATCTCCTTAGCTAGGAAGATGGAGCTATGGCGCAGAATAGTGGACAGGGTCAACGCAGTGGGACAGCACCCAAGAAATCGGGATGACATCAGGAAGAGGTGGAATGACCTACGGGGGAAGGTGCGTTCTGTGGTCTCAAGACACCACCTTGCGGTTCAGCGGACTGGCGGCGGACCCCCACGTACTCCCCCACAACTAACAACATGGGAGGAGCAGGTCTTGGCGATTCTGCATCCTGAGGGCCTCGCAGGAGTAGATGGAGGAAGGGACTCTAGTAAGTCAAATCTTAACTATTACATCCCCCACCCTTCCTGCATGCCATCACATACCCCCACCCTCACCCCATCACTCCTACTCCTCACAAATGTCCCACTATCACAACCCACCCATCCCAACACCAAGCCCTGCATGCAACAACAAAGCATGGACACCCATCACCAAAGCATGCCCACTGCACATACCCATACACCCCCCTAAACCATCATCACACACGGTCCTACACAGGAATGCAAGCACTGGGGTACACGGACACCCACCCATTGCACACCATGGCACACACAGATGTAATAAATATCCTTTTTTACCCCTGCAGGACCCCTTCCCAACGTCCCCGGAAAGGAGGGTCCACACATGTCCACGCCACCAACAGAAGAGGCCCACAGTGATGACAGCAGCTCTGTCCAACTGGATCTAGATGAGCAGCCCGGCCCATCGGGGACCTCGGGACAGTCGGTTCCCCTCACACAGTCACAGGCCACTACAGACCTTCCCCCCTCTGGAAACACCAGCACAGCACCCACCCAGAGGGCCCATACCTCTGTCCCCAGGACACGTCAATCAGCAGTGTGTCCACCACTACAGGGAACCCAGGCTAACCCACCACCCCAACAACAGGGACCTGGGGGCAGTGGTAGTGGGCACACGGTCCAGGGGACAGAGGCCCAGGAACACAGGGAAACTTGGAGGGCTGCTGTGTGACAGGGGGAGGACAGGCCAAGGGAACCCACTCTCTATGAGGCCCTCTCCTCCATCATGGGAGCCTACCACCACTCCCAGGAGACGATTGCAACAGTACTGGCCAAGTTTCAGGAGACCCAGCGCCTGCAGGAGGAACAGTATTTGGGCTTCAGGAAGGAACTCAGAGCCATCAATTCCACCCTGGGCATCATCGTAGGGGTGCTGAAGGAAGTACTCAACACCAGGAGGGACACTGTGGCACAACAAGGGGCCCCTGACACTGGCATGGACGATGAACTGCCCACCACCTCCGCTGGCGCTAGTGGACAGGAGGCACCGCCACAGGACCACCACACCAGCATCCCACCCACTGCAGAGGGAGAACCACCCCGCAAACGGTCCCTGAGATCCAGGACAAAGACAGAACGATGCTAAGACCCTGCCAAGAAATAAAACCACCCTAAATGTCATCCTTCTGTCCCACTTTGTCACCCTGTCCATCCACAAACTGCCCCAGCTCCACTTCCTATGCCCATTTGGGCAATGCATCTGTGAGACTAATAGACTGGACTCTGCCATGGACATTCCTCCACCATCACCCCTCACCATTTTACAACCCCCTCCAATATTGAGCACTTAAATAAACACCTTTGAAGGAAAAAACAATCTGGAGTCAGTCTGTGATTTCAGAATAGTGCATTAGCAATTACTGTGGCAAAATGCTCAATTGTAATGTCAACATACCTATTTCACACAGCTCTAGTCCATGAGGAAACAAAGCAGATGTCACACTGTGGGGCACACATCTGTGAAATCGTAAGGGACAACTCAGTGACCATACACTGGGTGAAAACGACAGACAGTAGAGAGGTAGTAGTGTTAAAGTACATGTAGTAGGCAGGTTTGTATTCTTACCTGTGTCTCACTGGAAATATTGCAGGATCACTGAGTTCCTGTTGTCCATGTCTTCTTCTTCTGCTTCCTCGTCTTCACTGTCCACAGGCTCCACAGCTGCAACAACACCGCCATCTCGACCATCCTCCTGCAGAAAAGGCACCTGTCGTCGCAAAGCTAAGTTGTGAAGCATACAGCAGGCCACAATGATCTGGCACACCTTCTTTGGTGAGTAGAATAGGGATCCACCTGTCATATGAAGGCACCTGAACCTGGCATTCAGGAGGCCGAAGGTTCGCTCTATTATCCGCCGAGTTCGCCCATGGGCCTCATTGTAGCGTTCCTCTGCCCTTGTCCTGGGATTCATCACTGAGGTCAGTAGCCATGACAGGTTGGGGTAACCAGAGTCACCTGCAAATGGCGAGGGACAACTGTTAGACACACACTAACCTGGAGGGATATCCCCAGACAACCATTCCCACTGACTTGCTTCCAGGTGCTCACCTATTAGCCATACACAGTGCCTCGTGAGTTGACCCATCACATAAGGGATGCTGCTATTCCGCAGGATGTAGGTGTCATGCACTAAGCCAGGGAACTTGGCATTTACATGGGAGATGCACTGGTCTGCCAAACACGCCATCTGCACAACCATGGAATGATAACTCTTCCGGTTTCTGTACACCTGTTCACTCCTGAGGGGGGCACCAAAGCCACATGGGTCCCATCAATGGCACCTATGATGTTGGGGATCTGTCCCAGGGCATAGAAGTCTCCTTTCACTGTAGGCAAATCCTCCACCTGAGGGAAAACGATGTAGCTCCGCATGTGTTTCAGCAGGGCAGACAACACTCTGGACAACACGTTGGACAACATAGGCTGGGACATTCCTGATGCTATGGCCACTGTTGTTTGAAATGACCCACTTGCAAGGAAATGGAGTACTGACAGCACCTGCACTTGAGGGGGGATTCCTGTGGGATGGCGGATAGCTGACATCAGGTCTGGCTCCAGCTGGGCACACAATTCCTGGATTGTGGCATGGTCAAGCCTGTAGGTGATGATCACATGTCTTTCCTCCATTGTCGACATGTACACCAGCGGTCAGTACACCGGAGGATGCCGCCATCTCCTCACATGTCCCAGCGGACGGTGCCTATGAAGGACAACAGCGAGCACAGAGTCAAAAAACTCAGAGGTACGTACCCACAGCTTACACAGAACACGAATCATAATCCGAAAATTGGCCTGTATGTATGTTGAGGCTAGGCCTAGGTATGTGTGGCGCAGTTAAAAATTAAGCCATGTGGGCCCCTGACATGGCGGCTGCCTGACCTGTAAAGTGGGACAATGGAATGTGAGGTAACTGCGCTGGCGTTGTACACCATCGCGGTAGGTGGTTGAAGACCGCGGCGCAATTCTGCATTGGTTAACATTGGACCCTGTGGGTCCCAGGAGCCAATGATGATGTACGCCGGCGGTGACGGTACGCACCGCCGCGGACGTGACCGCCATTTTCTATCTGTTCAATCACTCGATACCTGATCTTCGACAGGAGAGGACCTACACTGCAAGTGCTGCTGTGACCTCGGTCTGGAAGAGACAATGGCTCGTGCGACTGGGGAAAGGGCCCCTTCCTTCACATCGGAGGAGTTGGAGAAACTCGTGGATGGGGTCCTGCCCCAGTACACGCTACTCTACGGTCCTCCAGACAAACAGGTAAATACACTGGGAGCATGCTGTATGGGCAATGCCTGTGTGGAGTGGGGTGGTTGAAAGATGGGGGGGAGATTGAGGCGTGAATGAAACGACAGTGAGTGCATGTGCATCATGGCAAGGGTAGGGATGGGGGCCAATGACTGTGACGGTGCATTTGGTAGTAACTTTTCTTTTCCCCCTGTACAATTCATGTAGATCAGCGCCCACCAGAAAAAATATATTTGCTGTGCCATCGCCAAGGACGTCCAGACCCTGGGGGTCTACCACAGACGGAGCACCCACTGCCGGAAAAGATGGGAGGACATTCGCCGGTGGAGCAAGAAGATGGCGGAGGCCCAGCTGGGGATGGCCTCCCAACGTGGGAGGGGTGCCCGTCGCACCATGACCCCCCTGATGTTCAGGATCCTGGCGGTGGCGTACCCGGAGTTGGATGGGCGCTTGGGGGCATCACAGCAGCCACAAGGGGGTGAGTACACTCTCATTCTGCTGATTTTGCGCGCAGTGGAGGTGTCTGGGTGGGGGAGGTGGGCTGTGGGTTTCCCCTAGGCCAGGGCGAGTTTAGGAGGCAAGGTCCCCTTGTTCTGGCAGAGCCTGTGGCACCCCACCCCACCTGTGTACAGTGCCAAGTACACCTAGTCAGGCTCCTGTGTCATCCATGTGCGCAGATGTCCTCCATAGCCTTGTAGGCCATGTCCCAGTGATTGAACAGTAGAGGCCAAGTGCGCGGCGTAGTGCAGGGGGCTTCTGTGTCTGTCGTGTCTGCCAACGGTAACGGTAATGCATGCACTCAACATGTCTTTCTTCTGTGTCCCCCCCTTTTTGTGGTCACCCTGTTCTTGTGCGCATTAGCATCACCAGGCGGAGGAGCAGTGGCAACGGAGCAGGAGGGAGCTGCATCCCACATGGCCCTGGAGGGCGACACAACAGACTCGGAGTTCACTAGTGGGACGGAGGGCGAGGGGAGCTCCACGGCGGGGACAGGGGCTGACACCAGTGACACAGACTCGTCGTCTGATGGGAGCTCCCTTGTGGTGGCAGCAACATCTGTGCCCCTGCATCTACAGGTACAGCTGCCACCCCCCCTAGCAGCACCACCCTCCCAGCAGCCACACAGCCTTTGCCCTGTGCCCGCTCACCCAGGAGGGTGGGCATCACCTTCACCCCAGACACCTCAGGCCCTTCCCCAGTCACCCCTGCTGCCCTCAGTGAGAAGGCCATTGACCTCCTCATGTCCCTCACTGTTGGGCAGTCTAACATTTTGAATGCCATCCAGGGTGTAGAAAGGCAGTTGAAACAAACAAATGCATTCCTGGAGGGCATTCATTCTGTCAGGCGGCCCTTCAGCGAGCTTTTCAGACTCTGGCCTTGGCACTGATGACAGCCATTGTCCCTGTGGGTAGCCTCCCCCCTCCAACTTCCTCCACCCAGACCCAATCCCCTCTACCTCAGCCTATCCCAAGCACACCTTCAGACCAGCATGCACACACGTCAACACACAAGGGAAGCTCAGGCAAACATAACCACCACACATCCAACAGGCACTCACGCAAGCATCACACACATGCAGACACACCAACATCCACTGCCTCCACTGTGTCCCCCTCCTCCTCGTCTCCCTCCTCCCTCCCAGTCTCGTCTCCACTCACACCTGCATGCACTACATCTACAGCCACTACTGCCATCACCAGCACACACACCATCACACCCCGCTCATGTGCAGTCACCACCCCCACTACCATTCACACGTCCCGTGTCCTCTCCTAGTGTGTCTGTGACGCCACCTCCCAAGATACACAAACGCAGGCACACACCCACCCAACAGCCATCCACTTCACGACAGCCTCCAGCGCATGCACCTTCACCCAGAGTCACCAAACGAACACCTCCTACAACCACAACCTCTTTCTCCATTCCCAAACCCCCTCCAGCTACCCGTCCCAGTGTTTCCCAAAAACCTTTCCCGTCCAACCTTGACCTCTTTCCCACACCTCCCCCACCCCGTCCGTCTCCTAGGGCCCGACTCTCCAGGTCCCAACCTAGCACCTCAGCCACAACATCTCTGGGACCAGTGGTGCCTGTAGTCACCGGAATCTGGAGTGCACCGGCCACCATGGTAGCCAGTATGGCACAGAGCCACAGCACGGACAGTCCCCCACCTGTGAAGCATCAAAAGTTGGCCAGTGCCCGGCGGGAGAGGGGGAAGACTCCAGCCACCAAAGCCGCTCCCAGGGGTACAGGTGGGAGAGTGGAGTCAGCTGCGACACCTACCAAGGTGGGGAAGGGCCACAAGAAAGTCAGCAGGTCTGGAAAGAGCAGCACGGCGGAGAAGACCGCCATGATCCCCGCTGCCAAGGAGCCCACCGCCAGCACCTGCCCTGCTGCCCAAGAGGCCACCGCCAGCACCTGCCCTGCTGCCCAAGGGGCCACCGCCAGCATCTGCCCTGCTGCCCAAGAGGCCACCGCCAGCACCTGCCCTGCTGCCCAAGAGGCCACCGCCAACACCAGCCCCGCTGGGCCAGACAGGACCGCCAGCACCAGCCCCGCTGGGCAAGAGAAGACCGCCAGCAAAAGCCCCGCTGGGCCAGAGAGGACCGCTGTAAGAAAGTACCATCTTGCCTGGCATGTTACCCACATATTTCACTGTATATATGTTGTTTTAGTCTATGTGTCACTGGAACCCTGCCAGGCAGGGCCCCAGTGCTCATAAGTATGTGCCCTGTATGTGTTCCCTGTGTGATGACTAACTGTCTCACTGAGGCTCTGCTAACCAGAACCTCAGTGGTTATGCTCTCTCTGCTTTCCAAATTTGTCACTAGCAGGCTAGTGACTAAATTTACCAATTCACATTGGCATACTGGTACACCCATATAATTCCCTAGTATATGGTACTGAGGTACCCAGGGTATCGGGGTTCCAGGAGATCCCTATGGGCTGCAGCATTTCTTTTGCCACCCATAGGGAGCTCTGACAATTCTTACACAGGCCTGCCAGTGCAGCCTGAGTGAAATAACATCCACGGTATTTCACAGCCATTTACCACTGCACTTAAGTAACTTATAAGTCACCTATATGTCTAATCTTCACCTGGTGAAGGTTGGGTGCAAAGTTACTTAGTGTGTGGGCACCCTGGCACTAGCCAAGGTGCCCCCACATGGTTCAGGGCAATTCCCCGGACTTTGTGAGTGCGGGGACACCATTACACGCATGCACTGTACATAGGTCACTACCTATGTACAGCGTCACAATGGTAACTCCGAACATGGCCATGTAACATGTCTAAGATCATGGAATTGTCACCCCAATGCCATTCTGGCACTGGGGTGACAATTCCATGATCCCCCGGGTCTCTAGCACAGAACCCGGGTACTGCCAAACTGCCTTTCAGGGGTCTCCACTGCAGCTGCTGCTGCTGCCAACCCTTCAGACAGGTTTCTGCCCTCCTGGGGTCCAGGCAGCCCTGGCCCACGAAGGCAGAACAAAGGACTTCCTCTGAGAGAGGGTGTAACACCCTCTCCGTTTGGAAATAGGTGTGAAGGCTGGGGAGGAGTAGCCTCCCCCAGCCTCTGGAATGCTTTGATGGGCACAGATGGTGCCCATCTCTGCATAAGCCAGTCTACACCGGTTCAGGGATCCCCCAGCCCTGCTCTGGCGCAAAACTGGACAAAGGAAAGGGTAGTGACCACTCCCCTGACCTGCACCTCCCAGGGGAGGTGCCCAGAGCTCCTCCAGTGTGTCCCAGACCTCTGCCATCTTGGAAACAGAGGTGTTTGTGGCACACTGGACTGCTCTGAGTGGCCAGTGCCAGCAGGTGACGTCAGAGGCTCCTTCTGATAGGCTCTTACCTCTCTTGGTAGCCAATCCTCCTTCCTAGGTAGCCAAACCTCCTTTTCTGGCTATTTAGGGTCTCTGCTTTGGGGATCTCACCAGATAATGAATGCAAGAGCTCACCAGAGTTCCTCTGCATCTCCCTCTTTACCTTCTGCCAAAGGATCGACCGCTGACTGCTCAGGACGCCTGCAAAACCGCAGCAAAGTAACAAGATGACTACTAGCAACCTTGTATCGCTTCATCCTGCCTGCTTTCTCGACTGTTTCCAGGTGGTGCATGCTCTGGGGGTAGCCTGCCTCCTCTCTGCACCAGGAGCTCTGAAGAAATCTCCCGTGGGCCGACGGAATCTTCCCCCTGCAACCGCAGGCAATAAAAGACTGCATCACCGGTCCTCTGGGTCCCCTCTCAGCATGACGAACGTGGTCCCTGGAACTCAGCAACTCTGTCCAAGTGACTCCCACAATCCAGTGACTCTTCAGTCCAAGTTTGGTGGAGGTAAGTCCTTGCCTCCCCACGCTAGACTGCATTGCTGGGTACCGCATGATTTGCAGCTACCCCGGCTCCTGTGCACTCTTCCAGGATTTCCTTCATGCACAGCCAAGCCTGGGTCCCCGACACTCTAACCTGCAGTGCACAACCTTCTGAGTTGTCCTCCGGCGTCATGGGACTCCCTTTTGTGACTTCGGGTGGACTCTGGTTCATTTTTCTTCTAAGTGCCTGTTCAGGTACTTCTGCGGGTGCTGCCTGCTTCTGTGAGGGCTCCCTACGTTGCTGGGCACCCCCTCTGTCTCCTCATCCAAGTGGCAACATCCTGGTCCCTCCTGGGCCACAGCAGCATCCAAAAACCCTAACTGTGACCCTTGCAACTAGCAAGGCTTGTTTGTGGTCTTTCTGCAAGGGAACACCTATGCAAGCTTCTACACAACGTGGGACATCCATCCTCCAAAGGGGAAGTTCCTAGTCCTCTTCGTTCTTGCAGAACTCCAAGCTTCTTCCAACAGGTGGCAGCTTCCTTGCACCCTCAGCGGGCATTTCCTGGGCTCCTGCCCACTCTCGACACTGTCGCGACTATTGGACTTGGTCCCCTTGTCTTACAGGTACTCAGGTCCGGAAATCCACTCTTGTTGCATTGCTGGTGTTTGTTCTTCCTGCAGAATCCCCCTATCACGACTTCTGTGGTCTCTGGGGGTAGTAGGTGCACTTTAAACCTACCTTTCAGGGACTTGGGGTGGGCTATTTTTCTAACCCTCGCTGTTTTCTTACAGTCCCAGCGACACTCTACAAGCTCACATAGGTTTGGGGTCCATTCGTGGTTCTCATTCTACTTTTGGAGTATATGGTTTGTGTTGCCCCTATACCTATGTGCACCTATTGCAATCTACTGTAACTTTACATTGCTTGCATTACTTCCTTTTGCTATTATCTGCATAATTTTGGTTTGTGTACATATATCTTGTGTATATATCTTATCCTCATACTGAGGGTACTCACTGAGATACTTTTGGCATGTTGTCATAAAAATAAAGTACCTTTATTTTTAGTACTTCTGTGTATTGTGTTTTCTTATGATATTGTGCATATGACACCAGTGGTATAGTAGGAGCTTTACATGTCTCCTAGTTCAGCCTAAGCTGCTTTGCCATAGCTACCTTCTAAAAGTTAGTTGCCGAGATGCAGTGTCAACCTTCCAAATAAAATGTTTCGATTTTTGCATATTTTTTCAATCTAAAAGAATTTTATCTTTAGTATTTTGAGTATTTGTTTGGTGTGTACTTGTTATATTTTTTGCGAATTACTGTTTTAATGTTTGAAAATTAAATCGTACAAATTGCTGGGGGTCCCCGGCTTCCAGTAATGATTCATTGGGGGTCTTCAGGAGTCAAAAGATTGGGAACCACTGCCTTATACTTCTAGCTTAATTATCGGGGAGCAAGACACAGCGCCCCCAACACAAGTATTTACCCAAAAGAACTGTTTTGTTTATAGATCTCACCATAAAAGATTTTGGATCCATACGTGCTGACTTATGAGTACTCCCTCATGAAGACTCGGGATAATATTGTTTGGCCCCCCTTAACGTGATTCCCACTACTCTTTCTCTATTGATCGTACATTATCTTGAAGAGTTTTACTTGATTAGGATAAGCCATTTATTCATGTTAACACCTTACTTATACTTTGCCCTGAGGAAGTCAATGAGATTAATTTCTCGGAGACGAAACACGTGTTGGCTGTTGGATGTTGTTGTGATGACCACATATGGAATCTTTCTGATGTGATGAACATGTATGAAAACCTCGCACAAGAATAAAGACACTGAACTTTAACTCTGGATTATATATTGATTCTCCGAAGACCAGGAACCTAACTGCACAGACTCTTATCTTATTTCATACGAGTGCCCTGGCCTTTTAAATCAGTTTGGTTTTTCCTATTGGAGAAACACTGGAGGTGCTGGGAGGACCCTCCGTTCGGGAGCACCGTATTTACTATCTATTGTTAAAGAAATGTTTTGGTGATATTCTGTTATCGCCTATCCCTATAATTTTCAACCCTTTTCTTCACAACTTTTGAGTTACCATAGTGAAGGGTGTCTGCGTTGTAAGCAGGATTGTTTTTATGCCTGAAGGGACCCCACCGTTCACAAAAACAATCCCCTGAGGCATATTCCTCTTTCGAGTTGCGCTGCATAGAAAGAGGAAGTAACAAGCAGAAATAAAGATATTTCTCCTCATTGCGTCCCACTTGGGGAGACATAGGTTTTTGATGCATTCCCAGGTCTACCAGTATTGGTAAATCTGGGAATGCGCCACAATCCATGGCTTAATGCACGAGAACACCTATCATCCACCCATGGAATCCCTTCCCAGGACAGAGTAACGCAACACAGCAATCTGCGTTGCGTTACTTTAGATTTATCAAGCCATGCAAGGCCATTTGCCTGGCTTGATAAATATGCCTCAAGAGCTGCACCGTTCTTGCACTACGTTGTGTGCTGCAAAAGCGATGTGACTGAAAAATATGGCCCTCAGTTTGTAGTGTGGCTTGCGTGGGAAGCTCTGGCTGTCTGCTGAGTGAGGTTCGGAGGGGTGATCCAGTCGTGTTGCATCACACAGGGCAAGGGGCCAGCTGGCAGCTCTGCGTATGAACATGCTGCGATAGGCAGCCAGGAGAGCAGGGGCTTTCGCCACCTCCAGCATCCCGCCGTCTTGTCCTAACTGTGATCCACAGAGGGCTGCCAGGCCTTCTCACTCCCGCGCGCCTCCTAGCCGGGACCTGGCCGGCGGCCAGCAGCCCTTTGTGGTGAGGGCTGCCAGCAGCCACTGTCTCTCTGGAAACGGATGAGATCAGGGGGAGAGTTAATAACGCCTGGAAGGGCAGGGGCCGGCCGCCGGTGAGGTCACCCCGGGAGGGGCAGGCAGTCGCATGAGTTGCGAGCGGGTTTTGGATGAGGGCACGGGATTCTACACAGACTCAGAGCAAGTTTTACAAGAGGGGGGCTTGAGGGGTGAATCTATCAAGGCCTTACGGGCGCCGTGAGGGCAGAGAACTATTTAGAGCGATGGGTTCCGAGCAGCAGAATAGGAAAACTTAGGAAAGCCACGCACCTAAACGGTCTCAGGAAGGGGTCAGGCATAGGGTTGAAGGGCTCTAGGCTCTGTCAGGCTTGAGTGAAACAGGAAGATGCAGAGATCCCCGGTCTGGAAGTGGAGGTGGCTAGGCGCTAAAGCGGAGGCGAGGGAGGGTGATTGTAGAGGTCCCCTTTTCAGAGTCGAGTGGTGTCGGCCCAGCCGGGCAGGGGGTGGAACAGAGAACAGCCTCTCAGGAGATCCGCATTCTGCACCCTTCCTAAACAAGAGGCCCCGAGTACACAGGTGTCGCATACACCGAGGCCTTTGTCTGTTCCTGCATTCCTGCCATTTCTAAGGCTGACCTCATACTCAGAAGACTGCGTGGCATCCGCCCATACAGCTCCGTCTTACTCCTGGTCTTCCAGGCGCAGCACCCAGCCACCCGGACCAATGACAGGTGAGCGATTGAAGGCGTCACCTGGGAGTGCACCGGCTGAGGCTGGCACCTCCGCCCGGATACCTCGCCAGGTCGGGGTGCGCTGTGTGAGAAAGAACGCCTAGTCTAGTGACAAGCCCGACCGACCTGTTGAAGTGGGTTTTTTGGAATCCTGTTCTCATGTTGTTTCAAACTATGACAACATGTGCCAAAAAAACAACGAATGAATTTCAACCCCATTTATCTCAATCTAATAGGTTATTCGGGTGTGGTGGGGTGGGGGAGGATCATCGACCTGTTTGTAAACTCATACTCATCCTTTGGGCCTAGGGCTCGCCCACGGAGGGCCATGTCTACACACAATTCAGTGAGTTAGAAACATTCTCGGGGGAACCTTTTACGCTGACAGTGCCATAGGGTCACCTTGAGGCTACAAGCTACATGCACATGTTATTCCTGGCACAACATAGTTCAAGAGGGAGCCAAAAAAGAGGAAAAGTGTTTGCACCACTGGGAGAATGAATTAATCTTGGGATTAGGTCAATCCTTCTTCCTAGTTTCTGGAGTTCTGCCACTATAGAGCTGATGTTTTGTTAAAAATAATCATCAGCAGAAGGGAGCGGGTTGTGGCAGTAAATGATGAGCCTGGTCCTCACACAAATAGGGCTGCTTCAAGTCTCTATTTTCTAGCCTCCAATGTTTCTTTTAATGAATCACAATGGGTCTCTTCTCTCTCTTTTCCTGGTGGCAAAACCTACAGAACACAACCCTGCATTGGAGTGACATATTTTTCTCCCAGTTCATTGAAGTATCTAAAGTAAGGTTGTGTATACCATGCACAAGGCATTCTGGGTAGAGGCCCTCTCCACTTACAGAATCTTTGGGTAGAGCTCTGAGGTGCCAACCAAGCTAGCTCAAGTTCAAGAAAGGTCCTAAAATCGCTTTCTTCAAGTGTACCTTTGGATTGGACTAGCCCTTATTAACCCAGTGTCTTGCCCTACCATAACTCTGACACATCTCCCAACCTGGGGTAATCGGCTTCACATTCATAGTCTGACCACCTCAACCAATCAGCACATGTTCTTGAAGTACTCCTGAAGAGCTGACCACATCTACCAGTGCTAATCCACAGAACTGAAGGACTGTCCTAGCTACAGCTGTCACGTAAGACAGCAGGAGGGGCTGTGAAATGACTACTAGGTGACATGCTCTAGGCCCTAAGCTATACTCCTAATTAATACCTACCCCAAAAACCGGATTCAAGGATGGGTAGTTACACTTTTATTGAAGTCTGTCTCAATTCCTCTTTATCTACTCCTTTTAAGATCACCCCACATAAAGATTTTTCAATCAACCCCTTTTACATCCATTTTATCTATTTGTTGATCCATCACAATACACCCATCCTTTTACTACACGGGCCCGATCTGAGTGTAGGGTGCAGTGAGACAGTCCTGATGGCACCTCTGACTTTTGTCCATCCAAGAAACATCCACACGGTTCAATTAATTAACTTTATGTAGTACTTACCAGGTTGGCAGAGGAAGTGGGGTTATCTACAGCTTTGAGGCAGTAATTGACGTCTTTTCTATCTGGTAAGTCCCGGATTGGGGTTTATGGGTCTTGTGTCACAACTTAATCTCTGTTGGCTTGCTGAGTGTTTTGGTGCTCCCTAGCGACCCCATTGATGTTTAATCTCTACAAACCCCATGCAGGATACAGATTTAGTAATGAAACACAACTGTATGATGCAGTTGCTGGGTGCCTGAGCACTATTAGTGTTTGGTGTCCTTCAACACCCAATAAAAAAGTGGATGAGGATAAGACAGTCCAGGTTGTTTCATTTTAAAAGGTAGTACACCTTTTTGGCACATGGACCGGGCTCAGTGAGGCCCAACTTGTTTGAACTAATGTGGGCTTTGGCTAGACTGTACTTCGTCTTGAAAAGTCGAATGGAGATGGGCTGCCATGAAAGAGCCTTCTTTCACCATTGGTGATTACGAAAGGTCCTCTCTTTCTTCCACAAACAGTGGAATTTGGTGTTTGGGACCACGGCCACCAATATATCTGTACCAGTTTCTTCAAGAAAACAACATTCATGTGTGTTGTCTCTGCAGAACCTAGCACTGCCTCCCTGTGGCTAAGAAGACTGACATTAAGCCGGGCTCCCTTGTTCGTACGTCCATCCTTGGTGTAGGAATAAGATCACTCCTAGTGTCCTTGTTAGGCCAGGCATGATTGGTGGTCAGTCTCTCAGAGGGAGATGGTCACTACCCATTTACATTTGGAGCATACATAATTAGACACCAATCTCTTGGAAGTACAAGATTGTGTCATATGTGCTATGTTAGATCATCCATCGTCTGGGGATAAAATCCCCCTCTGCAAGTCGCTAGACCATCCCTGGTTAGTGGATAGTCTGTCAGGGGAATATGAGCACTTTCACCCCTATCATATCTCTCTACTCGCTAAATCAAGTTTTTGCTCCATTGAAATTATCTATGTTTTATGGCATCGAGGGCTGTGTTTTTTTAACGCATTACATACCCTTTGGGCAGGAGATAAAAATGTTCTACTTTCGGAAAGCACAGAAACACATTTTGTTTAAATACAGGGTTCGCTGTTAATTGAGCCTCACCCTTTCGGAAGTTTTTTTTCAATTGCATCAAGTGAATTAACGTGGACTACAACTTCCACAATGCATTAGGCTGTTACAGAAAACCCAGAACTGTAGCACCTTGTCATTGGTGACATGGAGCCACCTGGTTTGTGAAACTGTGCTTTAACTTGTATTATCATTCACTCACTCAAAAGTAACCAACACAACCTGTACACTCTCTTTCACGCCCTGACATCTCGCTCAGTTACACGTTAATTCTCACTGGACCACCTAATTTAAAACTCACTGCCACTCCCTGATTCTTCAGCCACTGTGGCTGCTTTATAGCAATTTCCTTAAAGAATCTAACATCTGCTTTGTGGAAAAAGAAGAGACAATCCTCCATTCCCCCTCCCCGCCACAAATTCAGAACATAACTTGGCAGTATCCGGTGTTATTCATGCGACTGTGTAAAAAAAAAAATAATGCAACTCCCATCTGGTCCCATAGTGACTGCCAGATACGTGGAACTGTTGTCCCCATCACACCACCTCTCCGTAGAAAATGTTCCTAAGCAACCCTGTGGAATAAGTGGTGGATTTCTTCGTTGGGTAAAACAGCTCTGAACCGAGGAATTAGCGCTCCAGTGTCACACGGTGAGGGTAATCCCTGCTCTGGGCAAGCAAGGACAATTTTTGGGACTCAGCCTCACCTGTCTGTGTCCACCATGGAGAGCACTAAGAGCTGGAGCCAAAGAAAGGTGCATGGCTTGGGACATACGGCCAAGCCAGCCTTTGTTCGTGATTCAAATCACCCGCTGTCACAAATTAATGCAGATTATAACATATTAGCTGGGATCCTCGCTGGAAGGCTGCTCCTAATAATGTAGGAGGGAGCGGTCTTGCTGGATGTTATGCTAAGAGGACACATGCTTCCTAAGAATTAACTTCTACATTGTATATGCGAACCCACCGTTCGTAACTTGCATTTTCTTATTGTACATAGTTAATCCTTTAGAAGCTCCATACACGGACAGCGTGTAGCTACATCTCAAAGCTCATTGCATTTCGCAACATGATTGCTTACATTGGTATCGTAAGTTCTTAAAATCTCTTTGTGTTATTCCAGAGGCATTTGAGGCCATAGAGCGAGCGCACAGCAGCCTTCTGAATGAGGGTGGATTAAACCCCTCAATTTTACACAACAAAATGGTGGATTAGGAAGGTTCTACTCCGAGGTGAACCCTACCCCACGCCAATGTGTGCACAAAGTGCACTAACTGCCGATGGCTCTATCACATGTTATGTGCATTTTGGACATTTTGATTTATTGAAACGTCTTACAAATAGTCCGTAGGTCTTTACAGTTCAACTTGCTTCCACCCAATCAGAAGTAAGAGCCGGACATAGACAGGGCACTGATTAGCAATGATTCATAGAAAATTTCAAGGAGATTTTGGGCAGATGATCAATGCTGGATCCTGATGCGAGATCAGCAGCAGTGCAGAAGAAGAAGTGTCTTAGGGTGGTTGCAAGACCCAACTACAAGAGACTAAGGAGGGGATGAGGTCCAGTCCTCACAGCTAGCACAAAGGAGGCGCTAAGCAGCTCAGCCTATAGATCGGAATACATGTATGAGCACGAGCCAGAGCTTCACCTGTGCCGGTGGTGGTACCAGAAGTCATTTTTGGGGCCTTGGACTTACTTTTAATCTTCAGCTATGACTCAGACGAATCGGGACAACGGCAGGAAAGGAAAGCAAGAAAGGAGGAAGACAAACGTGGAAAAACTGTGACAACTAGAGAAGGCCAGAGTTGAAAAAGAAACTGTAGGAGTGAGATAAAGGGATAGAAAATGTAGAGTGGTAAATAAAAAGCTACGAGGTGGAATCGATAACTGGTAATCTTGCAAATCGGCAACCCTGTCATTCAGCAGCATCACAGTGGGATCCCAAGAAAAACCTTTGGGAACCCTGCACTTATGTTTTCTTAACAAATGAAACACTTACAAGACCTACTTTAACAGATTTTACCAAGAGACTACGTGAAGACATGGGTCTAGTAGGGCTAGAGAATGAGCACACAGACACATACTGTCTGCGCCTCTCAATGGAAGAAGTGCAGCAGTGAAGAGACCCCAGTCTGGCAGGACCTTTGGAGGCGACGCCCCCCCCAGACTCGGGGCTTTAGGGAGAATGTGGGAAGAATGGGGTATGGCCGCCAACAGAACAGAAGCCTACTAAGTACACCCTACCATCTGGACTTCCAAGCCAGCCTCTGTTCGTGATTCAGATCACCCGCTGTCATGAATTAATGCAGATAATATAATATTAGCTGGGATCCTCGCTGGTAGGCTGTTCCTAATAATGTAGGAGGGAGCGGTCTTGCTGGATCAAGCAGGATTTACTCTTTATCCCACACAAAGACAGTGCCCTTGCCCCTTGTACACTAAATACTGCCATGCAACAGATCTGACCAGATGGGGAAGTGACAGAATTATTCCTGGATGTCTTAAGGCATTTCATTAGATCGAATGGCTTTTCCGCTTTGTGGCCCTCGTTTGGGGCTAAGGGAAGACAAATTGGTTTGGGCATTGCTTAATTTGTAATAGAATGACTGCTGGGGCCAAAGATTCTGCCCAGAAAAGCACTGGATGCTTTAAATGTCGGCGATCCAAATACCAGGACTGCCTAACAATGAATCAACGTCATGGCCCTTCCATATGCTATCAGACTACTAGAGTGACCAGATTTTGAGAAGCAGAAACGGGGAGAGGGCAGATATAAAAGTAGGACTAAAGCCTTTAGCCTTACTTCTATATCTGTCCTGGCCTGTTTTCTGCATAGCCTTGTAAGTGTGTGTATATGTGTGTGGGTGTGTGCATTAGGGTTGTACATCTTGTAAATATGTGCATATATACACACATTTGCAAGTACATATTTGTACACGCACACACACATTTACAAGACTAGGTTAATTTAACATTAGTAGGACCTACGCCCCTTGCCCTCTCCTCCCCACTGTCTCTTTCTGCGGGGAGCAGGCTCCTCCTGTGCTGTGGGCAGAAACAGATACATTACTTAAATCATTTCGACTTTAGCATCGCCTTTGGAAAGGAAAGCATACCTTTCAATTCTGCTTCACAGGATGACCTGACCTTATTCTCAAAAACAAGGACATTTATTTAAAATTAAGAAAAGAGTTGGGGCACCTGGTTAGTTCCCTGAAAACCGTGACATCTGGTCACCCTATTCGAGACACTTCCTGTCCCTTTAGCTCACTTGTAAAGGTTCCTACATTCTCCCTTTGCTACAGTTTTCCCGTTTTTCTCTTCCTTCTACTTTCCTTTCTGTGCATTTTTAACTCTCTTGGTGGTCAATGTCTGATGAGGAAAAAGAGGTGCCTGTCCCCAAAAATGAGTGACAGTGGACTCCACCGGCAATCACCAGCACTGAGCTTGGGTGATACTGCTTTATTTTTATCTCATTATGAAACTCAGTTTGAACGACTAATAATTGCAAGGTGGACTAGGTCTGGGTGTCCCTTGTCTGTCTCTTATTTGCTTCAGCGATAAAACCATCAGTAGCAACTCTGCACCAGCCCCATACAGACAAAGGTGTCGGATGTTTTAGTGACAAAAGGTGCTTCGGTCTCTACGTTTATAAATTATATAATTTTGTAAGTGAAAAGCACAGACACAAACATAACTCCATCATCAGATATTTTAGGCAGACTCTCCAGTATATGCTTAAGCTAGTAATGTTGCCACTAACCCTGACCACAAGCAGAAATGTCACAGAGTTCCTGCCACAGAGGGAGGACCTCTCAGTGAAATATCTTTGGGACCAGGTACTTCATGATCTGGAAATGCTCATTAGAGGTGAAGATGGAATAATCTAGGTCAAACTGACCTGCTAATAAAACTACTGGATAAAACTGTCTCCATCCATAGCTGGGAGAATTGCCCTTATGAAGATGGTGATACTACCCAGATTGCTCTATCTGTATAACAGCATTCCTCTCCTGCTCACACAGAGCTTCTTGCAAAAACCGAGATCCCCAATGATAACGTTTGGCATGGGCGGATAAACACCCATGCATCAGATGGGAAATACTTACCCAGCTGTAAGACAGAGGTGGCATAGCTACACCTAATGTCTAACTGAACGATTACAACGTTCATGTGCAATATGCACATTTTTGGTGACATTCCCTCCGCATATTCCTCGCTTAATCACGGAGAGAGACATGATAACCCCACTGGCCCTAGAGATTGCATTGTGGCAAGGTCGTAATACATCTCCACAAGGGAACCCAATGTGGTAAAATGTACTAAACGAGTTTGGAAAAAACAAAGTGAACAAAAAGCAGCCTACTTCTGAGAAAACCAAGTTTTTCCACTCACTGTTACATCACAACTGTCAAAAATAAGAATAGGCAAATGTAGAACCTATTCAAAGATTGAGAGCCTGATTCACATAGGTAAACTTTTGTATAAGTTAAATCTTTTTTAATATTCCCAATTTAAAATTGATTAGGTAACCTTACAACTGTGGATACTCCACAGTCGGGGTGGAGAACTCTGCTCATAAAAAGATAGGACAGGTGTATCTATTTATGTACATTGTTCTTTCAGAGAAGGCCACTTGTGTGTTCACTTAGTTTTTTAAAAAATAGGACAGGCCTATCTTTTATCTAGATAGATTACATATAGGCAATAGCCAGTAGGTAGTTTCAATTAGGACCTAGTTTCCAAAGGAAAAGCATTTTTAATTTTGCCTAAAACTTTCGTGCAGTTTGACAAATCTTCACAACATTTTTAAAACTAGTTTGCCACTCACTTCTACTGCTGTTTGGATAGTTTGGGGGTAATTTGCTAAGTGGAGGATAAGAAAAAGGGAGGCAACAAAATTTGTTTTCCCCATGCAATTTCCCATGGTGATTTTAGACACTACTAAGCCCGAGCCACTGGGTGGAATTACCCCAAATTTGTCAGAAAGCTAGATCCTGGTCCAGAAAGAGTGCTTTTTCTAAACAGGTGGAAATTTGTTCAGTAGTTTTGGAGTTAGTAAAGGAAAAAGAAGGGTTGTGGCTAACTGGCCAAGATGGTGGGTGCGTAAACCAGCAGCTCCATTTGAGCCTGACAATTATCCTCACTGAATCCCCACATACCAGGTGACATCCATCCTGGAAGCAGTGGCGGACAGTGGAAGTGACCGATAGGGACATGATTGGATGACCCCCTGCATCTTGGAGTACACAGAATGCCACTTGTTGCTTGTGTTGTTGGTGCTGAAAATGGTGGCTGGGGCCTAACACCGGACACCCGCAGGGCTGCTGCCTTCCTGGTGGCCAGTGGACACACCACACCTGTGGATCGGGTGCATGGGAGGCCATGAGCTGTGTCACAGAGGGGTCTGGACGGCTGCAGACAGGACACGGTGAGAAGGAGCACGCGAGAAGAGCGACACCACAAGAGATAGGAGGAGGACCGGGGAGCTGGGGCCTAGGGGTGACTCGGGTGCTCAGTGCTCCCCTGCCACCCTTTGTGGCATGATCCAAAGACACCTGTGGCCACCTGGTAGCAGCTGGGGACTGGGAACCTCCTACCACTGTGACCTTGCAGAGGGCAGGGCACTCCCCTCTGAGGTGAGAGAGCCTGGCCGAACTGCCTGAGAGAGCGTGGAGTTGGTAAGAGTGCTGGAGGCACCGGCTGGATGACTGTGTGCCTCCCCGCTCACACTGAGCTCTGCAGCCTTGAGGTGGAGAGCGGGGACCCGGAGCCAGACAACTGCCACGGGACAACAAGCCCAGCGATTGCTGGGTCGTATCTCCCAGAGCGGCTGGGGCTGTGGTGGGAGGCATGCCCCAGGGGGTTATGGGCTGATCTCCCAGACTTCCCAGTGACCCGGAGACTTTTCCTTGGACCTGCGCTCCCGCTGTGATACACCACATTGGTTTGGCAGCTGGGGAGCGTAAGCGGTCATGCAGGCTGGGCTGGGGCAGCTAGCAAAGGTTGACAAGAGGCTGTCCCTGGCCAGACAGTGGGCCGCTTGCCCTTAAGGGAGTGTACTTCACGGGGACCTGCAACCTGTATACCCGGTGGAGCCTATACTGAACTGAATTGCTTTTCCTTACCAATGCATCTTGCTCTTATTGACAGGCTCATCGGAGGTGATCTGTGCTGTGTGTGTCACTAGGCCAACGTTGGTGTCGAGAGGTTACTCCTGGCCTCTGCACATAGGAGGGGAGGGGAGCGGGCCTGTAGTGCGATCAGCTGAAAGCTGATGGGATCTACACTTGGCGCTGCGGCCTGGGAAGAAAAGACCCCAGTGACATCCTAACTATTGGGGAGGCGAGCAGTGAGGCGTGAGGCTCTTGAGGGGTGCTGCCCCTTGCAATAAATACACTCTGGCGGAGAGACTCAGTCCTGCTGGTTGCACTATTGAAATACAGAGCCTGTGGCGGAGAGTGCCTGGTTCTTCTGCTACACAGAGACTCCTGGTAGAGTCCCCTCTGAGGTGGCGAGAGGGGAAATCACCTGCATTGACATCACACCTAGGTGTGTGGCATGGGTAAACCACAATCTAAATCACAAGGATTGCGTATGCCGCCCTGTGACCTTCAACAAGACATGCCTGACGAAGCAATGGTGTCAGAACCTCCTCTGCATGCCTTGCAGGACACCCTAAACAAAATATTGGGGACTATTGAAGACTCCTAGAATACCCTACAGTGCAAAATAGGGAAAGTTTCCATAGAATTAGGCCTGCTGCGTGCCTATCACCAGAAGCTGGCTAGTAGAGTGAAAGACAACAAGACTTCCCTGGCTGACCTACAACCCTCACACCAGGGGCTGTGAGGGCCTTAGATCACCCTCCTCACAGAACAAGTACAATGGTTGGAGAAGCGAGCAGTGGACGCTGAAAGATAAAGCAGATGCAACAACATGCAATTTGTAGGTGTTCCGGAGAGGAGAGAGG
Organism: Pleurodeles waltl; assembly: GCF_031143425.1. Taxonomy (NCBI): domain Eukaryota; kingdom Metazoa; phylum Chordata; class Amphibia; order Caudata; family Salamandridae; genus Pleurodeles; species Pleurodeles waltl. The sequence goes on along the minus strand of NC_090443.1, from coordinate 441,862,326 downwards.
GGTCGGACATAGTGGCCTATCTGGAGCCCAGGCTGGGGTCCATGGTATCCCCAACACAGCTCACACTGTTGTTTGCCCTGAAAGGGTGCACCAAGTGCCTGCCCTGCCCTGGCTCTGGGAAGCCCATCCAGACAGAGAGTGGCTAAACTGTTACATTATAAAGACCAAGACTTAGTGTTGCAATGAGCGAAGGAAGCGGGCCAGATCAGGGTGGGAAATGGACACGTTACCCTGTTCCCAGACTTTACAGCAGCAGTGCAATCTAGGCAAGCCTCATTCTTTGTGGTTAAACTGACATTGCGCAAAGACAGGATCCAGTACTCCCTTATATTCCCAGCCAGATGAAGCATTGACCAGGCAAAGGAGTTACAGGTCAGGAATGGACAGGCCCCCAAATGAGACAGGTGAAGCGCTCTCACACTATAGGAAAACGAGACGATCCAGTGGCAGGGCTCGGATGGACCGCATGATGAAACTCGCGCAGACTAACCAGGGGAAAGAAGCAGCACCGCATGCTGCGGCGTCGCTTCCGGAGGTGGAGTCTTCTGACAAAGAGATTGGCAGCAGCTCAGATTGTCTTGCTGATGATGGATTCTGCTCCCTGCATGATGAAGGGGCTCCCACACCTGAGGCCTCAGACAACAGAAGACATTGTCTGACTGACGCTTCCACTGCTGTGTCCCATGCAAGTACCCAGGTGTTAGAAACTGGGTCTCTACTTGGCAGGGTGTGTGCCCTGCCCAAGTAGGGACCACAATTCTAATCAGAGCAAATCAGATACACAATCCAAATGTACCTGTGCTCACCCCCTAATAGCTTGGTACAGAGCAGGCAGGATTAACTTGGAAGGCAAGGTGTAAAGTATTTGTGCAACACTTAATTACAGTAACACAGTGAAAGACACAACAAACAGACTCAACACCAATTTTAGAAAAATAGAGATTATTTATTAGGTTTAAATAAGGCCAAAATTGACCACAAGTCAATAAATTGTTCTTAGGGACTCATAGCAAAATACAATTAGACATTTGTTGCTTGGTTAAGAAAGCGGGTCAGTCAAATATCATGTATTTTTGATTTTGAGTAAGACGATAACCAATACGAGGATTAATGGGGGTTGAAAATCCCTGGGGGTCCTGAAGGTATTACCCAGGGGAACAGAGCATCTCCCTTCTGTGAAAATGCTGAATAGACTCTCAGGGGAAATGTGTGGGTGCACCCGCTCCAGGGACTACAGTAATCTCCTTCGGGAGCATGTCTGTGGCTCCTTAAAGTCGCAGGAGCTTCCCTGAAGACAAGGCTGGTTTGTGCGGTGTCGGTTTGCCCCCACAAGTCAAGAGTAGCCGCACTGGACTCAGAAGCAGCTGTTGTGCATGGGAGGAAGGCTGCGGCATCAGGGTGCAGCAGATGCAGATTCTGCCTGGCAATGGTTGGAGCTTCCCAGTCCGGTATTGGCCTCCCCTGCTCCCCAGCAGAGATAGGTGCAGACACAGCGGTCTCCGGGCTCCCTAGGCTCCACAGGAAGTTGAAGTTGTCCACACGCCGTAGCTAGACAACTGAAACCCAGTGGCCCGAGGCAGCAGTCGCTGGGTACAGCGGTGGTTCTCTTGAGTTGCGATACAATGCTTATGGTAATTTGGAGCAGATGGCACTTGGATGCCCAAGGCAGCAGTTGCTGGATGCGACAGTGATTCTCTTCGGTTGCGCTACAGCACTTTTGGTGATTTAAATCCATGGCAGTCCTAGGGAGATGAGTGCAGCAGGCCAACACACAGGGCACAAGTCACCAGGGTAGTCCCTCCTAGTACATAGTCAGGGTGCAGCAGACAAACACAGCAAAGCAGCAGCTTAGTGGCAGTCTCTCCTGGCAACACCAGTGCAGCAGGCCAACTCAGCAGAGCAGAAGCTAAGTGGCATGCCCCCCCGGTAGCACAGTAGACAGGGTATAGAAGGCGAGCCCAGCAATTTGTCCAGTGGCAGTCTCTCTTGGCAGCAGAGCTCCTTGAGAGGACAGAGTCTCCCCAGGATCCTTAAGTGAACTAGCTTGGTGGGGTTTGGGGTCTAGCATTTATACTTTGGTGCCCAGGTTCTGGAAGGTTGGGGAAACATCTAGAACTTCATTTGAAGTCCCCAAGGTCCCTTCCTTGCCCCCCCCAACTCCAGACACTACACAGGGGGTAGGTAGCCCTTTGTGTGAGTAGAGTGAAAGACCTATTCAGAGACAAGTGTTAGTTCCTCCCTCCCATGTAGCCCAGGAAGACCCATCAGCCTGGTGATGGGCCATCAATATGCTAACGCCACACCCAAGCTCCATTTGTCTGTGCCTGTCTAGTGGAAATGCATGAAGCGCTACTGTTATCTACCCCAGACGTTTTTTCAGGGACAGGCAGAGGCACAGGATGGTTAAAGTAAGAAAGTGCCAACTTTCTAAAAGTGGCGTTTTCAGACTCACAATTTAAAATCAAACTTCACCATAAGTTGTCACCAAACTCCATATTTGTATCTCATCCCACTGGGGAGTTATACATAAAAGATGTTCTAAGGCAACCCAAAAGGCATTTAATGGGAGATATAGGCCTTACAATAGTGAGAAAAAAATGTGTCCGTTTTTTTCACTATCTGGGCATGTTAAACTTAAAAAGTATTTGCCCAACCTTTAATGTACACTGCTCCCTGCCCTTGGAGGTAACTAGGGCCTACCTTAGGGGTGACTTGCATGTAATAAAAAGGAAGGTTTGGCCTGGCAAGTGGGTGTATTTGTCAGGTCAGAATGGCAGTTTAAAACTGAACGCACAGGCCCTGCAGTGGCACGCCTGAGTCATGCCTGCAAGGCTACTGTGGTAGGTGGCACAATCAGTGCTCCAGGCCCACTAGTAGCATTTAATTTGCAGGCCCTGGGCACATATGGTGCACTTTAATAGGGACTTACAGGTAAATTAAATATGCCAACTGTGGAGAAGCCAATGTTAACGTGTTTTGAAGGACGAAGCACCTGCACTTTAGCACTGGTCAGCAGTGGTAAAGTGCCCAGATCCCTAAAGGCCAGCAAAAATAGATCAGAAAAACTAGGAGGAGGAAGGCAAAAAGTCTAGTGGTGACTCTGCAGAAAGGGCTCTTTCCAGCACCAGGAGTGGCTATTAATGCATCTGCCTGGGCCCATGTGGCCCCAGGTGGTAGCCCTGAGGAACTATAGTTAGCTAGCCCCCCTATCATCTCTCTGGAGACACTGGAGCGGTGATGATACTCGGGCCAGATGTACGACATGATTTTGTAGTTGCAAACTGCGAAAATCACTTTTTGCGACTACAAAATGGCCTTGCTGGATGTACAGTCCCTACTTTGCGAGTCAGTATCCTGCTACTGACTCACTAATAGGGTTTGTAACTCGCAATTAGGAAGGGGCGTTCCAAGGGTGCCCTTTCCTACTTGCGGTTCGCAGGCCCATGTATGATTTTTTTGTTACCGTGAATCTGGTTGCAAAACAATTGCAGTTACCACCAATTTCAAATTGGTGGTAACCCATTCGCAAACAGGAAGTGGTCCCCAAGGGACCCTTTCCCCTTTGTGAATGTGGGCGCCAACATTTTTTTCAGAGCATGGACCACTGCCTACTCTGAAAACAAAAGAAAAAGTAGCTTTTAATTTTTGTTTTTTAAATACATCTCATTTTCCTTTAAGGAAAATGGGCTGCATTTTAAAAGAAATTGCTTTATCAACAAAGCAATCACAGACATGGTGATCTGCTGCCCCAGCAGGCCACCATCCCTGTGATTGTTGCCATTCACAAATTGGTCACAATTTGCGACCTGCGTCATGAATATTGATGCAGTAACTCCCTTGCGATTCATGTGCAAATTGCAACCAGTGTGCTTGATACTGTTGTACATTTTGTTTAGCGACTCACAAATTGTGAGTCGCAAAACAAAATGATCGTACATCTGGCCCTTGATACTTTATTGTTGGTCCATATGGTTTGGGTGGCCAGCAGTTGCTCAGCTGCTCTGGGGAGGGGGAGTTGGGATGTTTATTTGCCTTTGTTGTCCTTTGCTGTCTGCATGGATGCACGGTGAAGGGGGGTTGACCTATACCTTGTGGCAACGTTATAGACCACATGGCTTGCACAACTAACATGAATAAACTGATGGCTTGGAACATCCTCGGACTGGGCTCAATGTCCAAGCGACACAAAATCCTAACATACTTGAAACAAAGGTGGGCACACATTGTTCTGCTGCAGGAGTCACACCTCACCCTGGAGGAAGCAGACTGCCTCCGCAGGTGTTGGCGAGGGCAGCTATATGCTACCACTACCACTTACTCTGCCTACGCAAAGGTAGTGATGCTCTGGGAGCGAGCGGGAGTCCCCTTCCAGAATATCTCCGTTGACATGGACAAGGAGGACTGCTATGTTTTGGTAGAGGGGTGCCTTAGTGGCAGACTGGTGGCACTGGGTAGCGTGTACGCACCCAATCAGGACCAGACTTCTTTCTTTCTTACACTGTTGGCACAGCTGCCCAGGTTTTCTGGGGGTCATACCTTATAGGTGGGGACTTTAACAGTGTTCTTGATCCAGACCTGGACCGATCCCTTCCACTATTACCGGGAGCCGCAGCCCATATTGTGGTTGCTGGTTTGGTAGCTTGGGTTTCCCACTGGAGTATGGAAGACCCCTAGCGCACTCAACACCCGATGGGTAAAGATTACTCCTTTTTATCATATCTCTATCATGTCCATACCAGAATTGACTGATTTGTCTGTAACAAGTCTCTCAGCTGCTCTATAACATGTACCGAATATCTGGGCCACATACTTTTGGACCATAGACCGCTGCTACTGACGCTGCAAATGACTGACACACCCCCAACCATACCAACCTGGCGTTTATACTCTGCAGCATCTGGGGACACGGTGTTTAGAGATGCGGTGGCAACCAAGATTGCTGACTTTTTCACCTTTAATATCTGGGCCACACACGTTCGGACCATAGACCACTGCTACTAACGCTGCAAATGACTGACACCCCCAACCATACCACCCTGGTGTTTATTCTCTGCAGCATTGGTGGACACGGTGTTTAGAGACGCGGTGGCAACCAAGATCGCTGGCTTTTTCACCTTTAACCCGGGGACAGTGTCCAACCGAGGTGATGAATGGAAAGCTTTCAAGGTAGTAGTATGGGGGTATTGCCTGGGACAGACGGTAGGAATCCAGCGGGACCTGGAACGGGACATCCACCAGTTGAAGAACGATATACATGAGAGTGATAATGAACAAGACTTGAGTCCTGGAGCACTCCCATGGTTGTTGGAAGTCACAATGTGGCATTGGAATGCATCAGCTGTCACAACTACAAAGCCTATGTGAACTGGTTTCATGAAGAGGAGGGAAAGGCTGACAGCAGAGGGGGTGATGCTATTTTCGCCTCTGCACATTAATGAAGCGTTTAAGAGCTAGTACGTATCTCTTTATAGCCCTCCAAGGGAGGACCTACCAGGACGTTGGGTGCCTTCTTGGGTGATCTTTCTTAGTGGACCCTCCCCGAGGCAGAGCCGTAGCCCCTTGGTGTCGGGAAAAATATATATTCACATGTATGTACCTATAGATATGATACTTTAGTTCCAATTCTTTCCTCCATTATCTGAATCCCAGTAAGACTTCCCTACTGACCTCTCTGACACCTATGCCAGTTGTACAAACAAACCTCTCCAAGCCACGTTGTTAAGTTTAGCTCGGTCTCGCACTTTTAGTTCAGCCAGTCAGCAACCCAGCCCCTTTCCTTTAGGGACCACCTGTTGTCTGTTCACGTGCTCGTGCTCACACTGCATTATGTATATTTTACACTATGGACCTTAAGTTGTGTGTATGCAGCATTTCTTTTGTGCCCATGTTTGGACTGTGTCCCCTTTTGGGGTTGTGCTGTGACAGCACTTATTAACATATATAAGTGCCTGACTTATATGCTTCAGGGCAGAAGATGCCAGCTTGTAAGATGTAACACTGGGATGTGCATCTGCCTTCTGCCTTGGCATGCCAATAAACCTTGGTACCTCAAGACACATTTCATCTGTTCCGGAGCCTTGCCTGGTGTTTGTGTTTTCTTTGAGCCACTCTGGGGAGGGTCGAAAATAGTTTCCTAACAAATGGTGTCAGAAGTGGGATGCGTGAAATGCCACCACCGGTAAGTTCATTAAATGCCTGTTGTTGTGGCCTTTCAACGCTTAGCTAAGAGTTAAACTGGGGATTTATGTAAATAAAAATATAGCTGGCTATTTAATAGGTGACTGAGGAGTAACTAAGTTACCCGTATCATTACGTTAAATGATAGTGGCAAATTCGTACGGCGAATTGTAATTCCACGCAGGAGAACCTGGCCAGACTGAAGATAATTTTTTTCTTAAATAGGTGACTGAGGAGTAACAAAGTTATCCGTATCATTGCGTTAAATGATAGTGGCAAATTCGTACGGCGAATTGTAATTCCACGCAGGAGATCCTGAACAGAAAGAAGAGAATTTTGTTTTTGTTTAACGGGAACCCCAGAGAGAAAATAAATTAATTAATTAATTAAAACTCTCCTGGAGTGTAGCTTGGGAAGCATTTGATCAGCTGGCACCGGAACACAGGAAATGATTTTGAAATGTGCACAAACAAATAGTCTGTCATTGATCAATGGCTGTATTTGAATTATGTGTTGTTTAAGTGTAAATGTGCCACTATGTTTCATTGCAATGTTTTTGAATTCCATGTAAAGTAATGCAGCACTGCATTAGACAAGAAAAATGTTTTATGTTGTGCCTCTAAATTGTCAACAGCTCCTGTTTTCTCTATCTCTCTGTCTATCCACCACTGCATTAAAAAAAAATTTTCCCCCTGTTTAACAATTGTTTTTGCAGGATACAACCATTGTGTTTATTTTTCCAGATTGTAAAATTGAGAGGGAAGGGCACAATATGTAGCGGCAAGTCTAAAGGAAACATAATGGTGGTAAGCCCTAGGATGCTGAAAAAGACTAAAACGTTTAAAAAGATGACAGGAGAGAAATGTTTTAACCAGATAGCCCCATAGAGCAAGGTAAAAAGGACACAGACTGTCTAACAAATGTAAAGTAGTTTGCGTGCTAATGTGGACAGAGAGAGGGAAAGCAGAGTGTAGCTGTAACAAAGCCTGGGTATTAAACACAGGCTGCATGCACACAAAACTGTAACAGCAGACAAATATCTTCATTTTAGGAGTGACATTAAGAACATAGTGATGATAAAACTAACTTTAATAGTAAAAGAGCACTCAATTTAAGAGGAATAAACCTCACAGTAGTGAAAGAAAAAAAAAAAAAAAAAACGAATTTGTGCGTGACATCACCAGGACATGTAAACTTAAAAGTACATGCCCCACCAACCTAGCGCCTACCTTAGGGGAGACTTATGTGTAGCAAAAAGGGATTTTTATGGATTGGCAAAAAGTTTTAAATGCTAGGCCAAAGTAGCAGTAAACTGCGCCTACAGGCTGCAGTGGCAGGCCTGAGACAGGTTTTGGAAGGCTACATCTGTGGGTGGCACAACCAGTACTACCGCCCACTAGTAGCACTTAATTTACTGGCCCTGAGTACTTGGTAAACTACTTTAGAAAAAAAAAAAAAAAAAAGACCTTTCAAATATATTTGTGGTTGGATGGGAAATAATTACTTATTGCTAAAGGATAAAATAAACATTTCTAGGATTCAGTAAGGGATCATGTTCGCAGCAATAAAGAGATCAACCTAAAATGTTAATTATGAAAAAACACTTATTACAGTGTGAAGCTACAGCTTGAAGACCTTAAAACATTATTCAGTAATGACCAAGGCTGAATATGGCTAACTACCACAATGTTTGCTCAACATACACACATGTAAATTATTCTTAAAATTAATTTTACAAAAATCGTTTTTGCATTTTCATGATGTTCATTATGTCTAATATCACTACTGTAAATATGAGCTATGTAACTAATTCCCATAAATTTTTGCACCCCTTTCTTCTCATGGTGTACTACAATGTAAGGCAACAGAAAGGCTAAGGCACATCATTAGAATTGCATTATTCTGTCCACATAATGATTTTAAATAGTCTTTTTCATAAGTATTCTGTTATAACATCTTATTAAGAAGCAGTTAATGTTTTGCATTTCAAGCACACTTTTAAGGTGCTGCTACTTTTCTGTGTCATTCTTCTCACAGCTTTAAAATATCTTAAGTACAAAATAGGATAATTGTGAGCTCTAACAATGCCAATATTTCTGTATCTTAGAGACAAAATTAAAATGTGAGCTTTAGTTTCAATGTGGCCTCCTGGCTGCACTCTTTTTCAAGTACCCCAGCTCCTGGACTGCTTTTTGCACAGGATTTCTATGTGCATACTGGCATTCTAAATTTTCTTGAGCCATTTATTTGGAAGGTTACCTTTCCCTACTAATGTTAATTGGTGGTAGAGAGTGCATGGCACAGAAATACAAAAACAGCATAGTTTAAATCTTACCTTTCCATAGACTGAAAATGTGGATGTTAAGCAGTCATGCTTCTGGCCGTGCAGAGCTCTGATGGGACTCTCACAGAGGACAAACACTAAAACACTAAACAGCAGTTGTTAACTGTGCTGGTACAGGGGATGTGAATTTACGACAGCAGGTTCAAGTGTCAGATGCTAAGCTTCTGTAATTAGCCCTGACTTGCACTGCTGTTACCCACAAAAAAAAACTCAAGGGTAGCTTTGATTATTTCCTCAAAGTTATGCAAATAAGTAATGACAACTGTGGCAGTCCTATTTTACACCAGATTTTTAGCAGTACACTGATTAAACTGGTTTTATCTAAATGATTTAAAAGGGACAAATGCACACATGTAGCTTGGCAAACTGCTGAAGGGTCTACATTAGACTGTGAAAGCATGACTGCAGGTCATCACCATATTTTTAAATATGAGATAGATATATATGTATATATACATGTACATTTTTAATTGTACTAATGCAATTTGTACATTTAGTATATACCACTTGTAATAATATTAAAGAAAATGAAACGGGTGAGCTAGTTTGGAGGACTGGCTACTTATTTTCAGCAGTTTTGCTTCTATTTCTTATGGTTTGCAACAGATGCTTTGTGTAGGGAGGCTTGCAGCTTTGTCCTCATTTGAGACAGCTCTCTTCCACACACGTACAAACAGTGCAGTGTCATGTTAGCCCTCAACACACCGAATGAGCACAATTTCCTAAAAAAAAAATAAAAAAAAAATAAAGTAATACTGGAGTGCAACTTGTTCTAAATAGGTACTACAGACCAAAGAAAAGATATATAATGTATGCTTGTAATTTTGAAGAGTAGGTTAAGAATAACTGAATTTCCTACTTTTTCTAATTATTCCATGGTAGGAGAACCCACTTCGAGTAATATACAGACCAGAACATACTAGGTAAAAAGAGCTAATATATAAAGGAAAGTCCTTCTGCTTAGTAAAAAGAGGGTCAAATTGATGCTGAATACATGTAAACTGTTTTAGAATATCATCATTAGTAATTTAAATACATTTAATAAATGGAAGAATTTTGCAGAGTGGTAGCAATACATTTCTGGCTTAAAGGAAGAATTGCAGATTCTATTAAGGACAGGGCGGAGTTTGTGCTGTTTTCTTGAGGAATAGTACCTTTGTAGGAGATATGCAAGGTAGGACTTACATTATTGAATAACATTATCAAGGGGCGCAGTGCAGATAAGATGGAGGACAAGGATACCAGCAAGGAGACTAGAGTAGGGATCAGTGTTATTCTTTCCCATGCCAAGAGGCTTACAGAAGAAAAAGCACTGCATGAGGAACGCTTTCCAGAGAAAACAAGTAGGAACATAGGATGACGCAGGGAGAGACATGACCCATGCAGTGGAAAACCGATGAGCCCGGTGCTTTACGATGGAGGTATCTGACACATCTGAAGAGAATACAATGTTTCCAACTAAGGTAGGAGATAAAATGGTTGATTTCTTAATTTCAATATGGATGTGCCCCACCAATTAGCTGGGGGTATACCTCATCTGCCACAATTTCTGCAACAGTATATGCTTTCAAGAAATGGGATTTACTTACAAGCACCTGAGCGCAGGTTAGAATTGATTAACACAGCGTAAACTGCAGCAGTGAGCATTGACCTAGGACCACAGGAAGAGAAATTATTATAGCGCCAGCTTCAGAACAACACGTCTATAGCTGTAGCACCAGGATTCTACCCTACAAATTTGGGCCCCATGGTAATTAAGAATTTTACATTTCCTTTGGGAGTTGTGACTGTGTTGGGAGATGGAGAAGAATGGTTTTGAATGTTGTGTATGCTCAGAAACGACAGGGCTGTAGTTTTTGACAAGCTTGAAGGGAATATGATTTTACAGCTGACTGAAAACAAGGTCCTAAAACAACTGAACTCAGAGGTTTGGGCAAACACAAAAATGAGGCAGGATAATTAAAAACACACCCTCCCCATAAAGTAACGCTTAGGGAAAATGCAGAACTACCGTATGTGCGTCAGTATAGACTGTCACCTCAGGCCGAGGAGTCAATAAAACCTGTGATTGAGTCTGTCTTACAAGAGGGTATCGTTAAAAAGACCAATAGCCCCTGTAATAGTCCAATAACTCCATTGCCCAAGGGCAACACTGGGCAATATAGATTCATACAGGATTTACGCCAGATAAACTACATCGTGGTTCCCTTAGCACCTGTTGTGCCTGACACCAATACTATATTATCTTCTATACTTGCAGAAGCAGAGTACGTTTCAGTTAAGTCTTGCAAGTGTGTTTTTTAGTATTACGGTCCATCCAGAGAGTGAGTACCTCTTTGCCTTCACAGTAAATGATACCCAGTGCACTTTCACAAGACTGGCCTAAGGCTTCACAGAGAGTCTATGCACAGGCAGTAAAGGGAGACCTGGACAGCCTACACCCGGAGGGCAGCAGTGTAATCTTGCAGTACCCTGGTGATCTCCTTGTAGCATCTCCATCACTTGAGGCTTGTGAAACAGACACTGTAGCTCTGCTGAACCACCTCCAGGAGAGAGGACACAAAGTCTCATTGTCAAAATTTCAGTGCTGCCAAAAAGAAGTGACTTACCTTGGTTATGTGGTATCCAAAGGTACACGCTGCATATCACCTGACAGGATAAAAGTGATTCAAAGCATGAATGGCAGAATGATGTCCTTCCTGGGGATGATGAACTACTGCGCCAGTGGATCCCTGTGTACAGATCCTCTGATGCATTCTTGAGGAAATGCACACTACAAGATGCACCCAACAACATTGTATGGACTAATGAACTGGCAGAATGTTTCAAAAGACTGAAAGGGACATTGTGTACTGCGCCAGCATTGGGACTGCCTGGTTACAAACTGCCCTTCCATCAGTATGTGTCAGAGCAAAATGGTTTTGCAAATGGTGTACTGACACAGCAGCATGGCTCTGGAAAAAGACCTGTGGAATATTACTCTGTGACTTTGCCTTCTGCAGTGACTGAGCATCCAGCCTATTTGAGAGAAGTGGCGGCGGCCGCTGTGATGGTAAAGAGGGCGGCTCCCATTGTGATGGACTACCCTTATTTTGTTTATGTGCCACATTTGGTACAGTTGTTGTTGTCATCAGCAGCAACACAGCATTTTTGGGAAGCCAGGCACACAGGTTATGAGGTCACGTTGTTGTCTAACACTAATATTACCATTAATAAAATGCCCCCTGTTAATTTGGCAACATTATTACCTGCCATATGTGATTGTGATGAGACCCCTGACCGTGATTGTGTTGAGGTTGTAGGAACATGCACCACACCCAGACCAGATTTACAACAGACACCTCTAGAAAAAGCAGACTATGAGTGGTACACTGATGGTTACTCCAGTAGACTAACAGACACCGATTACAGAGCAGGGTATGCGATAACAACAGTAGACACCATAATTGAAAGTGCAGCTCTGCCCCCTGGCACATCTGCCCAGCAAGCTGAGCTGTATGCTGTAACAAGAGCATGCATCCTGGCCGATGGGAAAAGTGTTAACATTTATACTGACTCACGTTATGCCTTTGGAGTTGTCCACGATTTTGGCCAGCTGTGGCAGTATCGTGGTTTCATAACAGCAGCAGGGCGCCACATCCAAAATGGCCTTTTAGTAAAGAACTTGTTAAAAGCAATACTACTACCCAACAGCATAGCAGTCATAAAATGCGAGGCACATACAGGGGCTAACACCAAGATAGCCAGAGGAAACACCAAGGCTGACACAGCAGCAAGAGAAAGCATGTTACAGCCAGTACAAATGGTGCCCCTAATGGCAAAAAGCATTCCAAAAATTCAGCTTATTCAGAGACAGTTGTTGCTAGCTGATGTAAAGGAAGCACAATGGTCTGCAGCACTAGCTGAGGAAAGAGTGTGGACTGATGCTGGGTGTTTGCAAAATGATGAGGGATTATGGGTCCACCAGGATGGGAGACCTGTGGCTCCACGTAGTATGTTCCATCCCCTTGCAAGGCTTGCTCATGGACCCACTCACATGGCACAAGGGGGGATGAATGAGCTAATTAGACAGGAATGGTTTGCACCAGGGATAACAGCCTTCACTGCACAATTCTGCTCCCAATGTCTTGTCTGTGCCCAGCATACTAAAGGCCGGTCCCCTGCTACACATGATCACTTACCAGTACCACAGGGGCCGTTTACCAATGTCCAAAAAGACTTTGCCTATATGCCCCCAGTGAATGGATTCAAATATTTGCTGGTGTGTGTGGATCAATTTTCAAAATGGGTGGAGGCGTTTCCCACAAGGAAGAATGATGCGGCAACTGTGGTGTGATGCTTGATGAAAGTTATCATACCCCGATTTGGGGTCCCCCAGGGCATTAATAGCAACAGAGGGGGTGAATTTGTGGCTGCAGTGGTGCAAAAGATGTGTGAATGTTTGGGAATAGAGTGGAAACTGCATGCCCCTAACCACCCCCAAAGTTCAGAACAGGTGGAGAGGATGAACTCCACTATAAAAAATAGATTAGCAAAAACAACTGATGCAACAGGCCTGAAATGGCCTGATGCTCTGCGTTTAGTGCTGCATGCCATAAGGGCAACTCCATCTAGGACAACCCTTTTGTCCCCCCATGAGGTACTGATGGGGCGACCTAAGTTTGTGGGGTTGAGGTTGCCTCTCCCAGCATCTCAAGCAGCACTGCTGTGGGCAGATGAAAACATTTCTGACTATGCTATAAAATTGTCATCAGTCTTGAGGCATCACCATCTCCAGGTGAAGGAAGCCTTGCCCCATCCGTCCTCAGAGCCCACACATCCTTTTAAAGCTGGAGACATAGTCATGGTCAGAAAAATAAAAGATGTTTCTCTTAGTTCTAGGTGGACTGGACCACACCTTGTGCTCCTGGTGACGCGGACGGCGGTGAAGGTACAGGGACATCCTGAGTGGATTCACGGCACTAGGTGCTGATCCGCACCAACAACAACCAAGACCGACGTGCCTGCAACAGATGAGCATCTGCAACCTGTGCAGCAGCGCAACATAAAAGGAAAGGGGGAGACAGACCAGACCATTCCTAAGAACCACACTGAGAGGTCCTCATCAAGTGTCAGGTGACACCAACTGATGCAGTTGAGGGAAGCACACAACGTAGTCTCGAAGAAAGGTGATAGTCACACTTGAAGAAAAATAGACTGAAGAGGACACCGCAGGGCAGGTCCATGAAGCGGCCCCTGAACAAAACGACTGCAGACCATTAGGAGAAGCAGAGGACAGCACACTGCGTGCCATTGCTTCACTGACAATTAGAGAAAGTAGCTTCGAACTGATTAACAGAAAGACTTCATATCTATATCTATAACTTTTGCCGTGCTCCAGCAATTCCGTAGTAAAAGCAGCTATTCAATTTCTGTAGTTAAAGTTCTTCCTCCTACAGAGCAGGAGCTAGCCCACAGATATCTTAGAATACAACAAGCTGTAGAGGAAGCACATAAAGAAATGTTTGATTTAATGGCTATAGACCCATAACACATGAATGCATTGGATACTAGCATATCATTTTGTCTATGTTTAAATTATGAATACCTCATAGGTGTATACCTAGATGACAATATATGTGTTTCATCTAAACAAAATGTGTAATGCCATCCGAAGATATGTATTTTATTGATACGTTATTACTATGCTTCTGCAATGTATATATATATATTTTTGCAATCAAGTATGATATTACTATCAAAAAGGAGAGATTGTCGGGAAAAATATATATTCACATGTATGTACCTATAGATATGATACTTTAGTTCCAATTCTTTCCTCCATTATCTGAATCCCAGTAAGACTTCCCTACTGACCTCTCTGACACCTATGCCAGTTGTACAAACAAACCTCTCCAAGCCACGTTGTTAAGTTTAGCTCGGTCTCGCACTTTTAGTTCAGCCAGTCAGCAACCCAGCCCCTTTCCTTTAGGGACCACCTGTTGTCTGTTCACGTGCTCGTGCTCACACTGCATTATGTATTTTTTACACTATGGACCTTAAGTTGTGTGTATGCAGCATTTCTTTTGTGCCCATGTTTGGACTGTGTCCCCTTTTGGGGTTGTGCTGTGACAGCACTTATTAACATATATAAGTGCCTGACTTATATGCTTCAGGGCAGAAGATGCCAGCTTGTAAGATGTAACACTGGGATGTGCATCTGCCTTCTGCCTTGGCATGCCAATAAACCTTGGTACCTCAAGACACATTTCATCTGTTCCGGAGCCTTGCCTGGTGTTTGTGTTTTCTTTGAGCCACTCTGGGGAGGGTTGAAAATAGTTTCCTAACACTTGGGGCCCCAGTAACAGATATGGAAGTCAGAAACACAATTAAGACCTTGGCAACAGAAAAGGCTCCGTGAACGGACGTATTCCCCCCTGGTGTTTTACATACAGTTTATGGAACACCTAATGCTGAAATTGACCAAGATGGATGCTGAGGCTTATGAGTGATTGGGGTATTCTACCAGCTATGACCAGGGAGGCCTTGGTGATTCCTTTACCTAAATCCTCACAGCAAGATGTAACAGTATCAGATTTCAGGCTCCTTTCCATGCTGAATACTGACTTTAAAGTACTAAGTAAAGTACTGGCCCCCAGACCACTTACTTACATGCAGGCTCTAATACACAGTGATCAGAACAGGTTTATCCCCACCCGCAATATCTTGAATAACCTGTGCAGACTTTACTCAATACTCTTTGCCTGTGATCGACCACCTGATTCTGCTGCAGTGGTTGTGTCGGTGGGCTTGGGGAAGGCCTTTGACAGAGTGTGGTGGGACTATTTGGAGGCCACCATCCTCGTTATGGGGTTGGGAGCTGCCTGCTCAAAGTGGGTCTGACTGCTTTATACATACCCGATGGCAACGGTCAAGTCAGGGTGCACAATCTCGGGAGCCCATTCAATCTAAAGGGGCTCCAGACAGGGGTGCCTGCTATCGCCTCTCTTATTTGCCATGGCTACATTGACATTGGTGGAGAGATTTCGCGGGTTGGACAGGACTGGGGGATAGTATAGGGAGAGTCAGCGCATTTCATATCCTTGTATGCAGATGATCTACTTTTATACCTATAAGATGGCGAGAGGGCTATCCCCTGAGTGCTGCACTTACTAGAGGAGTTTGTCCAGTGTCCGGGTCTCAGGGTGAATCAGAGTAAGACCTGCGTGTTTCAGGTGGTGGAGGGTGCTGCCCTCCCACCGCATGTCCACCTGACATGACCCGGGCTCCACGCACTTTTTAATATTTTGGCCTCCAAATCTTTCATGACCTGGGGGACCTTAGAGAAGGGAATCTGGGGAAGGCATGCTGTTCCTTGAGATCCTGTGCTGCTTTCTGCCGCACCCTCAAGCTACCTATCATGGCACACATCTCCCTCTCTAAAATGGTCATGCCCTGAGGCTTCTCTATTTCTTTACAAACCTCCTGGTGAGGATCCCGGTGACATGGTTCTGGGAATTGGATGCACTCCTTCAAGAGCTGATATAGGATGGGGACGTCAGAGAGTGATCTTGGCTACCCTCCGCCTCCAGTACACACTGGATGGGTTCGGATTGCCAGATTTTGAGATGTAGTTTTTAGCAGCTCAACTTCAGTGGATCTTGAGATGGCTCAGTGGAACAACTCTGATGAGGTTGTGTCCCTTGAGTGCTGAGTTCAACCAGGGGATAATGCTAGCCAAATTATTGCGACTGACCCTGCACATTCTCGGACTGGGAACATTGTTGGCTGTGGCCATCACAAGCTGGCAGCAAGAGCTTAAGTGCACAGGTACTGTGAACCTCTACACCCCTGCGACCCCATTGGTGGACCTCCTCCATAGTGATTCCATCTCCTTTTTCACAGCGAGGCAGATGGGCCCCTGGTCAGATGCGGGGATAGTGAGACTGGGTGACTGGGTGACTGCTTCCGGCTGGGGGAACTAACCCCCTTTGGTGAACTGGTAGAACAGGCTGGGCTCCCCCAGTACAATTTCACATTGATCCAGAACCACCCACACACGCAATTCTTCAAACCATGTTGGCGATGGGGATAGGCACTCACTTGGTTACATGATTATATGGGGCTCTGAATGGGAAGGAGGGGAGACCACTGGATGCCCATAGCACCTGCTGGTTAACTGACTTAGGCAGGGACCTTTCAGACACTGAATGAGGGAAGGTACTTGCATATCCACCCAGTGTAGTGTATATATAATTTAATTACGTACATAGGACCTACCTCACCCCCCACAGGATCAGGACCATTTATGGAAGAGACCGTAGACACTGTTGGACACTGGACACGTATCTTAGCCATATGACATGGGGATGCCCAGGGCATTTGCCGGATTCTGAAAGGAGGTGGTCTCGAGAATTAACCGGACATTGAATAGAACATTTGACAACACCTTTGCGGTTTGTCTGTTGGGCCTCTCCCATTGGCCTGGACCCAAGAAAGTGGGTAATAGGTTTGTGGACTTGGCCCTGGTGTTGGCTAAGCATAGTGTGGCCATGGCCTGGAAGTCACACAGGGGGCCTAGATTGGAAACATGGGTGAATGATATCATATGATAGGCATGAGTGGGGGAAAAGGCATTACAGAGGGAGGAAAATAGGGGAGTCTGACGCAGACCTATATAGCGCCCTTGTGGACAGAGATGGTTGATGACTGGGAGGCACAGGATACAGTGGAGGCTTCAACAGGGGACACGAGTGCTGGGCTGGAGGAGGAAGTAGGGTCGACTAGCAACAATAGTACACCAAGCTCATTTGAGAATGAGTGACGATTCAAATGCTGGGCCTGCCAACAGTGAGGAGACGTGGTGAGGTGGCCCTGATGTACAGTATAGAGTTAACACCCAGGTAAGGGTGTGTTGACACCTCTGACTGTTCCACTGGTTACCATTCTGACAACATCACTTGTGTTTACAGCGTTCCTTTGCCCCTGAATCACACAAACACCAAGACTGCCTAATTTAAGGACACAGTTATAAGTTAACAGATTAACATGCTGAGTATTTGTATGACAAATATTCTACTTTGACATGCAGATATCTTGAGAGGGTACCAACGCCTCTGATCCTGCAGGGGGACTGTCATTACCTGCCTACAATATGAGGAAAGTAGGGTTAAGCTTCTCCTGTAGATGCTTTATGGTGCAGGCATTTACTTATCAGATAACTCATGTAAGCTTACAACAGGAATAACTCAGAGATTTACTTGAGACCATTTTGTTGGATATCTGTTTACTTTTGAAATGCCAATAAATAAACATGTTTAAAAAAAAGAAAAAAGATGTATCAATATCTAGGGATGAGGATCCTTAGGAGATCCTCTTGCAGGGGATCCATGGATCAGGGGAAAAAGCAAGGCCCTGATTGTCTAGCCGCAACTTGAGAGGAAAGTTGCAGTTGTAATTTTGTTTCTCGCATCAGCCCAGAGGGTGGACAATCAAAAACTGATATAAGGGGGCAGGATGCAGGTATCTTGACCACATAGAACAGGTGGAGGGGTCTCTGAGTGACACCTCTTGAGAAAAAATTGTCCCCCAATTTTTTTTTGGCTGATCTGCAGATCCACTGTGGTGCTCAGTGTAAATCCACAAGGGACCCAGGGATCCAAATTAGAATTAAAAAAATACACCCACTCACACACCAAAACCCGCTCCACCCAGCCCCAGGCTCGGCCCTGCTGCCAACCCCGCCTGGCACAAAGGTAGTGAAGAAACTATAACTTGTGCAGTTAAGTAACTTTAGGCCCTGAGTTATAGCTTCTTAACATAAGTATGACCATAAGCATAAATATAACTGCTGAATTTCTATGGTTTTGCATGGGTAAAATGTCAACCAGACTATAATGTCCCAGTAACCTATGTATTTGTCAGTGAACATGGATGTATATATATATATATATATATATATATATATTATTTCACTGAAAAAAAACAAAGGTGAAAGGAATGTTATAGTTAGGTAAAAATGTCAGTTAAAACATACCATTTTAAACAAACAACACCACTGAAATTCACCAGATATAGCTATCTGAAATAACTATAACATGTTCTAATGTAACTGTAACTCATGCCATGCCATGCACGGTGTTGTCATTAAAGATATCATTTCAGATGTTGCAGTGGTGTTATCAATGATGTCATAGAACATGTCATGAGTGATATAATATGGGAGGTAATTACCAGTGCATGGCAGGGCCTGAGTTATAGTTAATTTAGCGCAAGAGTTACAGTTGTTTTTTTCAGTGAATTTCTAAAGCTTTTTCTGAGTATCTAACAATAACTGTCACTTCAATCTTTGTGTTTTTATGTTTTTAGTGACCTTCCAGGGTTTTCTTAATGTAAATTATGTGTATTGTATGAAAGGTAAGCCTATTCCTTTTGTCAATAAACATTTCAATACAGGATTTGTAATAAAAATAAATGTGCCAGTCTGTTTTTTACATTCCTCAGGCCACAAGGGTCTCTGCATTCCCAAGTTAAGAAGCAAAATCTCCAGCTCTTGGAATACTTAAAACCACAAATTACTTTTCTTGGGGTCATATTCTACAGACCTCAGCAAAAAGGCTTATTTTCTAAGTATCTGTGGGGGGGGGGGGGGGTGCTGAACTCCCTAAACCCCCCACAACACTTGAAAAACATGCTGGAGCTTCCCATGCCCAGATTACTGCTCCCGTTGGGTGGGAGCAGAGACAACTTCCCTGGCCACACTTTCACAGGCAGGGAAAAAGCTGTATCCTGGGAGATGGAGTCCCATGGACACTGTCACTGAGCCGGGCCCGGGGGCAAGGGGTCCCCGGGGCCATACCATGGCTGGAGGGGCATGACCATACTCCACTCTCCTGCATTGTATGCACAGCTCCAGGATGTGGGGCACCAGGGGCCTCAATGAGGCTAAGGGAGGGGGGTGCATGCCCCTCCCCACAGGTTTTAACTCAATCCCAGGAGATGGGGTCCCGGGTGCCTGGAAATGGCCTTCCGGGGAAGGGAGCTGCACTCTTCCTTTCCTTACTTAAATGAACTGGCCCTGGGGGCATGGGGTCTCCAGGACCTAGAAATGGCTTGAGGAGGGGTACTGCACGCCCCACTTGCCTTTAAAAATATATTACACTGCCCATCCAGGTCCTTTTCAAAACGTGGGAGCCTGTGCTTTTTAAAAAAGAAATTTACAGAGGAATCAGGGGGGGGGGGAACGTTTGTTTTTGGCCCCAGAGGGGGAACCTCCACCCCCACCAGGCCTGGTTGTGCAGAATAGTCCTACCCTGCCCCCTTATATGTTTTTTTAAACATTATTTTCAGACAGGGGACTGGGTCCCCACGTCTTAAAGTGGCTGCCATCACAGTTTTGTTGATGTAGTGGCAACCAATTAGATTTCATCTCTGGATGTGTAGGTTCAGCGGATCCTCCACAGCAAAAAATATCTATATTTTGTTTCCCTTAATTTCTCTAAAACTGCTGCATCGAATTACACTAAATCACAAAAGCGCACTTACTGGATCAAGCTCTATCTTTCAGCTAAATTGGGTGCATTTCCGTTCAGCAGTTTTTGCAGCATCGCTGTTCAATAGTCCTGTGGTAAAATGAATGGGGAAAATGCATTTGGGACCCCACCTTTTACTCGGCCCCAGTTTGATAGATCACTCCAATAGTTTCCAGGTAGGAGCAAGGTGGATGAGACTTTTTTGTGGAAAATTTCATGAAGATTTGTCAAAAACTGTGCCAAAGTCAAAAACAAACCAAAAACTTTTCTTCCTCTGATAACATGGCCCTAACTATAACTTTCCGGTTGGCAATATATATAAAATACATATATAATACATACATTCAAACATATATATATATATGTATACATAAATATATATATATATATATATATATATATACATATGTATTCACATACACACATAAATATGTATAATACATATATATCATATATATGTATATATACATATATACATATATATGTGTGTATATATATATTTATATATATATATATATATATATATATAGTAGTTATAGTTAGGACCATGTTTCCATAGAAAAGCGTTTCTTGACTTGCCTATATCTTTGGCACTGTTTGAAGAATCTTCACAAATTGTTTCAAAAAAGTTCCCCGGTGATTCTTGCTGTGCACAGAAAGTTTCAGGGCGATCCGTCAAGTGGGGGCTGAGAAAAAGGGGGGTCAAAAAAGCTGTATTTCCTATCTTAAATCTCATAGGACCTTTAGACACAAACACAGCCCGAAACACTAGATGGAATTACACCAAATTTGGCAGAAAGCTAGCTTTCGGTATGCAGATTGTGCTTTTGCTTATTTGTTGAAAATCAGTTCAATAGTTTTGGAGATATTAAATGTAAAATAAATTACATAGCTGCGACGACTTCGCAAAAAAAACGAGCTCGTGCAGGGAAATGCACAGCTCTGGTTGTCTGACAACACTTCAAACCACGAAGTGTTGGCAGCCACAAAAAAAGAAAAAACGTTTTTAAAAGTTTTTAAAAAACAAGGGGCCAGGGTAGTGTCACCCTGACCCCTTAGCTCTGGTGCTGGGGTCCCCCCGAGCTAAAAAGCATTTGTTTTTTACTTTCACCATGATTTGCGTAAGATCTGTGAATCGGGCAAACATTTTTTTTTTAAATGAAGTGCGGGCTCCTGTACTTCTTTATTCTGAAGCCCCTTGGTGGGACAAGTCCAGGGGGCATTGCTAATTTTTTGTGGGGGCACTCACCCGCCTTGCAGCCCTGGGGACCATGGCCTTCATGGGGCTTCACAGAAATATGCGGTGGCTGCACACCCCCACAGTCCTGGGGCCCAAACCTCCCTGGGGTTTTACAAAAATATGGTGTGGGGGAAGCGCGGCCCCCTGCTGCCCCGGGACCACCACTTCCCCAGGGCTTTGCATAACTATGAGGTGGGGGGTCTGCGCTGAACCGCCCCACACACAGCCCCAGGGACTACCACCTCACCGGGGCTTTACAGAACTATGATGCAGGGGGCACATGCCTACCTCCCAACCCCAGGGACCACCACCTTCCGGGGGCTATAATGAAAAGAATGAAGGGGGTCTGTCAAACAGCTCCCACTGTCAGAAAGCAGAGTTTTCATCTGTCTTCCCTGCACACAAATATGCGTGCATAAAAGACAGATGAAATCATTGCTCCCACAAGCAGAGAGTTTCTATTTAAAGCAGCTTCCTGCTTTCGGGAGCAGTGCTGGCTCCTGCAGGATGTGGGGAGCCGGCTAGGACTGCAGGGGCCTTGTGGCTCCTCTCTCTCTCTCTCTCTCTCTCTCTCTCTCTCTCTCTCTCTCTCTCTCTCTCTCAACATTTCACTCTTTTAAACTTCAGACTTAAGGTTCATAGTGAAAGGTAATCTCACTCTTTTTAATTGACAAATTTGTCCAGAAGTATATCATCCATCAAAGCCTAAAAAACTCTCTATCTCTCTCCCATTCACTCTCTTTCTCTCACTCTCTCTCTGTCTTTCAATCTCTTTTTCCCACTCACACACCCACTCAGACCCTTAGGCACCCACTCACAGACCCAATCAGACACTCATGCACCCACTCACAGACCCACTCACACTCTCACACACCCACTCATAGACCTACTGACACCCTCATGCACCCACTCACAGACCTGCGCAGACACTGATGCACCGACTAAGACACTGATGCACGCACTCTCACATCCATACAGAGGCTCTCAAAGCCACTCTCATCCCCAAACACACCCCCTCATACCTATTTTATCACCCAGAGAGACAGTCTGCTGCCAACATCTGCCACGCACGGCCAAAGGGACATGCGCAGTGTAGGGTTGGGAGTTTAGGGGGTTGGCAACCCCTGCCGCGCACAGACAAAGGACGTGCATGGTGCAAGGTCGGGTGCTTTTAGGGAGGTTGGCATCAGGGCCTGGCCACAGGCCAGGCCCTTTGGCCAACCGCTGCTGCACACGGCCAAAGGCTGTGCGGGGTAGTGATTGGATTAACATACAGTAAAGAAAATTTTTATACATAAAAAAACATAGAAATTCACTGAGAAAAACAAAGGTTACAGTGACGTTATACTTAGGAAATAGAATTAAAAACAAACTGAGAAATTCACTCAAAAAAACAAAAGTTGCAGGGACACAAAAGTTAGCCTCACATTTTAGATGTACAAAACCATAGAAATTCACCTGTTATAGTTAGAGTTATCTCAAGTAACTATAAATTGTGCCCTAAAGTAACTATAACTCATGTCATTGCCATGCACTGCTAACTACCCCATAAATTACAGCACTCATGGCAACCTTGATAACATCACTTAAAATATAAATGTAATATTTGCAATAAAAATGTTTACGAAAAAACTGTGCATATCGGGCGCAAGTTACAGTTACTTTAGGGCACGATTTATAGTTACTTGACATAATAGGCAAATTTCTATAGTTTCATATGTTAAAAATGTAAGCCTAACTATAACGTCCCCATAACCTTTGATTTTTTCAGCAGATAGATAGATAGATAGATAGATAGATAGATAGATAGATAGACAGATAGATAGATAGATAGATAGATAGATAGATAGATAGATAGATAGATAGATAGATAGATAGATAGATAGATAGATTCAGAGCATAAGAATGACACAAATACGTGAGGTTGGTACAATACAAATTAAGTGACCTGCTTAAGGGAACTGTGAAACCAAAGCCACAAGCAATTTGTGTGATGTACTTGAAGTCTGTTGTGGATGTAAAGCGCCACGTAAAAATAAAAAATACCTCAGCAACATATGATGGGCAATGCAGCAAAGTGGTGTTGTATTATAATATCTGCATACTTTTAAAAAAAAGTTTTTAGATGTTGCTATCATAATGGTAAATTAGCACATAAATAAATAAAACCACCTGCAAGAAGACCGAAGAAAGCCCATGTGTACAGAGTTAAAAAAACAAAAACGTCACATTCCCTGTTATTACAGATCAGGAACCCCATCAGTCAAGGATGAGGATTGAAGTAGGCTGCAGAGGTACAAAGTAAAGACTCTGGAGCAGATTTGTGAAATGTGGAGCTGTGCCTAGTGTAGTGCCACTTTTCTTGCGCCCCCTAACGCCACCATGTGTGCGCCGTTTTAAAAAAATGGCGCACCATGGCGGTTGTCTTATATTTTTGTACGCTATTCCAGCGATTTGCAGGATTAATGTAAAATATGTTGACGCTAATCCTGCAAAGCACCCAGAGGCCCACTGAAAACAATGGGAGCCTTCCTTTAATGACTGCTGTTAGCAGGCCCTAAAAATGCCAATAAAAATGATGCAAAGAA
This sequence comes from Pleurodeles waltl, assembly GCF_031143425.1. Lineage (NCBI taxonomy): Eukaryota > Metazoa > Chordata > Amphibia > Caudata > Salamandridae > Pleurodeles > Pleurodeles waltl. The sequence goes on along the minus strand of NC_090443.1, from coordinate 441,838,467 downwards.
TGCTCTTAGATTTCTTTGCGCCATTTTTTTGGTCCCCTTAGCACTGGAACGCCCACCTAGCATAGATTATGCATGGTGCAGGCATAATGTGGCACAGGGGGTTACAAGCATTGTGCCACTTTGTATATATGGTGCGGTGTTTTTGGCCTTCCAACGCCACATTAGCATTAAAAAATGCCGCTAACGTGGTGTTAGAATGGCGCTAGGCCCTCTTAAATCTGGGCCTCGGTTTGATTGTTGAAGACAAGTAAAGGAATGAAAAAACATTTTATTTCCACTTTTGGTGTGGTAATATATTTCACACAGCATGCCCTGCCGTCTTCTGATGACAAATCATGTTTCCAAGGTTGGAGGTTGCCCATAAAATGGTAACTAGAGGACAATCTAAAACAAGAGAAATGACTTAAACAAGTATTGAAGAATGAAGGCAGATTGAATGAGCTTTGTATTGGTAGGTCTAGCAGAGGTAAAACATCCATAGTAATGAACTGCATGTTTTTAACAGATTAATGTCCCTTTCATGCTGTATTCTTTTTCCCATTTTAAAGAGGGTGTGTGTTGTTCTCGTGCAGAAAGAATTATCGACAAGTCAGCAAACACAGTATATTCTTGATACACTGTTTGTAACAAGCAGGTTCCATACTATACCCAGATTTTTAAAATCTGAATACCAAGTTCTTAAAATAGATATACAATTCCACAGGAAAATTCAAGTTCAGCCTCGACACAGCAGAATAAAAAGCTTCTCTGGGAGGCGCATAAGAGGATGCATGTGGCCCCAGCTCAGCCTACTTCCTGGCTGAGCATGTCCATATAGGGCAGGAGCAATTTTCAATGGGATCTTCTGGTTGTAGTCTACCAAGTGAGTAAGAAATGTCTGAGAGTAAGAGTGAAAAACCAGGCTTGCTAATTCGACAGATCTGAAATTATGGGACTTAGATGCATAGTGGCTACTGGACCACTTCCAAGATACCAGTAGTCCCCTGACTAGTGAACTAAAAGCAGGTACGCATTCACAGGCCACATGTTATTTCATGCATTGGGAACTTGATCTACCTTTTTATTCAGTGCTGCTCTTTTTGCATTGCGATTGGATCAAATTAGCGCTGCTTGGTGCTGAAGTACCTGTAAATGGGTAGAATGCTACTCTATTGATAGAGGAATATGGCTGTTATGTGGCCTCTTTGGGCAGCATCAATGTCATGCTTGAGAACTATAGTTCTCCCTTATCTTGCTTTTGTTGCTGTGCCTATGCATGAATTTGAAGGCTTAGCCATAAGTGTCACTGTCATGCTGGCAGCCTTGCATACTGTCATGTAGGTTCTCATGGGGCTGAACAGATTTGCACATGCTTGGCCTGTCTAGTAAAGACACAGACAGGCTAGACATATTGTAGTATTGCCAAAGTGGTTTGGACATGTATGTTCAGACACTTCCAACACATTTCATTAGTTATTCCTTATATGATGTTCACCCTAGGGGGGACAGCTGAAACCAGATGTGCAACCTTTGCTCAAGTGCCACCTCACTGATGGTGCCCATGGAGACAGAAATATGGCTGGGGATCCCTGTATCCTGTTTAAAGAAAATGTTACTTTGCAATAATAACTTGCATATGGTTACTCCTATCTCATAATAGCAGAGACCAGTTTGAAATAAATGAATTACAGTCATTGGTCTGCTTGCCACATGTTAAACAATGCACATGGGTCTAGTATTTTATGTATTGCATTGCATTTGTATTTATTAGAATTGGACAAGCCAACAAATCAGCAGGGGGAGCCAAGTCACAGGTCTGGCTTCGCTCTAAGAGCCCGTGCATGATGAGCTGAGTCATAAATATATTTGGCAAGTAAATAGTGCAACAAACATTATGTAGAAATATAATAAAGACTCTTCAAAATTCAAAAAGTGTATTTCTTTAAAAGCAAAAGCATTGCACCTTAGCATACCAGATTATATCCATGCTTTGAGAGGTACTTATTGAAAGTAATAGTTTGTAAACAGGAATTTAGAAACATCCATGTCCCCTTGACCCTGCCTTGATGGCAATGCTATTAGTGAAATAACAGGCAAGTCAGTTGTAATGTGCAATCAATATGTGGCCTACATTCTTATTGTACATGGAGCAACATTATAGTTCCTCTAATAGTGGCTTTTTACATATTTTCCTCTAACACAGGAATGTACTACATATGTATTTATTCTTGGTAGGCATTATCTCCCTGTGGTCTGCATGTTTAGTTCCAGGGTCGTACAATCAGAACACGATGTCCTTGCTTTATTTTTCTGTACTCATCGGAGGCAACTATTTTATTCTAGACGTACTAATGAGCTGTTCTGCATCCCTGGCACAGTACGATAAGGACAGTGTTTAATTATACAAACATCATCCATGCTACACTCAGTGAGAGCAGCACTGCATGCTGAGGTTAGCATGGAACCACTGTGCACTGTGATTTAGGTGCAGCCCTGCTGACTCCAGTTTTCATCTTGAGAAGGAAGAGAGTCTGTAGCCTAAACTGGTAAATTTGTGAATGCGATGAGACTGGCTTCCTGACATATTATATAAAGGTATAGGGGTTAGACCATCCCAACAGGTCTGTCAGAGGGTGCTCCCGCTATGCTCTTTTTAGTGGATAGTTATTGGTGACAGATAGAAGCAACATTACTTGGTTGCATTGTTTTATTTTTCACCATCCTACTAATGCTGGTGAAAATGTTGTGTCTTATCTGTTTAATCGTCCCAGCTCATGTTTTTATTACAAGAATATGATTTTGTCAATAAATATTTGAAAATGTATTTTTTTATTTTCTTGGTGATATCTGGGGCATGCAAAAGTAACAAACAAAAGGGTTAAATCTGTTTCCACAAATTCCTTGGGAATCAGAGTGGTCATGTTTAAGATTACCGATAACATCTATAACCCTTGTCAGGTTAGGAGTTGAGATGTGGTACAGTGAGCTAGCAAAAACAAACCAGCATTTACTGATACTATAAGTAGCCTATGTCTCTATATTGTGAAGTTCTTGTTGACATAATACACAGTTATACTATAACAAAGCACACTCCCATACTTGAAGGTGCTCTTATATGTGATAACGAAGAAAAAGGAGGTTTGGTGAAATTAACATTTGCCCAGGACCACCCACTTTGGTTCAGTGGGGGTGCCAGGATTGATCCTTGTTTTCTAGTTCCCGATTGTGCAATTCAGCCACTCCATGGGTATCTCTTTCCTGTTTTACATCAAAGTTTGATGCTTTGTCTCTAATTCGAGCCTGGCTTGATCCTTCAGTGGCTCCCTCATCTCTGTTTTTTCACTGTATACTCGTGCTGATGTTGTGACACACTCTGATTTGTATCAGTCTTTCACACTGCGTGCTGGAAAAGGGTGTGGTGTGCTGATTGGCCTGTGGGCGTTATGCTGGGTGAGGTGACTGAGGTGTAAAACAACATGGTGGAAGCATTATGCTGCTAATGAACATATTCCATAGTGCCATGAACACAGCGGTGCTTAGCTGTAAAGGTTGCACCCGGTGCAATAGGTCCTGTGAGATTCATTTAGATGCACAGAGGATGAGAGAGGAGGGAAGTGGGCAGAGTGAGACTGAACTGAAGGGGACACCTGAGAGAAAACAATAAGGGTATTCCCAGGAGGAGCAGGGGCTAGAGGGAGAACGGGGGAGAAGAGACACTTCCTGAAAAGGAGAACATAAAAGTTTAAGGAGGACAGCGCTGGAAGACAGGATGAGAGGGAGTCCCTGTGGGGTAGACAAAGAAACCAACAGAGATGATTGCAGCGAATGTGGAATATAAGGAGACGAAAAGAGAGAAGGATAATGAGAAGTAAATACAGATTGTAAAGTCAAACAAGCATTGGCGGCTAAGCCAGTATCTCTTGCCTACAGAAGCTATTGGCTTTTTCAATGCGTTTAGCCATGTGGCACAGCAGCAGGTCTCCTGAGCCACATGGCTAAAAGTTATGGAAAAAAGAACTGTGACGTGGCCAGCCCTGCAGAGTCATAGCATTTGTTCTCATTAATTTGGAGGGGGTTTGCTTTGACGGGAAACAGAAAACAAAGACAGTGGAGCCCAGGTGACGTCAATAAAGACGAGCTGCCACTGTGTTACTGGCACTGAATTTGGCATCTCCGAGGCCAGGGGTCACAAAGACAGTGCCAGGGGAGGCAAGGGGCAAGCTGTGGTTCACGGCTGCGACCACTGGTGACACCATGGGTTGGATGGCATAAAGCAACACAAACACGATGGGGTGGGAAGAAGAAAGGAAAATAAACAATGGGGGACTAAAACAACACAAGCGATGGGTGTGAAGGAGATAAAGCAGAAGAAACAACGGGCGGGTGGAATAGGAGTAAAGCAATACTGACAACAGAAATAGTACCTGAATCACAGAGCAAACAGTGGAAGGACATTAAACAAACTAAATCAATCAGGACTTGGTCTGTGCTACAAACGAAAAAACAGGAAGTGACATTGGCAAATGCTGGCCAATTCGGAGGCAGTAAATATGAGAGGCAATGAAGCCCAAGAACGGTAAGCAGTGGGTGGGCTCCAAGCCCCATTATGGTAAAAAATACCCCTTGCAGAGACAACGCATGCGCGGTCGGCAGGTGAGGCATAAAAAGACAGCAATAAGACACGACAGGAGAATCTGGCAGTGGAATTAAAGATTCTTGTGACGCAAGAGCTTAAAGAGGCTGCAGCACTGTCAGGAAGAGAGACCACCCTCTCCCTCCCCTCAGCAGACATGGGAAAACACACTCACCAGACTTCTGTGACCACTGATTTAGTTCTAGGCGAGACACTCGTGTTTTCAAGGGAGACATAGCAGGTAACAAAAGAGAGCGAACAACAGCAATGAAATGGGAAGGTAAAAACTGACAAGGACATACTGTGACAGCAAGGAACAAAAGGGAGCCTACCAGAGAATGCACCCACTTTTCAGCACAAGCTCTCCCTTGGAGACAGGCCCAGTGGCTCTGGTTGGAGACCCGGTAGAGGCAACCTCCCAGCCACAGAAGTACTGTAATTAAAACATCAAAACAATGTCTCTGCCTTGGTAATTATTTTTACGAATCTTAATGAAGCAGTCCAAACCCTGCTGTCTGTATTTTTTTCCAAGAGAGTCAAAGGCTGTGCAGCTCGGCTGCTGTAAACTGTGAAAAGCAAGAGCTTATCCATGGAGGCGGGATCTGGAAGTTGCCCAGGACCCACAGAGCATCATCCATACCCAGAGGCATGTTCACTGCGCCTGGCTGAGGATGGTGTCGAACTGGCCATTCTTCCCCACCAGTAGAGTACCAAGGGTGCCACAGGCCCTGCTGCAAGCAAGAAACATGGCCCATTTGACTGCTATTGGGGAAGTAAATACGGCAGATATCAGGGAACAGAGGGTCCCTCAGAGCGCTAGACCCTGGTGCCACTGCAGCTGCTGCACCAATGGTAGCTACGCCTCTGAGTATAGCATTTTCTGGGTGGGATGCAGGCTATGGGACTGTTTTCAGAATGGGATGGACTGCCCGGGCTCTACCTTGAAAGCCCACAGTGCCCCATTCTAGATGCAAACTTCTACCATGTGAGACTGGTTTGAACATTTTAAACGTATGATTTTGGTTTCTAGTCCATCTCTGGGCTCCGTGCAAGTTAGGTCATACGGAAATGAGCCTCCTCACCTGATGCATGTTTGTGTGTACCAAGTTCAGGGCTAACACACGACAGGAAAAGTTAACAGAGAAATCTGCACAGCTTAAATCCTGCCAGCATCATGGAGGTACACAGATAAGCGTACTGTGCTGAATGTGCATTCCAACCACTAGTATATAAACTCCGGTGCTCTGGGGTGCATTGGTGCTCATAACTGTCTAGTTCAACAAAGTTAGGATATTGTGGTGTGTAGATCGAATGTGGAAGGTTGACATTCGATCTACGAGACGGGGGTTCGGGAGGTGGCGGTTAGAATGGCAACAGTCGGGATGAACGGAGCGATTCCGGCATTGCTCCTGTAATGTACCCGCATTATCTAAGAATAAAGTGATTACCTGTTACTGCTGGTCTCTGTTCTTACAGTGGCGACGAGGCGGGCAGGAGCGATGTCGGTGGTGAGGATCCTGCTTTTAGTTTTGGCGATTTTCTGGCTGCTGCTGCTTTCATAATTTGAGGGGCTGCGCATTAAGTACCTATTGATGTCTAATGGCCATTTTCTGGCTGCTGGTGTTTCCATAACTTGAGGGGCGGCGCATTAAGAACCTCTTGACGTCCTGTATTGGCAAGATTCCTGTTTCGGGAAAAATATTTGCAACTACGCCAGGAATTATGGGTTGGAGTGTGCCCAAATTACTCTAAAGAGTGAACAACACCGTTGAGGCAGCCATTTTGAAGTAGTTTCTTCAGAGATCTTTTTGAATCTTCTACAAATAGCAAGTTAGCAGCCATCTTTAAGGAGTAGACCTCGTGCATGCAAATATTGTATACAATTACAAGGAATTTGGCACGTTTAATTTGGAATACGGTGATAGGCACACCTTGTGCTTATAATTACAAGAAGAACCTTTTATCTATACATTTCCGGAATTTTATTGGGACTGGACTCTGTTTTTTTTTTTTTTTTTAAAAAGGAAAATTGTATTGTTCAACTGTATTCAGTGATTATTGATATAGGACATTGTTAATTACAGAATGTCTAGTATTCAACCTCCACCATTTTTTTTTAATGAACCAGGAGATCCGCCCATTCAGTGGGAATTGTGGTTGGATTTATTTGAGGCATATGTTGATGTGTTGGAAGAGGGCGAATGTTCACCTGATAGGCACCTGTCATTGCTTAAACATCGTTTGGGCGCTGTAGGGTTAAGGGAATTAAAAAATTTACCACCGGTAGATAATGTGCATGGGGTAGATGTGTATAAATGTGCTTTACAACAGTTACAGGATAGGTATGTGCGGAAAATAAATGTAGTTATGGAAAGATACAAATTTTATTCCAGGGAACAGAAGGCTGATGAGTCCATTGACCAGTATATGGCAGTGTTAAGGGGCTTAGCGGTTACGTGTGCTTTTGACAATATGACATATGACCAAGTTTTGAGGGACCAATTATTAATGAAGACTAAGTCTAAAAAAATACAGGAGAAACTTTGGTCTTCTGGGGAAATATCTTTAAAAATGGCTGTTGAAGTGGCGAGGAGCATTGAGATTACCGAAGATTGCATTCAAACTATGAGGAGGGAAGTTAAAGATTGTGACAACGTTTGTACTGTAAGTAAAAACAGGGAATGCATGGATAAAAAGAAAAAAATTGTTGCACGGGCTGGTAGTGGGGACAACAAATCTGGGGATAACAAGTCTAGCATGTACAACAATACTAAAGTGTGCTTTAGATGCGGCGTCAGTTCGCATTTTGCAAATTTTAATGGTTGTCCGGCGATTGGGAAAAATTGCAGTGCATGTAAAAAAAAGGGACATTTTGCACGTGTATGCAGAAGTTTTGAAAAAAAAGTGAGTTGTGTTGTGGAGAATGTGGATGATGATGAGGTTGAGGGAGGAATTCAGAACTTGGTACTAAGCATTCAAGAGCATAACATTAAGGGAAAAGAGCTTCAATTTCCTAAGTGTCACATAAATATTGACGGTGTACGAGTGGAAGTTATGGTGGACTCGTGTGCGTGGTACACCATAATAGGCAAGTCTCTATTTAATCAGTTGTGGCCTGGAAGGAGTTTACAAAAAACTAAAACCAGTCCTTGTAGTTATTCTGGTCATAAAATTGCTATTGTAGGAAAAATACAGGCAGAAATCGAATATGCTGGAAAGAAGTGTTCAGGTGAAGTTCTTGTGGCAGAAGGAGGGGCAACTATTCTGGGTTGGCCACATATATGTCAATTGGGGTTGAGGATGGACCCTAATGCTACTCCGCCAGTGTGCATTGTGAGTATGGATACGTCGCAGAATGATTTGTATCGTGCTATAAAGGGACTATTTCCTACCGTGTTTAGTGGTTGTTTGGGAAGTATGAAAAATTTTAAACATACGATTGTATTAAAGGAGAATGCTGTTCCTATAAGGCAGAAGTTGAGGAATGTTCCCTTGAATTATAGAGAAAAATTGAAGGAGATGTTAAAGGATTTGTGTGATAATGATATTATTGAACCAATTGAGTGCTCCGATTGGGTTTCTCCGATTGTGATTTCGGTAAAATCCAGTGGGGACCTCAGGTTGTGTGTTGACCTGCGGGCACTCAATGATGCAATTTGGATAGATGCATTTCCTTTACCAAATTTGCAGGAATTGATGTCCTCTATTGGAGATGCTACTGTATTTTCAACCATCGACTTGGCGAGTGCGTATCACCAGATACATTTAAGTCCTGAGTCTAAACATTTTACAGCTTTTATTACTCCGGAAGGAATGTTCCAGTACAAAAGAATGCCGTTTGGATTGGCTAGTGTGTCTGCAGTTTTCCAGAGGGAATTGTCCAAAATACTTTCGAATATTAAGGGGGCAAAAGTATTCCAGGATGACATTTTAGTATATGGTCGCGACAGAATTAAGCACGACCGGAACTTAAAAGCAGTATTGCAAGCACTGAGTGACTCTGGATTAACTGCTAAGGATCAAAAGTGCAAATTTGGAGAGAGCCACGTGGAATATTTAGGTCATATCATTTCTAAGGATGGTATTCGACCTAAGGTTAGTCACATCAAAGCTATTAGTGAGGCTCCAGAACCAAGGTGCAAGGAACAATTGTTATCATTTTTAGGCCTAGCAGAGTTTTATTCTCGTTTTGTGGAAAACTTTGCATCCAAGGTGGAGAACCTCCGTGCCTTGCTGAGGAAAAATGTGACGTTCTGCTGGACAGAGATACATTCCAAGGAGTTTTCGACTATAAAGGAAGAAATTGTCAATGCATCTTGTCTCAAATCGTTTGATGAAACTGCTGAATGTACTATAGCAGTAGATGCTTCCGCATATGGTATTGGTGCGGTTTTGTCTCAGAAGAAGAAAGGAGATACATGGGTGGTCGCATATGCTTCTCGTACTCTCGCTCAAGCAGAGAGGAACTATTCTGTAATTGAGAAGGAGTTATTGGCCGCTACGTGGGCTGTGCAACGATTTAGGATGTATATATGGGGACGCAAATTTAAAATTTGTACGGATCACAAACCTCTGATTAATATTTTGAGCATGGGAGGGGGAAGGAACCTTACTCCTAGGTTGGCAAGGTTGGCTTCGAAATTACAAATGTATCACTTTGAGATTTTGCATCTTCCAGGGAAAAGTAATTGTGTGGCGGATGGGTTGTCTAGGTTACCACTATCGCATAGTAGTGCAGAGGAAATTGATGATGGAGACTGCGATGTTGCGTTCACTTGTAAGGATGTTATGTTTTTGCAAAATGGAAATGTGCATGACAATTTATCTGAATGTGTGTGGATGAGAGAAATGCAGAAGGATGTGGTTTTGTTGAAAGTGAAAGAGTTTATTTTGAAAGGATGGCCATCAGAGCGTAGTTTACGAGGCGAGAGCAGTACATTTTGGAAGATTAAAGAGGAATTGTCTGTGTCGAATGACATAATATTAAGAGGTGATAAAATTGTGCCTCCCTATGGTATGCGTGATACCATTGTTAAGTTGGGACATGAAGGTCATGGTGGCATGGCAAGTACCAGGAGAAAGATCAAAGAAGTTTTTTGGTGGCCGGGGTTAGATGGTATGGTAGATCGTTGGGTAAGAGAGTGTGGTAAGTGTGTATTGAGTGACAAGTCTGTGAAACCATTAGTGGTACTATTACAGTTGGTTGAGTTGCCAGATGGCCCGTGGCGCAAAGTTGCAATTGATTTTATGGGTCCGTTTGTTAACTTACCTGCTAAGGAAGGGTATGCGATTGTCTTAGTTGATTATTTTTCCAAATGGCCAGAGGTTCGTATGGTTGGCAATATAACTACTGATACTGTGATCCAATTCTTAAAAGATGTATTTGCGAGGGAAGGAATTCCTGAAACTATTGTTTCGGACAATGGTGTACAACTTACTTCTGTTAAAATGAGTTCCTTTTTGAAGAGCTGTGGGGTAAATCATGTGAGGGTGTCATTATACCATCCTGAAGGTAACGGTCAGGTTGAAAGGTTCAACAAGGTTATCAAGGATACTATACAATTAGCTTTAGAATCTAATTTGTCTTGGAAGGAGGCCATCCAAAATATGTTGTTATCATACAGAATTACGCCACATTCAGTCACTGGGAAAACACCTTTTGAGTTATTGAGGGGTCGGAAACCCTCTTCTAAACTAATTCCTTGGTGGTTGATGAACAGAAGGCAAGGAAGTTTTGGTGGGGTAGACTTTAGCTCTGTGAAAAATCAGGTGCAAGAGTATCAAAACAAAGTTTTAAACAAAATCAATAGTGGAAAAACTATGCCAAACTTGGCCGTTGGACAGTATGTACGTGTAAAAAATTTTGGGCTAATAAATAAAGGGAATGCGAGATGGTCACGCCCTATGAAAGTGGTAAAGGTATTGAATGGTGCAGTTCAGCTTGAGGATGGAAGAGTACGTAATTTGCGGCATGTGAGTTTGTTTAGGGCAAGTAACCTTCCCCAGGAATCTGTGTGTGAAGATTTTGATGAAGAGAGTGGATATTTGTGGGGATACGAGGATGCGCGGTCAGACAGAGGTGAAGGAGGTGGTGAATCCCGTGGTCTTGAATCCGGGAATCAGGAGGATGACGTGATACCTATTCGTAAAAGTTTGAGAGAAAGGAAATTACCAAGGCATTTCAATGAATTTGTGATGGGAAGTCAACTAAATGGGAATGCTTCCAATTCAATGTAGAAAATTAATTTTCTTTAGAGGTACATGTATTATGTATTTTCTCTTATATGTATTTTCCCGATTTTAAGTATGTTATTTGTTTTTGTTGTTGTTGATAAGAGGGGAAGATGTGTGGTGCGTAGATCAAATGTGGAAGGTTGACATTCGATCTAGGAGACGGGGGTTCGGGAGGTGGCGGTTAGAATGGAAACAGTCGGGATGAACGGAGCGATTCCGGCATTGCTCCTGTAATGTACCCGCATTATCTAAGAATAAAGTGATTACCTGTTACTGCTGGTCTCTGTTCTTACAGATATTTTGTTCGTCAAGGACTCCATACATCCTTTCTGCCTGGACAGATGGGTACTTTTAGTAATTGTCAGCCATAGAACAAGGAGACCCTGTGGTAAGCCATACAAGTTCTAACTCCAAATTGTGTGATCCTTTACAAATTAGTCTTTCTCAATGGGAATCAATTCAATTTTCCCCAGCTCCCACTGGTCCTCGTCTCATTCATTTACATTTGTGATATACATTATCTCACAGACAGAAAAAAGAACAAAAGGAATACTGGAATACCCTCCTCTTGCCACCTCTCACCAGGAGTACCTAAGCAGTACTTACCCAGCATTCCTTTTGTTCTTTTTTCTGTCTGCCAACAGAATGAAGGAACGGGGATACTGGGGCTGCCCTTGGGTTGGATTCTTCTGCATTTGTCATCACAAAAGGATGATTGTGACGGCCAGCTGGATGTCACACCTCCCAGCCTGCAGGGCTTGTAGGGAGATGCGCAAGACGATGGGCTATCATTTCGTGGTGAGGCAACAATAAAGATCGCAAGGACATTTGACCTCCTGATTGGACTTTTCTGGTTCTGAGTATGAGCATTGCATGGGGAGTGCGTGTCTGGGCAAGCTGGTGTCGGCCTTTTCAGTTGGTTTGGCATGTTTGAGTAGCCTACATATGCTGGCCCCGGGGTGGGCATCGCATATCGTTTCTTTGAAGTTTACCTGACCAGAGAGCATATTATTCTGGAGTAATTTCGAGTTGTGTTGGTGGTTCCATGCATTACTGAGATGGGCAAGCATACATGGAAGAGAAATTATGTGAGGGAATCTTCCTTTTCTTCATCAGACTTGTCTCTCTCTCTCCCCCTCTGCCTAACCATCGCAAAGAGAGTGATGATGCCAGGATTAAGAGTCTCATAAAAGAGACTTTATTGGAGATGGGGGGCAATGTTAACCCTAAGGAGGCTCTACCTTTGGGGTAATCTGAGTCCTCTGGATCAGAGGATGAGGTACCTGGCTCTGATGATCATAAGGGCAAGCACGTTGCCCGGGACATACTGCCTGACTTAATTAAACATGTGAAGGCTAACATGGGTTTTCCGAATGGTGAGGTGCCAGAAATGTCAGCGGGGACTCTCCGAAGCCAGTTTCAGAGTTCAGCTCCCCTTGATGTTCCTGTCCGTCCCTAAATTCATGAGGCCCTTAAAAGGGAATGGAAGGATCTGGACAAGATCATGCTCCCTAGATTCATGGCCAAATTGTATGCTTTGCAAGATTTTCAGAAGGAGTTGCCAGATTTAATCCCCATTTATTCTTTTGTGGCCAGTTTGGTGGGGAGAAAATCCTTGGCAGAGGATGCAGTAATAAAGGATGATGTTGACAAGAAAATGTATGTTTTCCTCCTTAAGGTGTGTTCTGCCTCGCATCTGGCTCTGTGGGTTGGAAGCAACTTAATTTATGTGGCCCAGTCTCTGATCTCTGACATTAAGACATTGTATAGATCTTTGAATCATACATCTGATTGTTCAGATTTGTTGGAGCAAATCAAACATCAGGTTGAGTATTGGTCAGATGTCCACTTTGATGTAGTATGGCATCAGCTTTGTCTGGAGTGGCTTGTGTGGTGTCCCAACATAACCTGGCCCTCAAAGACTGATGTACTGACAGCCCAGAAGGCATCGCCTCTCAGGATTTCTTTTCAGGTTAATCAACTATTTTGGGCAGAGCTGGTGGATAAGCTCCACAAATTATTTAAGGAAAAAAATAATTCCTCCTTTTTTAAGCTTTCTTCTCCTGCAAAGCAGCCTGTGAAGCCTAAATCCCCTTTTCATGAGCCTTCTCAAAGGCAGTATCCAAAATCTCAAGGCTGGGCGGGATCAAGACAAGAAATCAAAGCCTCCCCCGCAACCTTGTTCCTGACTATATGTTGGAGAATCGGGAGTGTGTGGTTGGAAGTCAGATCCAGCAGTTTCTCCAGGCCGGGGAGGCATCCACTTCAGATGCTTGGGTGTTGGACATCTTGAGAAACAGGTACAAGATAGAGTTTATGGAGATTCATAATTCTTCAGGAGTCCACCCGACTCTGTGGACTTCCAGGGGAGAGAAGAGGTTGGCTCTGGCTGAGGACATTTGCACTTCACTGCAGAAGGGAGCAATTCTGGAAGCCCCTAAGGAGGAGAGGGGCAAGGGTTTCTGTTCTATCATTTTTATTGTGACAAAGTTCACTAGAGGTTTCAGGATTGTCTTGGGCCTGAGGGCATTCAACAAGTTTCTGCAATCTCTGCCCTTGAGGATGGAAACCCTTCAAAGAGTGATCCCAATGGGGATCAAGGAACATCTAATGTGCACCCTAGATATTCAGGATGCGTTTTACCGTGTTCTGATTCATCATCACTTCCAGAAGTACCTGAGGTTTTGAATTCAGAAGACCCATTAACAATTCCAGGTGCTGCCTTTCGGCCTCAAATCAGCACTAAGAGTTTTCACCAAGGTAGTGGCTCCCTTGGTGGCTTCGGTCCATCCGCTGGGCATTCATTAGTATCCTTACCTGGACGATTGGCTTATCCATGTCCCCTCAAAGAAGCAGCTCCTTCACAATTTGGCCTTGGTTTGCTCAGTACTCAGGGATAATGAAGGAAATGTCAGTTAGTTCCAACCAGGGTTATGACTTTTACTGAAGCCAAGTTCTGCACGAATCTGAACAGAGTTTTCCTTCCTGGTCCCAGAGCTGCACTTTTGAGGTCACTTCTTTAAGGGTCATGAGATGTGCTTCCCTTTCAGTTCGGCACTGGTTGCGGCTGCTGGGTCACATCAGGGCAGCTGTGTTCACGGTTCCTTGGGCCAGGTTTCATCTTTAACCTCTGTGGGTTCATCTTCATTCATTTTGGGACCCGAGATCAGGGGACTCCAACTATGCGGTACCAGTAACTGAAGTAACCAGGATTTGAGTTGGTGGACTTTGAGGGCAATTTCTCCAAGGGCATGCCATTGCAGCTGGGTCCGCTACTGGTTCTTACAACGGATGCCAGTGCTTTTGGGTGGGGCCACGTAGGGGACAGTACCCAGCAGGCTAGGAGATCTCTGCAGGAGGACTGGCGCTCTTCCAATTGGTGAGAACTGATGGTTGTGTAGAGAGCTGTAATGGTGCTGTCATCTTCTGGTGGATCACAATCTGGTGGTGCGGTCAGACCACCAGGTGGAGATGGCCTGTCTGAATCATCAGGGGGTCTCCATTCCAGTTCCTTGAATGCTGTGGCTAGCCCGCTTTTTCAGTGGGGGGAGTGTCATTTGCAGTCTCTAGTCACAGTTCACATGAAGGGAGAGGTCAATGGCATGGTGGATTCTCTTGGTCGGTCCTTTTCTCCCACCCAGGAAATGTATTTTACCAGAGATGTCTTTCTCCAGGTGTACATAAGGTTTGGTGTTCCTTTCCTGGACCTCTTTGTTTCCTGGCTCAATGCACAGGTTCCCAGGTTTTGGGCCCACAACCCAGAGGAAGGTGGGGGGGGGAATGCGTTGACCATTCCATGACTCAGCTGTTGGGAGAATTCCAGGTGGTGGTGATGATAGTTCCATTTTAGCTCCGGTGCACTTGGTTTCCCAAGCTCAAATTTCTGATGATTCCGTGCTCTCCCTCTCCTCTCCAGTCAGCTCCATTCCTGTCTCTGCCGAGACTCCATCTCCCCATTCGGATACTGAGAGGAGGGGGTTTCATAATAATGGGCTCCTCCGGCATTTAGCTGTGGCCATCTAGCAGTCCCGCAGGCCTTCCCCTTTGAAATCATTGAAAAGGCATTGGGATAGTTTTCAGCGTTGGTGTGGTCTTCAGCTGTCACCCTTGGACTGTAGTCTCACTGAGGTTCTGCAATTTTTGTGGGAAGGTTTTGAGAAACATTTGGCTGTTTCTACTCTGTAGTTCAGTGGACTGCTATTAAGGCTTTCCAGTCATCTTGGGGAAATGTGGCTGATGTGGAACATTTAGTGGCTAGGTGGCTGTGTAGCTTTTCTATTTCTCACCCCTTGGTGTGAAAGCCCTGGTTTCTGCTCTCTTTGAGCCTTTGGAGGTTGTAGGTAGTAAGTTTGTTACTTTCAAAGTGTTTTTTCTGGAGGCGATTGCTTCTGCAAGGTGCATTGGGAAACTGGGTGCCCTGATGGCTAGGTAACCCTTTTTGTCCTTTTCAGAAGATGGGGTCATTCTTAAGTTGGATTCATCCTTTGTGCCAAAAGTGGCCTCTCAGTTCCATGTGACTCAGGAGGTGATTCTCCCTGTGTTGTTGTCTGAGTCCGGTTCTTCTGAGGGAGACCAGTGGTCATTATTGGATCTGAAGGGGGCATTGTTGGTCTATCTGGAGCAGACAAGTTTTTTCCGGAAGACTGAGGAGGTTATTCTAACTTTGGAGGAGTGTTAATCCGTCCCAAAAGTGACGGTAAAGTGACGGATATACCACCAGCCGTATTACGAGTTCCATAGGATATAATGGACTCGTAATACGGCTGGTGGTAAATCCGTCACTTTTCCGTCACTTTTGGGACGGATTAACACCTCCTCCAAAGTTAGAATAACCCCCTGAGTTTTTTGTTTGCTTCATTTGATGCTTCTTCCGGGGGGGGGGGGGGGGACAAGGCTTCCTCTTTGTCTAGCAGTCAGTGGATCAAGCAGTTGATTTCTCTTGCTTACTCTCTGTTGGGGACTGCGCCTCCTGCAGGGCTCAGTGAGGTCTACCCGTGGGGTGGAAGGTACTTGGGCTGAGTTGAAAGGTGCGTCAATCTCTGAGATTTGCAGGGCTGCTACTTGGGCGTACTCCAATACCTTTTTCAGGCATTATTGACTGCCGAATGTTTTGGGTGATGATACCAAATTTGGGTTGGGAGCTTTGAATTATGTATTGTCATGAATTGCCTCGTTGTCTGTGTGAATAATTCACTTTGGGGTGCTACAATTATGGTGTCTGTTTCCTTTATATGATGTCTTCCTATGAATGCCAGGTTCTCAGGTTAGCTATTCGCAAATGTAATGGATGGGATGAGGACATCAGGACCAGGAATAAGGAAGATGACAGGTAAGTAATAAGACATTATGGGGGTCATTATGACTCCGGCGGACGGCGGTAAAATGAAGAAAATTACTGCCAACAGGCTGGCGGTACTGTTCCCCATATTACAACATTGGCGGTTTGGAATGTACCACAGCGTCCACCACGACAGCAACGACTGCCGGGCCCAGGCATCCGTCACTAGCCCGCCCGCTGGATTATGACCCAGCCTTCCAACATGGTTTTTGTGGCAACCTTACTGCCACGAAAACCAAGGCGGTAGGCACCATCAGTGACAGGGAATTCCTTCCCTGTCACTGATAGGGGTCTTCCCTGCCCCCTCCCCAGGTTAACCCCCAACACCCCCTCCCTCTCCAGACCCCCCACGACATACATGCACATTCACTCACCACCGTACACCCACATGCACACTCTCATACTCACATTCATCCACGCATGCATACATCCATTCACACACACATCCACACACACTGACATACATACATGGACACACGCATGCACACAACACAACATACACACACTCACACATCCATACACGCACACACTGACAACACGCATCACACACCCGCATACACCCACGCACAGACATACACACACACCCCCACACATACACACAACACCCTCCTCCTCCCCTGTCAGATCACCCGACTTACCTTTTGTGAGGGGGGTCATCCGGCAGGAGACAGGACAGGCGCTGCTACCAGCATCAGCGTCCGCCAGCAGGACTCCGCCAGGCCATATCATGGGTCATGATACGGTCTGCAGCAGTCTACTGGCATGCCGCTGCTGCTAGCAGCAGCGTCACCTTACCACAGTCCGTTGGCATGACAACAGCCAGATTTCTGCCATCCTCCTGGCAGAAATCCAGCTATGGTCATAGTCCGGCTGATGGCTGGTAGCTGCGGCGAGGGTCTTTTGGCAGCAGTCGCCACTGTAGTAGGCGGTATATACCCCCAATGTTATAATGAGGGCCTATATCTTTCAAATTTGTGAGAGCTTAGAATCAGGCTAAACTCATGACATGCAGTGTAAAACATTGTAAATTTACATTTATCCACTTTCATTCACTCATAAACAGAACCAGAAATGCAATTTGAGAGTAAAGGGTTGATGCTTCAAAATTCACCTGGTTTTGCACAAATTTAATGTGAAGCAAAAAGAGCATATGGTACAGAATTCCTTAGTTGCGTGCCTCAAAGCTTGAGGGTCCATGGCAAAATGACCACTACTGTTGTAGCATGCACTGTCCATCAAGCAAAGCCAGCCCCCAACATTTTGAACAGGTGCGAAACTGTAGCAGGGAGTGTGCATGCATTCAATACCTTTTCTAAGAGGTTGGCACTTGTGTGCATGTTTAGAGCATAGTTATTAAGGTTGTGGCTGGGTTTCTCCAACTAAAAATGACCTACTTAGTAACAGCTACTTCGCAATATGTGTATAACCAAAGAATCAACACAAACAGCAGGTCTCTGAGTCACATGAGCAGTAGATTCTGGAATCTGACATGGAATATCACCTAGGTGCCAGTATTCTCATATTCACTCACTTATCCACTTATATTGCTCTCAGTGAGTTATGCACCTGTAGGAAGGTGGCTCTGTATATACTATTTCAAAGTAAGAAATAGTGTGCACAGAGTCCAAGGGTTCCCCTTAGAGATAACATAGTGGCAAAAAGAGATAATTCTAATGCTCTATTTTGTGGTAGTGTGGTCGAGCAGTAGGCTTATCAGAGGGTAGTGTTAAGTATTTGTTGTACACACACAGGCAATAAATGAGGAACACACACTCAAAGCCAATAGGTTTTTATATAGAAAAATATATTTTCTTAGTTTATTTTAAGAACCACAGGTTCAAGATTTACAAGTAATACTTCAAATGAAAGGTATTTCACTCCGGTATTCTAGGAACTTTGAATAATCACAATAGCATGTACAGTTTTGACAAAAATGGCAATAAGCTATTTTAAAAGTGGACACAGTGTAAAAATCAACAGTTCTTGGGGGAGGTAAGTAAATGTTAAGTTCACAGGTAAGTAAAACACTTACAGGGTTCAAAGTTGGGTCCCAGGTAGCTCACCGTTGGGGGTTCAAGGCAACCCCAAAGTTACCACACCAGCAGCTCAGGGCGGTCAAGTGCAGAGGTCAAAGAGGTGCCCAAAACACATAGGCTTCAATGGAAACAGGGGTCCCCCGGTCCCAGTCTGCCAGCAGGTAAGTACCCGCATCCTCGGAGGGCAGACCAGGGGGGTTTTGTAGGGCACCGAGGGGGGGACACAAGCAGGCACAGAAAGTACACCATTAGCGGCACAGGGGCGGCCGGGTGCAGAGTGCAAACAGGCATTGGGTTTTGTGTAGAAAGCAATGGGGAGACCCGGGGGTCTCTTCAATGATGCAGGCGGGCACAGGGGGGCTCCTCGGGGTAGCCACCACCTGGGCTAGGCAGAGGATTGCCTGGAGGTCGCTCCTGCAATGGAGTTCGGTTCCTTCAGGTCCTAGGGGCTGCGGGTGCAGTGTTGGTTCCAGGCATCAGGTCCCTTGTTACAGGAGGTCGTGGTCAGGGGGAGCCTCTGGATTTCCTCTGCAGGCGTCGCTGTGGGAGCTAAGGGGGGTCAACTCTGGCTACTCACGGGCTCGCAGTCGCCAGGGAGTCCTCCCTGAGGTGTTTGTTTTCTGCAGGTCGAGCTGGGGTGCAGAGTGGAAAGTCTCACGCTTCCGGCGGGAAACGTGGGGTCTTTAAAGTTGCTTCTTTGTTGCAAAAAGTTGCAGTTTGCTGAACAGGGCCGCTGTTCTCGGGAGCTTCTTGGTCCTTTAGATGCAGGGCAGTCCTCTGAGGTTTCAGAGGTCGCTGGTCCCTGTTGGATGCGTCACTGTTGCAGTTTTCGTCGAAGTAGGGAGACAGGCCGGTGGGGCTGGAGCCAAATCAGTTGTCGTCTCCGTCTTCACTGCAGGGCTTCAGGTCAGCAGTCCTTCTTCTTCTTTAGGTTGCAGGAATCTATCTTCCTCGGTTCTGGGGCCCCTAAATAATGGCTACTGTCCTTGAGGGTGGCTACACCCTCTTTGTGCCTCCTCCCTGTGGGAGGGGGGCACATCCCTAATCCTATTGGGGGAATCCTCCTTCAACAAGATGGAGGATTTCTAAAACGTAAGGGTCACCTCAGCTCAGGACATCTTATGGGCTGTCCTGACTGGGGGGTGACTCCTCCTTGTTTTTCTCATTATCTCCTCCAGCCTTGTCGCCAAAAGTGGGGGCAGTGCCCGGAGGGGCGGGCATCTCCACTAGCTGGGATGCCCTGTGACGCTGTAACAAAGGGGGTGAGTCTTTGAGGCACACCGCCAGGTGTTACAGTTCCTGCAGGGGGAGGTGAGAAGCACCTCCACCCAGTACAGGCTTTGTTCCTGGCCACAGAGTGACAAAGGCACTCTCCACATGTGGCCAGCAACATGTCTGGTGTGTGGCAGGCTGGCAAAAACTAGTCAGCCCACACTGGAAGTCGGGTATGTTTTCAGGGGGCATCTCTAAGATGCCCTCTGGGTGTATTTTACAATAAAGTGCACACTGGCATCAGTGTGCATTTATTGTGCTGAGAAGTTTGATACCAAACTTCCCAGTTTTCAGTGTAGCCATTATGGTGCTGTGGAGTTCGTGTTTGACAGACTCCCAGACCATATACTCTTATGGCTACCCTGAACTTTCAATGTCTAAGGTTTTGCTTAGACACTGTAGGGGCATAGTGCTCATGCACATATGCCCTCACCTGTGGTATAGTGCACCCTGCCTTAGGGTTGTAAGGCCTGCTAGAGGGGTGACTTACCTATGCCACAGACAGTGTGAGGTTGGCATGGCACTCAAAGGGGAGTACCATGTCGACTTAGTCATTTTCTCCCCACCAGCACACACAAGCTGGCAAGCAGTGTGTATGTTCTGAGTGAGGGATCCCTAGGGTGGCATACGACATACTGCAGCCGTTAGACACCTTCCCTGGCATCAGGGCCCTTGGTAGCAGGGGTACCAGTTGCAAGGGACTTACCTGAGTGCCAGGGTTGTGCCAATTGTGGAGACAAAGGTACAGTTTAGGGAAAGAACACTGGTGCTGGGGCTGGTTAGCAGGGTCCCAGCACACTTTCAAATCATAACTTAGCATCAGCAAAGGCAAAAAGTCAGGGGGTAACCATGCCAAGGAGGCATTTCCTTACAGCACCCATTCCAGGAATCTGCCTGTAACCTACATGTCACTCATGACTTAAGTATACATGTTCTGTGAGAGATGAACACTTGTACTAGTTTGCCATTCTGAATATGTTCTGCGGGGAATGGAAAATTGCACTTCCTGCCTTATGTCTGCTTTCTACTTCCATGTTATACGTGTTTTGCAAGAATTGTTTGTGTCCTGTGATGGGAAAACTTGCACTGCTGCTGCCGCATCTTTACCTGTACTCTAAAGGAGGAAAGCTTGCACTATTTCTGTCCAAAGTGTATCTGTTCTTTGAAGAAGGGGTGTTTCCACTGTTGTTGCCCAATGTTATGAAAACAACAAAGAATATATTGAATGCACTTGCATAATATGCTCTATGAAACCAGGAACCATTTCACAATAGGTGATGTAAGATATCTGTAGTCCTGAGGAAGACGCCTCAACTTGACGGGCCAATATTTAGGCGCTGAAACATGTGAACAGAAGGAAAAAGCAGGACTCTCCTATTGTTAGATTTGTGGTAGGGAAACACCAACAAAAACATTTTAGCTCACCCAAACAGTTTTAATACTGGTCTGACAGTTTAACAAACTGGGGGACATCAATGTTCTCACAAGGGATATAGCCTCATACTTAAGTAAGAGACCTCTACAGTATGCAGCCTTAGTGTCAATGAACCTTTCCACACCTGCACCCCACCACATGAAAGAACAATGTAAAACGTGCAGTTGGTGAAATACCACAGCAGAGTGACTGGGGAAGCAGCAGTACAGGAGGTGCAGCTCCTGTAAAAAAAAATAAGCAGTGGCCTGAGAGCACCCCCTGTAAATTATATACAAAGAAACACAGGGCAAGAGGGGTGGGTGCAGAAAAATCATCATGGAGCAAACATTTCCTCCTAGAGTGCATCAGTGGTTATCCCTCAGTGAAATATCCACAAATCAGACTCTACAACCAGTGAACAGTAGCACTCTTGGATGATTCCCAAGGCTAGACATGGAATCTACTGATAAAGCCTACCACACTAGGTAGGGGGGGGTTCATCATCCTATATGAGTACATGAGCATCTGGTGATTCCGTAAGTGGTTTGTATGTTTATGGAGAGCATATAATTGTACTGTGAACCTTCCTGCTCCTTCTTTAATGTGGTAGCTACCTGGTCCGTATGTGTGAGATAATCTTATGAGGTTCCCCCTGCTGTGGTTGCCACTCCTTTACTTATTTATTGTGTTAGGAGCCTTAAATGAACAAGTGGGCTCTCAAAATATGTGAGCAGTTTACTTTTGGCTTTACATGTGAAACAATTTGTTTTTGAAATGGACTAGACAACTATGTCAAATTGCAAAACACAGGTGACGAGTGACTCAGTGTCATGTATAACACCTTACAGGGTTCTGCAAAGTCAGTCACGGAGAGCCGGGTCCATGCTAGATTTTTAGCATATCCACATTTAGAAAAAAAAAATCAGTAATCTACATTTTTCTAAATGTGGATATGCTGAAAATCTGGCATGGACCCAGCTCTCCAGGACCGACTTTGCAGAACCCTGCCTTAGGTAATTCTTGCGCTTTAGGCACAGCACTTTGCATGAATGGGCTTTGACCGCACAACTACACTGTTAAAAGCAAATCTGCAAGCCCCACGATGTAACATGCTTCTGGCTGAAAACAAAGTAATAAGTGATAATATCATATTCCATAGTGCCACTTAGCAGACTTGTGAAATGCAAAATAAAATACTGTTCCTGACTTTCGAATTTTTCATGCAGGCAATCAAGGTTCAAACAGCTTATTGGCTAACAGGGCAGGGATATCCTTTCACACGGATATTTAGCTGGTAATGAGGTATCATTAACACTCCTTGCAAAAACAAATCAGCACAGTAAAAAGGGGTTATTTACTAGAACAATGTGAGCAGCAGCACCTGGATGTAATTGGATGTTTTCAAAAGAAAAGAATAACTGATTTATCAAATGCTGCTGGCAGGGCAGGAATGACAGGAAGGAGTGTGGCACAATGGTTAGAGCGCAGGACCCTGATGCAGAGATCTGGCCTGGGTCCAGGGTTCAATTCCTCCATCCGTGGGTCTTGGGCTCAATTCCCTTGGACAAGCTAATTCTTGCCTCGGTGCCTAATCTAATTAATGGGTTCCACTCTGGGCAATAACTTGCTTAATCTCCACAAGGGCCCTCACAGTGCTTGGATACCTAGCTTCACCCTGGAGCTGTCCGTACTCTTCTCTGTACTTCAGTCAGCTCTAAATTATGATTATACAACATCAATAGGTGGTTTCAACAGTGTTAGTTGTTTCAGTCCAGAATTCTCCAAAACTTTAGAATAGAAAGGGAGGCTGGTCTTTGTTTTTTGAGTAATGTAGTGTCTTTGCCAGTTTTTAAGAAACCAGGATCTATGCCATGTTTCAGGGACTAATTGACCCGGCCTGTTGGGTGGTGGGTGAGGGAAGGGCTAATCTCCTTCATTCGCATGAGTGGGATGGCATCTGAGAAATGAAAGGGTGGTCTGAGCTCCACAGTGGTCCTTACCAAATCTTTTTGGGTTACCTCTTGGAAATATGATCAGTGTTTAAAGATATTAGAGTTTAAGTTGTTGAAGGGTGTTTCCAGATAGTAGCCAGCATGCTCCATATATTTTATATTTTGTTTTGGACAACGGCTGAGAGATGTTTGCATTTTTGTTTGGATACTTCAATGTTGTAAGAGTTTGGGAATTTTGTGTGTTTTCAAGGTCAACTGTGTTGCTTCAGATTTGATCTTGGACAAATGTTTGTTTTTCTGTAGATTTTTACATTGTTTTGAATTGGTGGCAGAGTTTATTTCGCTGACCGCATTTGGAGATAATGAAAAAGTGTGTAAAAACTTAAGAAAAAAAGGAGGAATGACTGGGCCCAAGGAGGCACGGTACAGTTGCTAATATGTTTTTTGTTTAATATTTGTATTGAGAAAAATAAACCATATATTTAAACTGACAAGTAATTCCATAGTAGCTCAATATTAGGCTAGGAATTCAAACAGAAAAAAATACATTTTGCAAAACTTGTTACATGTAATGATTTTATCAGCAAAGACCTGAAAAAGTTAAGAAGAAAGAGAGAGAAGAGAGGAAAGAAGAACAATAGAAAGGAAAAAGGAAAGAAATTAGAAAGAGAAATGTATAAGCGATGTATCTTAAAGAATTATTGTGGATTGAAATTAACATCCATACCTGAAAAACAAAATGTAAATAGGGACAATATGGTCAAAAATGAACGTAATCACAATCTGAACAAACTTTTAGCGTAAACCAACTTTGAGCTAGAATAACTACAAGCATGTAGGAAGAAATATCTAGTAAGTGAGTCCCACAAAGGTTATTTGTTTAACAAATAAAGATTATGGCTATTATTAATGTAGACTCGCAACACTCATTTATTCTTATAACAGCTCAACTGGCCTGTCGGCTGGGCTTTGCAGCCAGCTTCGCAAAATAGACTCTAATCCTGAGTCACTTAGAATAGTCAATTAGCCTTTCAGTTACTTTGTAGAAATGTGTGCTTTCCCATATTCTAGGACAGAGAAAAATAAACCAACCATGCCAGCATTAGCACAGCATTTGACATTAGGAATCATCCCCTGCAGCTGAAAATAGATGTATCCAAGAGACTCCTTATATTTCAATTTGCTTGTTTTGCGAACAATCTGAAATTTTCAAAATAGCACGTGTGGCTTCATGTATTTTACACATTACTTTTCTTTCATCTAAGAAATATTGACTTCATTACTTCTCGTCTACCATGCAGCATGATCTCTCTGGCTGCAAAACACATTTCATAGACTAAACCAAAAACTTACACTGGGGTCCACTGCTTCGATTGATTAGCTTCATTGTCACTTATGCATAAATGCAAACATTTTACAAGTTGAAAGTGGGAGATTTTGAAAACAATATGGGGAATGCATTTTTCTCGTGACATGCTTTGAATCAGAGCCAATTTCAGGTGAGAGACAAGTAAAATAAAGCTTTTCTTGCCTTCAAAAATCGTGAGTCTTCTCCCTGGCTCGGGTTTGTTGGAATGTATGCTCATATTTCTATGCTCCTTATTCAGTGGCTTGCTTTCCCCATCTTGTGTTTTCTGTCCTCTGGAACATAGCCTTTTTACCATGCTTTTGCTGGCTGACTTGCATCCTTCCACAGATCACGTTTAGGGAACTGCTTTTTTTTCTTTTTAAGCATTCCACAAGAGTGTGTGTTTTTGCAGGATCTCTCCCTTGCATCAAGCTTCACCTACAACAAATCACAGAACTCCTTCCCGTTCGGTCCATGTTGCTCCCTCTTCTCTTCACTTGCTCTCCACATCTTTGCTCTCCCACTAGTAAGTGATACTTTTCGTGCCCTCGCCCTTTGCGCTCCCTGTTGCTCCCTCCTTCCCCCAGTCTGCACATTACTTCCTCCTCCTAGCCTTTATTTTATTACATCTTTCACCTTCTTTTTACTGTTCCCCCCTCCACATTCTATGCTCCCCCATGTCCTACGGTATTAAAAAAAAATATGTTGGAATGCATGGGAGCTACCATTTGCTACTGGGTCAATCTGTATTAAAATGTTTTGCACTGGTAATTTTTGGTTAGTTTTTATCACCGATTGAAGTGGATTCCGCCATCTTAGATCGGTAAACATAAAAAAGAAAGGCCCACCCCAATCAGTAGGCTTGTACAAGCATGATAAGGCATGTGTGCACAAACGTCATCACACATGCGCGTGCATAGGTCGTGATACATGCATGTGCCTCCTGAATGATGCAATTTATGCAGCATCGTCTAAAACCATTTTGTTTTTTGCTGATGTGGTACAGCATCATCAAAATACATTGACAACGCCAATAGGTCCCAAACGTGAGCCCTCTTGGCTCTGTCAATGCTTGCTCACAATTATCTTTGTACACTTGACCTTGTTTGAAAATATTTCCGCAGATTTTCATATATAGTTAGGCAGATATCAGTAGGATCTGCCTGTAACCCTGTAACTACACGTTTGTATGAATTCTGTTGCATTGTGTTTTATGGGCAGAGTCAAGCATAAGGCACTAAGTTAAATTGTATCGCACTGTGCTGAGATTTACACGATAGACTTGCTCCTCGTTTTATCAGACTTGGAGCAGCTTCAATGAGCTGCCAGAATACATCCCTTTGCCCTGTGGGTCGACAGCAGCTCTCAGCGGTGTGTGAATTCTCCCACTGAGCTATCCTAGCTGCATTCAAAACATGAAGCGGGGTCTGGGGTGGGACGGGCAGCCAAACAGCTGCCGACCTGAGGGTGGGCAGACCACTCTGCAGTCAGGGCGCCTACTCGACAGGAGCTGGGGTGGTGGACAGTTAGCTGGCAGGTGCTCCCCTTTTAGCTGGTATGTCAGGCAGTCGGTGGAATTCCCGGCGGCTGTGGGTGGACAAGGCAGGCGCCTGGCTGCCTCTGGGCCTCCACACACAGACTGTTTCTGCAGGACCACTGCAGGGAACCTCTCAAAGTTTACATTACATTTGTGTTAATTACATTTGCTTGTTACTAACATTTACGTTACCTTTCAGTACATACAGAGTCCTTGGTCTGCCCGCCGCAGGTGTAAGATTCTTACATACTCCTATTTTTTTAAAGTAACGTCGCTTAGCGTTCTGATCATTGAATCCCTGGCATTTCAAGTGAGAAACTTAAATATGCAAGTCCCAAATGCAGAAAGAGGGGCAGAAAATGAGACACGTTTATATAACTGACTCTACCGGCATCGTACAGCTCCAAAAGACCAAAAACCTGATTTTAGGATTTGGCGCACAGGGCACTTCATTGCAAAGGGCGGAGTACGCTGTCCGCCAAATTCTCTGTCCGCCTGCCTCATTTAAAGACAGATAGACTTTATGCATTTTAGAGTCCCCCGTGGCCTCCATTGGCTCGTGCAAGCTGTAATGCATTTTACTCCTGTCTCTCACTGCCAGGAAAAACTAGTGGTCAGGGACATGGAAAACCCCAGAAAAACTTCCGAGAATTTGGGAGAAAACTCTTAGGGTGAGGCAGTGATTAGTTGCTTGTTTTTCAAAAACAAAAAACTTTAGAAAAGTTTGCCAGCTGACCATCATAGCTGACAGTACCATCTATCAAACTTTTTTATATATTGACAAGAACTGACTTAACAGTGGATCCTGTCAATGTAGTGGGATGTCTGTGGGGCCAGCAGACATCTCTAAATTTGGTGGATGAGAACCCTTGCGATGAAGGTGGTAACTGTAAATCGGTCCGTGAGTAATTAGTGGATGCTGGACTCTACAAACATTGTGTAAAGGATCTTAAACATACATTAGGGTGAAAGGGGAGGACCCAACATGGTGGGCAATCTTGGTGGGGGGTAACAGCATGCTGATGGTGAAAGGACACTTGCAAACTGTAAACTTCGTACTTGTATAGCGCACTACTCACCCGTTAGGGTCTCAAGGCGCTGTACACATACCACTGTGGAACCCCTCCTGGCTTTTCCCTGTGAGGTGCCCACTCCTGGGCAACCTCCAAGGTGAAGCCAGGCATCCCAGCGCTGTTGGGGCCGTTGTGGAGATTAAGCAAGCTATTGCCCAGAGTTACAGAGTGGGACCCATGAATTAGATTAGGCACCGATGCGAGAATTATCAGGTCTGAGGAAGTTGAGCCCAAGACCCAGCGAGGTGGGAATTGAACCCTGGTTCTGGGCCAGATTTCTGTATCAGGGTCTGCCGCTCTAACCATTGAGCCTTGCAAACATAACTTGTCAATTCTTGGTTTGTACCAGGTTGAAACCAGAATCGGAGCACTATGAAACATCTCCTACAGGGATTAAAACTCAATAAATGTAAAAAAAAAAAAACGTAATTTACCAACTGGATCTACTACGAACCGTCTTTAACTCAACAGGAATTTCCACCAATGTTTTGGTGGCTGTTGTTAGTGAATGGCGAGGAGCAGGTGTCACGCTTTGCAGCAATGCGTAGCAAAGTGCAGCAGGTGAAGTGGCAATGAGGCCCAGAAACGCATGTGGCCCATGTCACCTCAAATAGAGATTTTTGCTAATAGTTTCCTTTCTCACACTAAGGTACTTGCCAGATTACAGCCTTCCACGGGGCTCTTCCTGGCCTCATCGCCCTCCCCTCTGCTTCACCAGCCAAAGCAGTCAAGCTAAAATTGGAGCTGGTTCAACTGGTGGGCGGCCTCCTCCTTTTCTCTCAACCACGCGGCCTGTGTAACTAAGACGCAGCTGCGTGCTGCTGGGCCTGGTTTTGGGGAGAGCACGCTTGTCGCTGTTCCCATGGAGACGACGAGCTCTTCCCTTCCCAGCATGTGCCTTCCCTGGCAACCTGCTTCTCGCAATTGGTTGGCGTGGGCTGTTTATCCTGAGTGAGCCTTATGCTCATCTCGATTTCGTCCTCTCTACGAGGCCCACGATGACGCAACGTCCCGCACGACACATCACATTTGTAGGACTGCGATATTCAGCGCCGCAAAGCAAAACAACGGAGAAGAATCGATCGCAAGGAAACGAAAACAACGAAAAACTTGCATTAAATCGTTTTTTTATCCCGTACCTGACCTGTCTGTTCTAAAAAGAAGAACACTCTTGGGAGGGGTGCTTAAGCGTCCTATTCCCAGGGTTGGGCCATTTGCTTTTAACAATTAGTGGATATATATTTGCACAGCACTTGTTGACACAGAGCTGCCCCTTCAAAGCATGCTAAATAAACACAGTACCTAGCATAGTTATCCTCAATAATTCAGCAAACGAAAGATGAAAGGCAGACTCATCTCTGACAGAAAGCGGACCTGTGGCCTGCGTGGCACACGCATTTCAGCAATGTGTACTTACTCCATAAACTGACCTAAGCAGAATAAAAGGCTGCGTCCACTCTGACTGGATGGGAGCTTTTGGCCTGCAAGGCATACAGCGAATACTTGATTATCAGTCATCTGACGTGCATCTACTCAAAAGAACAAGATACTTATTCAACATTTGTTCTCACGCCTCAGAACACTTTGTGGACTGGTTTGTAGCAGTGCGCCTGTCTGAGGAAAGAGGACCAGTCCACCGGTGAGACATGTGGGCACTGGGGCCAGTTTTTATGGGTCTGTATACCCCTTGCAACCCTATAATTCATGCTTGTTAGGGGTAGGACAGGATTAACAATGTGGGTGTTGCCTTTAAACGTTGTTAAGCCATAAAATGTGTGTCCTTGGTTATTTAAACAGAAATCAGTAGTTTTGTTGACTGCTGTTCTTCTAAAAGTCTCTCAAAAAAGGAAAAGCGACAGCTGGGATGACCAGCCCCCAGTGATTTCCTCACACATCTTGCTAAAAAAACAAGTCAGGTAAGAAAGACCTTAGCTCTGGAGTTGGTGCCAGGAAGGAATGCTACGCAATGCATGGACAGAATACCGAACAGCAGCCCTTCTGAAATGCACTGAAGTTGTGTCAAGAAGGTAGTAGTAGCAGCCCCTGCCCTTAGGAGAGTTAGCCCATCATACTCCCAAAAACACAAAGCGCCCCATGAGCATAAGTGGAAATGAATGCATCAACTCTCGGCCACCAAAATAACAGAGAACAGTGCAGCCTTTTTGAAGTATTAGTATTTGACAAATAGAAATTCAGCATCGCCTATTGACATCAGTTATATCACGTTACCTTTCCAAAGAGGATTC
Source organism: Pleurodeles waltl (assembly GCF_031143425.1). Classification (NCBI taxonomy): domain Eukaryota; kingdom Metazoa; phylum Chordata; class Amphibia; order Caudata; family Salamandridae; genus Pleurodeles; species Pleurodeles waltl. Next base: position 441,809,405 of record NC_090443.1, on the reverse strand, counting down.
CTGAAGCCTGGGGAAAGAAGCCGTCAGAATTATCTCCCAGTTGACCTGGGGCAGCACATTCATGATAATAGGGTGCACTATCCAAGTCTGCGCCAGATGCACCTTTTGAAGGGTAAACTGTGATGCAAGCTGGCACAGTGCACCCTATGTATAATTCTGGCCCTAGAGTTCATTTGAAAAGGCAGCATGAGTACCAAGGGTCCTGACAGTCGGTGATGTGGAATCCATCACTGAATCCGTCAATCAAGGCTGCTTAAGTGCTGCGTTCAGGTTGGAAACCCAACTGATACAAATAGGATATGTTGTTGAGGTCACTGTGGGGTTTCCATTGGTTCGTAAGTGTTTCTTCTGAGATTTTGCCAAGGAAGGAAATGTGTGTGATGGGGTGGTGATACAGGAAGTCCCACCTTCAGAAAATGTGACTTCTCCAATCCAGCATGTCTGCCTTCAACTACAAATGCGGAGCATTTTAAGATTTTTTGCCCACCTCTTGACAATGATTTTGTATTTTTGATATTTTGGGAGGTCATTGGATGGTGAAAAACAAAACAAGCATATGATTTGGTCTTTCATATCCATTTAAGCCATCTCCAAAGCTCAAGGTCTGCCAACCTTTCACAGGTTATCTGTCTTTCTAACCTGCCCTCACTTCTGCCTGTCTCCTATTCTAATTTTGAATGAGTGCACACATTATCAAAGGCCTGGTAGGGCAGAACCAAACTCTTGCAACAAATGGCACATTAGCACTGACACACCCCAAACAACGCAGAGATGTGTCAACCCGTGTCTACAGCGATGACCAAGGCACGTGGGCCTGTGAGCACAATCTTTCTCCAAGCAACCTTCCGATACTGCTACATGAGATGGATTATTTCCCCAAATACAATGAGCTGCACTTGATCACTTCACAACATGAAACCTGTGGAGAAAGAGGTGAAGTCATGGTGCTGCAACTATCCTGGGCTTGCTCAAACAAAGCATGTGGAAACTAATGTATGATTCTACAGATAAAAAACAGGACGGATGCCAGGATGCACAGGGCGGAGTTGCCTGTCGGTTGCTGACTCACATCAAACCAGTGTGTATTATTTTTACCACACTTCTGAAGACTAGTGGCAAGCTCTGGATAGCGTAAGCTCCAACAGCGGTACCGAGTCTGCTTCATAAAGTGAGATATTCTGAAATCTACCATGCCTGGAAAAGAAGTGCAATGGAGAGAGATACATAGACACGGACCGTGAAAGTGACTGATCAGTACATGGAGAAGAAGCATTAGAGGGGGGATGAGTATGTGGACATGTGACATTGATGGAAGTGATGCATACACAGAGACAGAAAGTGGGAGGCAATGATTGGTACACAGGGAGGGAGAATTAGAGGGAGTGATTGGTACATAGAGATGGAGCACTGGAGGGAGTGTCTGATATGTAGGCAGTATGCATTGGAAAGGCTGATCGATACATAGACAACAAGCAGAGAAATATTGATATGTAGACAAGGAGCATTGGGGGGATTGAACAATATTTGAGAAGAAGCATTGGAGCGAGTGATGAACTATACAGTAAGCATTGGAGGAGTGATTATTATGTAACCAAGAACCAGTGGGGAATGACTGGTACGTAGAGATGGATCTTAGGAGAGCGCGATTGGAACGCAAGCAAGGAGCATTGGATAAAGTGACCTGTTCCTCAAAGGGATCACCCTACTCTAAAGACCCTCTTGAGTCAACTGACATTAAGACTTGATGAAGTCACTTAAATGCCTCACTTCTACGTAAATAATAGCAGAGTGGTAGACCCTTATTTTACCACACCCTTGCCCTCCTAGGGCTGGCATTATGATTTATTCTACCCTTAAAAGTAAATAAAATTTTGTTATTTCCCCCCTATGTTCCCTTGGAAATTTGTTGATTGTTAGGACACTTTGTCACTTTTCTACTGGTAGAGCCATAGACGGTTGCCTATTACCTTGAAAAGAACTGGCATCAAGTGACCTTCCATATACTTCTTCTTTGTTTGCCTAATATTGTGTGCCTCCTAAGGGCCATTGCATTGGACTTCTTAAGTGCGGGAAAGCCATTTTACCTATGTACTAGAAACAGGACACTACCTGTGTCCAGCTACATAATGTTAACTCCGAATCTGGGGATGTTTGGCATCAAACATGTCAGAATCATACCCCAGTGCTGTTGCCAGTACTGGTTGTACAATTCCATGCACTTTGGGGGCTCCTTAGAGGACCTCCAATATTGCTTCTACCAGTCTTCTGGGGTTTTCCGGGCCGCCTGGGCTGCTGCCACCCCACAGACAGATTTCTGTCCTGCTGCTTGACGAGCTCACCCAGGGGAAGGCAGAACAACAGATTTCCTGCGGGAGAAGGATGCAACACCCTCTCCCCTTGGAAATAGGTGTTACTTGCAGGGCCAGCTTTAGCGCTGGTGGTTCCCTGTGCAACAGTCTTTTTTGCCCCCCAACCCCACCCCACGACCACATCCTTGGACTCCCTCATTACCACCTGGCTTATGTACCCATCATCTTTCCATAGCCCCCCTTTCACATACATTAATTTGTTTTAAAGCGCTTGCAAAGGCTGGCTTTACTATTCCACGCAGCTATCCACATAAAATAAAGTCCGTGTTTTTGCAGCATGCATATTAACCCTCTACGCTACTTTTTGATGAGTCAAAGCTGCCGCTAGACAAAACTCCAATTTCTCTCCCTAGCAGGAACATTAATCACATGGGGTATCTTGACATTTTAATTGCTTCCTGATGGCTGGACGCAGAAGGAACTTTTAAGCAGGTGCATTTAAACTGCAAGTTTAATAAGTTATTGCTAACCAAAGCGCCCCCGATCCAGGTCAGCACCCAGTGCGGCCGCACCGCTTGCAACGCCCTAAAGCCGGCCCTGGTTACATGGCTTGGGAGGGGCGGCCTCCCCCAGGCACCGGTATGCTTTTAAGGGCACATTTGGTGCCCTCCTCGCATAAACTGGTTTTCACCAGTCCAGGGAACCCTGGTCCCTGCTCTGGCACGAAACTGGGCCAAGGAAAGGGGAGTGACCACTCCCCTAACCAGCATCACCACAGGGGTGGTGCCCAGAGCCCCTCCTGGTGGCCACTTGATTCTGCTATCTTGAATTCGAGAGGGGCAGAAGCCCCTGGGAGCAAACGAGTGGCCAGGTCAGGCAATGGACATAACAGCCCCCTCCTGATAGGTGGTAACCTTATTAGGTGACCAATCCCCCTATGTGGGCTATTTAGGGTTTCCCTCTTGGGTGGTTCTTCAGATTCAGTGTGCAAGATTCCACCAGGACTCCTCTGCATCGTTAACTTTACTTTCTGGCCACTGGAACCGCAACTGAACTCTTCAGGAACCGACAATCTCCAACTCCAGTGATGACTCCCCTTTGCAGCATTGTTTCTCCAGCTCCTTCCAGCAACTGCAACATTTTCCCAGCTGTGCTCCTCTGAGGGTGACAAGACTCCAGCCTGTACCAAGAAGTAAGACAGAATCTCCCTTGGAGTGAAGGATTCACTCTCCTGCATCTGCAGGCACCAATTGCAACAACAACTGGCTGTGTGGACCTGCTCTTCTCCAGAAGAAATGGACTCTGCATCACAGGGGAGTGGTCCCCTTGGTTCTTTCTGTCAGCTGTCCAACTTGGGAGATGGTAAGCCCTTGTCTCTCTTTCCAGGACAGTACCCTTGTGTAACACTACTCTTTTAGCTACCAAGGCTTGTTTGCTCCTGCTCCAAGGGAACTTCAGGCTTTGTGTAGCCCAGGCCCCCAGCACGTTTTTCTGCCAAACACAGTCTCCTCTCTGCTGCTCCAGCGACGTGGGACTCCTCTTCAGGTGTACTGAGTGGGCCTTACTGCAACTTGCTGTGCCTGCTGCTAGTGGGTTGCCTGTGGGGGCCGCATCCTCTTCTGGTGACTCTCCCGACTGCTGATGGTCACCCCGGACTTCCCGCCTTGGGTTGAGTCCCCTGGGCCTTACTGGTCCTATTCAGCCTTGCAACACTTCTTTTTCTTCTTCTGTATTTGCAGAGGCTTATTGGTGGTTTTCCTGCAGCACTGACCAACTGCAACCCGACAGCCAATGTGGGACACCATCTGCATCACTTCAGGAACTCCTGATACTCCTGCGCTGCACAGCTGGTCTTCTTGATCCTCCGTTGACCTGGTCCTGCATCCACAGAAGGGTGGGTAGTGGCTCCTCCCACGACCGGACACTCCATCACAAACTGGACTTTGTCCCCTTCCTTTGCAGTCCTCTTCTGCCAGAATCTACCTTTGGGTCCTTCCAGTCTGGTTTGGGTCTTGCACAATCATTCTTCTAAGTCCTCCTGTTGGTTTGGGGGAAAAACCAGGTACTTACCTCTGCACTCCTGGTCGCTGGGGGTCACTCTGGTACTCACCTCTTGGGGTTCCTAGTTCCCCCAGCTCCTCTTTAACTATTCCACATCCTTGTGTGGGGGACTGTAACTTGCATTCCACTTTTTTAGTATATGGCTTGGCCCTCCCCTAGGGCCTACACTATTTTCTAATATTTTTGCCAATGCATGTTTCTTTTATGCTCCTTACTGATTGCTATTGTGTATATATTTAGTGTGTTTACTTTCCTTCAGTTGGGGGACTGCCTATTAGTATTCTAGTATTTCTGTTACCTTTATTTTTGTAACACTGTGTGGTTCTTTCATATGTGTACGTGCTGTGTGACTAAAGTGGTATTGCGTAAGCTTTGCATGTCTTGGCTGCTCATCCACAGCTACCTCTAGAGAGCCCTGGCTTCCTAGACACTGCCTACACTTCACTAATAGAGGATACCTGGACCTGGTATAAGGTGATAACACCATAGGTGCTCACCACATCCCAGGCCAGCTTCCTACAACAATATTCATTGGCGCCCCCCATTCACCATCTCCACCACAGATTCCCTCACTGCCACCCTTTAACAGAGCCACTCAAGTCTCCATAACCACTCTCTCTCAGATGCACTTAATTCGTTTTATAGCTCCACTACCAGTGTAGGATGTCAGAGCACTTTACACTGCACACACATTACACAGAGGAAATCAATCATTGGTGTGTAAATCAGTGTATAAGAAATGTTACATAAGATAGAGTACTACAAGGTGTAGGAATCACATATCATCCATACTAGTAGGCTGCATAGTTTAAGAGTGCTTAGTCCGAGCACACTCTCAGAATTTAAACTGTAACATCATGATTGGGATCCTTTATTAAGAATTGATTTCTACCCAAATGAACCATTTTTCTAACATTAGGATAATGAAAGGCAGAGAAAAAAATCATAAAGCTCTAATTTATGCCTTGCAGTATGCATGCATTTCTTTGGTAACAGTTAATAGCTCACTGTTCTATATTAGGATTTTGACTTATAAACAGCAAGTCCCAAAATGACTTCTCAGACACAAGTAGTAACCCGCTGACCTATTTGCATTAAATGCACTTTGTGATCTGCATGGTACACCTTCTTTACAGCAAGCATATTAACCCCCTGCGCTACCTTAAAACTTCCACCAGAGAAATTTCTCTCCAGGCAGAACATTAATCAGCAGAGTTATCTTGACATCTGTATTATTGCCTGAAAATTGCTGGAGGCAAGGAACGCCTCAGCAGGTGTTTTTAAAACAATAATATACCTGCAAACATGGCGCCCCCACCCAAAGTCAGCATCCGGTACGGTGGCACCGGTCGCACTACCCTAGAACCAGCCACAGCAGCAGCTTTAAAAAAAATAATATACCTGCAAACAGAGCGCCCCCACCCAAAGTCAGCACCCGGTGCGGTGGCACCAGTTGCACCGCCCTGGAGCCGGCTCTGTGGGCAAGTGCATTAAAACATCTCTGGTGCTACATGGGCACCAGCACTATCAGTATTACAGAAAGGGGCACACAAGCATCTGCAGCCCTTTTGTAATACCATGGTACCCCAGGGCCACAGAAAGTGGAATCACATGCCCGATCCACCCCAAGGGCATTATGCATCAAATGGCCCCTGCCTAACGGAGCTCCATGGTGCAAAAATGGGCAATGCACCTTTTACATAATAAGGGGCCAGGCCAAGGGTGTGGAATTTAAGAAAATAACTACTTGTCCATGGGACCGGTTGCTTTTAAATCTACTTGCCCTGTAAACAAATCTACTTGTCCCTTTGGTGCCATGTAGTACAGTGACAAATTATGGCAGTAATCTCATTATGTAAGAGCTCTGGTAATAGCCTCTCTGATTATGCCATGGCTACTACTACTATACTAGGGCTTGAATACTTGCAATTTCAATCCCTACTATAACAATTTCCTTATTTTGCCACCTTTCCGCAGACCTACATATTGGGGCTTGAGGAAGCAGTAAGCAATAGTTCCTGGCCTGGAATGCCTTTGAGTCGGCACACCTACTAACTTGCATGTTTTAAAGATTTTTACCAGCTCTTCTCTAATCTTTTCGTATAATGAGAAAGGTTGGAAATTTACTCCTGACAATGGCAGAAGTAGAAGTTCTTCCAGGGTTGGGGAAAAAAGTAGTTGGAGGAAAAGTGAACTTGTAAACGCCAAATGGATTTTCACCTGAGCAACCAAATCTACAAATGCATATTTGTTCGTGCTAAAATACAGTTCACAAATATTTTCTAAAAGTACAATTTCCTGGTCTACTTCTGTAAGTTCTTGTGAATTCATGAGAGCCACTAATTCAAAGACATATACCATGGGTGCACTTTTGTGACTTTCTTTAAAAATCGGGTCCCTTATTAGGTCTGGTGTTAACAAAGACATTTTGTTTTTATTAAACTTCTATTTCTCTCACGAACTATCGGCTGGCTTTACTGTGAGTGATGGCATTCTGCTCTTCCACAAGGAGCATATTGGCACACAAAGTAGTTTTGTTCAGTGCCAGGAACTACTGTGGCAATCAGTGGCATAATGAAACTCGAGACCACCCCTCTGCAGAGAACATGGAGGTGCCCCTTTGACTCACTCAGGGCAGGTGCTGTGCTGAGGGGGTCCCCATGGAAGGGGGCTGTGGGGCCTTTGTTATGCCACTGGTGGCAATGTGTGCTTTTTGAGACTAAACCTTTTTTTTCTTTTTGTCAGTGTTTGTTACAACGGTGAGGGCGTGGCAGCTCCCACAACAATAAAGTATTACAAAAACCATGTAAAAATAAGACACACATTGACAAAACCAAAAGCCTCCCAAAAAATGTTGGATCAGTTGGCTTTGCTAGTGCTTGTTTATTTTCATGATTTCCATAATCTTGTTGAGAATGGTTGCACTGATTTTCCATTAGGTATATTTTTGGGAAATACTAGTATGCATCAACACAGTTTACTAAATGATGCTTTAAAGAAATAGCACCTAAAATTTCATATCAGTGAAACATTCTTTTTCCTGCTTGCATTTTTTCCCGAACTTTTTATCTTGAAAGTAAAGAATCATCACTCTTTCTTACAAGCCTTACAAGCTTCTGCAAACATCTATATAGGGCGTTCTGGGTGTTCTTTTTTTTGTTTTTACTGGAACAACTGTCAGTTATGCGGTGTGACCTTAAAACATTTATTGACAGTGCTCTCCCGAATAATGAAGGCTTTTCGTGAATGAACCATAAATACAAGTTCGAACAGCATTAACATATGGACACACATATTACCTCAACTGCAGACAGTTCCCTTCTCTATAAGCTGGCAGCCAAAGGGTTTGTGCTGCAGGTGGGTGGGCCTACTTGCCCCAAGGACAAAATAAACATGAAAACTTGTTGCCCTTGACCCCAAACTATATGTGTTGGGGTATAGGAATCCCACATCCCTAGGCCAGGCCCTCCTGATGACCCCATCCATCTACAAGTCCAAGGAGGCGACGAGCAACTGCCTAAAAACCGAGGTCTGACTAAAAATGCCACCAATGGGATTCTTGGTAACTATGTCAATTACTGGATCAGTAGATGACAATGAATGCTTTTCAATCAGAAGAATCATCGATCAGCAAAGACGGCTGATTTCTGTCCAGGAATGAGAATGGCCGTGTTATGCAGATCACTTCCTCAACTGGCATGGTCATGAAGCAGGTTGGGTGTCTAGGCAGTGGAAACGAGCCACTTGCCTCCTAGGCACGGCTGAGGGGAAGCCTCGCCGCTTCTACTGTTAGAACTGACCACTTCCTCCCAAGGAATTATGGATGATTGTACTACTGATTATCGGCACCAACAACATCATATCATACTATTATCGAGGACAGAATATCGAGGGACAAAATACTGAATGTTAAGTACTTAAATGGAAGTATAGATTTACTATACTAACTCCACATTTACGTACCTGGAGGATATGCGGACAGCACAAGTACATACATATATGCCACACCAAATGTAGAGATAGGTATAGGAAATCAAGGTACAGGAAATCAAGACTTACCTGTCAATATCTTTTTCAATATTCTGTCCTCGATATTCTGTCCCATCGATTTTGTTGATTCGATATTTCGGAGGGTGCACACCATTATGGAGGAGCAGTTTGCCTGTCAGCGCTGTGAGAATGAGAGCTTCATCCCCGGTATGGTGCAGAGGAGCAGGCTCCCTGCCTGTGCTGTGGCAAAGAGTCTCCCCCGCTCTGGCCTTGCCCAGGAATGGGAAAACTGTTTAGAAACGGTTGCCTTTTCTTCCATGCCTGGCCCAGGAATGAGGGGGCGGGTTCACCAGTAGCCGCCTGAGCTAAAACTGAACCACTTCCTCCCCAGGCCTGGTCAGAAGCAGGCTGTCCCAGAACTAGATAAACAGCAGTAGGTTTCGAGAAGGCGGGGGAGGCCGGTCACAAATGCATTCTGCACCGAAGCACATTCCCCAGGCATGGGAACTATGTTCATGAAACACAACAGGCCAGAGGGAAGCTGAAGAGAACAACTGCTGTTGGCTGCGAGTTGTCATGAACCACAAATGCGGAAGGATGCTTTATTTATTAACATATTTGTTTGAGTGTTTTAGAAGAAGTTTGTACATTACAAAGACTACTAGAGAAGTCTAAACATATTCTTAACCTCAAAGGGAACGGGGACGTGACCACCACATCATGCAGGTATTCTAACATGAACATACATTAATATGTGCATTATATATATATATATATATATATATATATATATATATATATATATATATATATATATATATATACATACATATAGGTAGGGTGACCAGTTGTTGACAACCAAGAACTCGGACATTCCACAAACATCAAAGAAGGACCACCGTTTTGCATCATCTGAGGGCTCTACAGTGACTTGATTGACACGCTTGCCAACACAAAATCACACAAAAGGTGAAGCACAGAGTAATTACATCCAACTTTTACACAGGTATTACCTGTGCTCATTAAACTGCTTTCTGATAAGGGATGGTGCTACTTGAACACATAAAACGTTCCCATCCTCCGTGTTCAGTCGACCCTCTCTGATAACCAGAACATTTACAAAATTTACTGAAATCTGCAGGGGCCGATGATGAAAATCCGGGACTTTCTCTTGAAATCTGGGATGTCTTACGGTTAGGGATGACTCGTAAACAATTTGTTAAGGATGGGGGAACAACAAGGTTTCACTAACATGGGCACCTAAGAGCGCTGGCCATGGGTGCCAGGAGTAGGAAGGTGAGGCTCGTTGCTAGTTAACGGGTGGCTTCTAATGTATGGTCTTCTATAGTGCTTAATTTGTGCTTGTTGTTTCCGGTGCTGAGCACCAGGACTTGTTTTTGAGGGCCGGGACTTATTCTTCTGCCTCAAGCATTTGCTGCGAACAAAAGACACATATGGGAAAGACGGAGGAAGAGAAAAACGAAAAAGCATCACAAAGGCAGAAAGTAGAAAGCTGCAAGAGTAATCTGAAGGGGCAGGGAGTGGCATTAAATGGATTGACGAGGACGGAGATGGCTTCAGGATTACGCTGCCTCAGTATTCTGTGTTCCCACATTTAATTGCAGCAGCCGCATGTTTAAGAGGAGGGCCTTGGGCACCGGCACATTTTTATTTACAAATTAAGCGCTGGTCTTCTAGCGACTGGAGGACGAGTCAGTAGTGGGGTGTTCATGAAAGAAAGGTAAAAGTTTAAGTGTGTAGAGATGGGTCATAGCTGCCAAGTTTCCCAGGTCCGTGTGGGATGTGCTGCTCCAGTCCAGGGTTTTTCCTTTGAGTTCAGGGACTTGGAGTCATGTTGTATAAAGGGATAAACAAGACTACAAGTCCCAGAATTCCAATACAAATCCTGGACTAGAGCAGACCAGCACATTACATACAGACCTGGAAAGCTTGGCAGGGCTGTGGGGTCAGTAGCGGATGTATTGTTAGGCAGATTTAAAAGTTGTGAAGAATGAGTCGTGCCTTATCTCCGCGGATATATTATTACAGATCTTGGACCTGAAGTCCCAGAATGAGCGTGAACGTATTCCTGCATGAAGATGCCTCCAATTTCATAGGGTTAATTTCTTTATCAGGTAGCATGAAGTATTTCAATTGAATGCCTTCCAAATGATGGATGCTAATCTGAGCATACAGCATTCTTGGAGAGGAAGTTACAGAAGTCTGATAAGCAAAGACACAATGTGATCAAACTGGCATTTGTAATCTGCATGATGATGATGCAAGCAGCACAGTTTGAAAAGTAGGCACTGTTAAATAATACATCAGAGATTTGTTAGATCATCAACAGATACATCATTTATGATAGATTTTCTGTCTTTTAGTTAATAGTGGGCTCCTTTCACCAGTGCATTTGTGCATGCATGTTGGTTGCGTTCACTGTCTAGTACACGGCCAAGTGATTTAGAGCTGTGAATTATTTTGGAAAGTAATTCCATCAGTTTTTCATGGTGGATAAATGCAATTTCGCACACTTACTACTGTTCAAGACCGAATCCTCCCCTGTGACTGGTCCACACCAAACTCATGCACAACCAGTAGTGGCAGGCATCAAACTTGTAGGCATCTCCAAATGAGGAACTGTCACTGGGTCGCACCATACTCATGCACAACCGGAAGTGCAGCTTCTAATGGCCAACAGTGAGCCCTCACACACTGTGGTAGGCACACCTTCTACTGGACCACACTGCACTGCCATTCACACTGGATAATTCAGTTTTTACAAGTCTGAACCATGCTCTCACACACATGCAACAGCACAATCGCTCTTAGTCCCACATTGCACTGTGCTCTTTTCGACAGTAACACACTTTCTAATGGCCACACCCTGCTCACGCAGAAGAAATAGTCTCTGATTGACTAGACACATACTTCAACTTCCACCCCACAGTAAGGCCCTGAGGAAAATCTCAGCAAGGAGTGTGAGAGACCGCCTTCTAGCTTCCATATATCCAGCTGAAGGCACAGCGACAAGGAATACTCCATGTGCAGAGTAATGGTGTGCGAGCCTCGGAAAGCTCGAACCAGATGGATGTCTCTGGCTCAACTCAAAGTCCTCTGGCAACTTCAAGCCCAAAACCAGCCAAGCTTTTATGAGGGGGGATGTGGCCTATTAGCTACAGCTGCTGAATATATAGCATAGGGAAGCAGGTTTAAGTCCTGGCCTCGGTTCAGCATCTTTTGGCCTCCCTATTGCGGCAAAAAAACAGATTTGTAACATAGCTTGTGTCTGTTCATGTCCTTGTGTGGTTTGTGCTATGTAAAACGGCAAAAAATAAAATGTGCATTCTGTCTGTCACCCACTTTCATTTTCCAAGAATTAGCAAGAAAGCATTAACCTTTAATGTCAGAAAGAGATACACATCTAGTGTATGAATTGCACAATATGAAACTGGAGCATCTGGGATCAATCCCCGCTTCCCTGTCAGATCAAATTAAGTGATCCTAGATAACTGCTTTGTTTCACTTTTTGTTTGCTGTCACATAGAGCATTTTCAAATATATGTGCTCAGAATGTGCCCTGTACAGAAACTTCTCTTGCGGTTGATTTAATAACCTATAATGTTCTTCATCTATAATAAGAATCTAGGCCACAAACAGGGTAAACTTGACAACTTACGTGCCTCCTAATACACTAATAACATTGTCATTAGGCGGGGCAGAAGTGTTTCTCAGTTAATTTTTTAAAAGCACCGCTTTTAATAAATGCTTCTCAATGCAGAGATATGACCTGATGTACTAAGATGAAATACTTCTGTGTGTTAAATACACTTTTTTGAATTCTGAAGACACCTTGACATTTTCTAACATCATCTTTGGCTCAGCTCTCCCTGTTAATCCGCTGGCTCATCTACCTCTACAGCAGTCGATTTAAAGGCAACCAAATGAGAGGAAAGGGACCGTACAGAGTGGTTTGTAAAGCTCTTGCACCTTTCCATCATGAGACGTATTTTACCTGTCAAACAGAAGATATCATTGCCTAAAAAATGTGCATCACTTAAAAAGCATTGAAACATAACACACTTCACTACGTAAGGGAGTTTTAGACCTGACAGCCTTAGGGTGGTCATCCCCCAACTTTATGCCTGCCTCCTTCCACTTTTCTGACACTGTTTTTGCTGGTTTTAGGACTATGCGCACTTTACCACTGCTAACCAGTGCTAAAGTGCATAGGCTCTCTCCCTTAAACATGGTAACATTGGTTCATCCCCAATTGGCATATTTGATTTTCTTACAAGTCCCTAGTAAAGTGCACCACATGTGCCCAGGGCCTGTAAATGAAATGCTACTAGTGGGCCTGCAGCACGGATTGTGCCACCCACATAAGTAGCCCCTTAACCATGTCTCAGGCCTGCCATTGCAGGGCCTGTGTGTGCAGTTTCTCTGCCACTTCAACTTGCCATTTAAAAGTACTTTCCAAGCCTTAAACTCCCCTATTTCTAAATATAAGTCACCCCTAAGGTAGGCCCTAGGTAACCCAAAGGGCAGGGTGCTATGTAGGTAAAAGGCAGGACATGTACATATGTGTTTTATATGTCCTGGTATTGGAAAACTCCTAAATTTGTTGTCCACTACTGTGAGGCCCACTCCTTTCATAGACTAGCATTGGGACTGCCCTCATATTCTTTTTGAGTGATAGATTCTGATCTGAAAAGGGTAACTAGGTCATATTTAGTATGGCCAGAATGGTAATAGAAAATCCTGCTTATTGCTGAGGTTGGATTTTATATTACTTTTTTAGAAATGCCACTTTTAGAAAGTGAGCATTTCTCTGCATTTAAATCCCTCTGTGCCTTACAGTCTGTCTCCAATCAACGTCTGGTCTGTGCTGGTTGACAGCTCCCTTGTGCATTTCACCCAGACACCCACAAGCACAAAACACTCAGTCACATCTGCGTACTTAATGGGTCTTTCTGGGCTAGAAGTGTGAAGGGCCTGACACTTACATTTCAAAAGCCAGTGGCCTGCCCTCACACAAATTACTGATAACCCCCCACTGGGACCCTGGGAGACAGGACTGGGCTGAAAGGGGAACTTGTGCACTTCAAAACCACTCTTTGAAGTCTCCCTCACTTCTAAGGTAATTTGGGGTATATAAACTGGGTCTCTGACCCCACCATCTCAGACTCTTTCTGGACCTGCACCTGAACTTGGTCAGAAGATCTGCCTGGCTGCCCAAAGGACTCACTGGACTGTTTTGCTGCAAATGACTGATGTTGCCCTGCTGGCATCTGACTGTGCTGTAAGGACTCTACCTTCCCCCAAAAGTGCTCTTCAAGGACTTGGATTGAGCTTGTCTCCTGTTTTGGGGTCTCTGGGACTATAAAGACCTTCACTGCTAGCTTTTTGCTAGAACACTGACTTCAGTGACTTTGTTACGACGTGGGCGACGCCAGTGACGCCGCAGCCTGCTCCCACTCGGTGGACCTCACTGCACACAACAACCCCAGCCTGGAATGCAAGTCCGACGCTGGGACACATTGCCACACTGCGAAGTCAACATATAACACCCTGATGGACCAGAACCAGCAGCCCGCTGGGTCACAAATGATCGACCCATCTCTGATGGTGCCTAATCATCTCCCCCTGCATCCAGCAGTATCGACGCTTCACCTCCACCTGCTTCACAGCGAGGAACCAATGCCTCTTTCCCCAGACACTTCAAGGGACTGACGTAGCACTGAGTCCAGCAACTCCTTTCTCCGACTCCATGTGACACACTTGTTCCTCATTAGCTTCAATTTTACAAGGTGCTATACCTGGGGGTCTGTGTGTCTCTGTGATGGGCACCAGTGGCGTCAGATTGTTGGGATCGACTCCGTTCGTGATGCTGTGATAGCCCAATTTAGAGCTATTGTGTCTTCTCAGTACTGTATTTGGATTTAAACCTCAAAGAACACATAATTGAATTACTGTACATTGATTTTGCATTGTTTATCAATAATTTTACTAGATAAATATGATATATTTTTTTAAGTCTGTGTAGTGCCTTTTTGTGATGTTTTCACTGTGTTATTGTATAAAGTTCTGCAAAAATACTTTACACATTGCCTTATAAGTTAAGCCTGACTGCTCAGTGCCATGCTATGGTGGGCACAGGATAATTTGGTTTGTGTTGTGACTTAACCTGACTGGGATTGTGGTCCCCACTCGGACAAGGGTGTATATCACTGCCCAACTTGAGACCCCATTTCTAGCAGGGAGAAAATTTGTATTTTATGGAACCACACACAAACATTTGCAACGCACTAATATCCTTCTTGGTATTAAGCATTGCAACACAATCCTAACATTATCCTGCTTCCCACCAGGCTTTGATATTAATATACTGATCGACATCCCATCTGAAATAAGATAGACCCCCTAATGCTTCTTTGAAAGACAACACTCCCTTGTCCTCTACTGAATGGCAGCTGAGGCCATCCCTCTACATACGCCATTATGTTCACACAAACAACTCTGAACTTTTTATACTTTGCGTAATTTAAATATTTTGATAAAATATTATCCCCGAGTAACCGGTCTTTGTAAGACTGCCCTCTTCAACCCTTGTTTTTTTTTTTATCACGTAAAGGTTTTAATTAACTGCATCATGATTAATAAACTACAAATATACTGGGGGGGAAAACCTGCTGTACAGTACCCTTACAACCGCCTGGATAATATATGTACTGCATATAAAAGACAAACTAAAAATTAATAAAGACGAGATACAGGTCTCCCAGGAAAAAGCGCACATCTTTCAAAGGCGGCCAACAATCACAGACGTGCTGCGCCCTCTTAGGGGCTTGTTAGTATGAAGCAGAGTAAATTGGTGTCGGCTCGCTGCCTGCTTTCAGCACCTCCAGAAAGAATAGAAAATGGGGGAGTGGGGGCTGGGCGGTGATCAGGCGGGGGTAGGGTGAATGAGGAGGCTCCAGTGAAAAGAAACCATGAAAGGGGTCTTTCACTAGGCAGCAGGGGGTGCCCAAGACAAGCGCGACAAACAGAAAAGAACTACTTTATCCTTTATGTGGTGGGGACATGGGGAAGGGGTGGGGCTCCTACAGCAGGATGGGGGCATGGAGCACAGATGCAAGGAGACGTTTGAGGGTGACGTTTCTACCGTACCGGGGCACGGGGGGTAGGGACTTACAGGGTGAGGTCATGGGCAACACATTAACATAGCATTTCAAAGTGGGGGCGTCCGGTATAGAAGGAGGGGACGTGCGTCATAGACGAAGGGTGCCATTAGGTAAGGGGGCATACTCGGCTAGAATTATTCTGCATCATAGATTTATGGGGGGGCTCAGGGCAAGCCTTCATGAGAAAAGGGTGGTTCGTGGATAAAACGGTGTCCCTGCAGGAAGAGAAACTAACATTCTGGATTAATCGTTAGGTGGGAGTCCAGGGCCTGTGTGTCAGCTTTAAGGGGCGTTTTAGGTTAATATTTGGTTCTAACTAGAGGTGGCATGCAGCAAAGATAAGTTGGAGGGAGTCGGCAAGAGTGCCACGCAGGGAAGCACAGATGGACTGGGGTGAGGGTCTGTGTGGGGCTGCGCTGTCCCGCGGGGGGGGGGGGGGGGAAGGGGGGTGCATGCAGCAAGCAGGGAATGGTTACTGCAGGCACCCCTAGACCCCTTCACACCCGGCGTTGCAAGGACCCACCAGCTGCCACCCTGGAAGGGGAGGTGGAGACCAGAGACAATACTCCTCCCCCTCGCCCACCCCGGGACGGGGTGACATCATGCTTCCCGAGCGGCGCACGCCCATTGGCTGCCGCGGGAATTGATGCCGCCGGCCCGGCCACCGCCCCTTTTCTGTCTCGGTGTCTGAGGATCACACACCCAGTGCGAGCAGGAAGGGAACGGCGAGGAGCGCACAAAGGCGGCCTCGGATCCCAGACCCCACCCGGCTGTCCCACAGCCGGTCTGCAGCTCACCAGAGAGCCTGGGTGCGCAACCGCTCAGGGTCGGCAGCACTCCACCCACAACCCCACCCAGAGCAGTGCCGGCACTAACCTTGTTGGGGAGCAGCGGGAGGTAAGAAAGCGGGCTCAGCATGGGCGGCAAGTATAGCGCTGCTGCTGTGAGAGGGGAAACTGCTCCGACTCCAGGGAAGCACGCGTTGCTGCCGTGCAGTGTATGAGTGAAGCTTTCTTTACTGGTGCTGTGTGTGGGGAAATGTTAAACTCCTGCTGCCTCCAGTGCAGGGGAAGCTTGCACATTTGACCGCCCTGTACGTTTTGTTCTGTACACGTTTGCACGGCTGATTCGTGTGGCTTACATTTTCTAGGTATGTGACGGAAGATTGTGCTACTGCACCCTCTATTGTGACCGAGGAGTTCGCTTGCTCTTCTATTGTTTATGCTTTTGTGTGCGGGAAGCCTGCGCTGCTTCCACTGCGCGGTGCCTGCTATCCGTCGGAAGTCAAACTTGCGCTGCTGCCGCCGCCGCTTCTGCAGCACATACATGTATTATGTTCAGTGTGTTGGTGGTTTCCGCTGCTGCAGCATAGGCTGGGCTTGATGTGTTGGCGAAGGAAGCTTGCACCCATGTGAAACCAGCGCCGTGTGCTACTGCCGCTGCCCTGCGTCTCCAGGGGAAGCTGGCACTGCCGGCATTGTCTGTCGGCCATGAGATATTTACAAGATCTCTTTAGAGAAAGAAACGAATACGGCAGTATAACCTCGTTTCTCTGATCACGCGCGAAAAGGCTCCATCGAGTGCTTTCGGTCCGCCATCCTGTCACAGGGTGTGGCCGGGCCTCCCTCCCAACTCCTCTTCTGTGTGGTCCTTGAGTTATTGTCTGTCGTGATGCGGCAGAGGATGAACACTTGGGACCTCGTGGTCCAGACCGCTGTTTCCTTGGTTTCTCGGTTGTTGGCACCCAAGGGATCCCTACCACCGCAGCGCCCCTCGGGGTATCCGTGGCGTTTGCTGCTCTGAGTGTTGGTTGTCATGGGTGGGTCCCTGAGGGCACTGTACCAAGTCGACGCCGGCTCATCGTCGCGTCAGTGCTCGCTGCCGCCCTGGGTATTGCCGTGGGACTCCTTGAAGTCCTCTGTAGGCTAGAGGTCCTGACAGTCGGATGGAGAGTGTTGTGGGGGCACCAAACGGTCACCAGAGGCCGCCCAAGAATAGATTCATGCTAAGGGCCCCAGGGGTCACTTCTGCCTCTCTACCCCACTGAACCGTCTGAGTGTGAGTTGAGCAGCACCAAGCGTGGTGTCCTCGCAAAGAGGCCCTAATACGAGGACAGCAGTGTCTTGGGTTCTGCGGGGGTATCTTGTACCTCTGTACTCCACCGAGGAGACCCTTGGCACACGCTGCTCTGGGCACTGGCATGACCGGTTCCCTGTAGGAATACAGCAACTCAGAGCACGGTCTCTTGGCCAAGAAACCCTACTCGCATGAGGTGGCCTTTATTATTCAAGTCTGGGGTGGGGCGTTGAGCTGTCTGGGACCACACTGCAGCTAGCTGGGTAACTTTACATTCTTCACAGTCACCCACCAGACGTGGACTGTCTTTCACTTTTGAGGCTGCCAAGGTTGCTTGACACTGTTGGCAGTCCTGGACTAGATGGTAGTGTATGTTATTTTTATGGTTCAGTTTGGACTGAAGGACACCTTTTTATGTTGTTGGATTGCTCTTGAGACTGGAGTGTGGCAAAAAGTTAGATAGCTTTGTCCAAATGTCTTTATTGGTGGGAGGGGGCCCGATTGTGTATTTGTTTTCTGTAGGGAGTGTGGTGCACTAAGAGTATGTGATTGGGTGTGGTAGTCTTCAGCTGTCCTTCCCTTCAGGGACTGTGCCTAAAGTAGGGTGGCAGGAAAGGACATCGTGGCTGTAATTATAGTAGGCTCCCGTAGAATGTGTTGTCCAGTCAGAAAATGAGGCTGGGTTGTTGGGTGGACTGTAGCCTCACTTGTTGTCAAGCTGAGAATCATTATGATCTAGCTAAAAAAGGAAAAATCTGGTTGAATTTCTGGTGCCACCTCAAACCGCTTTGGGTACCTGGACCAGGGGATCTGGGAAATGATGCAGCCCATGGCAGCCATCTTTATTCTCCGTATTTGGAAGGGGCTGGTGCTGAAACCAAGATGTTGGCTGTTGCTATTACAGCTGCCTTGTCAGAGAGTAATTACTACAGGTAAGTAACTTGCCTCTCTCTAGCATGAGTTTGTTCCATTCTGGTGAAATGCAACATCACTGTGGCCCTCCTGTGATTTTGTTGGATTTTGGGTGTAGCCTCAGTACACATTAATTACAACACTTTGGCATCTGACCCCAGAATCTGCATCAAAGAGGTAGTGCATGGCCATATTTTCACATAACCGCTTTAAAGATTTTCAGAAGGGTGTGGAGGTGTGAAGGAGACATGAATAGCGGGTCTATTGGCCATGAGAAGCTCTCAAAGAATTGCCACTGTTAGACCTACCTAGATTGATGGGCAAATGCCGGGTGACAGAAAGAGATCATCAAACCAGTAATGCTTTTTTTCCTCAGTCCTTCTCTTCGAATACTACTTGCTTCATGTCACCCATCCTGTCAGATTAAGTCTAAATATCAGAAAACGGTTTGGTTCTTTCTCTAGTTCTTGGTCCGCCCCAGGAAGCTCCCACGGACCATGTTAACATTGTCTTTATAGCACTGTTAAGGTGGAGCAGCAGGCGCTTGGAAGAGAAAAGACACGGAAAGTGCTTTACTAATGTGGACATCAGCCCTAGTTTCCGCACAGAGGCCGGGAGCACTCTAAAAAATAAGTTTTTATTTTTTTTTTTTTTTTTTTATTTTTTTTTTAAAGTAGCAAAAGACAAATTCGTGTGGGCAGAGATTACATTTAATGAGCTCTTCCAGTATTATAGCCAACACAAAAGCTACTTGTCATGGTGCGAAATCTAATATCTGGCACTTATGAGGCAACTAGGGTCCCTCTTCTAAGGCGAGGTCATCGCTCATGCTTTGTTCTGCAGAGCAATGGTTATAAGTCAATGGGATTAAATGCTTGGGTGATGTCATGGCACAACATAGCCCCAGAGCAATTTGGAGGAAAACGAAGGCAAAAGTTCGAAATTATACAAAGTGAAAAAATAAAAACTTACATGGCAAAGTAGGAACTGTAAAGGCTAAAACTGCCACCATGAATAATGCTTAATATCCTATAGAGTCAGGAAACAAGACATGCATAATAATTTCCATGTCTTCATATGGTTGTCAGAATTT
Organism: Pleurodeles waltl; assembly: GCF_031143425.1. Classification (NCBI taxonomy): domain Eukaryota; kingdom Metazoa; phylum Chordata; class Amphibia; order Caudata; family Salamandridae; genus Pleurodeles; species Pleurodeles waltl. Next base: position 441,789,780 of record NC_090443.1, on the reverse strand, counting down.
TGAATCCAAAAATATCTGCCTGCTACAACGTATCGACTGGCACAACACTGTCAAGCTAAGTAACATTTTTTTTTTTTCTTTTTTTGCTGGTAAGTCTTCCCGTGTCCTTCAGTGGCCACCTAATGGGCTTGTACAATGGATGCCAAAACACTTGAGTTCAATTGTACATTTATTTTAATTTTTTATCTCCATTGCACCTCGCAGTATTGTATGTGGCTCAGAACCACATTTTGCCACTCAGACTGGGGTAGAGAGTCATTGCAGCTCCGAGCCCTTTCTGGTCCATACTACCAATGAAAAGAGGTGGAGGGAACACAGAAAGGAATTTTTTGTGCACTGATAGAAATGACATAATTGTAAGACAAGCTTCCATGATACCATGGATTGGCATTCTGTAGACACACAGATCTAGCTGTGAGAAATGCCACATGACGACAACACACTGGTGATTATCATTTCGATTGACCTCACTTGTGATAGCTCACCACAGCAGAAAACATCTGCTCATAAATTTAGATGTGTGGTAGGTGGAACACAGGCATTTGTGTTTTGTGGACAAATAAAGTAAAAAAAGTGGCCAAAGTCTCTTGATATTCTGTGTGTTATACATGAATACTGGGCTATCTTCATTTGAACTCGCACCTTGTTACTCTTTAGGACACAACAAAGAGATTGACTAGACCACTTTACCAATGTCCTTTGGGGGGGGAGGAGGGGGGGAAGTACTACATTGTGGAGTGAAAAAGGGGGGGGGGGGGAAGTACTACATTGTGGAGTGAAAAGCTAAGAAGTGCGCTCTGGCGAGTATTATCATTTGTTACATTCTCTTCCAAGGAGTTTCACCTGTGATCGTCTATGTGTCATGGAAGGCCTCTATCAGCCAAGTGGCCCCAATTCCTTTCAGTTTGCTGCTTCTGGAAGACCACAGACCACCCAAGCAGGTCAGATCACTTGGAGAGGGCAATTTGCAAAATGAGACAGACTATAGCTAGAGAGCCATTTGTCTTCTAACTCTGCGGCCTACAAAGTGAGGAATCCCTTTCCATGGTACACCTGCTCCCTCCACCTGCATCTAAACTTGCTGTAGAGGTAAAAAAAAAAACATGCCAGATTTGGTCGAGTGCAGATAGAGCTGCGAAGAGGGTTGCGTCCCATTTGAAATGCTTGACTTTGCCATAGATGGTGACCTTATGGGCCTTTCATCTAAGTGGCATTACCCAGTCATCATTGGGACAGGTCGCATCAGCCCAAAGGACCAGACGCTTTAAAGGATGAGTGTCCATTCTTCAAAAGCTCATGAAGGTCAATGGCACCATTATCTTAATAAATGATACTTGTAACCTGCTCTAGAACATCTCTAAAAACCCTCCAAAAACATGAATACAAAGTAAAAAAAACACTTCTATTGAATGCAGTGTGTTGAAATTCTGACTGCCGGACTCTGAGCATTTGAAGTATTATTAATAAGGCAGTCATTTTTTTTTTTTTTTTTTTTTCTCCTGTCTCAAATTCGACTCGAGACCCTCCCACCAGTCACCTGGGCACAGAATGTGCCTCCTTTAAAAAAAAAAAAAAGTGATTTTTATATTACTTACACAATGTAATTTGCAAAGATTACCCAGGCGTCTCATCCAGTTGACTTCCAGTTGTTTGTCAAGGCAGTAAATGAATCCCAAATTTTTACACGTAATTATTTAGGCTTCGCAAGATGTGAATTGGTTTCCAAAATGTTAGGTTCGAAACTTAATGGCTTCTGTGCCAGAAACGGTAACTGAATCGACGCACTCCCATTTTGCTTCTGCTGAGCACGTGTGTGACATTGTTTCTGCGCCCACTGAAGTGAAATTCTGGAGGCCCGTCTCCCAAAGCACACCTCTGTGTCTGTTAAGTGTTGTCTCCTTCCCAGTTGCAATTCTTTTTCAGGGTTTGCCTGAAAACTACAGTTGGATAATATGTCATACCCGGAAAAAACTACTAATGTCCGTTACTTTAAGGATGTTGTGCGGCCCACTAGCAATTTATCTGCTGCTACCTTCAGCTAAAGAGTTGTGGGCTTTGAGGCCAGACCCCCCTCTTCTAAGGGAGAGTCTATTTTCATTGCTTTTATCTTCAGGGAGTGAGACCTGGCAGAATTCCCCTATTATCCTAGATTCCTCTCATGCCTGTGGTGGATGACAGCTGAACATGCAGATCTCTGCCTTACAGGGCCTGTGGAAAAGGCTTCTCTTTCCCAGCTGGCCCCCTCTCTTGCAGACTGGACTGAACACAGGATTGGATTTTGAGAAAAATAATCTGAAATAGAAACTTTGCATTTCTTCTCGTACTGTGCTGAAAAAAACGCATGCTTCAATACACTCATTTGGCCCTCAGAAGCTCCAAAAAAGTGCCATTTGACAATGTCGAAGTGCCTTGAAGCACCAGGGCCTCAAAGGTGAATCTTTGTGTGGTAAATTGATGCTGCAGTACTAAAATTCTTTAACTGTACCTGCCCTTTCCTCGGGGAATGAGCGTGACCACCGTGCAATCTCCCAGTCCTGGTAGACATGCCAACGTACTGCGACTTTTTTGTTTCATTGTTAAGCTCTCAACAGGACACACATATCCACTCTTTCTGTTGAGCTCGGTTGGGAAGCATGAGTCGGGTGGAAGACAAGGCAGCAAAGACACCTTTCAGGCTTTAAGCAAACCGGTTTTGAAGAACAAGGTGACCAGACAGAGCATCTTCTCTGGAACTAGCAGCGTTGAATAATAAGGGAGTGACGGGGGCTAGACCGCTTTGCCGACGCACCATTTTTGAGGGCTTTGCAGGGGCGATGTCTCTGGAAAGCTACTGATGCTGCCTCCACTCTTGTGGAATGAGCACAGGCTCCTCTTGAATGTTGTGGAAGTGAGTTAAGTAAAGCAGTATAGCAAGCAGTGGAAGTTACAGAAACCTTCTGTCCTGGAATATTTCACTGAAAGTTCAGAGCCAGCGAGACCTGCTGAACGCCCTAGTGCAGTGACTGTGAAAACTAGGAGCTGTCGTCGGGCTTACGACGTGAAAGAATTTTGTGATGCATGTCTGACTGCATCCTAGGAGAGAACAAAGGAAGAACGATCTGTAGCTTTATTTTGAAATCACAGCTTGAGTAAAGGCTGTATCGGTACACACCAACTTTATCTATGCGGGATACTAGCCTTGCAAGGCAAGGATATAAACTGGAGGGTGATGGGACTGGTATACGTTTGAGTTTGAGAACGGACGCTAGCTAAAAAAAAAAAGTTAGTACGGAAAAAATAAGCATCGGCAGAGTCGATTTGTCTAGCTTACGTTTTAAGTCTTGAATAAAACATTTTTTTAAAACCTGCGGCGAAGAACAAAAAAATATGGGTTTCTACCCAAAATGTGTCTGAGATGAAGATTTAACGTGTGATTTTTATGTACTTCTGGGATGTGACATAGTACTTGATGCAATGCAAGTATTCTATAGAGCGCAGAATGATACACCAAACAATCATTAGCATGTGATGAGGGCTACAATTGTCTTAGTGGAGCCAAAGTCCCTGCTAAGTGCATTTTAAAGAATTAGTAACAGAAGTTCTTGCAGACACGAGTCCTAATCCTTTACCATTCATATAGAGCAGACCTAAACATGTATACAGTATAGTTCTTACCAGTCTATTCAGGGTAAAAATTAATAGCCTGCGTGAGATGCACACAGAAATGAGGCTCGGCTACAATCAAATGTTGTTTCCAGTCCACACACCATGTAAGGGTGTTCAGATGTGAAGGAGGTGGGTGCATTAGTACTAAGAGATTGTTTCCTTTGTAATAAAAAAAAAAAAAAAAAGAGGGTCCTGCCCTCCTGCCAACGGGGTGGTTGTGTGAGCCAAGAGCAGGATTAGGAGGCCGGGTCAAAATGGAAAGAATCATGGCCCTCACTTCCTACAATGCCCAACTTGTAGTTTTTCAATTGTCATTGTGTCTGCGCTGCTCTGGAAGAGGTTAATTATGTAAGAATGAGTACAGCCTATAAAAAAAATACATTGTGAATGAGGTCATTATATATTTTCAGAGATGTCAGCATCGTGACTGGTCACTGGTGCTAATGGCAAAAACCCATAAGCTTTTTGGAAAAACAAAATATATTGGAGAACAATCCCGACGACTGCCTTTTGCTGATAAACAACTGCGCGATCTGCTCACAAGTTAACAGTGGAAATATCTGCCCAGTTTAGAAGACCATCTCCTTTCTCTTATAGCTGAACTCTACTCTTTAAGGCCTAGCGAAGCACAAGTGGGGACTGCAGTTGAAAGTGGGGGAAGCATCCAGAACATCGAACGAAGCTAGAACGTATTTTAAAGCGGAGTACAGTTATTTTAAGGAGTAAATTAAATCTCAGACTCCTCCCTCCCCCTCACTGTGCAGCAGATGTAGTTTGTACCCACGCAGTTCTCGTTTGGAAATTTTATTTTTCAGACCCGAGTAGCACGTGTTCTCCAATCACCCCAACTGACTCGTCTTTATTCTGGCATACTGTTTAACTAAATGATTTGAAACTTTGCTCGCGGGAGCCATAAAAGGGAGGGAATGTCCTCATGCCCCGATCGAGGAGACATTACAACCACGCCACCAGCGTGCCGACATCCTCGCGGATTATTCTCCGCAAGAGACTTGGGGACAGTTTAGACTTTAGAGAAATGCATGCTCACGAATTTTACGTCAGCATAGCCCACGAGACAGTCAAATAGCACATAAATGACCAAGTCTATCAAGGGGTTTACCAATTCTGTGTGTGGTAAAATGTGGTCGTACGTATGGGCCAAATTTGCAATTGAAGCGGCATAAAACAGAAAATTGTTTTTAAGGGCTGTGAATGGGGGCCGGCCCATAAAACGGATTTTGAAACTGGTCTATTCACCTCCTTAGCATTACTGGCAAAACACCAATCGATTGACCAACGACTGTTAAAACCCTTAAGGCAATCCATGTCAGTGATGATATACATTTCATAATTTTTAATTCGGCTTGCATTCCTTAAGATGTGTGTGTCTGTGTGTTTTGTTTTTTTGAAGAGGTCTTTTTATGCTATTTAGTATAGTGCATACTTTCATCTAAGACACTTCCAAGTGTCTTAAGTTTACGTTGTGGGTGGCGGGGTGTTGATGTTCTATGATTGACAGCTCCACATTTGAAGCTGAAAACAGTGCGAATTTCTCACAATGCCTGTGAGTGAGTCAAAAGTATGCAGGCTACTTGCATACCAAGTTCTTGGCCTCAGAAGAAGTGCACAGAGCAGTGGTACATAGGGCAATTGTAATTGTGGGAAAGTGAATTATGCACATGGAAGATTTCAGAAAGATTTGGGGAGAAGGGTATACGTGTTTAACAGAGTGAGACTGCAGAAGGAACTGATGTGAGGGGGAGAAAGGGAGTGTTTGGGATCTTCCGATGGCCACTATCCCTTCCACAGAGCTAAGTAATGTTGAATTTTCAGACTCAAATTTTCAGGATTGAATCACTTTAATTTTTAATTGTTGACAACAAAATCAGTCTTGTTACCCATTAATCTCATACATTGGTAATGAGGTTTGTGTTGGTTGTTGTGGGATGTGTTCTGGGTGCAGTGACAGAAAAGTCTTATACACACCCATCTACTCATCTGATGGCACACTACGAAGCCCATGATTTTAGATTAAGTGGGCAACATCTCTTAAAAAGGATAATTAATTACACTTCTTTGGCCACACCACTTTTAGAGCTTCCTCACCTTTCTCATCCAGATTAAAGCATTGCTTTGATCTGTCATTGCATGTACCACATTTGCTAAAGAATGCTTTACATCACCCCAGTCCTCTTGTTTATTGGGGCATGTACCCTCGCCCTGGTAGAATTCATTGTCATATTTCCACACTTGACTCCTGCAATGTTACTACTCAGATTCCATTAGTTCTTCTGAGCGCACAGCTTCTCAGAATAAGTTGCCCAATACTTTAACAATTTTCTTTTAATCTGTGAAAGGAGGCATCTTCTGGCTCTCAAACAAGGTCAGCAAATCATCCTATGTAGTCCTCAGAAGACAGTTGTCTCAGGGTAGCTTGTGTTGAAGTGCACTCCCCAAGTGTATGTACTTAGTGCTTTAAGTGTGATGAAAAAGATGGGAGATCTTTAAAAAAGGGGGTGCTGTAAGAAACATAACTAAAATACTTTCCAAGAGGCGTGGCTAATATCATTAATGGCATGGCTTAAAATATGTAAACTAAAATCCTGTGCTTCATACAGCATGTGTATTTTCCTGTCTCTGTGAATTTTCTGTTATGTCATCAAGGCATATAACACCATGGAACTAGCTCCTGAAACATATATGACTGGCTTTGCCAGTGCATGCTAGCAGCATCAAATAAAGAAGGAATCATTTTTCTGGATGATTAGCATTTAAACAAAAATTAATTCTGAAAATATGAGTCTGTAAACTAAACATTGCTAGGTCTGTGCAAGAGGGAGCGCTCTTCAGATGTCTCAATCACTCCTGTTCACCTCTTCCCACCTTTCAGCTCCTCCACTTCACCATCTTTCCCATGCACCAATCACCCACCCATGTGTAAGCACTACATTTTCTTTTGGTGCAGTCCAGCTTTCAGCTGTTGTGGACATCCTTCCCACAGTTATTATTGGCACGTATGTGATCATTGCTGCGTGCACTTTGCAGAGAGGCAAAGGACTGGATGCACATGTGGTTTGATAACAGACAGTCATCAGAAATGTGCACTGCCTTCAGCCTCCACCTATGAGCTCTCAATCATGCCCAGTCACAAACACCCACCCATAACCTGAACTCACCCTGACACCTGGAGATGTCTCAGTTCATAATATGCAGCACACAGGATTTGTGTGATGCTAAGAAAAAAGCTTCAGAAACGCAACATCTGGGAAGAAATTCTACTTTGGAATGCAAGATGAAGTAAAATGTAAAGAGGGCCGGTGGTAGAAATGGGGTTTCTAGTTGGCAGTCTGTTGGAACCCTGTCCAAGTAGGGACCCTCACTCTAGTCAGGATAAGAGAGATACCCGCTCAGCTAACCCCTGCTCACCTCCTTGGTAGCGTGGCATGAGCAGTCAGGCTTATCTCATAAGCAATGTGTAAAACATTTGCACATAACACACAGTAATAAATGAAAACACTCCAAAAGGACACCACACCAGTTTTAGAAAAATAGCCAATATTTGTCTGTATAAAACAAGACCCAGTATGATAAAAATCCACCATACAGTAATAAATATATGAATTCTGCAAGATTTACTAAAAATTAGTTTCTTGAAGTCAATAGCTCCACCTGGGGCTATCACGGCATCGTCATCAACAAAACCAACAGTTCAGGCCAGCCCTATCATTGTGGGCCAGGTACGGTATTGGAAAGATCTTCAAACAGTACCTTTTGGAATTGCAGGGTGTTGTGATCCTCACCGAGAGCTCCAGAGAGCGGCGTCCCGTTGTCGGTTCCAGAGTCATCGGCCCTTGAAGTTGCACGCCTTGCAGATCGAACTCCCGGCTGAGGAAGTCGGGAGCGCTGGTGTGGATGGCATCAGGGCTGCGGTGCGAAGTGGGACAATGTGACGTGCGGTGGCCACGGTGCAGGCAGCGGTGCCACTGTCAGCAGGAGTGTTGTTGTCGGGGATGCCTAGACTCTGGTGTGAGCAGGCGATGCCAGAGTGCGGGCCCCACAGGCCACCGTGCGGGCAGCGGCTCGGTGAAGTCGTCCAATGACTGAGTCGGTGAGACCATGGTCGTGGTGCGAAGCTGAGCAATGCGACTCTGCGGTGTCAGCAGGCCATGGTGCAGGCCAGCGCCTTCATTGGTGGAGTCACTATGGTTTCTCCTCATGAACAGCACAAAACACACAATTCCCAGTGCTTCAGGTCGAGGAAACTGAAGTCTTTAGTGTCCCTGAGACTTTCAGCAGGAGGCAAGCTCTACTCCAAGCCCTTAGAGAACTTTCTCAAGCAGGACACACAGCAAGGTTCACCATTTGCACTCCTTTCAGGCAGAAGCAGCAACTGCAGGCCAGTCCAGCAAAGCAAACAGCAAAGGGACAGTACTCCTCCTCCAGCTCTTCTCCTTGGCAGAGGTTCCTCTTGATTCTAAAAGTCTGGGGTTTTGGGTCTTTTTCTTATACCCCTTTCTGCCTTTGAAGTTGGCAAAGTTCAAAGCAAAGTCTCATGTGTCTGCAAGATCCTTACTTGGCCAGGCCGGACCTCAGACACACACCAGGGTGTTTGAGACTGCATTTTGTGAGGGCCGGCACAGTCCTTTCAGGTGTAAAACCACTCCTGCCTCCATTCTAGCTCAGATGCCCCATCTGGATATGCAGGCTACCCCCCTCCAGACACCTTTGTGTCACTGTCTAGAGGGAATTCACAACAGCCCAACTGTCACAAACCAGCAGAGTCACAGAATGGTTTAAGCCAGAAAATGCTCACTTTCTAAAAGTGTCATTTTCAAACTCACATTCTAAAAACCAACTTCACTAAAAAATGTATTTTTCAATTGTGAGGTCAGAGACCCCAAACTTCATATTTCTATCTGCCCTCAAAGGGAATCTGTGCTTTAAAGTTTATTTAAAGGCAGCTCACATGTTAACCTATCAGGGAGATAGATAGGCCTTACAACAGTGAAACCAGAATTTGGCAGTATTTCACTGTTGGGACATGTACAACACAGCAGTGCATGCCCCACCTTTTAAATACACTGCACCCTGCCCATGAGCTACCTAGGGCCTACCTTAGAGGTGCCTCACTTGTGCCAAAAGGGAAGGTTTGGGCCTGGCAAGTGGTTACACTTGTGAGGTTGAATTGGCAGTTTGAAACTGCACACACAAACACTGCGGTGGCAGGTCTGAGCCACGTTTACAGGGCTAATTATGTGGGTGGCACAATCTGTGCTGCAGGCCCATTAGTAACATTTGAGTTACAGGCCCTTGGCACTTCTGGTGCACTTTACCAGGGACTTACCAGTAAATAAAATATGCCATTTATGGATAAACCAATCAACAGTACAATTTACCTAAGGAGTGTTTGCACTTTAGCACTGATCAGCAGTGGTAAGGTGCGCAGAGACAAACCAGCAAAAACAGAGTCTAGTAAACCATAAAAACAGGAGGTCAGAAGGCAAAAAGACAAGGGAGACACACCAAAAAGCTGCCAGGTCTAACACCCAGCATAAGTGACGTTTTACAATTATTGTTGACAGATCTCAAATTTGCTAGTGTTATTGCCCTTGAAGGGCTCAGCCCACTTACTTTATTTACCCTAAGTCAAGCTTCAGCAATGACCCGGTGGGCGAAATGATATCGGCTTCTTTCTGGTGTATACCCAGGTTATATTAGGTAAAGTTGTTTTACACCCAGTGCCATTAGTAAACGCATCTGTACTCGTTCATGAGATGCCGGTGTTCACCATCCCTTCTAATTTATTAGTTCTATTCCCGTGTCAGAATCGATTGCTGCGGTGAGTTGAATAGTTGAATACAATACAACGATGAAATGCATAAAAAAAACAAAACGCTGCTTGACCGTGCTGCTGGTTCCGCTGATAGGCAGACTAGGAAATTGTCTGTCTGGAGTCGAGCTGACATCGGGCCCGAACACAAGTTTGGGCACTAATAAACCATGGGTTGCTGGTTGCGTGCCCATAGTGGTTTCTTGTGCAGCCGTATCTAATAAAGGTGGAGCCCAAATGTATTTCGGTAATTGAGTGTAGGCAGTTAAGTGACATCAAAGGAGAGGTCGCTCTTTCTCGGTGGCCCGTAGTTTGTTTGGAGCCCTCCCCAGGACTCCTGTGGTACCACAATGATGAGCGACTGGTTCTCAAGGCCAGGTGTGTAGAGAAGTGAACTCTTGACGATAGACTGGTAACCACCCCTTTTCCTTTACAGCCCCAATATGTGTGTGGGGGGAGCGTTGAGCTGGCTGCCCAGCCCATAGTGTCGGGCTGGCTGTGGCTTTGCTCGGAGCACCCAGCTTCATGAAGGCCTCTGCCACGTAGTGAGATGGCTCTGGGCGCCTGACGGAGGCTTCTAACCTCGGCTGCCTGCCTTGTTCAAGGCTTAATCTCCTGTCACCTGGCAAGTGGAGACCTGTGCTCCAATAACTTTTTTTTCACTTTTCCCTTGGCTCGGGGAAAAATTTTGCTCCAGGGTTGTATCCAAATGTAGAGACGCAGCATCTCCTGAGCAGCTGCTCACTCTCCTGCGACGCTTTGTAACTCGTTCGTATACTTGGAGGCAGCTTTGTCCGGCCCCTGAACGATAATATAGATGCCCGGGCAGCACCTCCTGATGACCAGACCACTGCTAAAGTGAATATTCAACAGGTTGCCTATCCTGCACTCAAAGGCCCCCTGTGCTTAGCCACTATTTCAAAGGGGGTGTCTCCCTCTACTGCCAGCTTCACAACCCATGCCTTTTTCTGGTTTTGGAACAGTACATCGTCCTGTACTGAAAAATTACCCACATCGTTTCAGTGGTTTGTCCCGGAGGCGGAATTCCATCTGTTCCACCTGATGTGAAATTAGTGACGTAAGGTGCGTGACGTCACGGTAGCAGCTATGTACCGTCTCTATCCTTGATCGAAGCAGGCCTCTGACTCCACAGCAGTCTTGAATGCTGCCTCGTACATACATTGCTGTTGCAGAGAAATATTGCTCCTGGTTACTTTGACCGTGACCCTGAGACTGCACACGTGACTTAAGAACTGGCCTCAAAATATATAAACCTTTTAAAAAAAACATAATTGAGTGAACCGCTTGCCCCGGAGCTCCTCAGGGGAAGACTTTGGCTTACCCGCTGGATGAAATAAGTGGCTAGTAATATGCCCGCAAGCAGGTTTCAAGATAAGCCGCAGACACGAGTTAATGAGCTTTGAAAACCGTTGTCCGTTGTTTCCGGTAAATGACGTTGGAAAAGGGTTGAGATGCGCAGTGTTAAAATGACAGCGGGTAACCGTCGTCAGGAAGTGGTTTGCTCTTACCTGTACTGACGGCGCGGTAAATACTTCGGGGAAGGGCGAAGCGCGCCAGTCCTGCACTTTACAAAGAGGCACAGACCGTTCAACGAGAATGCAATTAATTTATAATTTTTAATGTAGTATCACTGTTTTCAAAGGACGCCGCCTCCCTGTTGAGAAATGCTATAAACTGCCAGCTTCTCTGTTTAATTTATTGTGGGGCATTGCCACTGGTGCTTAGATTATTCAGGGGGATTGGCAGCAGGGACTTTACAGCACGTTTTAAAAGCTTATCAATAGCTGTTTCCATGGAGCTGTATCTTGCCTCCTAGGCACTTTGTAGCAGGCCACTCTGTTATTTCCCAAAGGCACATTGGACCCTTAGCTCATCCTTCCTTAACGAGAACTGTTTATCTTCCTGTGAGGAGACGAGGCAATGTTAGCGGAAAGGGAATAGCCGTCTTGACACTCATCCTTCCATTATTAAGAGCGGTGACACCCCTGTGCCAATTTCGGTGCCCAGTTTGTGTTTGTCTCCTGTAATACTAGCCATTAGGCGTGCCAGCTCATTGCTTCTCTCCCCTCATATGGCCTTGCCTGCTGTAATAATCGGCCAATAGTGAACCCAGCTACAAGCCTCTGTAGTTGATACCCCTCAACTCGGTTACATGATGCCCTCTGTGTACAGTGATACCAGCTTACAGCGGGGACGGCTCATTGCCTCCTCTGCCCCCAGGATGCACCTCGCTGAGGTGACGTCAACTATCAGTGGTGGCAGGTCGGTGCCACATATACATTTGCTACCCGGGATCGCCTGTATGTATGTATGTATTGTGTAGCCCAAAGCTAGACAAAACGGCAGCGAAGCAATGTGCAGGGCCTGCAGTCCTCGATTGATAAGAGAGGTCGCTGTTTGTTGGATTGTTACTGCCATGTGAAGCAGTTTTCTCCTGGAGAGGCGAGTCTTAAACTCTCATGAATTGCAGCTGTTCCAGAGCAGTTCTTATGGATTCGTGGTGGTGTTCTAGACCCTGGGTTCATAGATAGAATAGACCAATTGCAGATTAGAGTATTGGCAGTTCATTGCTTTTTCAAATACCACTATACACTTGGCCTGGCAGCTCTGGCCCCGGGATGCGCTTGGCTAGGTGTGGTTAAGTCATGCGTTTGCCTGCCGTAGTACAAGCAGCGGTGGTTACCTTGCCTCTTAGGTTCCCAATATGCACTTAATCTGCTGCAATCCCTGGTATAAATGGCGCTAAAACGTGCGTTTGCTTGCTGTTGTAGCTGCAAACCTTGTATTTGTGCATTGCCCTTGGGCTCCCAGGATGTACCTGCCTGCTTTAATCCCTGCTACAAGTGTGAGTAATCCACGCGTTTGCCTTCTGTAATAAACACAAAACAGTGGTGCTGCATTGCCTCTTCGTTTCCCAGAATGCGTAATCCTGTTCGTTCATTCATTGATTCCTGGTACGAGAGGTTGTAAGCCACGTGTTAGCTCTCTGTAGTAACAGCTAGCAGTGGTGCTTCTCCATTGATCTACAACTCCCAGAATTGCACGTGCCTTCTGTGGTTTCTGGTGTGAGTGGTGGTAAAGCGTGTGTGACCGCTGCAGTAAACTCAACAGTGGTACTCCACTGCCTCTTCGTTTCCTAGTATGCTTGTTCCGTTCATTTCTCGTGTGGGTGGTGGTAAGCCATCTGTTTGCTTGCTAGAGTAACCGCCAGCAGTGGTGGTTGCTTCTTTGCCCCAGTATGCGGTTATCTGTGTTAGTACCAGCGAACAGCGGTGCCAGCTAATGCGCTTGCGTTCCCCGGCACCAGCCAGGCACAGATGCATGTGCTTGACAGATCTGTAAATGGGCAGCAGCTGGGGGCCTCCCAGTGCCTGCGAGAGGGGGTATCCGACACCGTCCCAGCCTCAGGCCACGTTGGCGGCCTGTAGGGAACAGTGAGCTATTACGCAGTGCTTAATGGACTGAACAAATCTATCGCCCCTCCCCCTCTCGCATCCGGTGATTTCCACCCGGCAGTCCCCAGGAGCTGGAACACTAGAAACTGAGAACGGTTCTCATGTGAAGCCACCGCCATAAGGAGTAGCTGTTTCCTTCATTGCTCAGAGATAAACATCCTCGGTCGAAAGTTCGGGGGCGTGGAGGGCGGAAGTGACTGGGGATGCCAGGAGTGGCTCAGGTTGATAGATATGTGAAGTCAGTACTTTGACCAGCGCATATTGACCCTGAGTAATAAATTCGAACCGTTACGTGGAATTACGCGTGGATCGATGAAATTACTCGAGCCCAGATCCCTTTTTTTCCTCTTCCCTTGCAGCCCTCTGCCACGCCTTTCTCCTACGCACGTCTTTGATCCTACATCTGTTCCAGTCCCATGTTCTGCCAGACCCATCTCTTCTAAAATAATTAGCTTGTTGTTCTGTTCTGCAATCTGCGTATTTTTTGTACATCTACCCTCCTTTCTCCCCGAACTACAGAGATCCTCGCTGGGGAGGCTCTGTCGCTTCTTAGCGCTCGCGTGTGCAGCGCTGTCTGTAATGTACCACATTCTCAAAAAGCTGTACCGATCAATGTTCCTCGTTAGATATTGATCACCTTTGGATTATCAAGACTCAGTCGCGGACGAGCTCGAAGAGTTCAGCTTCGGGCTTCTGAAACGTGTGCACGTGGGATACCCATTGGTACATGGGGTAATGTGGGGAATCTGGGACCCCGACCACACTGGGACCGGCTCCCATGCCTCGGTTCTTTGTAGGATCCTCGCTGGGCCTGCTTTCAGGTGGCATGCCATTGGTTTCTGAGTGTATGGTGGGGTTGTAGTAACTTATAGGTGCCCACTGTGATTGCCTCAGCAGTAATGTGAATGTTAGTGTTTTTAACGTGACTCTAGACGCCACTTGGAGCCAGTGGAGATGTAATTATATAACAGGAAGCAGTGGTTCCAGGTAATTCACTTAACATAACGTTTAAACAATGAAAGGACTGCAAAAATATGCCTGACGCAGGTGCACATATGTTAATTGTCTGTCTTTGCTAAAAAAAACTATTTTAGGAATAGGGGAACGGTACTGTGGCCAAAAGTTTGTAAGGGATTTTGACAAAGATTATTATTATTTTTTTGTCGAATGTGAGATGTTGAATAATCAGGCATTGTGGGCGTTACAAAATGTTTCAGGTGACGGTGCACTGATTAAGATTCAATATAATCAATGTATTTAAATGTTTTGTTTGGCAATACATTCCTGTGTTAACAGCCTGGTGGTTTAAGACCACATGTTCAAGACTAAGGAAATGATCAGTCCAGACATCTAATTCGTTGATGTTTCGACCTCTTCCCTACTTAGAATCAATGGATATTCAGCATGGCAAACAGTAGTACAACATAATGTTGACGACTCTTCAAGTGCAATAAAAAGAGCGTAGGACAAATATGGTTCCACAAGGAATCCGCTGGTAGTTTTAACAACTACAGGACATCTGAAGGGTAGGAAAGAGAGTTGGAAAGATGATTCAGTAACTCTGTTTTATCTGAGAAAATGAACAGCCGGCCAATAGACACTGTATGCTTGTAAACAAAATGGGAACACTTTCAGAGCTGGATTCATGTGGTCTCATCTTTGCAGATGGAAGTACCTTCCTGCACTCTGGTCCTCTGGTCTTTGCAGCTTATTTGGGAAGCCTCTTGTGTAGACAGCAATTTAGTAGTAGACAAAGTAGGTAGGTCCCCTTTAACTCCATTCAACAGCTCAAAGGAGTAGAGGGTGTCTCGGAAAGAAAACAGTTGTGGAAGCCCACTCATTCTATGTGTTAATATCAAAAGCGGGTATCCAGTTTATCACATAATACCCCAAAGTTTTAGCTGGTTAGTTTTTTTTTTTTTTAATGTGATTTAGTGGTGTCTGCTCTCAAGTACCACGAGGTTATATTCTGATTGCACAACCTCAGTTTTATCAGATACTGAATGTTCTCAGGGCCTCTGCTGAAATGCACGTGGTTCAACCCTATCCTGTGGACTACAAACAAACTGGGTATAGCATATCTTTGGAATCCGGATGACATCTTTATGGGAAGGTGATGCCAAAGATCCACTGTGTACTTGAGGGCTGAAAATAAGGAGGGAGAATATCCAGTCCATTTGAGTTTCCTGGACCACTGCCTGTTCTTATGGTTTTCAGCCACATGGCGCTGTCTCCAGCGCTGTACTTCAGGTGACTAGTCAGGATCAAGGTCGTTTGAATGTTATCAAGGGTGATCCACTTAAATTTGTTAGAATCACGTCAGGGCAATCTTATTGGCTGTAGAGCTCGAGCATCTGCACCATGACAAATATGGAATCGTTGTTGAGGAACTAGAATATGGTCAACTAATTGGAAGCAAACGTCCCTCTGTTCTAAGAGAAGAGCTGGGGGGAGGATTGGCCCTAGCATCAACTAACCAATGTGAGTGTTTGGGATCACTCCTCTCGATCATTTTGACTCAAGATGTTAAGTCACATGTCATGTATGTATGTGTTTTTTAAATATTTTTCTAAATGGTAAGTGTTACTCTTAAATCCAGAATTTGTCAGTGAACTGGCACTGGGGTGGATAACCTCATTGATAAGTTGGAGCAGTTAGTTAAGCAGCATTTTGGGCACTTCAGAGTATTGGTGCGTTCTGTTAATTTTACAAATAGTGTATTTTGAAGACGTTCAACACCGATGTAAAAACCTTCGTTTTTTTATTTTATTAGTCTGTAGTACAGCATGATATTGGAATAAATACAGAACGTCTGGCTTTTTCTTTTGGCATATAGCACTGTCTAACCACACTGGTTCTTTGTTTATCATGTATAAATTATGTTCTGTAGATGTCAATGGAGTTGCTGGGTCACTGAAACCGCTCTGGAGGAACAGCTAGGCTTTACTCTGTATCTATGCCAAAAAACTCGGGGAAGTGAGGACACAGAGCTCGCAAACTTTCTGACCTGCAGCTCCATATAAGGAGCTGTGTGTAGGCTTTAGATTATCCTTGTAGTACACATTTCACATCTGGTGAGTTTCTTGCGTCTGCTCTCTTGAGACAGGAACCCACTCTTCTCTTGCATCTGCCTCTGGGACTGGGGGACTGACGATTATATATATATGTACAAGTTACCAACCGGGCAGGAAGCTTCCACAAGGGGACAAAATGAGAATCCGGGCAAGCACAGGGATGCCATTACCAGATGACACGAGGCATGCCACCCTTCAAGTATGAGGCAGAGGTGCCCTAATCGATGTTCGTGGGAAAGTAGGAACGAGTCCAAGAGACCTCAAAAACTAAAGACCTAAGCAAGAAAACCTGGTACTGGGCACCACCCTGGAGCGCACAGGAAAGAGGCAAGACGGTGCAAGCAGAGGTACCCTGTGGAGATATGCACCACCAACAGAAAGAAGAAAGAATCAGTTATGAAGCGAGGAATACATCAATAGATTCGTAAATGGGCAGTCAGCATAAAATTTGGTAACCATTGCAGCAGCTTGGTCATTACTTGATGTGTGGAGATCTGTCTTGGGCATTGGGATAGCAAGTTTGTGGTAGTGTGTGTGTGTGTGTGTGTGATTAGTAAGATGCAATATGGTTGTCCTCCCCAACAGGATGAGATAAGCATGCGCAGTGCTGCATGCCCTTGGCTGGAATGTAGGTAGATCCCTGTAAGTGTATTAACTGTATATCAACAAGTGAAGGCGACTCGCAGCTATAGCTTCTAAATACTTTATACGGAAGGGCCTGGTTCAGTTGATATGTGATCTAACATCTCCAAGAGTGTGCATAGCATAGCTTTTGTCGAACACTGACTGTAAACCGTAAGCTACACACTACCCTTGAGGGTGGTCACACCAGCATTGGTAATCTGGTCTTCGTGTCTTGACCAGGAAGCTTCACTTTGCAACTCGTTTCTCTGTGAGTCATGTCCTGTAGCTCGAGTTTGTCCATCCAGCGATCCTGATCTGGGGTCTGGTACTCCAGAGTGCTGTGAGTGTGCGCTTCAATCCCTGACTCTATCTCCCAGGTGTCTTGATGCACTTGACATTGGCAAAATATAAAATTCAGCTCTTTGTGCACAGCAAGAAATGGAACTCATTATCTCTTCAAAGATATGGCCTCAGATCTGCCTTTTGCTTAGATTAGCAACGATTGAGCATGCACTAAGAACCAGAACCTTGACAGGGTCTGTGTATGTGGGGATGACGTATGCCATTCATCGTCCAAACTATCGACCAGGGATCTGGGTCTCGAAAAACACTTGAACAATGGCACAAGCAACACCTAGCATGAACTTTGGATTTTCAAATGCATTCGCCTGGTGCACCACTTGTGGCTCACCACGTGAGGGGTAGCCTGGTGCACTAGGTCCTGCAAGAAGAAACAGCGTGTTGACTTGGTCTGCAGCATGTGCTAAGCATTTTCAGGTTTTACGAGTCAGGTACACAGTTGAGCTCGTACCAGGGCCTAAAGATTATCTGAGATGGTCCTCACCAGAGTTGACGAATGTTGTGGTTGCCGAATACCAAGACTGTCTACTCCTAATTCCGCCTCATGCCTTTTTCAACCGCTGCTCTTCTGTCCCGTCCCTTTGTCACTCTTGCTTGCTCTTTTTCATCCCTGCTTTCGCTTTGTCACTGTGTTTCGTTTTTCTTTTATCTACTTCCTTCCTTTTCTGCCTTTCTCTCTTTTTCTAGGTCAAAGTCTGACAATGAAAAATATGCCCCGGTCCTCAAAATTAAGAGTGCTGGTGGGTCCTACCTGCAAAAATCAGCTCATTTTAAGGACCAGGTGTAGAATGCCCTTCTTTCCAGAGGTGAATGAAACTGAACACTGCTGGGTGTTTTGGGATGTTGGATCACATAAAACGTGTCTTAATCAAACTTCCCTTAAACTGATCGTCTGATTCATAAATGGCAATTCGTTAATGTCAAGTTTGTTTAAACCTCCCCTGATCTCGCCTTCCTCTCAGCATCTCTGGTGACTCTCTCTTTGTGTACTGGCTTTATAGAATTGCAAAAAAGTGTTGGGAAAAAAAGGGCGGATATTTCTGTGATTTATAAACCCCTGACATTTCTACCTTTCCCCCCAACATCCTTATAAATAGCACGGACTGCCCGGGAGTACATAAACTGTGATTACTAACCTGTTGGGTGTTTTTCCCGATGCCCTCGCCCCAGGGTTGCTCTTGTTGCGGGGGATTAAATGAGATCCACTTTAATGGGAATACAGCAGCTCGTTAACTGGAGCTAATCCTCCGTCCACGTAACTACCCGGGGGTATTCCCGGCGTGGGAGTGCACGGTTTACCACAATAGAAGTGAGGCCCTGAAGACCATGCGCGGTGCCAGCTTCTTTCTCGTGTTCTCTTTCTACCTGGATCGTGCTTAGCAGAGCTGCTGTCCACACGGCCTGTAAACACTAGTGTGGCCACACGAGCATAAGTAATCTGCTCTTCGTGGCCAAGAAGCTCTTCCTCGTCTCTTCATCTTCTCCAGGGTCGCTGAGGGCATGGTACTGCCATATGGAGCTCGGAATATTGTCCTGCACCACTATCGTACCAAGTATCGCCATGGTAAATGTATAGATTTACTATCCTTAACTCCGCTTATATGAACGATGACTATTATATAATTGTGCGCTTATACGGAGGTGCTGGGTAGACAATAGTAAACCTATATTTACTATATCTACTTACATCCACAATGTTTTAGTTGCTGATATTTTTGCTATGACTGGCTGAGTGTGTATGTATGTATGTGTGTATCACTTCCTCTGCTTGTTGCTTCTCTGACTTTATCGGCGGAGGATAGGGCCAGCTCTTCTCTCTACCTCCCCTCGCCTCCTTGATTACAGCTCCTTTTCATCTTCTGTCTACTCATACCCCTGACTGAGATCTCGGCACTTCCTTCCCCCTTCGCTTTTTCTACGCTCGCTGTAGATGGCTTCAGTTCAGGCTGCCGTCTGGTCTTGTCTAGTCCTAGTGCCAGGGTTCGATCAGCACTTACTCCTCCCCTCATCCTTTCCGCAGCTCCATCAGAGCACGTCTCCTCCCCATTCTTCTCCATCCCCACTGGCCGAGGCTACTATACTGCAGGCCTTTCCACATCCTCTGCTCTTTCCCAGTGCTCCCGTGACTCACTCTCTCCCAGCTGCTCCCGATCCTTCCAGCTTCTTAGGCACTCGCGGCCTCCTACAGTCTTGGAGCCCTCGCTGCTTCTACGAACTCAGTGTAAATTCCCCTCAGTCCTAAAATATGGTCACCCTGCTCTCTCTGATAGCTGCACCCGAGCTCTGTGCCTTTTATTTCTAGCCTCTGTATGGACACTGAACTTTGCAGCCATTCCAGTGCGATATCCACACGCTGCCTTCTTGACGTGTGGCGACCATATTGATGTCCTCCTGAAAATCTACAGCCCACCTCACATCAACCTTGGTTTACTTATCTTCCAGCCGATTATAGGGACCTCTGTGATTTTTAATTATCCCCCCTCCCAATGTCTGAATGTGGGGGTCTCATGGGACGCCCCGATGTGCTATGCAGCAAGTGTTTACTAAGGTGCTCCTCAATTCTATAGTATCCTCAACGACTACTCGTAGAAGTTACAGCAACAGAAGCACAATTTCTGGATACAAGATACATTTTTCAGTTGACCTGTTTGTGGCAGTGTTATCAGGTCTGGTATCCCCCACCCCATCCCCACTTTTTCTGTGATTGAACCCAAGCTTTGAAGGAGTGGGTGGCCCAGCATTCCCAGAGCATGTACAAAAAAGTGTGCCCTCTTTTGCTTATCCTGTAATCCCTAATGTGTAATTAATAAACCCATTATAATTTAAGAAGCTGTCCAGTATTTTAGGAATTGCCATCTCACTCCATTTTGCTTATGAACATTGTAATATCTGTTTCCACACAGTGTTAAGCATCTGCACACTTGAACCGCGTCTTGCTTCCATGTGGAAAAGGGTAACGTGATTCGTGCACAACAGGGCCAGGGACTCACTGAAGGCACTTCTTCTGAAGCCTTTGCCATGGGGCGGCGAAGGGGGGGAGGTGTCTCCCCTGTTCAGAGTTGGATTAGAACCTGCAACTCACGAACCTTTGAGAGTCGCGCGACGTTGCAATGGGAGTAAACAAACGTGGTGCTGAGCAACAGTTATAAGGCTATGGCGGTGTTTCAACTTGTACAACTCAAGTCCCCATTTTGCGCCAGTGTAACCACTGCCAAAATAATGGAACCATGTCTGTTAAGAGGCGCATTAGTTAGGGAGTCCTGTCTGGGTGGTGTCCGAGATGACGGAGTTGTAACACACCTTGAAAGGCTTTGTAAACTGGGTAGATAGATCTGCACAGAGCCCACGAACCAAGAGGGATAGTGGTGTTCCATTAGCGATTTCTGCAAAATAAATGACCATGAAGGATTGGGTGGAGAAAACGGCAAGCTAGCCGAGCTCCAAAGATGAGTGCAATAGTTGTTATGGGAGCGAAATTTACAGTGAGCACCGAGGTAGCTTTTTGCAATGGATTATTTAAATATTGTAGAAGTATCCTGCGTTTTATTACAAAATTTGCTGCTGATGTTACCTAATAATTCAGAGTGGTGTGTGTGTGTGGTGTGTGTGTATATATATGTATATGTGTGTGTATATATATATGAGATGTGTGTTTTTTTTTTTTTGTTTGTTTGTTAATGTTTCTTGATTGCACAACACGTTCTGCGCATGTCTTGTGCTTCATGTTTTGACTACCCTCCCCCTCCTGCATGTTTGCATCTCACGGGTAGTCGGGGTACTGTACACTGGTTTGTAAAAAGAAATATATTTTGGAGGTGTCAACCTCCCAATCTTTGGCACTGTAATATTTTGGCTCGGCTCGGCTACCTGACTATTCCAGTCAATGCTCTTTCCCTGTGAGGGCGGCTCCTGCCTGCGCCTCTCCTTGCCACGCCTCAGGAGCACAGGGCTTGTTTGGTGTGTCCTCACGAGTGTGTCCACCACACAGGCGGCTTAGACCCTTTGTCACCTGATGTGCACATCTGAACAGCTGGCAAGAGGCGGCATCAGCAAGTGGAGGCTTTTATATCAACAGCGCTTTGCATTCTGGGACTTTAATTTTCGGTTTCACAATAAGCATGGGATTATAATTCGCAATCAGTGCATCTGTCCAGCCCGGCTGCGTTCAGTGTCCTATTGGACTTTGCTTTTGTGGGATCGTCTACCTTTGTCTGCTTGCCTGTGTGTCAGGTTTTTCCCTACATGGCTTCGGGTATGTTTTTTTTTTTTTTTTCTTTTCTTTTTTCCTTTAGTCACTGATCATTGTTTTGCAGAACATTTCACCGAGTGTCGAGTCTAAAAATGCACGCTCGGGTTTAGGGCGTAGCCAGAGAAAAATATCCGGCATTCTTTGACTAGTGCGTAACTTCCGTTGTAGGCACGAGCCTTTCCCAGGGAATGGACGTGGATCTGGGCCAGAAGGAAGAATTAATTTTCACTGGACGTCGAGACCACGTACTAGACGCCTTGCTCATATTTAGGCCCATGTAAAGCTTCAGCTGTGTAGAATCTGAGCATTGATTGCTGAACACATGCAGCAAGAGAATCTCTTGCACAAACATGCATGGAGGCTAATTCAAATATTCCCTGCATCGCCACCGATGGAAAGTTGTTGCGTAGATGTGCTGTATCTACAGTTTGGGGTATAGTTTTCAACGCACACATACATTCTCCACTAGGATATTTTTTGTTTTGCAAATCTAAAATACGACTCCATATTGTGTGTTTATTTTTTGTATGTTATCTTACTAGCTATTTGTATAGCAGTGTTCACCAATTACTCGATCTCTTGGCAGTTTTTGCACAGGTTTGTCTGTGATCACATTGTATGTGGGTGGTGGATAATCCTCACAGTTGTGTTCTGTTATATTTGGTGGGTCTTTTAAACTGTCAGACCTAAGTGGTGTGAACGTTGTGTGCGCAGTGGGTTATTTCTGCTTGGCGGGTCACAGTGGGGTCTTGAGGCTCTGACTAACCTGGATCAGATATGCAGTACTCTTTCAGGAACAGTGGGTGCTGCACGGTCAAAGCCAGCTAAGCGCTTCATGTTGAGCCTTTCCAGTGCAGTATTTGAGGATGTTCTGCGTGTAATCTGGCGTAGGTTACTCATGGTAAAGGTTCTAATGGAACCCTGTCGGCCAGGGTTCTCATTCCCTGTCTCCTACCTTGAACTGTTGTTGTGTCTGATTCCTCTAAGTAGTCATCTGTCTCCTGGTTGGACTTTTTTTTTTTTTTTGGTTGCAAACATGCACAGTCTCTCGGTTGTCCTATGGTTTGCATACTTACCATTTGTCGTGTGGAAGAGTTTTATTTTTGCATGCATGCAAGGTGTCTCCTGCTAATAAGCTTGCATATGTTCTGTCACCAAATTATTCGGTTTTGAAAGATGTCATCGCTCTCCTCGGTTGGGTTTACATAAACATGATCGGTCTCAAATTGGATTAGATCTTTGTATACATGAGATTGTCTTTACATACACTTTACATGTATTCAGATCGCTATGCAGTTTTGCATATATTCAATATATCTTTAGTATGCGCTATGTTTTTGCCTAGATGATTGTGGCATGGTTTTAAAAACATGATCTGTAAATAGGTTGTGCCTGCGTGCTATTGGTCTCCTGGCAGGCTGTGTTTTTGCACATCTGTTGTACGTCTCCAGGTTGTGGTATATTTTTGCATGCTGCCATTGGTATCCAGCTTGGACTATGTATTTGCCTAGTTACAGCCGGTCTGTCGCCAGGTTGCTGCATGATTTTGCATTTGTTTGATGCCAGGCTTGATTTCCAGCGTTATCACATGCTGCTCCATCTGCTTGGTGAGAAAATGCTGCTGAAGTCTACAGAATGTAACCGCAGAAGAGTATTTTTGCTTTTAGGAGCATCCTTCCTTGCTTTTCTGCAACTTCTGCTGCTAGAGAAACGTGTAGCGAGCTTGAACACCCAGGACGAAGCCCTCTGCCAATCCCCATTATAAGGAAGCAGTGGAGTAATAACCTTTCCACCTTTTCAACAGAGTGGCCTACTCTATTGCTCAAAAAGATACATTGTGAGCTCCTGCAGTTGTTCCCGAGGTGTCCCTTTGGTAGAGGTGGACTGCAGTGAGGCAACTGGGGAGACTTTACAGCCCAGCTGTAAATACGAACAAGAAACCCAGGGATCTGTTTGGATTTGGATCCCTAGTTAAATTGGGGGAAAGCCTTCTCCCTGCTTGCTGGATGTAGCATGGACCCTTCGGAGATGGAGCCAGGGAAGACGTGGAGCCCAGGGAAGTCATTGGGACAGCACCCCTGCTGGTGCCTTTGTCATGGACTTGAGTGAGTGAAGCTGAGATAAATGAGTCTGTCATACTTTTGGGGCCGACTGATGACTTAAAAAAAATAAGAAAGCATTTACCTGTTAGAAACAGGCTTAAGAACTGCCCAATAGCACTTGGATGGTACCCAGAGGTGCGGCATTGACCGTGCTGATTTTGTAGTGGGTAGTGTAATGAAGTTTCTGGCAAAAAAAACTCCATGATTGGTCTGGGTTTTTGGTTTCAGGTTTAAACGCCCCAGTCATGCCAGCTCGTGTATGAAAAGACCACTTACTGCTCATAATGCTGCTGCTGAGTTCTTAAACACCCACAGTTATGGTTAAACTGAATATTTTCCCAAGTAAAAAGAAATACTCGTCTTGAAGGTAGTTTGCAGGTGAGGAAGTGAAGTGTTCAGCTCGTTCCATAGGTGTAGTCTCTAGCTCACTTGGATGATTCGCCTTGAGAGACCCCTGAACTGGTGCATCTTGATGCTGCAGGGCCCAGGATAGGGGCAGGCAAAGCCTTGCTCTATAAACAAGCCGCCATCACCAGAACACATTGAAGGGTTTCTCTGAGACGAGATGGAAATGTTTTTATGAGCCCGCTTTGTTGTTGTCCTGGGACTTGGGATGATGGGCCTATTTGACGAATTTTGGATGGATAACAAGCGCTGGATTTCATGGAGAGACTAGACCTCCACCCGTGCACAGATGCCATGATTCTCTCACAGAGATGCAATGGCCTCAACGGCCATGGATTGGTCGGGTCTAACTAGTGATGTTCCCTGGTACTGGTATTAATGGTGGTGTCCAGAACCATAAAGTGCTACCTCTTGTGAGGAGACCCTGAATTGGGAAGAATGGAGCCAGAAGAGGCTGCTGCGGTACTGTCTGTACTGTGCCATAAGCAGAACTTTGTGCCCGTGGTACAGCGCACAGTACAGGCACGCACGCCGTGACTGCGTAAGAGACTTGAGACCAAGGTGATGTATGCAGCTAATGACACTAAATTCGGAGCAATAAGCATAAGAAACCCCTGCTGAAGGAAAAGGGCAAAAGGGTGGAAAACTTAAATGCGATCAACTGAGAAATTTGGGGCAGGGTCCCCGCAATAAAATTCGCTTAACGCTCTGATCCACAATAATGAGAGATGGTGGCAGTGAGGTGGGGTGAAAAATAGAACAGATGAGGCTATGCCCCACCACAGGAAAAGAGCATGTCCGTGTATGGTTTACGCCCACATATTTCGTGCCAGGCATGCAGGCGCTCTAATTAAACCTAGGCAGATGCAATTTCCAGCCCCGCCACTAGGGTGCATGGTGTTTATACTGAGAATCTCGGGACTGGGACTATAACTTGCAGTATCGCAAAACTTCTTCACTGCTCTGCACAGTATCGATTTCACACTGTGAGCTGAGATGCACAGGAGTGTTATCTGTTTTGTGAGCACTTATTTTGGGGCTGCTACAAGGGAGAAGCTCCTTGGAAGTCCATTTCCACCTCTTACATCTATTCCTCTGCTCTACGAGCAAATTGTTGCCTTTGTGACTCACTTGCCCCGCGAGAAGACTGATTTGAGAACCAAGTGCATTCCTTCCACAGAATAAGGCAATAATAATTTATCTTTAGACCCTTAAAATCCCCACACCGACGGTTTTGGCACAAACAACCCAATCCAGAGCATTCCTGTGGAGTTGCACGCTACCCTTGGGGCCTCGCTAGACGTGTGCAGGGCTACTCAAGTGACGTCAGTAGAGTGCGGTGTGAAAGGAAGCAATACACTGTGCTTCACTGCCGTACAGTATAGTGCCACACAGAGCACTGTGGTCTAGTACAGTATTGTGTGCCACAAGAAAAAGCTGTGCGGTGGCATTAAGGATTCGGCTAAGGAAAGTTCGATTGTGTTGCAGTACAACAGAATGTACCGCAACTTAACATAAAGTAATACGTCACACTGTGCTTTGTTACTATGCAGTATGTTGCAATGTAATACTGTGACACATAGAAAAGGGCTGCAATCCATATAACTTTAATGTAGGGCATAGTGCGTGTATGCAAGACTGCTTCAGGAAGGAAGACTACACCACAGCCTAATAAACTGTAGTACGCACAATTTCACCGTAATACGATGCGCTCTGCTATGATACACAGGGTTGTACTTCAGTACGATGCATAAGACTATATTGCAGTACAATCTTGCATATTATATAGCAATACTGTAGTGAAATTTGTATGTTATTAATTTTGCGGCAGTAAACCTGTTCAATGTCCTGCTGTCTCAGTGCTCATAACTGGACTGCAGTGGAAACGCTTATCTACAATACAGAGGACCGTATTGTAATGCAGCATGCTGTGCTGCCTTATGCACAGTAGCCCTCCAGCATATTGCATTACTCTGCTTTACATAGAGAAGCTTTACATGTGCTGCTCTGCAATATATTGTGCAGCAGTAACTAGGAATTTGCTGCAGTGTAATGCTTTGCCCTGTAGTAGGCAGGACTATCCTCCAGTAAACTAAATATACTGCAATACAATGTGCTGTGCTGCAATACAGCGTGCTATTTTGCAGTGCAGTATTCTTTGCTGTCGTATACAGGGCTCTGGTGCAATACCTAGAAATGCTGTGGAACCCACCCAGAGTCTGGGAATAGTAATGAGCCGTGGCACGTGAGTTGAGAAGTTTCCCTTGTGATGTCTCTGTTACTTTGTTACTTAAGTCTAGGCTCTCTCCTCCTTCTAAAATCTGCCTCCTTTACCTTTTGCCGTTAGTCATAGCCGTCACACTGAGAGGGTTAGAACCCCCTGAGGATGGAGGCCTGGGCTCGAGCAAGCAGGGTCCTGGAAGCACAATGTTTTCTGAACATTTAGTTTGAGAAGCCTGAACCCACACAACAGGGAATTTCAATTCCATTTCCTGGTCGAGGTAGGGCTCTTTCCTATCACCACAAAGGAGGGGGGGCGAGAGAGGTAAAAAGATAAATTAAAAAAAAAAAAAACTTACCTTGTCTTTGTCCCTGCTGCTCCCGCTCCTCTTTTTCTGGTATCCAGCATTCACTGCTGGGACACCAGTACAGGCTCCCCAGCAATCCTGGCACTGCTTTCATGCAAAATCTAGCATGAAAACAGCACCAGGATTGGTCTGAGCGACTGCCGGTGAGTCACAGCCCTAGGGTCTTCGCAGTTTCTCCAACCTGGCTGTTAAGCACAAGGTGGGCTGGAGAAACCTAAGTACGCGTGTGTGTTTGGAGAAAAATGGTTGCATTTCCCAACTACGCTTAAAGCTGATGTTTGAGTGATTACAATTATGCTGTGTGGGAGACCTATTAATAATATTATTGCCTTGGACAGGGGCATTACAGCTATAGGTGTTATGTATTACCAATGTAGAAGCATTCCACTTTGACCAAGCATTTATTTTAAATTACAGCTGGCAACCATGCATGATGTATTGACATCTCAATGCTGGTAATCTTGCACTTGGTGGCCTCTAAGGTAATCTTGTTTTATGCTGTTATTACCACACTAATATTGGTAGCTCTGGGTGATTTTTATTTAGCATAAGTCACTCCTATTACAGAAAAGGTTGGAGAGCCCTGCCCCAGAAAGTACACTTCTGAGGGTTGACAGGAGGGCGACCTCTGTGCCTATAAAGTGAGGGCGTTTGTGTTCTCTTACAGCTATATTTACGGCCATAGCTGTTGTCCTTGGTGACCCCTGCCATACAGTGTTCATATATCCAGGCCTTTATCTGTAGTTAAAGATTGCAGACTGTCAAAGCCAATCCACCAGGGCCTCAAATTCATGCCCTAGTTCCTTGGTAAAGTTTTCCCCACATACCTACCGGCACTGAATAACGG
Source organism: Pleurodeles waltl (assembly GCF_031143425.1). Classification (NCBI taxonomy): domain Eukaryota; kingdom Metazoa; phylum Chordata; class Amphibia; order Caudata; family Salamandridae; genus Pleurodeles; species Pleurodeles waltl. Next base: position 441,762,580 of record NC_090443.1, on the reverse strand, counting down.
GGTACACTGTTGACCCGTACCACATTTTAAAGCATGAAGAAGACCTTGGAACTGCCTTGTGGCTCAGTAGCTGTTCAGACGACCCGCAGAAGGAGGACCCGGCTCATCGGAGAAAGCTTTTCAAGCTAACCTGTGTGCAGACCCCGAGGCCTCTGGGTTCGCATTCAGCGGTAGAGATTAAGGAGACTAATTTCTCTGACCCCAGAGACCTGGCCCGGGTCCCTTTCATCTAAGCAGGCGAACTGCTCATAGGAAGGCAGGGCACATTACTTCTGTCAAAGTACCATCTTCCCAGGCACTAATACCTTAAGCGAGCAGAGGGATTTCCATTTACAGAGACCACCTTATGAAAAACGTGCTCTGTTGCATTGTGTAGTTGTCCCATTCTGCCTGCATACTGTAGTGACACCACGCGCTGTGAAGAGTTCCATATTACTACAGTTTGCAGTTACGTTTCGTTAACAACCCTCATAATGGCTGTCCCCATTTCCCTTCTTTGTTCCCAGAATGCACCTCAGTGGTAGGTTTAACAATAAAATCGCCACCTCTTACAACATGTAGGCTCAGTCAATTATCTTAACTTTTTACATAGGCCATCAGTGCTTTGGATCACGCTGTGGACAGTGTATGTGATCTATTAACTCCATAAAACAAACAGTTACACTGAAAGGGTCAAACCACCGCCGTCCCAGGTAGAATTTGCTTAATTTAAGCCATCCTAGCCCCTTCTGGTCAAAAGTGATTGTTTCAGCATTCCATTGATTTGAGCTGGACATGGGGGCAATCTTTCAATCCCAGATCCCTTACGGCTTTGTCTGAAAGCGGGAGAGAACTCTTCTAAGCATTGTATTATCTGGATAAGATTGCATGCTTGCTTGGACAGTTTTCAGATAAGACAAGGGTGCCATTTAAACCTTTTTACTTGATGGGTGAAAGTGGAGGCCAGTGGGGGGCTCTGCGAGTTAACCAGGTCCTGATGCACATAACTGTCATCATGACGTTATTGGGACAGCTTTCAAATCATTGCTTAAGAGATGCCCACGTGGGCAGCTGTCATCACTTTTTCCAGCAGAATACAATGGTCTTCTCTATTGAAGGCCATGGACAAGATGATGCCTATAAATACAGGATGTTTCCCAGTCCTGTCTGTAGTACATTGTCTCTGGTGCACAACAGAGTGTATTCACTGTCATGTCTGGGCCAGACTCTCTACTGGACAGGGGACAAGCAGTTCTTTGCATCAAGGAAGCTATGCAGCTGTGAGACCACACGTTTCAAGAATAAAAGCAAAAAATTTAAACTTTTCTCAGGAAGCATCAAAAACGTCTTGGAAAAGAGACAAAACATTATTTTTATTGTAACATATCTGCAGGCACGTCACAGGTAACGCTATTGGCAATCTGTAATTTAGTTGTGATCAATGCCCACCCGTTTCTGTTTGATCCTTGGGAAGAGTAGTATTTGGTTGGAGCTGTGCCAGGATCTTTGGGTCAAGGTTGGCTCTCGGATTAAGGCTGCTTGGCACATGGTCCTTCTCTAAAGCATTTACTGCTGTGGGTTTTGATAAGGTCTCTCTGAACCTAAAAACGGTCCGTCGGGCTTCCACTCGTTCTGAGGGCACTAAAGGATTGCAATGGCTCTAGGGCTCTTTACAGCTGAATATTAGTTTGACTGGTTGCATGGGTTTTGGGGGTTCTGTGGTGACAAACACCTTTTACGAGCTGTGTATTGCTTGGAAGCGTTTTCGGATTATAAATTTCTTGAGCTCAGAACTATTATAGGGTTTCATATGGCTTCAGGACCCTTTAGGTTTGTACTTGGCATATGGTGGGGGCTCTTGAGTTGAACGTGGTCTGTTTTTAGAGGGCTGATCTTTGAAAGTTGGGGGTGGGCCTCTTTGTGCATGGCTTCTCTCCAGATAAAAGACCTGGGGCCTGATTTAAATATTGGCGGATGGGATTTCCGTCACCGTTGTGACAGAGTAACTCGTCCATCACTATCTAAATCAGGTCTTTGTTCCTCAGTCCTTAGGCATCTGAAAAGAAGCCATATACATAGAGGCCTGCCCCCTACCCCACCCCACAAACTACAACCATCTGGAGAGAATCGATTTCTGAGGCTATCTCCCTGGCAGCTCCCCCCCCCCCCTTCCGCAGACTAATCACCAGCGTCAAGAGGGAAGCTATGTATAACAGGCGCTATGTACAGTGCTTTTGACCTGTTGTAGATCGAGTTAGGAAGGAAATCACGCTTGTATACATGCACATGGCTTCTATAAAGGACTTAGATTATGGGCCAGAAGGGGAGATGAGCCTCTACATTATATTGTAGCATTTATATAGCGCTTACTACACCTGTGTGGGGCACTCAAGCACTTCCCTACCTAGGCAGCGAGCTACGCCATATAGGGTATGTGGTTGGATTTGTATTGCGTTTGTTTTGTGATCACATGTGGGAAGTGTTTCCATATCATGCACCGAGGTTTTGTTTTCGTGTTTACGGATACAGCTCTTCGCATTGCGGTGGGTGAAGAGGTGTGAGGTAGATGCTCAGTTTGTGTTTTTTGTTATGGTGGCAGCTGTGAGCGGCTCTGCAGGTCGCTTTATTTCGAAAGATCATAGTCTACTTAGCTGGTTACTGCTCTTCGTTGTCTATCTTGATATTTTGTTTTTAGTTTCGGTCCAGAGCTGCCATTGTTGGAGAATGGCAAAGTGGAGAAAGGGATGCGCCTTGTTAATATAGTCCTATATTCTCGTGTTCTTGTGACATATAAAGAAGTGGTCATATACATCCCTCCGTGGGCTCGACTCTGAGACCTTGGTTTCGGGGTACAGTCTCTGGCCTCCTCACTTGTATATTCTGATCGGCGTGGCAGTAGAAGATTTGGCGGGGGTTGGGGGGTGATAGCTGTACTTTATTTGTTCCAGCAAACCAGGAAGGATGGCTGGAGTGCTTTATATGGGCTGATGCTGTCAGAAAGAGTACCTGCACCTCTTTAATTTGAAAGTGAGACCGGACGCTTGTCGGCCTTAGTACATTAATGGGACATTACCAGCGTTTCCCAGTAGCAAACAGGTAATCGGAAATAGTGAGGACCTCCACTTTCAGTTTTACCATTTAAAAACTGAATAGCTCGGTTTTGTTTATATTCTGATTAAATATTTGACTAAAATTGTTTGCGTCCCAGTTCTTTGCAGCTATTTCTCTTTCCTTTCCAGCCATCCCGCAGTCCGCTGTCTCTTAATCTACTCGTACCTTTTAGCACCTCTCTCTTATTCTCGATCTTGATACCTGATACAGCTTTAATTAACCCTCTCCTGTCCGCCCTTGCCCCCCACCTCACGCCGGTTCCTCTGTATCCCTCTCCCCCCTCACCCTCCCGCGCCGAGGGGCCGTGCCAAGTTTGCCACTTCCTGTTTTGCTTAAGTCTGATTCCTCCATGGAGATTTCCTGGCACTGCCAGGCCCCTTTGTTAGACCTATTCTTGTGTTAATGAAGAATGGAAATGAGAGCTGCCTCAGTTCCTCATCACCACAGACCCCCATTCACTTCACTCCCTCTAGTTCCACGAGCTGGCAGGTGTAGGGGCGCGTGGGCAGCTGCGATCCCTGGGAGAATGGCAGAGGGTGAGCCAAATGGGTTAGCGGAGAGCAGGGTGGGAGGGAACACTCTCCATAGTAGGGACTGGAATAAAAGAAGAGGCGGAGAAAGAGGTAACACTGAAGAACCGATAGAGGAAATGTTGTGGTGGGCCTGGAAGGAGCCGCATGACCGACAGGGTGTGTATGGTCAATGCGATATGCCAATGTGTGACCGTCTCTAGGCCTGCCTGTTCGGCTTGCTTGTTGGGTCTTCGTGTTTGGATCTGGGATGTGACTGTCCTTGGTTTCCATGGCTTCGCTGAGACAGTGAGGTTGGAGGTAGTTTCTGCGTGGGCAGGTTGCTTCACAGCTGAAAGCTTGTGTGGAGTTGCCCCCGCTTTCTTTGCCCACCTACCTAGTTATGGTGATGAAGAGTTTCTGGGGATTGCTTGTGTAAGCATGTTCCTGGCACCACATTTTCATGCATATTCTAGGTAGGGTGTGATTGTACGTTTGTAGCCAATGCCGAGGGTTGGAATTTGAGATTATCCTCTTCAAACAGTCCGAGATCAGGGCAAGGATCAGGAATTGTAGGGAGTAAAATAACAACATCCGCATAGAAGGAGCAAGATTAAAATTATGAAGAGGACCATCATAGGCACGCTAGCAGAAGCAAGGGACGGTTAAAATGGTTTCTCATGTAACTGGATCAGAAAGCATTAGTTCTTTCAAACCCTTATGTTTTTTTTTTTGGCCCATTTCACATAGATAGTTCCGACTTTTTTTTTTTTTTTAACACTCGGAGAACATTTTAAATCGAACTCTTGTCCATCAAGCCCTTGATGTGTTCTAGTCCCTTTCAACAAACCAACGCACAATGTTGAACTGATAAGTCAAAAGATATTGCCTTCAGCTTGGGATTCTTAACACTGGAGTAAGGTGTGGCGTGAAAACGGTCATAGAATCTCTCAAGCTCTGCCACAGCCGATTCATACTCTTGGTGGTTTGTTTCTCAATCTGCCTCTACGCTAAGACATGGGCAACATTACAAATTGTGCGTAGTTGTATTCTAAGAGTGGCCCCAGAAACTCGCAAAAAAATTCCCACAAACAAATGTATCTAGCGTGGTCTTTGCTAGTCATAAATACTAGAGCTCATGTGAAAGAATAGGAAAGAGCTACTTTTCGTGAGATGTACAACTCATCCATCACCTGCAGCTAATGCAATCCTTTGCCAGTTCTTGCAGTGGTCTGAGAGGAGCAAAGTGGAGCTCTACACTTTAAAGCTGGACCTACCCATTGTACTTCCCTATCCTTTATAAAGACATTTCTTCATGCCCAGGACAACTAGAAAATGGACAAGACCGAGTCAAAGTCGGCTAAGTAAAATATCTCACTAAACACATCGGACAACCCCGTATGAGCAAACCGCAGTGTTTACTTAGTAGAAGAAAACGCCAGTGCCTGAGCCTCTACACATAAGCCTGCAACCGGAGCATCTAAATGGCAGTGTGCCGAATACCACGGCTGGTAGTCTTCAATCCACTTTCTGCCTCTTTAATCCACTACCAAACACTCAGTGCTCTGTTATCTCTCTTGTAGGTTTCTGCTTTCTCCCTTTGTGGCAGTTTTTCTGTCTTTTGTCTTCCTTCATCGTTCCAACTTGGCTTTCCGTTTCTTGCCCTTGGTAAATATCTGATGCAGAAAAATACCACTACAGGTCCCCGAAAATAAATGCTGGTGGCCCCCACCAGCAACCTCATTCTCCAATCAAGCACTCGTTTTTATTTCGTATATCTGCCGGCTCTTTGATTTGCCCTTTTTCTTTAACTTTTTAATCTCACATTTGTACGCAAATGCTTCAGACATGATGGATTGCCATTAATATTTGAAAAAAATAAGAGGCCATGGAGGAACTGGTAAGACAGCAGGTTAGAGGGCCTAAAAAGGTAGGTGCTCAAGATGGAATTAAAGCAAATAAAAGTGGGGAGAAAATCTAGGTGAGCATAGATTTACAGCGGAAGGCGTGAATGCGAGTAAGAGATGATTAGGGACAAAGAGAATGAAGGTTAAGCAGGTGGTCCTGCAAGGAGGTATGGGAAGACCTATGGTGTAGAGAGAAGAAAGGCACAAGAAGTTAACTGCAAGACTGTCATTGATTGGCTTCAATCAAAACGGGTAACAATCTAAACAGGAGACCTTTACTTTTTACATAATTATAGAAACTCCACCAGACTTCTGACAACTGGGAGAGAGTAGACCTTCAATATTCTAGAGAATTATGTAGTTGCGTCGTCGAATCTGAGATAGATATATATATAGATATATATATATATATATATATATATATATATATATATATATATATATACACATACACGTTTTTTTATTTTTATCCAAATCTTAAATTTTCCAGGTTCTTCACACTACTAGCAAATCCTTTAGTTCAGGAGGAAAAAGTGGTTACATTTTCCAGTTCCGTAAATGAACCTATAATGCATTTCACAGGGATGCCAATTAGAATGATTGTGTCAGACATGGTCTGTACCAGTGCTGCAGTGCAGAAGTGGTTTCTGGTTTAGTTTTACTGTGCAGTGTGCGAGACTGGGTGGAACCTGTGTCTTGGCCCTAGCAGAAGAATTTGTCTGGAAGCTGAATTAACACACTTATAACCCTCTCTCAAAAGTGTTAGTACTTCTGGATGTAATTGTATAATGGGCCCTTAGGTGGGCACAGGCCTTTAGATGAAGCGGAGTGTCATTAACCTAGGTGTAAAACCGGCAGAGAACTCGCAGTAGGCCCACAAGAGGGATAGTCTGAAACCTCCAGCTCCGCCAATTGCCTGGGAATGTTTTGGGCTTAAGATCTGAAGCACCCTAGAGCATGGCTGTGGTCACAGGAACACATAAAGATACAAGGGAAATGAGGTACGCAAGGGTAGACCAACTACAGTGCTCAGCCAAGGAACCCAGGATGTGACAGAATTTATTCTGTCTACCAGGGACTCCGACTGTTCCCGCAAAGTGAGAAACACTGCACAGCTGTACTAGAAAGCAATGGCCTATTGAATACGAAACAAGACAGTGCAGCAACCAAAAGAAAAGGGCAGCATTATGTATGTGCAACGCCTCCAATGACCCCTCCATGTATAAGACACGCACCTGTAATGTAGCCTCCTGCTCTGTGCTCAAGACCGGCATTGTCTTCTAATGTACATGACCTGCAAAGTCCGATATTGCTCTGTGTGCAAGTCCTGCAGTGTCGAATGACGGCAGTTGTCATACTCCTACAACTCTGCATATGCAAACCTGTAATGCTGCTCTGTGTATAAGATCGTTTATATCCTCTGCGCACATGGCCTGTAATTTCCTTACATCTCTACAGGAACACGGCCTGTAAGTCCCCCTGTTGGTCCTGTTGTACAAGACCAGTAGTGCCTCTTACGTTTTTTAGATCCCATGATACTTCCTGTATGAGCTGTGACTAATACCTCCAGCACGATGTTTGTCTTCAGAGGGCGGAAGTGCCCGCCTCGTGTAATAAAGGGGATCTTTGCGCGGCCACGCTTTGTTCAGAGGCATGCCTCATGACCCCGACTCTTCAGTCAGAGAGGTAGGTTTCCTCCGAGATGCCCACACTACTTTTGGGATGGGGTGACGGGTGTTTACAACATTTGTATATCTCCTCATTGGTCACCTTCTGTGGCGGCGCATGTTCCAGCATTTTTGGGTGTGCAGCCATCTTGAAGGTAGTAGCCGCACAGAAATGAGGTGCTGTGTACAGCCTTGTGGTTGCTGTGCACGCACTGCCGGAATAGGGAAACTGTTCGGTTTAGTTAGACTTTAAAGCCAGAGATCTGACCGATTACAGTAAGGTAGTAACTACACAGTGATTGGTTAACGTCTGGTGCACTTTTTGGACTTTAGGTCTGTGAGCTTTGGAATGAAAAGAAACTGGTGACTTGGCTAATACTGGAGTACTTTACTCCGGGTGCTGGCGAATAGGAAATTGATGATATTGCCAAATAGAGGCCTGGAGCTGTCAGGGGGAGCCGTGTGTTGAAACAGGGTGTTGGCATACAGACAGCTTGGTTCTGGCTTACATAAAGCTACATGCTGGACTAGGCGCCAGTTGCGAACTCTGGTAGGTTCAACAAACATTCTGTCTCTCGCCATCTTTTGAGCTTACACAGTTTGGGCGCACAAGATTGTAGTATGTATAGGTTTGCACCAAGAAGGCCTGTTAATGTGCCTAAGGAGCATCTAAATTGGGTGCGTTTAATGCTGCCTAATTTTTGTCTTCTTCATAAAGCTTCATGAAGATTTAAGGAAAATTTTGTAACTTGCTTTGTCGTTTTCCTAACAGTCGTCACTTTTGCGACAAACCGTATTGCACATCTCTTTTTTGTTTGTTTTGTTTTTAACAATAACAAACGGGCGCTGAAAAACATGTCACTGTTAACAGTTAGAGCAGAAATGTCCTTCGTAGTCCCAGAAGGACCGAATCCTGGCAAGACTATCGAAATAGCCCCATTAAATAAATTTGCACGTAATTAATGTGAATATAACCTATTTACATAATTAATGTTATGCGGAAAATCTTCCATAGATTTGGGTCTCTTGGACTTAAGTTGGACACCCCTTACCTAGAGCTTCATTATAATTGGCTCATAAATCTTTGTTTGAGTGCACTCATGTATGGGTCTAAAATGCCAGTTTTCACCTGAATATTCTGAGTTTTGCAGTAGTCAGTTTTTTTTTTTTTTAATGCTCCTTTTACTTTGTCAGGAAAACAAAATTGCACAGTGTGAAAGGGAAAAAATCTGCTGAAAAAGTGGCATACCGTGTGCAAAATCCGATAGGGCACGGAGGTACATTTTTCAGGCATGCAGTGGCCGCCTGGGATTGGGAGGCAATTGTAATGAGGCTCCTCGTTTTTTCTCCCCTCTTCAGTGAAAGGTAAATTGGCAGAGAAATTCTGCATACATTGTCCAGTTTGGCTGTGCTCCATGGGAGTGGAAATTACTTCCATATATTTAGGGAAAAGAACTTAGCATGGGGTGAAGGTAAACCAGAAAACATGCAAATTTCGTGGAATAGGAAAACTTGGCAGAAAGAAATGTCTATACCCTCTAATCTTAAATCCATCAGAAAAGTTTTATACATGCAGGGGTTCTAACGCGTTAGATTAAAAATCCTAACCAGTATATGTAGGGGGCTTCATGGGACCACCGCACCAGGTGATCCTCAAAGCAGAATGAATCATTTGAGATAGATTGCATATTCAGCGTTTATGTAACTTGGTAGCAGAACAGAATATTAAAAGGGTATTCTTACAAAGCAATTCATTTATGCTAAATAATTGTTTGCAAGGTTATGCCAACTAATGAACAGCTTGTTCTTCAGCCTTTATGGATTGAAAAAGCCCATGCAGTGGCAGCGACAAGTATTTTATCCCTGAAAGTCTACTGGCCAGTGATTTATGGGGAATGTCTCCCTTTAGGCCCATTTGAGAAGATCCAGGGGTTGGTTCAGACAGCCTCTCTTTCAGGGTCTTGTGGACATAAAACACAAGACCGGTCGAGCTGCTGCCTGACATGTTCTTGATTAAAATCGATCCATAATGTTCCAAGATTGTGTTACCTCCCAGCTCACGCTTTGAACCTTTAGCCCAAGGATGTGTCCTGTGTCATGTGTCCTACCTACATCCTTGAAGTGTCTGAACGAAAGATAACCAATGACTTGCTGATCCAACGGAGTTGGATGCCCTCGCTGCGCTTCACGGTTGTACTGTAGGAGCTCCTTGTAGAACACATTATTTAACTTCCTGAGGCCGGGTATATATGCACAAGATAATACAACGTGGATCAGAATTTATAAGAAAAGAAACTGAATTGTGCGACCCTCCGTAATTAAAACTATGTAAGTGACGTAGGGCCAGGCATAGTACCTACGGCTAGATGTGTACACAATTTGCAGATGTAAGTCAAAATTTCACAAACTGCAAATCCATAATTTTGCAATAGATTTTAGCCCAAAATGCGTCCTTGCGTCACTTTTTTTTGCCGTAAGGACACCTTTTTAAAAAAATGCAGGCGAATACCAGCCAATTGCGTTCTGTTGATCCTGTGTGTTTTGCAGTCAAATTTCACCAAAAGGCACATAATTACACTGAATGGCGTAATTTCACATAACAAGTATAATGTGAAATTACACTAATCAAACAGCGCTACTACCCAGGCCAACCTAGAACCGTACAACTAAATTTAACTCTCTCTCTCTAGTCAAGGTGGATGAAAAGATCTGTCTCTGGAACTGAGTGCATGTTGAAAAAAAAAAAGCTTACCAGCCCCTCAACTGAAACGTTAACCCAGTACCCAGTTTATGGTGCCAAGACCTCTACCTGTACAACATTTCAAAACCACTGACTACATACTAGAGAAGCTGCATAAATGACTGGGGTGTAAGGCGGGAGGCCGGAACAACCATCCGCATGCCATATTAATGATCATCCCACATAGACAATTTATGGTATATACCTCACAAGCATACACCCTCCTTTTATGGTCCATAATCAAAGCCATGCATGGCGCAGCACTGCAGTCACAAACCAAGCCATGAAAAATACATCACCGACACATTACCTAAAATCAGGGGTGATTGAAAGGGTTTTCTCACGGACATTCTTCAGTTAAAAACAACCACAGTCACATTACTCAGTCTCCTGTATACACGCCATGAAATTGGTGAACGGCACGCTGTATGAAACCCCTTGTAATGTAAAGTATTGTATGATTCATGATTCTCATCAATAACCTTCTGCCAGTCCTTTTCAGACCTGAGGGTATGGGCATAGTCCTTAGGGTTATTGGGGTATTGAATGCTCCGGCATCCTCTTAGAATAGACTATGGCTGAGATCCCCTTATCTGCAGGAAGGTTGACCTCCTCTCCATCCCCATACATATTCACTCCTCTACCCCTGAAACGTTCTTCTCATCTATTTGTCCTTCAATTCACTCCTTATGTAGTTGAACCATTTTCTTGCCAGTTGCACACCCCATCCTTTGTTACTCAAATCTACTCCCCCTGTGTTTTATCTCTCTCCTCTCCCATAGGGCCTGTTTCTCCCTGTGTCTTTTCTATTCATCCTTTCCCGGTCCTCGGGACACCACTATGTCCCCTCCCCTGGACCATCTGATTCCTCTCTGGCTCAGCTACCCATCCTAGGTCTTCAGGCTGGCCTGCCCCTCGTCAACCCCTTTTCGTCCACCTGTTCTTCCCCATCTTCTCTAGCCAGTCTGCCGTTCCCCCTAGTACTCTTTATATATTTTAACCGCCCACCTACCCCCCCCCCCCCAGTCATCCCTGGTTACCACTCCCTTTATGTGGCCCTCTACTTCCTCCCCTAGATATTATCCCAGATGACCGTAGTATCTTTGGATAATGGTGGTTAATTTTCTCCTCTTTTCTGCAGATAACCAACTACCCAGGTCTTCAACTGGTGGCTGTTCTCTGAAATACAACAAGCAGCCGGTGACTGAAAAAAGATGGAGGCTGAGCCTTCCCACCATCCCACTGACGGAGAAAGTCAAACAAAAGCCCCCACTACAGAGAATGGAACAGGAAAAGCAACCAAAGTCAAGGCATCGGCAGCCAAAGTATCTCCCACCAAAAACTCCCTGCAGAACCAGGTGAAAGGTGTTGAGAAGAAGCCACTGCCCAACTCAAGGCCTGCCACTGCCAAACCATTGGGTAATGGAGTTTTAAAGAAGGCAGAGGGGCCTGACAAGAAGTCAACAAATGCAGCACCCAAGCCCCGGGTAGGAAACCCTGCACCGTCAGGAACTGCAGTGAAAAAGGTGCCTGCCGCAAAGCCCAATGGTGAAGGCATCTTGGCCAATGGGAAGAAAGTAGAGAAGGCAGTGGGTGTGAAGAATGGAGACCAGACTCAATCTAAACCAGCTCGGACATCAACTGGGAAGCCGACGACAAGCACTACCAAGCAGCCCACAGGTGCGTTCCTAGCTTCTTGGTCCCTCACACCTTGTCAACGTGATGTATGTCCCTCCCCCCCTTCCCCCCCCCCTCATTTAAAGAGACTTAATTCACAGAAAAGTCAGCTGGCCTTGTATAAGGAGCTAATATTACAGCCCTGCCATGTGCCTACGTCCTCGGACCCATTCTCGTTGGGAAATGGGCAAAGCCTGCTCCCCGTGATCCCAGATGTATCTAGGAACAGGTTGTCCTTTAGCAACGTGTTTTTCCCACTTCAAGTGTCCCCTTCTCCCGCCACTTTTGCCAAGCAGTCCTTAATGTGTTTTGCACGTTTCCTCTGTTCATAAACCTCCATGTGTGGGGTTTTTGACCTTTGTGGTTTTAAAAAGAAAAAATACAACCACTTTTTAATTTGCATAGTGTTTGAGAAATCGGGGGAAGAGTGTTCATGTCTTTAAATCTGATTTTTTTGAAGTAAATAAATGTCCCCCCATCAGTTGTATAACCTTGTATCTTGGGATGTGCTCACCTTGTCCCCAAATAGCTCAAGAAATCATTGTTTGAGAGGGGAGTCCAGTCCATTCTTCTGGTATCCGTATTAGTCCCTTCTTAAGACTCGGTATGCTTCTACGCCTAACCTCAGATTGGGAGGCGGCATAATGCCACACTTTTGCATGGAAATTGCAATCCAATCTTAAATACATCGGTATACAGTTCAGTTATACAAGTCCGGCTACATTTATTGCACAACAAGCAGTTTCTCAAAACCAATATTTAATTGACAGGCCAGCAAATTATTTCCCATGATTGTGGAGATGTCGATTGCATCCAATAGGATTTCACTCTCACCAACTACTTATTCTCTAAACCTGACCATGCATTTAAATAAACAAAGTATCAAAACACACTACGCTAACCCTTGCACCTTGTTTCATAAAAGTGAACTGAATCTTGATCATGGCTTATTGTTAGCTGCACCTTGCAGAATGGAGTTGCAATGCTCTTCTTTTTTTTTTTTCTTCTTTTTTTTCCTGTTCACTCTCGCTTTTATAGACTATTATAGAACACCAAAAGGTACCTCCTGGACATGTTTATACAGGTTTCTATTGTTTCACTAAAGAGAGCCAAGGAGCAGTCCTGTATTTCCTTCTGTTAATAAGCGGTATCTTTTTGTAATAAAAGAAGCATATTTTAATGTCGACTGCATCAAAATAAACGTCTAATTTAATATATAGGATAAAGTATTCCCTGCCATACTTACATAAGGATATTGCAGTTCAACTTATAATACATGATCACACTGTCAACTTTTCCACAAACCACTTAAATTATTGGTGCGCAGCTCTTTCATATGAAGGAGGATGCATGTTTGCAGACATAAAGAATTTCCAGTGCAAAATAGTATATATCGAAAAGGCTGTTAGATATTTGTTGCAAAAAGATATTCGAATTAGTTTAATATGCCTTTTTTTTTTTTTTTTTCAAATTATAAAGGTGCAGTAGCTCGTAATGTGTAAAACATGCAGAAAGAGTCTTGCTGTTAGATAATTAATGAGTAGAAAAAATAAACATGTTGCCATAAATATCTCTGATCGTCATTATACAGCTAAGAAAACCGAGCTGAAGAAAAAAAAGCAGTGTTTTTGTTTTGTTCCTTAAGTAGCTGCTTTAACTCTGTTGGTGCAGGTGTCGGCCAATGGTTGACAACTACACTACCTCACCAGTGCATGTGCAGAAAGCCCAATAGATGTCGGGGATTTAAAAAAAAAAACAAATATAGGGGTGGCGAGCTGCCTGGCTTGGGCATGGCCATGCAGCCCCCAAGAAAATGGAGCAACAGTCTTTCTGCCCTCTGCAGGGGAGATGGTGATAATTATCCCTGATATGAAATGCGCCCCCCCCACACACACACACACACAAAAAAAAACTCCCATCCCTGAAGGGGGCAGAAAGCCCACTGCACGGCAGCAATACATCTTTAAGTCTTTCCCAGCCAAACATCAGGTCCGAACCTCACCACTAAAACCTCGACAATCTTTCTGCTTCTGTGTAGACTAAAGCATTCCATCCCAGTGGCAAGCAAGAGGACATTTGATTCTTTTGGGATTTTTTTACACCTGGGCCAGGAGAGTGTGGTTGACTCACAATATGGTCCCTCTTGCAATGGTGAATGGTTGCACTATTTGGCGTGGGTAGACAGCCACCGTAAAAAACAACCAGACCCAGACAGTTCTGAAAACTCCAGGGTGGTGTGCTTCATATGCATCCCGCACCATTCCCTTACCCACAGTGCCCTGCAAACCTGAAACGTTAACTAAAAACACATTTTCCACACATTTCCTCCCACAGAGCATTTCCATAGGCTCCAAATAAAAATGGTACTTCCCTTGTGTAGGTGGACCAAGATACCTTGACATAAAAGGCTCTTAAAGGGGTACGTGGAGAGACCGGAATGGGTTAGCTGAGAAATTTGGGGCCGTGCTCTGCCGCCATAAATGGAAACCTACCAACCACAGACATTTCTGAAAAGTATGAAACCAGGGGGATTCAGTGGTTGTGTATCTTGTGTGAATCTCACAAGGTTTATTTATCCACAGTGCCCTGCAAATCTCACCTGAAATCAGACATTTTTCTTGCGTTACTGTGATGGAAACTTCTGGAGTCCGGAGGAATCGACTACATTCCCAACATTCATAATTGCCCCACATGCGCCGATAAAAATGCTGCACCATTTGTATGGCTGGGCCGGGTGCCTGCAACAGGAACCGATCAAGTTGAGGTCAATAGGAGCCCCCACGCAAGAACTCCTATTGATTTTCCGTTTGATCTGTTGCGGTCACAGGCCCACTGCCCAGCACACAAGTGGAATACAATTTGAGTGTATTCCAGTATGCATCATTAGTGATGCGTCACTTTGACAATGAATTCTACTTTCTTCTCCTATATAGCTTTTGAGATGCCAAAGGATGCTCGCATCTCATCCTTTAAAGGTTAGGTGATTGACATTTTATTTTTGTAAAAAAAAATGTTATTGTGCATTTCAGGTCCTAAGCCAGCTGCCCCTGTGACTGTGAAAACTGCTCCAGTGAAGCCAGAGCGCCCTGGGACTGCAAGGCCGGCTCCGACCAGAAACACTCCTGTTACCAGGTATAGAAGCGTGTGGGTTCTTTAGATACAGGCATGCTACGTCTGAGTTTGCATGCTTTAAAATAAGAAACCCTGCTGTCATTTCGGTCCTTGTGAGCAACACTTTAACTGCCATCTCTCGTTCTCGACCTTTGTAATGGAGTTAGTACTCTGACTTGTGGTGGTAAAGGGGCTTGGATGGGTGGTTGGCTGTAGATTTGAGCATACCTCCATTTAACGTCACTCGCAGTAGCAATTCCCTCATAGTGTCAAGCAGCATGTTGTCATAGGTGTAAACTGTCTTCATGTTGGCATTGACCAAGTGGATACATTTGTGGGTGTGAAGTACGTGCATATTTAAGCACACTGATGTTTTACCGACCCTATCTTAGCTTGCCTGCATCTCCCCGGTAAACCTGGGTCTTTTACACCCTCCGTCTTCTAATAGTTCTTGGGTTTGCATTTCATCCGAGGTGGGTGCATTTACAGTCCCCATTTTGGAGTGTACATAGCGAAGGGTTTAGAAAACAGACTGCAATCCATGTGTTAACTTCCACATCCAAGGACAACTTCTTCCTAATATTTATCAGACTTTGTGATATATATAATGCACACACACACACACACACATACATATATTTATATAATGTTCAATGGCATGTGTAGCTGCAGATACACATGCTGTGCACTGTTCCTGCCATCTAGTGTTGGGCTTGGAGTGTTACAAGTTGTTTTTCTTCGAAGAAGTCTTTCGAGTCACAGGACCGAGTGACTCCTCCCTTTCGGCTCCATTGCGCATGGGCGTTGACTCCATCTTACATTGTTTTCTTTCCGCCATCGGGTTCGGACATGTTCCTCTTCGCTCTGTATTTCGAAACGGGACAGTTAGAAAAGAATCTTCGGGGCTTCCGCTCTTCATCAAGGCCTGGTCGGCCCGACCACACCCGTCATCCAAGACTAATGAACCGGACCCCCTTCCGTTTCTGTCCTAAGTGTCACGCAAAGTATCCTTATACAGACCAGCATCGGGTCTGTAACCTGTGTTTGTCGCCCGAACACGGAGAGGATACTTGTGAAGCTTGCCGAGTGTTTTGATCGAAGAAAACCTTAAGAGACCAACGCGCAAGAAGACTACAAATGGCGTCGAAGCTGAAACAAGATCTCGACGTCGAAGAGGAAGGGAGAATTTCCATCCAAGAAACACTCGGATGAATCCGAAGGTGAACAACCCTCGACGGCGCAACAAACTGTGAGTAAACCTGCCCCGTCCCACACCTTGTGTCACACCAAGAAATTCAAGGCCACGGGGACGCCACCACCAGCAGCCCATGGCTCAACCCACAGAAAGGAAGGTGACCAAATAACATCGGCACTGAAAAAGGCCAGAGATTTGCCGAAGACTTCCGACTCTGGTCGAGATTCTGGCACCGAAAAAATTCGGCATAGAGTTGTCTAGTCAAACAAGCCTCGAAAAAGCTCCTCGGAACCGAAAAAGACAATTACATTAGGAATTTCGGTACCAAATTGTGAGCAAGACTACTGCATAGCCAGAACTCTTCAAAGCTGCATTTGAAATCCAGTTAACTTGGGCACTTCTCATATCTGGGAGTGTGCTGGCCCTTGTTTTGCTCATTGATTTGGAGATGTAATAATGGACAGTGGATCTTGTTGAAACCAAGTATCGCCTGTGAAGGTTAAAGTGACGTTATAGCTAGTGAGGTAATTTAATTTGATATTGAAAAAATCCCTAGAAATTTACTGAAAAACCAAAGGTTACAGTGAAGTTGTAGTTGGTCATGACAGCACGTTTTAAACAATTAAAAAAAAAAATAAAAAAAATAACTGAAATTCACCAATTATAGTTTACTGAGCTAACTAGCTCTTGCGCCCCTGTATTCCCTGCTCATGACTCACATATTACAGGGCAAAGATTGCAGCATGGGTTTTGCATCTTGTGTCTAATTAATTGCCAGATTACTTAAACTATCCACAAAGTGCTTGGTACAGGATGATGGCTGTGTCCAGGAGGACCTTGGCCCATCTAGGGGAGCCCCAGTGTGTAAATACTAATTTATGGAGTACATGATTCTCCCTCATTTAGGAATTCATTTCATATCTGAAATACTGTACTGTCATGAACGGGGCATGGCGGTGTGACAAGCTAGTTTTGCAGCATGAATCCTTTTCTGGATTCACATGCTGTGCATTATTCCGCCATCTAGTGATTTGGTCCGAAAAGTTGTGTTCTAGTCTTTCCCCCACCACTCCCAAACCACACCATTCCTCTGGGGCGTAATTGACCACCACTTGGTGCTTAGTCTGTCCTCTGTGTGATGTCAGATGGTGCCCGGGAAGTTCCTGAGCGTGACCTCCATCTTCAGAATCTTTTTTCTGCCATTTGGTCTGGCAGCATTACAGAGGAGCTCCGAACATAAACTTTTTAAAAGTTTTTTCAAACAAAGAAGAAAACTTGGAAGACCACATTGAAGAAGACAGCAAGAGAAGAGACCTTGCCACTCCCCACCGATGGACGCCACCAGAAATCAGCCTTGTGCTCCATGAGTGGACACTGCAGTAAAACACCTGCAGACCCAGTCGGGTTCACCAGAGGAGGGAATTGGACCCACCACTGTCAGAGAAAGAAGACAGAGGTGACAAGTAAGGCCCATGGAAAATACCCCTTTTAAATTTTGCCCAAATGTCCGCCACAACTTTGCAAAAAGGGACCCCCCCCCCCCCCCCAAATGAGGTCTGCAACCTTTGCCTGCCGAAAGATGACCAGGACTGCGAGGCCTGAGTGGAATTTGTCCCAAAAACACCAAAGGTATGACACAGGCAAATACTGGCACACTACATGTCCCAGAAGCAAGAGTCACTCAGGCACATAAGCCTCTCGAGCGGCGAAGAGGAGAACATGGAGGAGGCCGAAACAGCAAGAGGGGGAGACTCAGACGTCAAAATATTAGCCAGAAAAGTCCAACCGCAAAAGATGGGAGTTGAAGGATGCCGAAAAGAAGGTAAGTCTGCCGTAAGGCTTGGTCCCTAAGTACTCAGACAAACCAACAAAAGCAGCCTTGGCATCGAAGATAATGGTGACCAAAAGTCAGCAATAGCTGAGCCAAACTGATCCCGACCAAAGGATACCAGAGGCCAGAAGGCATAGTCGAAAGAACCAACGAAAGCCCTCAAATGCAAGGAAGAAGGCCACAGCACAGACACTAGAGCGCGCAAACCCTCAAAAGGAAAGTTTTGACGTCTGACGAAGAGACCTAGGGGCACAGGAGCTCGAAAGAAAAAAGAGGAAGCTCAAGGCAAAAATGGCCGCTCTCATCCAAAGAAAAATGTATTTGATTTCTTGAAAAAATTCTGCAATCCTGCTGAGGAGGCCAAATCGGCACTGGAGGCACCAGCAAGCCCTGAACCACAAGAAGAGCAGGAAGAGTTCTTTGAAGTAGACTAGTAGGCTCATGGTTTTGATTCCAGCCATTTCAAGGACACATGGCAGGATCTCCACGTTTATTTCTTCTGAAGAGGGTATAGACAACTACCCATCGCTGCAATCTCCACCAGATGATCTGGCCATGTACAACTGCATGGTGGGGAAAAAAAAAAAGGGCTGCAGACACCTATGGGGTACAGCTGGAAGAAGAGGAAAAGGAGGGATCATGCTGCCTCCTAGAAACACTATAACCAATCCAAAGGAGAAACCTTTACTTGCCCATGCTGTCCAGCATCTTGGATCAGGGCAAGCAGGCCTTCTGGAAACACCCAACACGGGCACTCCCGCCCAGAGTGGAGAAAAAATACAAACATTCCACGCAGGACCCTAAATACATGAAGGGCAGTGTCTCCGCAGACTTCATTATCGTGACTACTGCGAGGAAGAGAAACAACGTGCCCACCTCCACCGGTCCACCATCCAAGAAGGAAAGTAAAAAGCTGGATATGGTAGGAAGAAAAATGGAGGCTGCCAAACAATGGAGGATAGCCAACTCCAGTGCCCTCATGAACTGTTACGGACACCAGCAATGGCAGGAAATTGAAGACCTCATGCAACACCTCTCTGGGGATTAGAGCCAAGTCTCTCATACAGGAAGGGAAGGCATCGCAAATACATGCTTAGTCAACACTAGATGTGGCAGATGCAGACAAATGTGCACAGGTACCACTCTCTAAGGAGGCACACCTGGCTCAGGATTCAAGCCTGAGGTACAAGCATCAATAATAAATGTCCTTCACAGGGGACACCCTATTCAGACAGGCAGCAGATGACACCCTGCAATAACCAAGAGGACAATGAAATGGCAAGAGTAATGGGGGTGCTACAGTTCAGTGGCACACATAAAAGCCCCCCCACCCCATTACAAGACCCACAGGTAGGGCGCTTTTAATACAGGGCAGCAACAAGGTCAGCAACAGGGGTCTTCCTTCCAAACCATTCAACCACAGCCTTAACAGCACCCAGAAAGACAACCCTTCCCCTATTCCTATTCCCATTCCCCCACAATCCACCACCTCCACCACCACCAATGTGGCACGGGATCTTCAAACAAATGACTCCCAGGTCAGGGACACCCAACACAACACCAGTGGGGGGCAGAGTCCAGGAGTTACAAGGGAGATACAAGAAGTAATCCCACTACTGCAGGGAGGAGATTACATGGCTACCCTAGACCTAAAGGATGCGTACCTACATATCCCTGTGAACCATGGCCACAATAAATATCTCCGGTTCGTGTTGGACATGCAACACTACGAGTTCACAGTGCTACCCTTCAGCATAAAATCTGCACCAAGAGTCTTTACCAAGGTTCTCTCTGCAGTAGCAGCACACTTAAGGCAAAAAAATCCACTTTTACCCATACTTGGGTTACTGCCTAATAGGCATAATCAAGGAGCAAATGCAAGAGAGACGGACAAACGGTCATGCACATGTTACAGCTCCTGGGCTTTACAATAAATCTGAAGAATTGATCACCTCAAACAGAACCAGTAAAGGTGTCCGTAGGAGCCACACTGGTCTCCAGGAGGGCAAGGGCATACCCAATCCAGAAGAGGGTAGAGGCCATTGAGAAGCAAACTCTTCTCTACCAGAGGGATCAGTCCCTGACAGTGAGGACTGCCATGAAGCTCATGGGGATGCTGGCATCATGCATACAGCTGATCCCTCATGCAAGATTGCACGTGACCCATCCAGGAATGGATCTGCAGCAAATGGTCACAGGCCATAAGGAGCTGTGAGGATCTAGTGGTTGTCACAATAAAGGTACAAAGGGAGATACAGTGGTGGAAAACAAACAAGAGCATAGGGAAAGCTTTCAAGACACCAGCTCCAACTCTGACCATAACAACAGACGCTTCACACACAGGCTGTGGAGCTCACACTGGCCCTCTGAAGGTACAGGTCCTGTGGAACGACTCCGATGCAGTGACACACATCAACTACCTAGAACTGAAAACAGTCCTCCTAGCCCTAAAAGCCTTCCATGCACACTTGACAGGCAGAACAGTTCTAATGCAAACAGAGAATACAACCACCAGGTTCTACCTGAACATACAAGGGGAAACCAAGTCCTTCACCCTGTCAAAGCTAGCCCAAGACATTTGGTATTGGGCAATACAGCACCAAATAACTCTCCAAACAATTCACCTACCAGGAACACTCAACACAGAGGCATACAAGCTAAACAGAAAAGAGAACAGCTCACACAAGTGGAATTAAAGCAAAAGCTCATCCAAAGGATTTTCAACACCTGGGGCACACCAAGCATAGACGTGTCTGCCACGGCAACAAACACAGAATGCCAACACTTTGTCTCCATTTTTCCACACTCCCTGTCAAAGAGAAATTCTCTGTCAATAAATTGGTCAGGGAAATTTGCATATGCCTTTTCTCCTATTCCCCTAATCCACAGGGTGCTGAAGAAGGCCAGAAACTCAAGGAGCAAGATCATCCTCATAGCCCCACAATGGGCAAGGCAGCCCTGGTTCTCAGATCTACTATAGATGTCCAGGTGGCAGGTAATCTTACTGAAACCAGTGAAGAATCTACCAACAGTACAACGTGGGGACGTCTTATCACCCTGAACCAGGCTGTACTCAACCTAGTAGTTTGGCTCCTGAATACTTAGAATTTAGCCAATTACAGCTCCCTCCAAGGGCGGTGGAAATCATGAGGGAAGCAAGGAAACCAAGCACACAGGATTGCTACACAAATGGAAATGATACATCCATTGGTGCACAGACAATAGGATGGACTCCAGGACACAGTACTAATATACCTGACCCACCTGCTAGATAGCGGCCTCACCTATGCACCAATAAGAGTACATCTGGCAGCAGTAGTGGCATACACTGGGGGGGGGCACATCAGGATCCAGCTGCTTTACATCACCTGTATTAAAGAGATTCCTAGAAGGATCAAAGAGTGGCACCACCAAGATCAGCACCGACATCATTGTGGAACCTGAAGACCGTTTTAACACAACTGATGACAAACATTGAAACCCATGTACAAATCGGATCTAAAGTCACTCTCCCTAAAGACAGCCTTCCTGATGGTAATCCTATCGCTACACAGTCAGCGAACTGCATGCACTAACGGCACAGGAATCTTACTTAAAGATACACAAGGACTAAATTTTCTGCACAAAAGCGGGGAAACTGCTAACGATGAGACCCAGAGTACACTCAACCAGAAAGAAGGGTGCCGCGCTGGCATAGCTGGTAAACATACCTATCGAGGAGATCAGCACAGCAGCGACGTAGGCATCGCTACACACCTTTGCAAAACACTACTGTGTGGACATTTAAATGAACGAGGAAGCACAAGTATGACAGAAGTACTACGACACCCATTTGCCAGCTCATGCACATTTCACCACAGCCAGCCCAAAGTAGGGGATACCGCTGTATAATCTAATGCACATTATGTGAATCCATAATAGGATTCATGCTGCAAAACGAAATTGTTTCTTACCTTTGGAAGTAGTTTTACAGCTTTAAGAGTTTTCTGGATTCACCTGCGACCCACCTAAAAAATCTGAAGATGGAGGCCACACACCGGAACGTCTGAGGAGCCGTATTGTGTCACAAAGAGGATGGACTAAGCAGCAGTGGTGTTCGATGACGCCCCAAGAGGGGTGGGAGTATGGGCCAGGGGGGAGACTAGAACACAACTTTCTGGACCCAACCACTAGATGGCAGAATAATGCACAGCATGTGAATTTAGAGAACTCTTCCAAGCTGCCAAACTAATTCTACAGGTAAGACCCCATTGTGTTACCTCCGTAAACTGTAACTGGTGAGTTGCAGTGTTTTTTTTTTTTTTTTTTTTTTTAAGTGATGGTAAGACTGATATTTTCATCTAACTACATCATCAATTTAACCTTGTGGTTTTTTTTCCTGTGCATTTTGTGGCCTTGCTGGACCACAGGGGGGGTGGGGGTTTCAGGCCCTTTGAAGGTTTGTGCCAAAGGGACCCCCAAACAAGGGCTATAAGGGGTCAGGATATCTCTAACCTGCCCGCTTCTGTATTTTTCAGGACTCTGGGACCAAGTCCTCGAATCCTGCAATGGAGATTAAACTTTTTTAATTAATGCTGCGGCATCTAACCACATCGGGTGGTCTTGCAGAACTCCTACGGGCCAGACTGATCAGAATTAATAGTTAACTGTTTTTTTTCTCGTGGGAGTCCTGCGTAACAAATATCAATAAATTCTGAGACGACTGAACAGAATAACACCAAATTATTAAATGGACGCTTTCTGAGTAATGATTTAGCCGTGTGTGTGTGTGTGTGTGTGTGTGTGTGTGTGTGTGTATATATATGTGTATGTATATATATGTGTATGTATGTGTATATATATATATATATATATATATATATATATATTCACTGAAAAAACAAAGCTTACAGGGAAGTTATAGTTAGGTTCTCAACTTAATTGAACAATTTTTCTCTGGATTCGCGAATCCTGGATCTGTGGATTCGTAAATGGGATGGTAAAAAAAAAATTGCCCAATTTTTGCCCACCCTCAATGTGTCCTATGGGGTCAGGATACCTGTATCCTGACCCCCTATGTGTTTTTTCCCCTCTTCCCACCCGAGTCGATGCAACAAACAAAATGTTGGCTGCAACTTTTCTATCCGGTTGCAGCCAGCCAATCAGATTCATCTTGTGGCGCGTGGATTCGCATCCCTATATATGTGTATATTTTGGCCTTGAATTTCTCCAAAACTACTGAACAGATTTACACCAAATCGCAGAAAGCATGATCTGTGCAACAGAATCTACCTTTTTTTTCCAAATTTGATGTAATTCCATTCCGTGGTTTAGGCTGTAGGCATGTCCAAAGGTCCTATGGAAAAATGAATAGGGGAAAACGATTTTGGGACTGCCCCTTTTTCTCATCCCTGCTTGACAGATCACCTGAGAAATTTCCAGGCAGAAGCTAAACTTAGCTAAGTATACGTTATGAAATTTTCATGAAGATTAATTAAACAACACCAAAGTTATTAGCAAAATTTCAACAACAAAAAAAACGCTTTTCTATTGAAACTAGGTCATAACTACCTAGTGGCAACTATATATATAATCTCTATAATATATATTATATAGAGACTCCCACAACAGTAGAAAAATTGTGTCCGAACGAGCATTGAAAGAGGCTAAAGGCTGGCAGCCAATGCCGTACCTACCGTTTTTGCTAATGCTTCTTAATAAAACCAGGTCTGTATTAAAGGGAGTTTAAGTCTGTATTGTGAATGTGAATTGTGCAGTAATTCAGACACAAGTTTACATTATGTTCTGTTACAGTTTGTCTTGCAGCATAACGGCCCCTTGGCATATGTTCTGGCACAAATTTTAAGTTTCTAGCTTTTTCATACAGTGTGTTGAAGACCTATTGCATGCACCAATGCCTTACAGACAACTCCCGTTTGCGATCCATGCAGAAAGAACAGATGTAATTCACTCCTCCACTCCCACACCTAGTGCAACCCCTGCTGCTTGCGGGCGGGGGGGGGGGGGGTCCCTAGATTTATGATAAAGGGCTTCTACTAAATTTCTGAAATAATATTAGTGTTATAGCATTCTGGAGAGCTTTACGTTTTTTTAATAACTGGAAGTGGCCATAGGAATCCTGAGATACCATGCAACACTTAGCCTCAGAAACAACCCTATGGTGAAAACACTATCTTGCTAATTGTGATGTTCTAGTTTGTGTAAAAGTGCAAGAGCAAAATGTGTTAACAGAAAACATGAATATTGTGTCAGTCGGGAGGGAATGAACTTGAAGGCCCACGCTGCTGGAACGTTTATAAACTCAAACATTCAGCCAGAGCTTAATGTTTATATAAGAAGGAAGTGTAAGGGCCCTATGCATTTCCCAGGAAGCCACTGCCCCTGACGGCAGTGCCAAATGCCAATGTTAGTATTATCCACTAACCATAACACTGACGCAAATGTTAAAGATTGTACCATTCCACGTCACCCAAAGATGTAAAAAATGGCCTGGAATAGCTTGCCTTTTTTTTTTTTTAAATGTATTCGATTGTTAATTACTTCTGTTGAAGTGTTCGCTTAAAAAAAAAAAAATCGGACCGTGGTAGAGTAGCAAAGTCCTATGATGAGAAATGGGTGTCGATGCCGAGCACTTGTAAACACCAGCACTCATTATTCACTGGATTTAACCCACCTGGCGTAGGTGCAGGAAAGGAGCCTGTAATTTATATCCTAGATTTCTTGCAGTTAATTAATACCTTAACATAGCATCTTGAAGGTTCCTCTGTCTCTTTAACAACCACTCCCGGTGCTATTTTTTTTTTTTTTAAGATGTTAGTTTATTCATAGGTGTACATCACCGGTAAAGACTTATTTAATGCTAGCCTTCCCCTCTGTATACTGCCACATTTACCGCAACATTATTGCCCACCCCATAGGTGGTTAACAGTGTTGTCATCTTCCAGTGATGGTCCAGAGGTTATTGAGTTTTATTATTATAGTTTTTAGTAAGATTTTCAGTAAGAAAGTCGCATTTTTAAATCTAAAACTCCTACTAAAATACTTATAAAGAAAGGCATATGACATAAATACACTCTTCAAATGCAATTATGGATCAGAGTTGAAGGGGAGACTATACAATGGGATAAAGGTGCATTAGACCCAGTTAAGCACCAACAGTTAATGGCAACTTTCCTATCCTACTTATTGGCGAAAGCTAACTCCGCGTTCCTTAAAGGCTGATAGATAGTCACTATACGCCACGGGAGAGCCCATTGTTCTTAACGGCGCATTTGACATCTCTCCAGTCCATGCAAAGCAATTAGATGCAACTTTAACGCTCGGTAGTTTCTTCCTTAAACAAAGTGTTTTCTACTAGTGGCTGCTAACTAATTCTGCACTGTAACGCATGAAAACTCGGCTCCTTGCTCACTCGACGCGTCTGAGAAAACGTGCTAAATGTACTGGAAATATCCAGAGGGGGCTGTGGGGGGGTTATTTGGGATTGTGTCGGCAAACCCGAGAAGCCAGGCCACCCTTCCGGTTCTGTTACTTGGCTGACGGGGACGCTGGGCCTCTTCAGTGGCGCAGGGTGCACATTCCGCCCCGTCCCTCGAGTCTTCGGTGACGTTCTCTGTGCTGAAGTGATTCAGCTTCACTAATAGTTCCCTGGACTCCGAAAACAGCCATTTCTCGGGGCACTGGCGGGTTTTATTTGGTGCCGCGCGCACTACCCCACCACACCCCGAAGAGAAGCACGAGGCCCGCCACGCAGGCGGAGAGCTCTGTGCCCCCACGTCATTCACAATATTTTATCGTTTGCCATGCCTCGGTGACCTGCCCCTCCTCTTATTCCGCTGTGCCAGAGATGATGCAAATATGCGTTGCTGCTTTGCATAGTGGTGTTATGTCTCGGCTGGTCCCTCGCGCACAAAATCCGACTTTATCAGTATACATTTTAAAGTGGGAAATCGTGCCTTAAACAGCGACCGAAGAAAAACTGCCATACATGTATGCAGGATGTAACGATAGAAGATGAATGATAACGTTTTAAAAAGTACTCCGCCGCAGAATGCGCAGTGCGAGGCCACCACGCCGATGCACACCAGTCCGACTTCAGTGCAGTGTGCATTAAAACTCGTGGAGTTGGCGCTTGCTGCTTACACCTGACAGGTTAGCATCCGTTTAATTTTTCCTAAGGCCGTACATTGAGTAATGGTAAACCCCTGTCGCTTATCTTTCTGCTTCCGCAAGTACGTTGTTGGTGGTTGTGTCTTAGGCAAAAGTGCTTTATTTGTCTTTCCTGTCCCTGCTTCCAGGCCGTCATCGTCTACAGCAGCAGCCGCTTCTACCCGCACAGCCACACCACCTAGCGCAGGCAGAGGGCCCGCTAAGGATAAGCCGCTCTCCGCCAAACCCAAACCTGCAGCGCCATCTGGTGCCCGGACCACGGCAGCGACGCCAGAGAGACCGAAGATCGATGCAACCAAGAAAGGTAGGAGTGCGATGAGGCATGGATGGAGAAAGTGACGGGGTTGGTAGAATTACCCCACTGCTCTAGTGGAAATTATAGCTCACCTTGTATTAATGATTTCTAACGACTGGTTCCGATTCCTCAGATTTAAGAACATCTAGTGAAAATACGTTAGATAAACGCTCTTAATGGCAAGACAAAAAGGGGAGAAAGAACGATAGGAAATCAATGCTGAAGGCAGAAAATAGGATGGAAAAAGAACCTGCAAGTGTAGAGTAGTGAAAGAAAAAAAGTTATGGTAAACTTGGCAGTTACCAGTAGGAACTTAAGAAAAGGTTTAGGGCTCTGCATTTTTTTTTTTTTTTTTTTTTTTTTTTTTTTTTACAAATTACACACTACCTTTCCCCCAAATATCACATCCACATTCAGCATCAGACATCTCTCATTATCTTATTGTTGGCATAACTATATCCAAAGCACCTCACTTTCACCGGTGGAACCTGACCGTTTACCCTGGAATCAACACAACCAGAGTACCCACACAAAGATCGGACCATACATTTCACAGTAAGAGGTATCCTCTCCACATCAGGTGTAAGCCACCAGGACTCCAAAGATGAGAAGGAAATGGTGACAGCTTGCTCTGACACGCTACAGGGCAGAGACATACTGACTTTCTAAGGCTTCTTCTTTCTTCTAAGGCTTCTTCTTTCTTCTAAGGCTTCTTCTTTCCTTCCAAGGCTTCTTCTTTCCTTCCAAGGCTTCTTCTTTCCTTCCAAGGCTTCTTCTTTCCTTCCAAGGCTTCTTCTTTCCTTCCAAGGCTTGAGCTTACTAGCAGGGCCTAGCTGCAATGTCACCTCACATAAATGGGGAATAACCACAATCCTTTGGGAAGTGGGACTCAAGCTGACCTGGGGAAAGCAAATGTCTCTCTCTTAAGAAGACGATGTATATTATTTGTAAACAAAATACATAGATGGAGGTAGGAGGGAATGCCCAATCCCTACCCAACACATGTTAACACAAGGCAGCTCAATGCGCTGCCTTGCGTCAGTTTCTGGTTTGTTCTTTCTTTACAAAGCCACGCAAAAACTTTCCTATGAGGCTATTTCCTCTGTGCATGTGTACTGCAGCATTCAAACAAAGAGGAAATAATGAAGAGAAATTTAATATATTTCACCTTGTTACACCAGTCTCAGTTAGACTTACCAGTTTGGTGCAAACATATGTTTACAAATCTTTGTAAATATGAGTTTTCATCAAAATACATGGGTGGTGACGGAGCACCACCCATGTAATGTGTACATGATGCAAGGTAACGCAAGGCAGGGCAATGTTTTTTCTTTATTTCAGTACAAAGCCACACAAACAGTACTTTTGAATAGTAGATAAAAAAATAGATTTTCTATCATGGTTGCTCTAGCAAAGTGACGCAACCACAACTCAAAATCTGGGCCTCAACTTATATATTAATTTTTTTTAGAAGTCTGCCTCAAAGAAATTGGCAACAAAGAGAAACGTGACAGTAAATCAGGTTAAGGCACCTGCTGCACAGAGGT
This sequence comes from Pleurodeles waltl, assembly GCF_031143425.1. Classification (NCBI taxonomy): domain Eukaryota; kingdom Metazoa; phylum Chordata; class Amphibia; order Caudata; family Salamandridae; genus Pleurodeles; species Pleurodeles waltl. Next base: position 441,734,842 of record NC_090443.1, on the reverse strand, counting down.
TTGTGTTCCCAGTAAATCTGAGATAATAGTAATCTCAGATAAGATAATTCTGTGGTTAATGTGTTTGCTGGAAAGAGCTGTGTTTTACCTAGTCCCGGTTTTGACTCAAAGTAGCAGCCATGGAAATTGCATCTCCTGCAAAGCATATCATGTAACATGTAGATAACAGTTTTTTTTATTTATTTTTTATTCCGAGCTTAGCAGCGCACAGCACTGCTTTTCTGATGTGTTGGTAGCTATGTGAGCTTTTAACCACACCCACCTCATACCCATTGCTATCACTCGTTCATGAGCTTGCCTTTCAAAAATCCTTTATCATCATTAGTAAATGCTTTGTTTCCGTGGGGAATTTTTGTTATCGCCTTGGCCATGGACCTTGTTATCTGGACAATTCCACGATTGCCAATATGTTTGACTGTGAGCGAACTTTTGTTTTCTTTTTGTGTCGTTACCTTTGTACTCATGCTCATGGTGGCCATGGCACTTTGAATCGGCTGGCTTACTGTTTTACTTTTCATTTTCAATTTATGTGGCAAGAAAAGTCCAGTTAGGAATTTACAACGCTAATAGAACTTACTTGAACAAACGCGAGACCCATTGTATTGCAAATGCTTGTTTTTTTTAAATGTAAATAGATACATAGGTTACTGCTTTTAACACAGATCCTTTTGTTACTTAGAGTTGCTTTGTAATCCCTCTATTATAGCGCAGTGAGCTGTGAATGATATGACTCCCTTACCTTGTAACCCTCACTCTTATGTAACATAGCCTGTGCGCTGATTCACAAACTTTTATGATTTGTCAGTATAATGTGTATGTGTCATGTGAAGTGGTCTGACATCCTGCATTGGGATGAATATCGCTGTGAAAGAAATAAAAATACTGGTGTATAAATTGTTACCATGTACTGGCACAGAGTAACATGTCTGACATTCTTACAGTGCATGCATGTCTGTTATATACAGGGTCTGAACAAAGTCAGAATTGTGCCCTTCTTCAGTACCTGTGGAGTGCTAACAATCTGTGTGCTTTTGTTTCCTCTCCACTGCCTTTACATGTAGGTGTGAGGCTACAGGCAGCTCACAGCCTGGATTTTAGAACAAAGGAGGCCAAAAGGCCCCTTAAGTTTGGCCTTGGTAATGGCCCAGCTGGAGTCTGAAATAACAAAGGCCCCCCTCCCTGCTTGCACGTTGCTGCTCAGAATGAAAGCAGACAATGAGCATGAATGTGTCCTGGTGTTTGAAAATTATACCCAGGCGAGTTTTATCAAATTATACAGTGAGGCCCAACTTCTTGACATGATGGACTGCATCCACCCTGTGAAAATAGTGGGTCCACCTGCGTGTACCCCTGACCTGTGCCCTACCATTTAGTCTAGAAATTTCTCCAACCTGTAGCCCCCGCTAGCTGATTTATAAGATTTCACAGAGCTGCTATAAATTATACCACGTGTGTTAAACTTCACTTTCTCACTATGTGGAGGTCCAACTGATTCTTTCTGGAGTTTGTGGACGGGAAATTGGGTCTCTGCACGGTAACCTGACCCAGAAGGGAGACCAGAGATGAACATGTCACACCTTGAGGTGTCACCTCTCCTTCCCCAAATGTTAGTATGAAAACCGAAAGCTGTTTTCTTAAAGTGACTATCAAGTGCTTAATTTGTGTCAGTGGTCGCATTTGTTCAGAACAGGCACTAACATTTTAGGATCAGGACTTAATTTCTATTGTTGGACTTTGTCACACAACGAGGAGGAGAGAAGCAGAAAAGGGAGAAATTGGTAGAGAAAATAGTAGAACAGTACCAAAATATGGGAGGTGATGAATAACCTGTGAGAGTGAAAGAGACAGGGACCTCAGTGTGGTGCGAGATTGCCCATGAGGTGGCAGCCTTGATATTTGTGACCCACAGGTTTGAGAAGTCTAGGCAGCAGGCTTCTAAGAGAAGCTTCCAGCCCCTGCACATTTTATTTATATTTTTACTTTTTACAAATTTTACACTAATGGTAGTTCTGCACAGATCTGTGCGTGTTTCATACAAACTAACATGGCGACGTATTAATAGCCTTATATATTGTTTTTTTTTCCCAGTGTAATAGAACATGTTCCTAACTGTTGTTTCATTTGCCTTTTAGATGTTAGTAAAGTTTCCACGCCCACCAAGGGCTCCACCCCTACCTCAGTGCCCAAGAAGTCTGTCACCCCCGCAAAGGTTGTGCCCGCTAAAGTGCCAAAGCCTGCAACAGAAACAAAGACTGATGTTAAGACAAAGGGGCCAGTGACCAGCACCACTCCGAAAGCAACAGATCGAACAAGGCAGCCTTTGAATGCAGGATCACCAGCACCCAAGACTCTTACAACCAAGCCAGGGAGCGCAGCATCACCCACTAAGCAGGTGGCTACACAGAAGGCATTGTCAACCACACCCAAGAGGTCTACCAAGTCTGCCTCTGGGAAACCCACGCCAAAAAAGGAACCAGTCTACTCCCTGGAGCCTGTTGCAGTGCCCAGGAGAAAGAACCAGAGCCTTGATTCACCGGCTGCTGAGGATGTAACAAAGCCACTGCTGGCAGAGGACAAAGTGGTGGAGAAAGTGTCGGTAACCAATCTGGCTGCTATAGAGAGCTCACTGGAGGAGAGCCCATTTACTCCATCAGTAGATGCATTGCCACTTGGTGGTGCCCAAGCAAAAACAGACACTTGCCAAATTCCAGAGTCTGGAGACATCCTCTCAGCTGACTTAGAAAACCATTCTGCACTCGACAAAATACCAACCTATCCCGCAGAGGATGCTGGCACTTTAGTGCATGGCCTAACAGAGGAACCAACAAATGACCAGATAACTACCCCCATTGAGCATGCTAAACCGGTAAACAATTGCAACGAACTGGGCACTGAGGCAGAAGAACAGCTCCTAATGGACTTGCCAGCACAACAAAGCTTGCCAGAACATAATCAAGAACCTTTATCAGCTGAGAAGTGTTCTCCACTGCTTGAAGAGCGACCTCAAGAGCTGCCTCCCCAAATGTCACCAATGCAACCATGCTTCCCAGGAAACCTCTCTTTGGAAGCAAACGAAGCTGCAGCAAATGCGGAGTCGAAGCTGCCCGAATCTGAAGAGCAGATTACTAGTGCTGAAAAGTCTTACTCTGTTGAAGGTAGTCTTGAGACAGTGTCTGTGCCCTCTACTGTGATAGATGAGGGAGTGCTAGGGGCTGAAACAAAGTTTCCTGAATCAGAAGAGATACCTTATGATGACCACCCCCCCTTCCTTGAACGTACTACAGAGGCAGACCTAAATACCTCCCCTTTCACATCCTCAGTTGAGATAGAGGATAATTCCGCATATGTTGCAGCAAAGTTACTAGAAGCAGAATGTGATATTTCTGGGGATGATTCCTTTGAAAACACTGCAGTCTCAGACCTGAATGTGCCTGTCTTGGTGCCCTCAGTCGCAGTAGATGAGAATCCACCATGTGCTGAACCGAAGATGCCTTACCTTGAAGACCACCTTCCAAATGACCGAGGTCTCTCTCTGGACTCTTTAGAGAGGACTGCAGAGGCAGACATTAATGTACCTATCGAGGTGTCCTCTGTTGTAGTAGGGACGGGCCCACCAACTGCTGAAACAATCTTAGCCAGTGCAGAAGAGGACTTTTACTTTGACCATGCAGAAAGTACTGTAGGGATTGCCCCTGCATTATTTCCCTCTGTTGCAGTTGATGATACGCCACCATGTGGTGTTCCCACATTGCCAAAAGAAGCAGAAGAGGCTGCCATTGACACCTGTAGTCAGTCTAGGGAAAGTACAGAGACTGGCCCGAGTGCCCCTATCTTAGATGATTATGTTGCAGTAGAGGAGAATTTAGCATGTGTTTCAACCATGATGCCAACTTTAGAAGCAGTGGAGAAACCCAATGAGAGCCACAGTTTGTCCTTGGATTGGGCTGAAAACAGGCCAGATGAACTCCTTATCTGCAGAGACCCTTATGCTGACATACAAAACACACTAATTCCACCTTTAGAGGCAAAAGACTCACACACAGAGGACATGGTCTCGCAGAGTACAGTCTCACAAGTGGCTGCTCCAGAGGAGGAAGGACCCTTGCTGCAGTCAGAGGTGAAGAAAGTAGAAGAAACTGATGTCACTCCTGAGCAACCAACAGAGTGTGACTTGCATTTGGAAGAACCAGATTGTCTCGCCGTGCTAGAAAATTCTAAAGGGTCTCTGCTATTAAATGAGATGTCAGATGGCTCTGAAGAGACGATAACTGAGAATGATGGACTTGAACATCAAGTTGCTGATCAAGCGCCAGAGTTGGTTCCTGAAGACAAAGTACATATAGAGGAGGCAAACCCTATTCAAGATGCTATGGATGAGGAGCCTTCCATAGAATGTTCCACAGTACTTCCTGACTTTGTTGGTCAAGTGATCGTCACAGAAGAGAAAGCAAAGGTTTCAAAGACAACGGTGGATGAGTATTGCACTTTGAAGGAAACATCTGTGCCCGCGTATGATGCGTTAACCAAAGAAGAGTTTTCAGAGAAGAGAGAAACTGAAAGCTCACAAGAGATAGATTACTTGCATAGTTCCTCTGAAGAGAGAGGTTTTTCTGAAAGTAGTTTTCCTGAAATGGAACTTTTAGACAAAAACACTGCAGAGGTTGCTTTTGTGGGGACCCTGACGACCTCTCTAGCACAATCCCAAGGTGATTTCGAGGATGAATCTATAAATGCCTACCAATTCCTGTCTTTAAATCCAGCTCAGGAGAGCCGTGACATATTGGTGTCCGATAGCTACGAGGAACATGTAGATGAAAAATGTGACAAAAGTTTGGAAACAATAGAGAGAGAACCTCTTCCCATCTTTGGTGGACTCTCTGACAGCTTGCCTGAAGCTCATCCTTCTGAATACCACCAGCCAGAAATGCTTGGTCAAACAACAGAGCAGGTTACAGATGTTGGGGCTCCGGAAATAATCACCAGTTCATGTTTGGAACTCAGCTCGACCTTACTAACTCCTTTTTGCCCAGAAGATTTGTCTGCTGAAGTTTCTTTAATTAATGAAGGTCCACAGTCTTACGAGGCTGCAGAGTACATCAGTATCGGCTCCCCAATGTCAACATTTCCTGTAGAAGGGGCTGGTGTGGTGAAGGTTGAAGAGCTCACTATGCCCAGTACTCCTCCAGATGATGTTCCTCCTCATGTAACGACTGTCGAAATAGAGGAGGGGAATTTACAAAGTCAGGATGACCCTGAATGCACAGATCCCGTTCTAACGCATGAAAGTGAAGACATGGTCCACAAGCCCCATAATCTTCCTCTTGAGACTGCAGACGTCTCTCTTGAATTAAATGGAAACCCACTCTCTCCATATGAAGGAAATATGCAGTCTCCCTCATCAGAATCACGGGGAGCACTTCAAGAACAGTCACCAGAAAAGGTTTCATCTAAATCTAGCACATTGAGTGGGCCAGATCTGGCTGGAAAAAGTAGCAGTGAAACAAGCACCCCTGAAGAACTTAGAGACTATGACAGTAGCTCTGGCGTTGAGTCCAAATCAGAGGACAAGCTGGGTGGCACTGGTGACCTAGCGTTTGCACAGTCACAACAGCCTTTCAGTCCCCTCGATGATCTACCCGCAGACCAAGATTTAGGAATCCACATGGAGAAGGGGGATGATGAGGCAGAAACCCTGCCAGCAGATGAGGTCTTGGGGGACCCTCATACTGAACCCACAGTCTCTTCAGAGGAGCACTCCGAAGCAGAAATTGATGGAGACCTCTCTCTCAATGGATCCACTAAGTGCCCTGCCTTTGAAAAACTAGTCCAACCTAGCGTAGAGTTCAATAAGAGCAAGCCTCTTGTGTCCTTGGCTTCTCCGCCCTGCAAGCCCTCACTGTTTCATTCTGTGGAGGAGTCAGAAGAACTAGGCTCTGGTGATGCTGGCACTGAGACTCCGGCATCCACCAACTCTGCAGGTTCATATGATGTTTTTGACGGTGCCTTCCACTTGCACTCGACAGACAGCTGTGGCAAAAGCCCAGGGGTCTCCTCGCTAGATAGTGAGGAGCACGTGCTGGAAGGAAGTCGTGACCAGTTCCTAGTTGGGCCTCAGAGAGAGATAGGATTTTCCGTAGATACCTATGCCCTTCCGAAGGAAGAATATCATCGGACTCCATCTGAGGATGAGGATAGTCCTCACCATCCTGCCTTGCCTCCTGAACCTGCAGGGTGGAAACAAGAGTTCTTGGGGAGTGGATCCATTGGTTGGGGTCAGCAGTTGGAGCAAAGTCCATCATGTGGAGAGCATGTGGAAAACCTGCAGGGGTTCACTGGGCAGTCCAGTGATGAGCCCCAGTGGGTGGCACAACCTACACCACTAGCAACATATCGACAGAAGGATCTGGAGTGTGACTTGATGCCGACTGCAGACATGCACACAGCAGCACAGTCGTACAGTGCCACCACGGGTGTAGGGACAGATAACATGACAACAGGTAATGTATAGGGGTGTCCCTACTGAGTTGTGGATTGGTTGTGAGTGCCAATTCCAAAAGAACGTTCACGTTGGGCTCAGGGGAAGCAGCATTCTTCGCGGCTTGGAAACCCATTTTAAAGGTCTTCTAAATTAACTATTGGAGTTGACACTAGGGAGGAGAAGTGCAGAGATCCACCTTGTTGTGCGGTCAGTGAATAGACTTAATATTACCCAATTTTGCATGGACTAGACAAAAAGGCAGACAGTTTGGGGGACTATTGGGGTCATAACACCATGGGATAAAAAGAGGGCAGCCTAGCACAGTCTGTTTCCACCAGTAATCCTTATTCCCAAATTGCCCCCCTTCAGGGCATCCAGTGCTGCTTTTGATTCCCTCGAGCAAGAGTGGCACATGGAAACCCTCGGATTGCTATCTTTGTAAGTCAGTCCAGGCGCTATACCGAAGAACCTGCATTTCTTATTGTCCTTTCAAGCCGCAGCTCTGGTGTAGCCTTCGAATGTATGTGAAGTGGTGTTTTCTGAGCCAGACACCCCCAGCTTCCCACACACATTTACTCTGTCCAGGCCCTCTCCGCAGACACCAGCCAGCGCCCCTTAGTTTGAGCGCAAGTTGTTTTTAGGGGTTTGTTTTTTAAAACTTTGCATCATTGATCATGTCCGCCCATTAACACTAACCACATCCAGCGAGCAGTTACCTGGTTGTTTATACCATGTCCTTTGGGAAGTATTAGTCTTCAATAAAAAATGCATCCTTGTTTTTATTCGACCTCCATTTTGGATTTTGTTTTGGGGATTGGGGTAGATACAGCACTATTAATTATTTTATTTATTTCCCCCCACCCCTCAACCTTTGTTCTTTCGGAAAAGTAGTGATCAATGATAGGCGTGTTTTCAGGGAAGGCTTCATGAAGTTTTGTGACTGGAATTTCAAAGGTTCAGATTGTTCTGCCCACATGCTACCCCAGTTTTCTTCCTATGCAATTAACATCCACAAAACATCTCCTCGTCTATTCCAGTCGTATTTAAATGTTTGGCAGCCATCACCCGGTTTCCGACAGTGGCACGGGTGAGTCAGACGTGCTCCACCCTGCAGATCATTTGCCTCTCTTTTCGAAAGAAGAACCTGAACAGAACTTGAACCTTAAAATTACATTCCAACATACTTTCACTTGATGCAACACCTTCATGTCTTATCTTACAACAATGCAAATATTCAGCCTTTAGTACTTCAGCCGCTCCTGTTAACCAGCTGTCAGTAAATGTTCAAGCCGTGTTTGTTCGTGATGCCCTCCAAGACAAAACGTTGTACCATGGTCTGGGCTCAGATACTTGACACTCAGAAAATGCGTTGTTTTTTTTCTGTTGTTTTTGTTTTTGCTGCTACTGAAACAGTATTGTGCTCAATGCCACAAAAAACTGACCGCATTGCGAGAGGAGAGGGAATAAAGCAATCTCCAAGTCTGGATGAAAATTACTTTAACATACGGTGCCTACCGATCTGTCCTCTATCTCGAGTGTCTGTTAAACGGCCTGTGGTGGCATTGGTCTTTTCTCTTCCTCCAAGCCCAGATAGATAATTCATACCACCCTTTGTGGAAGTGGCGTGTTGTGGGCTATCTCGACTGAAAAAATTCTTAGAGCTGGTTAATTCAAAATGTGCCATATGGTTTCCCTGTAACAAAGAGGCCTTTTCTTAGAATTACTGCTGCACCTATCTAGCTTTTTTTCAAAAAATGCTACACACATATAGGCACACTTTTGTTACAAAATGTTTAAAATACTGTTTGTGTAAATTTGCTCTGGTTGATAAAGTACTGAAAATTCAAGAGATTGCCACATGGAGACATAAACCAAATTGGGTCCGTTTATCTAGCAGCTACTACAAAGTGTGTAAATATATATCATCAGGCTTTTTATATCCATTCAAACTGCTATTGGTTCTGTTTTAGTAGGTCTTTAGTGTCCAAAAACTACAAATTATTTTCTTTCATTTCAGTCTCTCTACAATAACCTTCCCGTAATGTCCAGGGTAAGCTTGTAACCTTAAAGGCCTCGTGTCATGACTATCTTTATATCACTAAATACGAGTAAGTAACCACCAGAACCACCAAGCATCTATCAGAAGTGGGTCCTTCTTATAGAAATATTTATAGGAAATGATTGTGTCTCACGCGTTCAGCTTTCCAAGCCGATATAGCTACTACCTAGATTATTCAAGAAAATTCATCCTTTATTGCAATATTACATACATGCAGTGTCAACACATCTGAATCGGGGTGCCTCCCAAGTACTAGGGGGGGGGAAAAATAAAAACAAAACTGTATACATAATGTAAAGAATCTTAATCCTGCACTTTTGCATTTCCTCAAAGCTTGAAGTCTTCTGAAGTTGCTACAGGAAATCTGGTGAGGTAGACCAAGTTCAGATACTCATTCAGCAGCAGCCTATTTCGTCCCCTTCCACTTTGTTGTCTGCTTTGTGCCAATGGCAGAGACTGCTTTTTAGGATGATGGCATGTGACACTGCTCCGTCAAGTCCACTGGGACTGCCCGTTAGCGTTGTCTTCATCACAGATAAATCTTTCGATTTGTATGCTGAATTTTTGCATATTGGGCAGGCTAAGATGGTCCACCAGAGTCTTGCACTCTCTGCCTTGAGGTAGGCAGCCCTCCAAGGTCACCATGGTCTCCAGGACTGTTTAACACAGGAGGCTGGCCAGTGCTCCGTGACGCTGTTACTCGTGCCAGAGGCACTCCAGAAGGATCCAACATGTGGAGACTAAAATGTTTTCTTCCATCAAACAATCATTCATCTGAGTCAGATTCTGAGATATATAAAGAAGTGATCAACACTTCTATGAAAAACTGTTGAAATGAATCTAGTGATAATATACCCAACCTGTTCCTCACAGCCATTTATCAAACGTTTTCAGTCTAAAACAAGTGGAAGCAGTGGATGAGGGGTGGTGCACGTTTTAAAAAAAAAAAAGCATCCTCTTGAACTGTAATGTCCAAAGTTAGTGCAGGGTTCTTGCTACGTTTTTCAGGATAACTATTAACTCTATAGCTGACCTCCATTAAGAATCATTGGAGGTAAATTGATCCCATGTGGGCCTTGAAGGGTTGATTTGTACCTGGCCACCATGGGTCAGTGTTGGCCACCTCTGCTGTAAAAAGCATGGAAGACAGCAAGATCTCTTTTCCACTCGTCCCTGGAAAACATTGTTGTGGGTTGTAACAGATACTCGATTACATATCATGGTAAGCATATAGGAATGGGTCAAACCCCAAATGGGTGAGCTTGCTTTCAGGAGGCCATCTAGGTTGCAGAATGGGTAGCTAGCTTTGCAAAATATTGGGCCTGCGTTCCTTCCTGTACATACACAGGGTTGGTGAGGGTTTTCTTACTGCAGGGATGTGGGCTTCTGAGTAAGGATAAAAGGACTCCGGCCTAAGATGAACAGTGACTTCAAGGCACACATAAGAGTAAAGTGTTTGAATAGTCAGGATGCGTTCAGCTTCAAGATTAACTCTTCATTGTTAGGACCCTTTGTCAAACCTTCAACAAAGATTTATCAGCTAACGATTAGAGATGGGGCATGCAAAGGGTTTAAGAACTACCTTGTTGCTAGATTTGCAAATTGGGTGGGTCCCTCTGCTGCCGATCTGGGGGTTGCCAACCAGGCAGTGTTGTCATTCCGGTTGTGAAACTCTAGCCTGTTCATGGGTGATTTAGCCTCTTTACGCCAGAGTTAAAAACTTGTAGAGTCATTTATTGGGAGGAAAACTAAGCTTTTGTGACAGTTTAATGGGACGGGTAATGCATTATTTCTTGGCATAATCTTCATCTGGAATGGGTCAACGTGGGCCGGTTGGCAGCCCCGGTTGACTTCCCACTCCCTTCTTGCTCCTAACCCACCTTGTCTTTCTGTTCTTGTCTGTGCTTGTGATGGCTTGCAGTCCCTTGTTCCCTTTCCCGACCCCTTTCACTCCTGTGTTCTTGTGTACATGTTCATCCTTGTCTTGTGAGGATGGCTGTCCCAACCAATAGTGCTGTGCCCTGTTCCAGGTGTCGGCAGAACCCCTCCGGAGCCCTTCCTCCGGGCACAGGGGCTTGGCCCACCAGAAATCCTTTCTACAATCTACGAAGTGGACCCACCTGCTGAGACGGGGTTGCTACAAGCGGAGCCGCTCCCTCAGGCCCAAAAACAGGAGGACTCAACATTGACCGAGATGAACCTTGGCAGTCTTCAGGCAAATGTTGTGCAGCAGCTGATCAGTCGGACGCTGCTCTTCACAGCGGGTGGCAGTGGTGAAGTACTGAGTAAGGGTGTGATGAGCGAAGTTGAGCTCGGCAAGTGGACGGAGCTGCTGTCCCCATTGGAGGAGTCCCGAGCCAGCATCACATCAGTCACAAGCTTTTCCCCGGAGGACATTGCCTCGCCCCAGGGCGACTGGACAGTGGTTGAAGTTGAAACTTTCCATTAACCCATCCTTCTTTATCACAACTCCCCTTTATTCCTCTCCCCACCCTCTTACCCATCCTGCACTTGAAACAGCTTTGCTTTACTGAGCATTCCTCTTGCTTTTCAGCCTTTTCCTACTCTTCTTGCCAGCTGTGCATGATGGTACGCGATCGTAGCTTGATGGTACTGTGATTGCACTGCTCTGTCAATCATAAGGCTGCCAAGGTACTGATCATCAAAGAAGTTGATCCCATTAACTGTCAAGAGCAAACACAAAATTGTCACTCAAAGGTGAGCTGGATTCCCCGTGGTTATATGCGGTCTCTTACAATATGGGTTACTAAATGAGACCGTACTACTTAAGCTCTAGTTGGTGCCCTCTAGGGATTCGTGGTGGGGGAGTGGCAGATGGTGTCCTCCTTGTCCACGGTTAATTAGAAGGAATTGTTGGGCCCATCGTTGCTGTGGAGGGGAGTGCACAAAGATCAACCAAGCAAATTCCTGCCAGTTTACACCTCTGGTGTATTGGAATGAGGGGAGTTACTATCTTCAGTATACCACTGGTGTATTTGTGTATATTTGAGGGAGTAAAGTTGTAACCGAAAACACCTGTAAGTGAGGACCCTTAATGTTTGGAAGTTAGTTGCAAAAGAATGGGACCCACTAAAGAAAAGTGTTTTAGTGATTGTAGTAAAAGATAGGCCCTCACAGATGGTTGGAGTGAAGAGCGAAACGCAGGCAAAGCCATATTATATTAATTTCACCCCTGAATTTACAGCTAAAGCCCTCTATCGTTTAGGCTTCCCCCTTAAGTCAAAATAGCAGTTATGAGACTCCACCCTCCCAAATTCCTATATTCAGAATTCTGCAGCTGTCTTCGCTACGTCTTGTCCCTGGTCACATTTGTTCCCAGTTCCTTTCCTATGGCAGAATAAAGTTTACTGAAGGCACTTTAACCTCTCTACTTTTGCCTGGGAACTGGTGAAGTAGACGAATAGTTTTATCCTCTTTGCACAAACCTTTAGTGGTTCCCCCCAGTGACCTGCAAAGCTGAGTTTGTTGCTCCCCGTACACATACAGCATTTGCTGACATAACTGCTGGGAAGTTATACTGAATGGCCAATTCCCGCTTTGTTTCCCTTTGTAGGAATAAGGCAGGGAATTGTATTGTTCCTGGTTACCTGGCAATCCTAGAAATGCCCCAGCGGCTCATACATTTAAGGAGTTACCTAAGAGGGATACTAGAAAATCCATCCCAATCCCTAAGAACTGTTTGAGTTGTTTAGTTTGTTCAGAATAGACGTTTCCAATTAAATAGCAGAGAAAGAGCCATTTGTAGTTAGCCACTGTACTAAATCTATTTTGTGAGCTGTGGCGAAATGTTCCTGCGCTGAAGCCACTGGAAGAACATCGGACCCTGTTTGACTGAGCTGTGTTATGAAATCTAATCTAGAAGCTTGAGTGTTTTGTTATGAATTTTAAATTATAGTTGCATTTTTAATAAAGACTGCTTTGAAAGGTGCTGTTATGCTTTGGACTTTAATGTGCTCGGAAAGGGGTTTGACTACATCATTTATTTCTTAAATTCTGCTAGAAACTCGGATTTAAAAACAAGTTGAACTTGCAAAGCATGAATGGAAAAAGGTTGCAGGCAATTTTAGCAGCCAACCTATCTCTCATTCCTTCAGAGGTTAACCAAGGTTTTTGAGACCGCAGGCCTCCTTGTTATGCTGTCCGCATTGGGTGCAAACTTCTTTTAATCAGTAAAGGTTTTGCAGCTTACTTTGCATTGTCATGCCAGCTACTTGTTGGACCTGAAATTCTGAGGTATTTTGGAAAGTCTTAGCTGAGTGGCATGTTGAACAGATCATATTTAAGCTGTCAACCTAAAACTCGCAGTACCCGTCCACGTGGTACCATCTTTTGGCGGATCTTTCCAGATTCACAAGGCACGGGTTTTTCTGCCAGCTGCTGGTTAGGTCCAGAAGTAGATCTGTTTCAAAGTTTTTACTTTAAGTGTCAACACAGGTGGAGCCAGTATGACTCACTATGATGCAGACCGTAAGCCCACACTGCTCCAATATGTGGCCTCCATCTTAGAGGCTTTTTTTGACCCACTGGTAGATTTAGTTGCATTTTTTTAGCGAGAGAATGAGTGTAAAAAAGCAAATTGTAGATTACAACATGAAATGATGAGAAAAAAACAATGACAATCAATGAGTAGGTTGAGAAATTCCATTGCTTTAGAGCCAAGACAAAAGCTGATGGAAGGGAAGAGTGGAAAAGCATCAACTTAGCCTCTACAGATGAAGGAGTTTACAAGAGTCAAGAGAGGTTGTTGACCTCGAACGAAAGACTTTATACTTTGAAGCCAGTCAAGACTAAAAACTATTGAAAATTGTTTCTTAAAAAAATGAACACATTCAAAGATACCCGACATCAAATATCACACCAAGGGCTAACATTAAAAGACCCGAAGATGAAAATGGAATATTGAAACAGAAAAGTTTGGCAAAAAAAACCTCGAGCTCTGAAGGGCAGGAACAAAGGAGGGGAATATATACACTATACCTTACATGAAATACAAGATGATTAAGAAGCGGTGACAATATTTGAGAAGAGGAAATACTGAAAAACACATATTCACCACAGGATGAAGTGGAAATGCACTTTTAGGCCTTCACTGTCAGGTTTATTACTGTATATTGTGGGCAGCTTAAAAAAGAGCAGATTACACATTTGCAACAATACATGCATGGTCATTAAACCAGCTATCCGAAGAATGGTTTCACCTAGAGTAGAGAAAAAAATATTTACTGTCGCTTGAGGATAAACAACTTATTAGAGCATATGTGAATCCTCCTCCCTTATTAGTAAAACATCAAGGAACAGGGCACAAACACTAACTATGCAAGGCCCACCACCAGATAAAGGAGTATGCGTCTAGTGTAAAAATATGGTAGTGGGTGGATGCAGTGGTGTATGGCTACTACTAATGCCTGACTTAACCATTTGTCAGAATAATTTCATAATAGGTCAAATTATATAGTGTAGTAGTAGAGGTAGGAAAGACCATCGCACACACCTGCTATGGAGGTGCAAGCCAAGTTGCAGATGTAATGAGGGCATCTGCTCAAGATGCTGCAGTTATCAGACAACTAACAACACGGACAGACTTGCACAGGCTCACGTGGGCTAACATTTCACGTTTTAAAATTGAAGTAACCGTTCACATGTTAACAATGGTTTGGTGCAATAGTGGATCAATCTGTTGAACTAATAAGACAGCAAGGGCAGTGGAAGCACTGCAAGTTAAATTGGTCGATCAGGGATTTGTAAAGCCCGGCTAATCACCCATAGGGTTTCCAGGTGCTGAATGTATGTGTGCTGCTCATTCGAAGAGCCAGGTCTTGAGGTCCTTCCTGAACTGCTTCAGTGGTGTGGTCTGCCTGAGCTTGAGGGGAAGTGTCTTTCCATGTCCAGGCTGCAAGGCATTAAAAGGATCTGCCTCCTACTGTACTTTTCTGGATCTTAAGGATGGCTGCAAGGGTGAGCTGGGAGAATCAGAGACATCTGTTGGGTACATAGAAGGTGAGGCTCTGGTTGAGGTATGCTGGTCCTATGTAATGCAGTGTCTTGAAGATGTGGATCAAGAGTTTGTATGTGATGCACTTTTTGAATGAAAGCCAGTGTAGTTCTCTGAGGTGGAAGGGGATTTGGCTGTGTCGGGGATGTCCCGGTTGAGACTGGCTGCTGCATTCTGGACTTGTTGTAGTCTTGATTGAAGTTTTTTGGTAATGCTGGCATTGAGTGTGTTGCTGTAGTCCAGTTTGCTGGTGATGAGTGCATGGGTGACTGACTGTCTCGTGTCGGGGGGGGGGGGGAGAGAATCCATTAAAAAATATTCCGCAGGAGATGGAGGGTGTGGAAGCTAGATGATGAGACAGCGTTAACTTGTTGGGTCATTGATAGAGTGGAGTCCAGGATGATGCCCGGGTTGCATGTATGGTCTGTGGGGGGCGGGGCATTACCTAGAGCGGTGAGCCACCAGGAGTCGTTCCAGGCAGAAGGGGTGGATCTGATGAGGATCTCTGTCTTGTCTCAGTTGAGCTTGAGGCACTTGGCCTCCATCCAGGTGGCAACTGCTCTCATCCCGTTCTGGAAATTCCTCTTGGCTTGCACGGTGTCCTTGGACATGGAGAGGATCAGTTGGGTGTCGTCAGCTCAGGAGACTATGTTCAGCTCGTGTTGTTTGGTGATCGTAGTGGGCGAGGCCATGTAGACGTTGAAAAGCATCAGGCTGAGTGAGGATGCTCTGGGCACTTCACAGCAAGTGTCTTTAGGTTCTGATGTGTACGGTGTTAGTCTGACCGGTGTTTTTCCAGTGAGAAAGGACCTGATCCAGTTCAGGGCTTTATCTCGGATGCCGGAATCGTGCAGTCTTGTCGCAGAGGGTGGAATGGGAGACTGTGTCAAATGCAGCGGAGAGCTCGAGGAGGATGAGAGTGGCAGTGCCTCTGTGGTCCAGGATGATGTGCAGGTCATCAGTGGGTGCGAAGAGTGCAGTTTTGGTGCTGTGGTTGCTTTTGAAACTGGATTGAGAAGGGTCCAGGATACAGTGTGTTTCGAGGAACTCTGTGAGTGGCTGGTTGACCTCTTTCCTCTGTTACTTTGTTGGGAAAGGGAGCAGAGAGATGGGTCTGTAGTTCTTCATCTCCTGAGGGTCGGCAGTAAGTTTTTTGAGTAGCTGGCTGATTTCGGAGAGTTTCCAGTCTGAGGTGAATGTGGCGGTCTTGAAGGATAGGTTGATGGTTCGGCAGAGCTCCAGTGCTATGGAGGTGCAAGCCAAGTTGCAGATGTGATGAGGGCCTGGATATGAGGTTGCTCCAGAGTGGATGGAGTTCATCTGTCTTTGGGTGTCCTCCATGGTGATGGGGGTCCAGTAGTTCAGTATCTGGTGAGGTGCAGGGTCCCTGGTGGTGAGCGGTGCTGGCAGGCTGTTGTTCCTGAAGCATTTGTAGATGTCCTGGGTCTTAAAGTGAAAGAAATTGGCAAGGTTGTTGCAGAGGTCGAGGAAGGGAGGGATGGATGGATGGATGGATGGACGGATGGATGGATGGACGGATGGATGGACAAGGTGTCTGACCTGGGTTTCATGATCTCTTTGACGATGGCAGTGCTGGTGTTGAGGCGTGCTTGAAATACAGCTTTTATTGGTTCTGGTGGTGCGTGGTGACTGCTATTTTGTAGGCTGTGTGGTCTTTGGTGGATTTGCTGAGTCTTCATTTACGTTTCAACCATCTGCAGACACGCTTGGTTTCCTGTAGGTCTGATGTAAACCACTTGGGTGTTTTGCTCTGTTGATTCCCTGCTGATTTCCTTGGGGGGGGGGGGGGGGGGGGGGGCTACGTTGTCGGTGCAGTTTGAGAGCCAGCTGTGTAGGTTGCTTGCAGCTTCTTTAATGCCTGTTGCATCCGGTGGGAGGGAGTGGTTGAAAGCGTTGGTGAGCTGTGCTTCTGTGACTTTGCTCCAGCGTCTGCCAGGGATCCAGGGGTGTGGTGGCGTGCAGTGTTCTTTCTGTAGGTGAAGTGGATGCACTTGTGGTCAGTCCAATGGTGTTAGTAGGTGTGAGAGATGGTGATGATGTCCTCTGCTGAGAAGACTGGGTCGAGAATGGTTCCGGCTCTGTGTTGATGAGTTGGCTGAGAGTTGTGAGGCTGTCCAGGAGATTTGAGGTGTTTGGGTCATTGAGGGTATTGTGGTGGAAATTGAGGTCACCAAGTATGATGTAGACTTAGTAGATGGGCCCTTGGGGGGGTGATGAGGTCGGCAATGTCTTTGCAGAACTGGGATCAGGGTGACCTGTAGATTAGATGTTCTTTTTTTTTCCGGAGAGGTATTTCAATTAACAAGACTTGGGCAAGGCATACTCCCCAACAATGCGCTAACTAGAGGCAGTATTTTTATTTCTTTTAACCTCAAGGGCATTGATTATACTTGATATCCTTCTAATATTATATTTGAGGGACAGGTACAGAATGATCTCAAATCTTAAAATGTTCCGACCAAGGCAATAAAAAAACTTTAAAAAAACTATGCTTTCTGTATGTTTTGGTGGACAGTTTGCCCTCCATCAGAGTGGCAGAAGTCTTTCCTCCACAGCCCTATTTGAATAACACCCATTGTATCAAGAGATCTGTGCTGGCCTGCAGTGATTTTGTGGCTTCAGAGAAGCTTCTGTCACGTCAAGTTACTGAAAGTTTAAGTGGCTGCCATACTTCAGTGGGAGTTAGTTTTTGAAAAACAAAAAATAAATAACCCTGACACTCTCAAAGCTCATTCACAGGGTGTGGGTTCATTATTTAAGTTCGGGGTATGCAGATTTTCACGGGCTGGCTAAAAAAAAAAAAAACATCAAACAGTGCATTAGAAGTCTACTCTAAATCAAGTAGATATCTGATGTACCTACACCGAATGCCCAACAGCGTTGGACAATCAGTGTAGGGTTTTAGATGGCAGAGCCAGCAAGGCCAGTGCTGCTGGAAACATGACGACCGGTCTGGATCAACATAGAATGGGCAGACCATTTGTTTGGTGGAGAATCATATCCGCCAAACACACAATCAATTCATTTAGCACTCCAGCCTCGGAACACATAACAGGTCACCCGACTATGATGAGGTTGCCTGTCCATCCTCCCCCACCTTCCATTCCAAAAAGACACTCTAGTATCAACATGATATGAGATATGTATGCAGAAAAATGCAACACCAAGAAGATAACGCCCCTAACATATTCGGGGGGAGGAAAAGGGATGTCGAGGAGAAGCCAAAGACTGGCCCAGCCTTTATAGTGCAGCCTCACAGCCAGCTCCAAGCCTGAATTGGACACGGGGGAAAAGTGGATCTGGAAGCGCACCAGGTCTGGAAGCTATCAACCGCGAGTACAGCCTCCTACCTTCCAATTGCACCCAGTCACTGCACAGGCTGAGCTATGTCTCACAGGTGGTTACACATCGAGCCCAGAGACCTGGCAACGGGTCCCCCCCCCTGTCCACCACTAGCTGTAGGCCATAGTTGGCACCAACAAAAGGCCTCTAAGCCAATACAACCCCAACTCCTTCTACCAGCACCAAAGAGTCCTTACAATCTGCGGCTCAGATCGCTCTGTCAGCGCTGGGACTGAAACCCCCCTTCGGCTCTGAAACTTCAACTAGCACTGAAACGCATCTTGGAGCCAAGAAGCCAAAAGAGCCCTTCAACAAGTCTTTTGGTGGAAGATCCACCCCCATTGATGCCAAGTTCCAAGGATTTGGAGTAGTCGATATTCCAGCATCTCCTGGAAGAGCTTGATGCACATCAAAAGAGGCTCTTCATCCACCCACCGACTAGGAAGATCTCCACAAAGCTGCCACCTAAGGTGCAAGGCACTTCCTAAAAAGAGGAAACTGGCTTTCTAAGAACAGCTTGCCTTGGAAAGTAAACCGCCTCTCGAGCATAGTAAGGCATCAAGAAAGGACCAGGGCCACTAGCCCCTTCCCAGCTCAACCCCCTTCACCTCCCCTTACCTAACCTCCTATTTGTCTTCCTCATCCCCTTCCCGCCCCCCCCCCCCCCTTTTCCAGTGCTCCCACCATATATGCCTCCTTCAGAGGGTTCACCACATTCCCCTCATGGAGGGTACAGCCCCTTGTGCTCTGTAGACTCATATGAAGCCTTCTATTACAAGAGAGGAGGGACAGCTCGTGGGATGGCTACGAGGGACACCGATCCGGATCGCTACCTAGTCGAAGTCTTCCCCTCCTGACAACACTATCTTGTATTGCAAAGTGATACACAGGGCTGCCATCTTCCATAAGGTTGATCTGCACACCGTCCAAGAATACTACAGCTTCCTGGTTGAGACCCTGTCTACCACACGTCAGCTTCTGCCAGACTCACTGGTGGTCCACACAGCTTGCAAACACTCCAGTGCCCAAAGGACTGGTGATGCCACACCCCAATAAAGAAAGGAAGGAGGTTGTTGCAGCAGGCAAGAGGATTGCTGCAGTCAGCCACGCATTAGATAGTTCCAAATTCAGGCAGCTTGCTTTCTTGCTATGATAGACCCTCGCAGGACTAGATGGCGGAGCTTCCCCAGCACCTCCCAGACCAAAAGACAAAGTGGCCGTGAGCTGGTATTGAAGGGCAAGATAATATCACACTACTATCCTTTGCCCCCTTGACGCAGCTGATACCATGGCTAGGGGGATCAATTCTAGTGCCCTCATTATGTGCCATGCTTGCCTTCATGTCTCTGCCTTTAAACCACACATTTAACAGCATCAGTTAAAACTGCTACTCGATGGTGAACATCTTTTCAGACAGCAGGTGGATAAGATGCTGGAGAGGATTAACAAAGGCGATGACGCAACAAAGGATATGGGTGCTCTTCAGACACCCACTCCAGAGGAGTACATTGGGGGAGGGGGAGGGTAGCCTAAAACCACATCCCATGACCTGCTTGTCACTTACCAGTGATAGCGGCAGTCAACACTGGGTTACTCGGGTAGATGGGGTTAGAGAGGTAACACCAGGGAAAGCGCAAAGGAGGTGTGGCCAAAGGGGGCCGCTTCCGCAAAGCAGTAACTTTCTCTTCTGATCACACCACATCTGTTGGGGGAAGATTACAGATTGCGCTTGCAGTGGGAAGGAATCTGCTCTGACCAGTAGGTCCTCTTCATCATACAGCACAGTTACTGCATAGAGCTCATTGCATCTGCACCAAACATCCCACCTCGTAGACACACCCTCCCTGCAGAACATCCGTGCCTCCTTCAAGAGGAGATAGAGGATCTCATTCTCAAAAGCGCAATATAACCTGTAACGCCACATTTGCACGTCAGAAGGGTGTTCTCCCTATACTCCCTCATACCCAAGAAAGATGGGACTCTCATGCCCATGCTCTATGTCAAGCCGCTCAATGCGTTCATCATATCAGAACAGTTCTATATCGTTAATCAACAAGGTGTCATCCCTCTGCCGCAAAAAAGTGACTTCATGACCATTCTTGATCTATATTTCCACATAGCCATCCATCCTGCTCACAGTCAATACCAGTGGTTCATGGTAAGTGGGTAGTTGAAGGTGCCACCCTTCAGGGTCTCTAGGGCCACCAGGGTATTCACGAAATGCCTTGCAGTAGTAGCTGCTCACCTCAGAAGATAAGGCATCCACTTATTCCCTTACTTGGATGACTGGCTGGTCAGGACCATAAACAGGCAGCAGTGTCTCGCCTAGCTTCCTAACTCGATAGACCTCCACAATTTAGGGTTCACTATCGTCATAGTAAAGTCCCACCTGCAACCCATCCAGTTCTAGCCTTTCCTGGGCCCAATTCTCAACAGTCGTTGGGAAAGGTTACCCCCAGCCAAGCACTGGTAGACCCTTTTCAACTGCTACTAGCTCTTTTTCAGCTAGATCACCACTTACTGGCAGGAACAGTAATCTGCCTTCTTGGCATGATGGCCTCTTGTATTGCTATAGTTCCTCATGTAAGACTACACGTGTCCTTTGCAAGAGTTCCTAGTGACATAATAACCCACTGAGGGTCAATGGGAGGATATAGTGTTCACTCAGGTCAGCACACATCATTCTGCAGTGGTGAAACTGTAATAGTCTGTTGCAGGGTCAGCCCTTTCTAAACCCAGGTCCACAGGTGACCATCACTATGGACACTTCCCTTATGGAGTGGAGGGGGGCATCTGCAGCATATGACCATCCAGGGTATGCGAGTGGCCCACACACAGGCTTTCCACATCAGTTACTTGGAGCTAGCACTCAAGGCTTTCTCCCGCCAGGTCCAACACAAGGTGGTCCTTATCAAGATGGATGACATGGCAGCCATGTATTACCTTCACAAACTGGGAGGCATACACTCTGCAGCTGTCAGCCCTAGCGCAGAACATTTTGTGTTGGGCACTTCACCTTAGGATATGTTGGGTACTTCACCACAGGATGCATCTTCCTGCGGAGTACTTACTGGCAGTGGACAATGACTTTTCCAGACCTGCTCAACAGGATGCTGCAAGTCCACGAGTGGAACTCCACCTTCAAGTCCTACTCCTGTACTTCTGTAATGGGGAGGGAGGGGGGTTTCCCAAAATGGATTTCTTTGTAGCTGCTCAAAATTCCAAAGTTTTACCTCCATGTTTCCACAATTCATGGTCAATGCAGTGTGGATGAACTGATCAGGGAGATTTGCCTAAACTTTTAAGCCTCTCCCACTCCTACAACTCCAGTTCATGACCATTCTAGAATTGTCAGTGGCTCCCCTCAAGAAAATGCTCAACCAGCCAGACCTTCTCACGCAGAACCAAAGCACCATCAGGTATCATACCCCCATTAGCTCAATCTTGCAATCTGTCTCCTGTGGTCTTAGAGTTTGGTTACCTTAATCTGCCTGCAGAAAGCATGTCTGTTCTTAAAGAGGCCCCAGACCCACCAAACAGGCCTGCTATGTGGCCAAGTGAAAACGTTTGTCCAGTATTTCCTTACAAACACATAGGTCCCCTCAAATGAGTGGTTCAAGACATAGGGCCTCATTTCAACCCTGGCGGTCACTGACCGCCAGGGTTAAAGTGGCGTTCGTACCGCCAACAGGCTAGCGGTACAAAATGTGACATTATGACCGCGGTGGTACCGGCACAGGCGGTTTACCGCCTTGGATGTCCCGGCGGTCGCAATCCGCCAGGGCAGCGCTGCTCTGGGGATTTTGACTCCTCTTATTGCAAGCCTGTCCATGGCGGACAGGCTGGCAGTAAGGGGACTCGTGGGACCCCTGGGGGCCCCTGCACTTGGCATGGGCAGTGCAGGGGCCCCCAGGCACAGCCCCATCGTGCCGCAAGCAGCGCTGCCCTGGGGATTTTGACTCCTCTTACCGCCAGCCTGTCCATGGCAGACAGGCTGGCAGTAAGGGGACTCGTGGGGCCCCTGTACTTGGCATGGGCAGTGCAGGGGCCCCCAGGCACAGCTCCATCGTGATTTCCACTGTCTGCTTGGCAGACAGTGGAAAGCGCAACGGGAGCTGCTGCACTGGCCGCACTGCCACATTGCAACCGGCTCCATTAGGAGCCGGCTGCAATGTTACGGCCCACATCCCCGCTGGGCTGGTGGGTTTGCAGCTGCGTAGGCTGCCTTTAGGCGGTTCAACCTTGGCGGGCGGCCTCTGCCGCCTGCCAAGGTTGAAATGAGGGCTACAGTCTGCTACCTTCTATATCTTCCAACATCAGGCCTTGCTTACACTTCCATATGCCTTCACCTGGCTGTAGTGGCAGCTTGCTTACAAAATAGAGAGTAGTCATCCTTGCTCAGAGTCCCTGTCATCAAAATGTTTATGGAAGGGCTCAAACGGTTTATTCTGCCTAGGGTACCTCCAGCCTGTGTCTGGAACCTCACTGTAGTATTTACTTAACTCATGGGCCTTCCTTCTGAACCCTTCCACTCATGCCCTCTGCAGTTCCTGTCTTAGAAGGTTTCCTTTCTTGTTGCTGTTGTGTCTTAGGTGTGGGGGTGTGCTCTAAGCTCTTACCCTGGAGGAGGCCTTCTTCCAGGTTCATTGTCCTTAAAACAAATCCTAAGTTTCTGCCAAAGGTGGTTTCCCCTTTCCAATTTAATCAAACCATTGAGTTACTGTTTTTCTTCCCACAGTGAGACTGGCAGAGAGGGTCCTCCATACTCTGGATGTCAAGCGTGCCCTCGTACTAAATTGACAGAACCATTAGTCATTATACCTTGTTGACATAAAGAGCATAAGGCCCAAATCCATTTTAAGCAGGCCAAGATTCCATTTTGTGTATTTTCCCAACATCATCATGTCTGCCTTTGACACAGATGTCGTCTGTGCTTACCTTTCCAAGGCCATGTTAAAATGTCAAGTCACTCAGACATAGACATCAATAAGACACCTGAAGCTACACCAGTCTGGAAAAGTGCCTTGTTAGCTCTATTTCAAGGTCAAGCAAAAAAAGTAGCCAAAAGAGTGAAGTCTGCATTGTCACATTTTTACCTTATGTTTATAAAAATTCATCTGAGACTAGCATCTTGACCTACAAATCCATCATACTTCCATAAGATAATGCCGAAAGGAGAAGACATCCTAGAAGCCTCCCGACTTGAAGATGGGCTGTTGACCAAATACGTGCCCAAAAAAGCAATCTCCCTCACATATTGCAGACTCATCAATAACACTTCCGATACACCTGGCAGCCTGCGGAAACACCTGGTGCATGATTTAGGAGAATTAGACTACCACGATTGACGGAGGCGTCAGCTTCCCCACGCTAAGTAGTTCTCCATTCTAGACTCCATTTAGTCCAACTGAAAATCCTTCATAGGTGTTATTTTGCTTGCGCCACCCTGGCAAAGATGGATACAGTGGCCTTGCCCATCTGCCCTTGAAATTGTGGCATGGGGACGTTTTTATCATATGTTATGGAACTGCCCAGCCACATGGAGCTGGGAGTCTGTGGTGTCCTGTTTAAATAGGTTTACTGGAAAAATTGTTGAATCCTCCCCTAAATGGTGTTGACATTACCCGTATGGACCAAACCTGGATTGGGGTTAATGGTGGTGAAATGCAATATTGCCTGAACTTGGAAGGCAGATCAGCTGCCGGAGCTGGCTAACTGGAAGACTGATCTAGATTGGTGCCTGTTGGCGGAGAGAGTGGTATATAAGAGTAAGGGCTGTCCAAACAAATGGACTAAAACCTGGGGGAAGTGGAATAATCAAGGTAGATTGTGTACCCTGCCCAGTCTCGCAGTACCCGACGATCGTGATGCACACAACTTGACAATATGGGTATCTCTTGAGTACTCTGGGTGCGAAGGGAGGGGAACAGGTGCCATCCAGACAATGTGGTATTGATTAGCTACAAACTGCTAATGTTATTTCTACTGCTGCACTGTTTTATTGTTTTACTTGCAATCAAACGGAATTAAAAAAAAAAAGACTAGCATTTTGATACCCACTGTTTATGCCAGACATCTTAAATAGGATGTAGTATAAAAGGGCTGGCACTTGTAAGGAGATGTCCTTCACCCCTAGATTATCGCACAAGATACAGCCAGAGACAATCTTGACTGCAGGAGAAGCTGCTGTATCACCTTTCCAAATGAAAGCTGATATCGAGTCCAGGAGGGGAGGAGCTGATGTGACACATGTTTGCCGTTTGCAGGGAACAAGGCCTCCCTGACTACTGATAGTTACAGAGCTTGACTGTAAACAGATGATTTTCCTTAAGAAACTCTAGATGCAAGTGCAAGTTATACTACTCAATGCTCTTCTAGTATAGCATATTGAAGTAGCCCCTAGGGTGTTAGGTTTTTAGGTGACAGTTTAACCATGGTAGGCATATTCATGAGTCCAAAGACTTCGTCAAAGAAAAAACAAGTTGCACACGTCAAAGTCGAACACTAGCTGTCCAGATGTTGCAGGACATCTGAATCTACAATATTACATGTCACAAACAGATGCTTTCCAGATAAGTAACATATTCCTTTTCTAGGGTTGATGTTGACTCTGAACATAGCTTTGGCATCCTTGTCAGCAAAAATGGTAGTGGCATTGCAGGAACAAACCCCTATCAGATGTCTCCGTATCTGAACGTGAGAATTGTAATGATGTTAAAAGGAATGATGGCACACTCCATTAATTTTGAGCCTAATGAGGCCTATTGAAAGGCTGAACAAACAATGATCATTGGTGAAGTGGGGGCTGGTGGGGAAACATCATTACCAACACAGCCGTTTCCATACAATACCTCTACCATGCATCCATTACAACTCACATGACTACCACACGTCTTTACTATACACATTTTTTACCACACATACACCTTTACCATGCATGCCTTTACAATGAAATGCAAGTATTTTGCGTGTGTGTTTGTATGTGTATATATATATATGTTCGATGGCATCTGTCGCTGTAGATACGCATGTTTTGCATAGCTCGCCATCTGGTGTTGGGTCGGAGTGTTACAAGTTGTTTTTCTTCGAAGAAGTCTTTCGAGTCACGGGACCGAGTGACTCCTCCTTTTGTCTCCATTACGCATGGGCGTGGACTCCATCTTCGATTGTTTTTTTTTCCGCCATTGGGTTCGGACGTGTTCCTGTCGCTCCGAGTTTCGGAACGGAAAAACAGCTAAATTTCGGAAGATTTTTGTCGGTATTGTTGCGTTCGGGATCGGCGTAGTTAGAATCAACACCGCATCGAAGATCGAAGAGCTCCGGAGCCCTTCGGGGTAGTTTTCGATCCCCCGTCGGGGCCTGCTCGGGCCGACCGCGTGTAGAAGAACGCCGATGGAACGGACCCCGTTCCGTTTCTGTCCCAAATGCCACAACAAATACCCCTATACAGACCAACACTTGGTCTGTAACCTGTGCCTGTCACCTGAGCACAGTGAAGACACTTGCGAGGCCTGTCGTGCGTTCCGGTCCCGAAAAACACTCCGAGACCGTCGGGCCAGAAGACTTCAAATGGCGTCCACGCCGACAGCCCACCGAGAGTTCGAGATACAAGAAGAGGAAGAAACCTTTTCGATACACGAATCGGACTCCGAGGAATTCGACGAACCGTGAGTAAGACGTCGAAAACCACTCATAAGAAGATTGTCAAGGCCCAGGGGACGCCACTGCCACCAGGCCATGGCTCCACCCATAAATTCGGTGACCGACCGTCGGCACCGAAAAAGGCCCAAACAGTGCCGAGACCGCCCGACTCCGGTCAAGACACCGGCACGCAGCCTTCTCGGGACCGAGAAAGTGCTGGAGACATACATCGACACCGAGATAGCGGTGTAGACACGGCTCGACGCCGAGACAGCGGCACTGACGAAGATCGACGCCGAGATGTTTCGACTCCGAAAAAGAAAAAAGTCACCTCGGAGCCGAAAAAAGATGCAGACAGGGTTTTGGTGCCAAAACAACCTGCAACCGACCCAGTTTCAGGCTCTTATACAGAAGAGCAATCAATGACCTCCCAAATGCGAAAGCATAGGTTTGAGGAAGACCTGCAATCCACCGATGTAGACCATACGCAGAAACGTATTTTTATACAGCAGGGGACAGGAAAGATAAGCACCCTTCCCCCTATTAGGAGAAAGAGAAGACTGGAATTTCAAACTGACCAAACACCACAAACAAAAATGGTGAAAAAGGTTACTCCGCCACCCTCTCCTCCACCTATAATTCACGTCTCACCAGCACAAACTCCATCACATTCCCCGGCTCACACCACCATGAGCCAAGGTGACCAGGATCAGGACGCATGGGACTTATACGACGCCCCTGTGTCAGATAACAGTCCGGAGGCATACCCTATAAAGCCATCACCACCAGAAGACAGTACTGCATATTCTCAGGTGGTGGCTAGAGCAGCACAATTCCACAATGTAAGCCTCCACTCAGAACAAGTCGAGGATGACTTTCTATTCAACACCCTCTCCGCCACCCACAGCTCCTACCAAAGCCTGCCTATGCTCCCTGGTATGCTTCGGCACGCAAAAGACATCTTTAAGGAGCCGGTCAAAAGTAGGGCAATCACACCAAGGGTGGAAAAAAAGTATAAAGCGCCTCCTACAGACCCTATTTTCATCACCACACAGCTGCCACCAGATTCTGTCGTTGTAGGAGCAGCTAGGAAAAGGGCCAACTCCCACACATCTGGGGATGCACCACCCCCAGATAAGGAAAGCCGCAAGTTCGATGCAGCTGGAAAGAGAGTCGCAGCACAAGCTGCAAACCAGTGGCGCATCGCTAACTCTCAGGCACTACTTGCGCGCTATGACAGAGCCCATTGGGATGAGATGCAACATCTCATTGAACATCTACCCAAAGACCTACAAAAGAGGGCAAAGCAAGTGGTTGAGGAAGGACAACATTTCAAACAACCAGATACGCTCCTCCATGGATGCAGCAGACACAGCTGCAAGAACAATAAATACATCTGTGACCATCAGAAGGCATGCATGGCTACGAACGTCTGGGTTTAAACCAGAGATTCAGCAGGCAGTTCTCAATATGCCATTCAACGAAAAAGAACTGTTCGGTCCAGAAGTGGACACGGCGATTGAGAAACTTAAAAAAGACACGGACACTGCTAAAGCCATGGGCGCACTCTACTCCCCGCAGAGCAGAGGAAATTACAGCACCTTCTGCAAAACACCCTTTAGAGGGGGGTTTCGGGGTCAGGCCACACAAGCCAGTACCTCACAGGCAACAACATCCAGTTACCAGGGACAGTGCAGAGGAGGCTTTCGGGGCCAATATAGAGGAGGGCAATTCCCTAGGAATAGGGGAAAATTTCAAAGCCCCAAAACCCCTACAACTAAGCAGTGACTCACATGTCACTCACCCCCTCCACACAACACCAGTGGGGGGAAGAATAGGTCATTATTACAAAGCATGGGAGGAAATCACCACAGACACTTGGGTTCTAGCAATTATCCAAAATGGTTATTGCATAGAATTTCTACAATTCCCTCCAAACATACCACTGAGAGCACAAAATTTATCAAAACATCATTCCGAGCTCCTGGAGATAGAAGTTCAAGCACTATTGCAAAAGAATGCAATCGAGTTAGTACCAAACACACAAATAAACACAGGAGTTTATTCACTGTACTTCTTAATACCAAAGAAGGACAAAACGCTAAGACCAATCCTAGACCTAAGAATACTAAACACATACATCAAATCAGACCACTTTCACATGGTCACACTACAAGAAGTGTTACCATTGCTGAAACTACACGACTACATGACAACATTAGACCTCAAAGACGCATATTTCCATATACCAATACATCCATCGCACAGGAAATACCTAAGGTTTGTATTCAAAGGAATACACTACCAATTCAAGGTACTGCCTTTCGGTTTAACAACCGCACCAAGAGTCTTTACCAAATGTCTAGCAGTAGTCGCTGCACACATCAGAAGGCAGCAAATACATGTATTCCCGTATCTAGACGACTGGCTAATCAAGACCCATTCGTTAATAACGTGCTCACACCACACAAATCAAATCATACAAACCCTCTACAAACTAGGATTCACAGTCAACTTCGCAAAATCCAACATTCTGCCATGCAAGGTACAACAATACCTAGGAGCCATAATAAACACAATAGGAGTAGCCACTCCAAGCCCACAAAGAATTCAAAATTTCAACAACATCATACAACGCATGTATCCAACACAAAGAATACAAGCAAAGATGATATTACAACTCCTAGGCATGATGTCTTCATGCATAGCCATTGTCCCAAACGCAAGACTGCACATGAGGCCCTTACAACAGTGCCTAGCATCACAGTGGTCACAAGCACAGGGTCACCTTATAGATCTGGTGTTAATAGACCGCCAAAATTACCTCTCGCTACCATGGCCTTTCTAGGAAACATCCCAATGCAAGAAATATGTAAGGCAGCCACATGGTCTACGCCTCACACATTCACCAAGCACTACTGTGTAGACGTGTTATCCGCACAACAAGCCACAGTAGGTCAAGCCGTATTAAGAACATTGTTTCAAACTACTCCCACTCCTACAGGCTGAGCCACCGCTTTGGGGAGATAACTGCTTACTAGTCTATGCAAAACATGCGTATCTACAGCGACAGATGCCATCGAACTGAAAATGTCACTTACCCAGTGTACATCTGTTCGTGGCATCAGTCGCTGTAGATTCGCATGTGCCCACCCGCCTCCCCGGGAGCCTGTAGCAGTTCGGAAGGTACCTTCAACTATTTGTATATATATTACTTTTAACCTTAAATAGGTACATACTTAGTCACTCCATTGCATGGCCACTATTACTACAATACAACTCCTACCTCACCCTCTGCGGGGAAAAACAATCGAAGATGGAGTCCACGCCCATGCGTAATGGAGACAAAAGGAGGAGTCACTCGGTCCCGTGACTCGAAAGACTTCTTCGAAGAAAAACAACTTGTAACACTCCGACCCAACACCAGATGGCGAGCTATGCAAAACATGCGAATCTACAGCGACTGATGCCACGAACAGATGTACACTGGGTAAGTGACATTTTCAATATATTTGATGGGATGTGTAGCTGCAGATACACATGCTATGCACAGGTCCTGCCATTTAGTGTTGGGCTCGGAGTGTTACAAGTTGTTTTTCTTCGAAGAAGTCTTTTCGAGTCACGGGACCGAGTGACTCCTCCTTTTCGGCTCCATTGCGCATGGGCTTCAACTCCATCTTAGATTGTTTTCTTTCCGCCATCGGGTTTGGACATGTTTCTTTTCACTCCGATTGTTCGAGTCGGAAAAGTACTACAAACTCTCTAAAATCGTCGGTATTGTTTCCGATCGCGTACCATCTATCATCGACACTTCGGTACCGACGGCTACAGATCTCTACTTGCCCTTTGGGGCACCCGTGCCCAACTCGGGCCTCGTTGGCCCGACCAAACGTCTTGTCGAAGCCTCATGGACCGGACCCCTTTTAGATTCTGCCCTCGGTGCCACGCCAATTTCCCTTACACGGACCGACATCTAGTCTGTAACATGTGTCTATCTCCAGACTACCGAGAGGATACTTGCGAAGCCTGCAGATCCTTTCTCTTGAAAAAGACTCTACAAGACCGAAGAGCGCGAAGATTGGAAAAGGCGTCGAGAAGCACGGAATGCCTCAACGCAGAGGAGGAGGAGGAGATGATCCACACCTCAGTCTCTGGGGTTCCGACTCCGAGCATGAGTCTGACAACGACATACCAATAACAGTGGGCCAACACTTGAGTACGCTTGCCCCGACCCAGTCGAATCCCAAACACAAGGCCTCGGGGACACCACTGCCAGAAGGCCATGGCTCCACCCGTAAAAAAACTACTGGTGACCAAGCAACATCTTCGGCACCGAGAAGGGCCACACCACCGAAGCCTTCGGACTCAAGCCGAAGCACAGGCTCCGAAATCCTCAAGCACCGACCCATCGAGTCAAAGCCCCGAAAATCCCTCTCAGAGCCGAGGCCAACAAATACTCCAGGCCTTTCGATCCCGAGGAAACCGGCTTCGGAGCCGAAAAGACACACATATACAGAGGAGCATGGACTTTCCAAGCAATTGAAAGAAAGCCATAGATTTGCGGAAGAACTTACGCAAATGGAGGAATTTGACAACAAACAGGCCAGAATCCAAATTCATAAAGACACTGGCAAAATCCTCACTGCTCCTCTAAAAACAAAGAGGAAGCTGGCCTTTCAAGGATATTTGGACACTGACCAGCCACCGGCTAAAGTGCCAAAACCGAGACAAAAATCTCTGCCTCCTCAGTTCTCACCTCACCAGTCTCCTCCTCATTCTCCTCAACTAACTGTCTCTCCACCTATTGCCCCCACTGCACAGTCTCCAGTACACTCTGCACAGTCACACCAGGATGAGACTGACCCATGGGACCTTTATGACGATCCCATTTCTGACAATAGTCCAGAGTGCTATCCGTCAGAGCGATCACCCCCAGAGGATAGCACCGCATACACGCTGGTTCTAGCTAGGGTAGTGTCATATCATAATGTAGCCATGCACACAGAACCTCTTGAGGACGATTTTTTATTTAATACGTTGTCCTCAACTCACGCCACCTACCAGAGTCTACCCATGCTTCCTGGCATGTTAAAACATGCACATCAAATCTTTCAGGAACCAGTTAAAGCAAGAGCAATCACTCCTAGGGTAGAAAAGAAATATAAGCCGTCTCCTTCAGACCCAGCTTTTATTACCCAACAGCTACCCCCAGATTTTGTAGTGGTCAGTGCAGCAAGGAAGAGGGCAAACTGCCAGTCGTCTGGGGACGCACCGCCACCAGATAAAGAAATTAAAAAATGTGATGCTGCTGGTAAGAGGGTAGCATCACAAGCAGCTAATCAATGGCGTATAGCCAATTCCCAAGTGCTAATGGCCAGATACGACAGGGCCCACTGGGACGAGATGAAAGACATTATCCAGCATCTTCCCAAAGATCAACAGGAAAAGAGCCCAGCAAATAGTAGAGGAGGGACAGGCAATTACCAATAATCAGATCAGGTCAGCGTTAGACTCTGCAGACACAGCCGCAAGAACTATTAATACAGCTGTCACCATTAGACGACACGCATGGCTTAGGTCGTCAGGCTT
Source organism: Pleurodeles waltl (assembly GCF_031143425.1). Lineage (NCBI taxonomy): Eukaryota > Metazoa > Chordata > Amphibia > Caudata > Salamandridae > Pleurodeles > Pleurodeles waltl. Next base: position 441,703,699 of record NC_090443.1, on the reverse strand, counting down.
TAATCCTGAAATCCAGCAGGCCTTTTAACGAACACCAACTGTTTGGCCCACAGGTTGATACAGTCATTGAGAAAATGAAAAAGGACGCTGACACTGCCAAAGCTATGAGGGCGCTTTACTCAACTCAATACAGAGGCTCATTTCAAAAACCTCAATACAGGGGAGGCTTTAGACCCCAAACATCTGAGCCATCTACCTCACAATACAAACCCTCTTACCAGACACAATACCAGAGAGGGGGGTTTCAGGGAGCCTACAGAGGACAATTTCCCAGAACTAGAGGAAGGTATCAGCCCTCAAAGCAAACCACACACACCAAACAGTGACTTGATCCACATCTTCCCTCACCACACTTCCCCTGTGGGAGGAAGACTGCAAAAGTTCCACACACACTGGTTACCCATCACAACAGACAATTGGGTCTTATCCATTATCCAACATGGTTACTGCATAGAGTTCACACAAACTCCTCCAGATATACCTCCAAAACCACACAAACTCTCCTCCCAACACATTTCAATGTTGCAAACAGAGGTACAGTCACTATTACTCAAACAAGCCATAGAGCTTGTACCACATCATCAAAGAGGAACAGGGGTTCACTCCCTATATTTCCTCATTCCCAAAAAAAGACAAAACATTGAGACCAATACTAGATCTCAGAACTCTCAATCTTTACATCCTATCACAACACTTTCACATGGTAACACTACAGGATGTAGTCCCATTGTTACAACAACAAGATTTTATGGAAACACTGGATCTAAAAGATGCGTATTTTCACATACCCATCCATCCAGCGCACAGAAAACATCTCAGATTTGTAATACAAGGAAAGCATTACCAGTTCAAAGTGTAACCTTACGGAATAACAACAGCTCCCTGGGTATTTACAAAATGCCTTGCCGTAGTCACAGCCTACATAAGAAGACAACATATCCATGTCTTTCCATATCTCAATGACTGGCTAATAAAAGCCAACACTCAAACACAGCACCAATACCATACATGTTAAGTAATAAACACCCTACACACACTAGGGTTCTCAGTAAACTACCCAAAATCTCACCTACAACCAGCTCAGGTTCAACAGTATTTAGGAGCCACATTAAACACCCAAACAGCATTTGCAAGCCCAAGTCCACAAAGGGTACAATAATTCCACAACCTGTTGCCACGAATCCAGGCAAACCAACAGTACACAGTCAAATTTGTCATGAAACTGTTGGGCATGATGGCATCATGCATCGCCATTGTCCAAATGCAAGACTAAACATGCGGCCCTTACAGAGCCTTGCAAGGAAATGGTCACAGGCACATGGTCACCTTCAAGATCTAGTGTTGATAGACCGCCAAACACACATCTCGCTTCAGATGTGGAATTCCACAAATTTAAACAAATGGCGGCCATTTCAGGACCCTGTGCCTCACGCCATTCTTACAACAGATGCATCAATGATTGGATGGGGAGCACACCTCAACAATCACAACATTCATGGACAATGGGACAGCAAAAACAAACAACTTCACATAAATCACTTAGAATTGCTAGCTGTATTCCTAGCACTAAAAGCCTTTCAACCTCTTCTCGTTCACAAACACATTCTCATCAAAACAGACAATATGATGACAATGTACTGCCTGAACAAACAGGGAGGAACTCACTCATCACAACTTTGTCTTCTAGCACAAAAAAACTGGCATTGGGCAATTCACAACAACATTCACCCTGTAGCACAGTACCTTCCAGGGATTCACAATCAATTAGCAGAGGGTCTCAGCCGGGGTCATCAGCAAACACACGAGTGGAAAATTCACCCCCAAGTACTTCACAAGTACTTTCGCCAATGGGGAACACCAGAAATAGATCTATTCGCCACCAGCCAGCACGCAAAATGCCAAAACTTCACATCCAGGTTCCCACACCCTCTATCCAAGGGCAATGCTCTATGGATCAACTGGCCAGGGATATTTGCTTACGCTTTTCCCCCTCTCCCCCTCATTCCATTTCTGGTCATCAAACTGCGTCAAAACAAACTCATACTTATAGCGCCAACGTGGGCACGTCAACCATGGTACACAACATTGTTAGACCTGTCACTTGTACCACACATCAAACTACCAAACAGGCCGGATCTGTTGACACAAAACAAACAACTGATCAGGCATCCCAATCCAGCAATACTCAATCCGGCAATCTGGCTCCTGAAGTCTTAGAGTTTGGATAGCTACATCTTCCACCAGAATGTGTGGAAGTTATTAAACAAGCAAGAAAACCCACTACCAGGCAGTGCTATGCAAACAAGTGGAAAAGGTTTGTCTTTTACTGCCAATCCAAACACATAACACCTCTTTCCGCATCCATACAAGACATTGTAGGTTACTTACTTCATCTACATAAAGCAAATTTAGCTTTTTCATCCATTAAAATACATCTCACAGCTATTTCAGCCTATTTACAAAATATACAAAACAAGTCTCTAGAGTCCCTGTCATCAAAGCCTTCATGGAAGGGCTAAAACGGATTATACCTCCAAGAACACCACCAGTGCCTTCATGGAATCTCAATATTGTACTCACACGGCTCATGGGTCCACCGTTTGAACCCATGCACTCGTGTCAGATTCAATATCTAACGTGGAAAGTAGCATTCCTCGTTGCAATCACTTCATTACGAAGAGTTAGTGAAATACAAGCATTCACTATTGAACAACCCTTTATACGAGTACACAAACATAAAGTTGTACTTCGCACAAACCCAAAATTCCTAGCTAAAGTCACCTCACCGTTTCATATAAATCAAACAGTGGAACTTTCAGTCTTCTTCCCACAGCGAGACTCGGTAGCATAAGGAGCCCTCCATACATTAGACATTAAAAGAGCTTTAATGTAGTATATTGACCGAACAAAATCATTTCGATAAACTAAACAGTTATTTGCCGCATTCCAAAAAACCCATACTGGTAATCCCATCTCAAAACAAGGCATAGCCAGATGGATAGTAAAGTGCATCCAAACCTGTTACCTAAAAGCTAAAAGACAGCTATTAGTAACACCAAAAGCAAACTCCACCAGGAAGAATGGCGCAACAATGGCATTTCTAGGAAATATACCAATGACAGAAATCTGTAAAGCAGCCACTTGGTCAACACCCCATACATTTACCAAGCATTACTGTGTAGGTGTGTTAGCAACACAACAAGCCACAGTAGGACAGGCTTTTACTAAGAACACTATTTCCAAGAACTTCAACTCCTACAGGCTGACCACCGCTTATGGGAGGAAAACTGCTTTGTATTCTATGCATAGCATGTGTATCTGCAGCTACACATGCCATCGAACGGAAAATGTCACTTACCCAGTGTATACCTGTTTGTGGCATGTTCCGCTGCAGATTCACATGCGCCCTCCCTCCTCCCCGGGAGCCTGTAGCCGTTCAAGTTACATTTAAATTTGTACATATGTATATATATTTCTATTCCATTGCATGGATATCTCTTTCTTTACACTCTATCACTCCTACCTTACCCTCTGCGGGAAAACAATCTAAGATGGAGTCGATGCCCATGCGCAATGGAGCCGAAAAGGAGGAGTCACTCGGTCCTGTGACTCAAAGACTTCTTTGAAGAAAAACAACTTGTAACACTCCGAGCCCAACACTAGATGGCAGGACCTGTGCATAGCATGTGAATCTACAGCAGAACATGCCCAGAACAGATGTACACTGGGTAAGTGACATTTTCCATATATACACATATTGAAACAAATCCCTTTCAGGGTTAGAGTGACGCATAAATTGTGCAAAAAAGAAAAGAGAACTCTGGGTAGTTCCCAAGTTTAGGTGGAGAGCAGCTCCAATACGGAGCACCCTGCAACACCAGGGACACGCAAGATTTGCTCACCTCAAATGTCTGTTGATCTAGCAAAGTTTTTAAGCACAGGAGCAGCACAGTGCTATCCACGGCGAGCTAGATAGTGACAAAGGGCCTCATTACAACCCTGGTGGTCACCAACCGCCAGGGTTGAAGTGGCGTTCGTACCGCCAACAGGTTGGTGGTACGAATCACAATATTATAACCGCTGGGACCGGCGGTTTACCGCCATGGATGTCCCAGTGGTCAGAATCCGCCAGGGCAGCACTGCCCTGGGGATTTTGACTCCCCATACCACCAGCCTGTCCATGGCGGTAGACACCGCCATGGAAACGCTGGTGGTAAGGGGAGTCGCAGGGCCACTGGGAGCCCCTGCACTGCCCATGCACTTGGAAAGGGCAATGCATGGGCCCCCAGGCACAGCCCTGTTGCAATTTTCACTGTCTGTCTGGCAGACAGTGAAAAGCGCGACAGTTGCTGCTGCACCCACCGCACCGCCACATTGCCGCCGGCTCCATTAGGAGCCAGCTGCAATGTTTCGGCCGACATCCCCACTGGGCCGGCGGGCGGAAACTCTGTTTCCACCCGCCGGCCCCGCGGGGATGTCCAAATGCGGCTGGTGGGTTTCCGGCCACATGGGCGGCCGACTGGTGGTTCAGCCTTGGCAGTCGGCCTCGTCTGACCGCCAAGGTTGAAATGAGGGCCAAAGTCTTTTGCCATTTGTACAGCAAAGTCTTTAAGCATAGGTTTGACACAGTGTCAACCTTGCCAAGCTGTAAAATGACAAAAGCCATTTACCACTCCAGACACAGTCATACAGCTTTGGACTGGTAAAATACAATCCAAACCAGCCTGGAATGAGTAAAAGCAACCCCTGACAAGTGTTTCACTCTCATTAGAGCTCTTCAGAGAGGTTTACAGTAAAATTTGAAACAAATCCCTTTCAGGGTTGGAGTGACACATACATTATTCAAAAAAGAAAAAAGAACTCTGGGTAGTTCCCAAGTTTAGGTGGAGAGCAGCTCCAATACGGAGCACCCTGCAACACCAGCGACACTCTAGATTTGCTCACCTCAAATGTCTGTTTATCTAGCAAATCAGTGCTAAAGTGCATATGCTCTCTCCTTAAAACATGGTGACATTGGCTCATACCCAATTGGCATCTTTAATTTACTTGTAAGTCCCTAGTCAAGTGCACTACATGTGCCCAGGGCCTGTAAATTAAATACTACTAATTGGCTGCAGCACTGGTTGTGCCACCCACATATGTAGCCCCCTAACCATGTCTCAGGCCTGCCTTCGAATTGCCATTTAAAAGTAATTGCTAAGCATTAAACTCCTCTTTTTCTACATATGTCACCCCTAAGGTAGGCCCTAGGTAGCCCATAGGGCAGGGTGCTATGTAGATAAAAGGCAGGACATGAACATGTGTGTTCTATATGTTCTGGTAGTGTAAAACTCCTAAATTTGTTTTGCACTGCTGTGAGGCCTGCTTCTTTCATAGGATTGCATTAGGGCTACCCTCATACACTGTTTGAGTGGTAGATTCTGATCTGAAAGGAGTAGCTAGGTAATATTTAGTATGGCCAGAATGGTAACAGAAAATCCTGTTTATTGGTGAATTTGGATTTAATATTGCTGTTCTAGAAATGCCACTTTTAGAAAGTGAGAATTTCTCTACACTTAAATCCTTCTTTGCCTTCCAATCCACGTCTGGTTAGGTATATTTGACAGCTCCCTTGTGCATTCGTTCAGACAACCCCAAACAGGATGCTCAGTCACACTTGCACACATCTACATATTGAATGGGTCTTCCTGGGCTGGGAGGGTGGAGGGCCTGACACTTATATGTCAAAGGACAGTAGCCTGCCCTCACATAAAGGACTGCCACACCCCCTACTGGGACCCTGGCAGACAGGATGGAACTGAAAGGGGACCTTGTGGACTTCTAAGCCACTCTTTGAAGTCTTCCCCACTTCAAAGGCACATTTGGGTATTTAAGCAGGGTCTCTGACCCTACCAACTCAGACACTTCTACTTCACAAGACACTTCTGGACAAGATACCACTAGAGAAGAAACCCTGAACCAGAAACTGCAACCTGCAAGAGGAACTGCCTGGCTGCCCAAAGGACTCACCTGACTGCTTTTCTGCAAGGGACTGCTGCTCTGCTGTCGCCCTGCTGCCTTACTGTCCTCTGGCCCTGCTTGGATAGAGATTGCCTCCTGTTCCCTGAAGACTCAGGACCAAAAAGACTTTACTTCTGCAAAAGAACTCCTTTTGCGGCAAAAATCAACGCACAGTCTGCAAGGAATGACGCACAGCCTGCATAGTGGTGAGAAAAACCCACGAAGGGACAGGAAGATCCCAAGAAGCTCGAGCTCCGCCAAGGCCCTGGAGGGACGTGGCTGAACCAGGTACGGTCCTGCCTGAGGGGCAAATTACGATTTATGGTGGGAAGAGAGGCGGGTGGAGGAGAGGAGTAGAGGAGAAGGAGGAGGGAGGGGGAAGTTGGGAAGGGAAGCGTCCACAAAATCAAAAGAAGCACCCACCACTGTACATAGAAATAGTGGTTTTTTTTGTTTAGTAGTTTAAAAGGGAGACTGAACTCACAGAGGTGTAGGAGCGGAATCCTATAACCCGCTCAACCTTCAAGCTAAAATCCTCTTATTGTTTTCTCTTGTGAGCGGAAACCTATACCCTATTCACTCCACACTCTCTCTCTCTCTCTCTATCTATCTCTACACACCCTCCCTACATGATAGAGAACCCAGACTAGAATAGAGAGACACTACTTACCTGCCTTTCGTTCCTCTTTTTCCAGTCTTCCTGACAATACTGCCGCCGGTGAACCATCTTCAGTTACCGGGAACCCTAAGGGAGAAGAAACACAGGAAGATCACCAAGCATAAAGACCACAGATAGTGACTGTTGTAAAGACACTTACTGAACCACAATAAAGCCACATATATCCATCCACCCACCTGAGTGTCGTTGTACTCTCTATCGCTATACCCACGGCCACAGTGGTGTCAGAAGTGGGATCTGACATAGCGATAGAGGACAGTATGGAAGTGAAACCCACATTGGAAGATATGATACAGCAGCTGGCCGAAGGTCAACGCCATCTTCAAATGGTATGGGAGGCTCAACAAAGGGAAGCCAAGGAAGATAGAGAGGCCCTCCAGAATGCATTAAAAAGTCAGGCCACAATTATGGCAAATAATCAGTTGGTGCACGAAACGGCCCTACAAAAGCTAACAGACACCATTGCTGCCAGTAAGGTCCACCCTAACGTGCCGAGTTTGGTCCTCCAAAAGTACCAAGAGGGGGAGGACCCAAATGCATTCTTTACAAATTTTGAAAGGGTGGCTTCCTCCGCCCAATGGCCCGAAGAACGCTGGGGTCAATATGTGGCTCCCTTACTAACAGGTATCCTACAAACTGCATATCAAGCAGCCAATCCAGATGGGACCACCCCATATAAAGACATCAAGAAGAGTATCCTGGAGAGGGTATGACACGACGCGGAATACTACCGCCTATGTTTTCAGAAAATAAAATGGGGTCCTACCGAAGAACCCCAGACATATAAAGTAAAGGACCTAGGACTCAAATGGCTAGGCCACGTAGGAACGGAAAGGGAAGATGTTATAAAAGCGGCCATTCTAGAACAATATCTGGAATCCCTTCCTCCGCTTACCCGTAGTTGGATCCGACAGCACCCTAACGTCGATACAACTATGGCAGTTGACCTTGCCTTTGCCTACCACAGGTCGACCGAGTTCAAGTGTGGGGCCTCAAAATTGACAAATCCGTCGACCCGACTCCAACCAGTACCTACTCGGTCCTTCCCCTGAAAAGCTGTCGAGGACACTACTTTGCCAAGAGCAAGTGAAAAACCTCCTACGCAGCAACCCCAGTGCTACAGTTGTGGTGAATGGGGGCACATAGCACGGGTATGCCCTCGCAAGGAGGACAAAACTGAACCCATGGAAATCGGGATTACTAGGGGACGAGTCCTATGCACAGGGAAAGGTAACCCCAGATACAGGCAGGAGATACGTGTCAATGGGAAACCCATTACAGCCCTGGTCGACTCGGGATGCAGTCAGTCAGTCCTCAGAACAGGGGTGGTAGACCTGACAGGACGACAGTCACCACAATGGGTTTCTATATGTTGTATCTACGGGGACAAAAGAGAATACTCTCTTGCTTCAGTTCGTCTAGAGTGGGAAGGGAGACAGAATGAGGTCCAAATTGGAGTTATGGATCGTTTGATTGAGGAATGTATCTTAGGGACTGTCTATATACACTTTCCTGAGTTGTTACAGAAAGTAAAAACCAGAATCCAATCAGACTCTTGGTGGGCAGAGGCTCAATTTTCGGGTATCCCAATAGAGAGTAAACCTCTCCGTTACAGACCTACTAAACAGGAGAAGAGGCACCAGAAACAACTCTATTGGACACAAGAGAAGGAGGAGAACCCAAAGAAGGTCTTGTGCACTATCCCTACTCCCTTACCCTCCTTCCGGGGCAGTCAACGGGAAGATCCCTCCCTTCAAAATGCGTGGAAGACAGCCAAAACAGAAAACACCGGTGAGGTGGGTCCATATTTTCTTATCTATAAAAACCTCTTGTACCGAGTCATCAAACATGATAATAGTGAGAAAAGACAATTAGTGGTACCCGAACCCTACCGTACACAGGTACTCTATCTTGCTCACAATCAACCGGGAGGGGGACACTTTGGTAGAGGGAAAACGGAGGAATATTTATTACGTCGGTTTTACTGGCCGGGAGTCTATGCACAAATCCGCCTGTATTGTTCCCAATGTCCCAAATGTCAACTAGTAGACCCCGGGCCCCAGAGAAAAGCACCCTTACAACCCTTACCAATAATAGGCATTCCCTTTTCCAGAGTTGGGATGGACTTGATAGGTCCCCTCCTCCAATCCACAAAAGGGCACACATACATTAGCTCCAGCGGACCGGGAAAAGACGGCTTTCTCAACGCCCTCAGGACTTTACCAGTTCACGGTACTTCCGTTTGGCCTACATGGGGCTCCGGCTACCTTTCAACGGTTAATGGACCACCTGCTAAGGCCCCTTCAAGATTGCGCAGCCACCTATCTCGATGATATAGTGGTCTTTAGCAAAACATGGAAAGACCATCTTGACCATCTAAACCGTGTTTTCCATGTCCTACAGGGAGCAGGTCTTACAGCTAATCCAAAAAAATGTCATCTGGCCCATGATCACATCGCATACCTCAGGTATTTTTATAGGGAGGGGACAATTGCAACCTCAGAAAAACAAAGTAGAGGCTATACAACAGGTAACTATTCCAACAACAAAAAAAGAGCTCTGTTCCTTTCTGGGCTTAATAGGGTATTACCGACGGTTCATACCTAGATATTCCACAATAGCAGCACCCCTTACAAAACTGTTACAGAAAACCCAACCATCCAAACTATCAGCCTTGACAGCCGATCAACTATCTAGTTTTCAACATCTCAAACACTGCCTCACAACTGAGCCAGTCTTAAAGTGTCCAGACTTTACTAAAGTCTTTCACCTTCAAACTGATGCCTCTGACGTTGGACTAGGAGCAGTATTGTCGCAGACGGACGAGAACGGTCATAACCATCCCATACTATTTATTAGTAGGAAGTTATTGACGAGAGAATGTCATTATCCAATAATCGAGAGGGAGTGTCTTGCCATCAAGTGGGCCATTGAGAGCCTACAATACTACCTTTTAGGACATCCCTTTATTCTGTATACTGACCATGCCCCTCTCACTTGGCTGGCGTCTCACGAACCGCGCATTCTCAGGTGGTTTATGGAACTCCAACCCTTTTCATTTCGGGTCCGTCACATTTCTGGGGATCTTCAGTGTGCTGCGGACTATCTATCCCGATATCATGGTAATACGGAACTCCATCAGTCCCGTCCTTGGGAAGGAAGATGTAGCCGGGTATCGGACCTCCCGGCTACATACTATGCCGCAGACAGGAACCCGGATATCCGGGTTCCCGAAACAATAGAAAAAAAAGACGGACAGAGAGCGCAACACGCTCTGAAGGAACATGCCGTCGCAGCCGGGAACCTGGATATCCGGGTTCCTGAAACCGTAAAAAGCAAAAACGGACGACGTGCAGCGCACGCAGAGGAGGAAGAAGACGCCAAAGGATTAACAGCACTGAGTGCCTAAAGTGAAGCCAGCGGGGAAGATCAGAAAACCACCGACCCCTACCTTGGGGAAGAAGAAACACGGAACACCAGAGATTACCTCACGAAGGGACAGGAAGGCCCCAAGAAGCTTGAGCTCCGCCACGTCCCTGGAGGGACGTGGCTGAACCAGGTACGGTCCTGCCTGAGGGGCAAATTACAATTTATGGTGGGAAGAGAGGACGGTGGAGGAGAGGAGTAGAGGAGAGGGAGGAGGGAGGGGGAAGTTGGGAAGGGAAGATTCCACAAAATCAAAAGAAGCACCCACCACTGTACATAGAAATAGAGTGTTTTTTTTTTTCTTTTTGTTTAGTAGTTTAAAAGGGAGACTGAACTCACAGAGGTGTAGGAGCGGAATCCTATAACCCCCTCAACCTTCAAGCTAAAATACTCTTATTGTTTTCTCTTGGGAGCGGAAACCTATACCCTATTCACTCCACACTCTCTCTCTCTCTTTCTCTCTCTTTCTCTCTCTCTCTATCTATCTCTACACACCCTCCCTACACGATAGAGAACCCAGACTAGAATAGAGAGTCACTACTTACCTGCCTTTTGTTCCTCTTTTTCCGGTCTTCCTGACAATACCGCCGCCGGAGAACCATCTTCAGTTACCGGGAACCCTAAGGGAGAAGAAATAGAGGAAGATAACCAA